>NW_027362035.1:22500-622500 GCF_039654945.1 Dendrobates tinctorius | reverse complement strand
GTACGTCTCATTAGTAATGGATATATAGAAAACCCAGTATTCCATATTTCCTCCCGGAGCCATACTGTCTGCTCTCTCATTGTGCTGTCACAGTGGTTATTTGTAAAGGGGTCAGATCTTCATTGATCCACGTCAGACCCTAATAAGGCCCTTTACCTGCCTCTCTGTGGGGACAATACACGTCCTCCTCAGTCATCCGGACATAAGAGAATCCGCGCATTTTAATGAATCCGCTTCACATCTCTGTCACGGCCATTTTACATAAGGTCGCCACCATTGGAGGGGGGACATGAGGGACCTCAAGGATTTTTAATATTTTCCATGACACTGTGTATCGTAGTGCCGGACTGGGGTGCCAAGGGCCGACCAGTAACCAATTCCAGGGCTGCATTTTTCAGCTTCATGCAAATGTGACTTTATCGATCAGGAAGGTCTATAACAATGGACTGGGAAGATTGTTACATGGAAAAGATTCTGCCTTTATCTAAATATTGAATGAATGAAGAATATTGTGCCAAGTGCTGCTCGTATCAGAGGCTGTTGCCGTCTCCTGCGCATGGGCCCACCAGAGGATTTCCCTGTTCTCCTGTGGGCCAGTCCTGTGTATATGTGTGCCTAAATCTTTGGGGGTCTGCTAAGTGTACATTGCCTCTGTTTCTGTCCAGGTTGTTGGTCACAGCGACTGATCGTGGGTCACCCCCTCTGACTGGATCTGCGACGTTAACCCTGGTGGTGACGGATGTAAATGATAACAGTCCGACCATCCCGTTGCAGCTGGAGCTCAGTATCCGGGAGGGTAGGTATACGTACTATATACCTGAGTAACCTGAGGCCTCTTGTCGATAAAGTCATCTCTATGATGGTCCTTATTACCCTAATTATAGTGAAGCCTCTCCAGAAGGCGAACTCTGTAAGACCCTCTTAACCTCTTCATATTTTTAGTCACCATTTCAAAAGTCCCCTTTAGAAACATGCCAACTAGAAACGATTGCCCTGAGGACCTCCCCCTAAAAGATGAATGACCAGACAACCGTACTGGAAGACCACTGCTTACAAGACCATCCTTTATAAACCCACCCCCTAGAAGGCCATCCATTGAAAGCCAATAAGTAGAACACCGCCCGAAAGAAAACCACTCCCTACAATCCCACCCAAAAGAAAACCACTCCCTACAATCCCACCCAAAAGAAAACCACTCCCTACAATCCCACCCAAAAGAAAACCACTCCCTACAATCCCACCCAAAACAAAACCACTCACAAGCACAACAGGAATACTGGAAGACAAAACAGGTGCGGCTGGTATACAGACTGGCACGGCAGGTGCGGCTGGTATACAGACTGACACGGCAGGTGCGGCTGGTATACAGACTGACAGGGCAGGTGCGGCTGGTATACAGACTGGCACGGCAGGTGCGGCTGGTATACAGACTGACACGGCAGGTGCGGCTGGTATACAGACAGGGCAGGTGCGGCTGGTATACAGACTGGCACGGCAGTGCGGCTGGTATACAGACTGACACGGTAGGTGTGGCTGGTATAAAGACAGGGCAGGTGCGGGTGGTATACAGACTGACACGGCAGGTGCGGCTGATATAAAGACAGACACGGCAGGTGCGGCTGGTATACAGACTGAAACGGCAGGTGCGGCTGGTATACAGACTGACAGGGCAGGTGCAGCTGGTATACAGACTGGCACGGCAGGTGCGGCTGGTTCACAGACTGACACGGCAGGTGCGGCTGGTGTACAGACTGGCTCGGCAGGTGCGGCTGGTGTACAGACTGACACGGCAGGTGCGGCTGGTGTATAGACTGGCACGGCAGGTGCGGCTGGTATACAGACTGACACGGCAGGTGCGGCTGGTATACAGACTGGCACGGCAGGTGCGGCTGGTTCACAGACTGACACGGCAGGTGCGGCTGGTGTACAGACTGGCTCGGCAGGTGCGGCTGGTGTACAGACTGACACGGCAGGTGCGGCTGGTGTATAGACTGGCACGGCAGGTGCGGCTGGTATACAGACTGACACGGCAGGTGCGGCTGGTATACAGACTGACAGGGCAGGTGCGGCTGGTATACAGACTGACAGGGCAGATGCAGCTGGTATACAGACTGACAGGGCAGGTACGGCTGGTATACAGACTGGCACGACAGATGCATTAAGGTACGGCTGTTATAGAGACTAAAATGGCAGATGCAGCTTGTATGCAGACTAGCTCGGCAGCTGCAGGCAGGTACGGCTGGATTGCAGACTGGCCCAGCAGGTGCAGGCAGGTGCGGCTGGCATGCAGACTGGCACGGCAGGTGCGGCTGGCATGCAGACTGGCCCGGCAGGTGCGGCTGGTATACAGAATGGCATGGTAGTTACAGGAAGGTGCACTAGAAGGCACAAGCAGGACTGAGTAAAGTAAGCGGGTACAGGCTGGTACTAGTGAGTACTGGCAGGTACGCACAGACAGGGGACTTGAGAACTAGCAAGCATGCAGAGTAATTGACTAAACACGTGGCTCATCCACCTACCATCAGTTGAAGGTACGTCAAATAATAAGTGTCATCTCAGCCATCTATTGGCTGAGGACACTTTAGGACGGCACGCACTGTCACTTTTAGATGCAGGGAGAGCACAGTGCCCGTGGATCTGTGAGCCATGCGCAGACCAGGTCGTGGCGGTGAGTGAGTCGGCGTCCCCTGCAGGTGGAGGGAGGAAGCGTGCAGAGACGCCAGCGTTAAAAGGTCTGGCTAATGAAAACGTTCCCCCCAATAAAAGATAACCTTGATTTATCACAATTAAAAGAAGCAATATCACAAAAGATCCTGAACTATCCAAATCCTGTTGGCCTCAGTGGTTTGTTATCCACTTCTGTGCCAAGTTGTGGAGAAACAGGGTCAGTGGGTGCCCTCGTCTGCTGGCCCGGCTGACTTTAGCAAGACTGCATGGACCAGGGCTCACACCACTGATCGTCCGCATTCTCTCCCCGTGGGCAGAACACCACTCAAGCACCAAAATGAAAAAAAAACTTTTCAAAAAGATGTGCTAAAAAATATATCATTTATTGAAACAATTTAAAATATACAAAATAATTCATAATAATAAATAGTAGGAAAAGCAAGTACAGGAACAAGACAAAGGGTGGTACACCTGGATATAATCATCCATGAATCAACATTATAAACGTGTGTATATATAGATATACTGCATACTCCTGGGGGATACATATCATGAATACATGGATCAAAAAATAAAAACAACACGAATGAAGCTTTCTTTGCGAAACGTGCGTCGGGTGTGGTGGGCACCTGGATATCTGCACTGCGGTAAATATGCATGGATTTACTTTATTTACACTCTTGCCATAATCTGGGTTGATCATTTGCAGCATGAATAGGCTTTGTATTGCATAACATTATGTCCTACGACTTATTATCCAATTTTATGGGTTATTATATGTGAATACGTCCTCTATCTTCTCATTGATGATTTATGTCCATTAGCACTTGCACTTTATCTAACTTGGACTTATAGATCCATGGATGATTATATCCAGGTCTACCCCCTGTGTCTTGTTCCTGTACTTGCTTTTCCTGCTATTTATTATTGATTATGAATTATTTTGTATATTTTAAATTGTTTCAATAAATTTATATATTTTTTAGCCCATTTTTTTAAACTTTTTTGTCATTTTGGTGCTTGTTTGATTCTTTGCTTTTCTGTGGGTGTTTATTGTGGGATTTTTTGGTCCTTTTTGGTGTTATACAGAATACTATTCAGACAGTACATGATGAGGATAAAACAGCAATTACCCCAAGATGGTGCACATTACCGGGTCTCACCCTTCCGCTGACTCGCCGGGATAATGGCAAATGTTACGTCAGAGCTCCCAGGGTCACTACTCCACCTGTGGTACACACACAGAGAGAAGGTAACAACCAGCGCAGGAAGATAACCGAGAACAGTCCATTCAATCTGTACAGGAGCCAAAGCCAATTGACACGAGAGTCATCACCTGGTTTCTCCGAACATCTCCATGGAACCAGGCGACCAGCGGGTCCCAATCCTGGCTTTCTCCAAACATATCCATGGTTGAGCAATGGTCAGTGAGGCCGCTATGTATTTCTTCAGCTGGAGCCATGATGCCATGACTTCTGTAATGTAGAGTCTCTGGACACAGGCAGATCCTCCTTTTTATTAGGTCACAACTTCTCATTCAGGCATTCCACCACAGTCTTGGTGGAAGGTGGTAGGAGGCCATCCCTCACTGCTGGACTGCTCAGACAACATGCACAGATTGTCCTTCATATTTCAGAGCACCAATGGGTCATCAACATATTAACAACATTCAGACATTGCGTCTTTGTTTCCCAAAGGTACAGTACTAGGACTGCAATACAAGTACAGATACAATAGGTGATCAGCAGACGGTCCACACATGGTGGCCAGTGATCAATAATTCACTGACAATAAGGAGGAACAGTCATTCTCACATGACCTCCAGCTCATGGCCCTGGGCCTCCTGAAATGATATGTCTCCACACAAGTAATCTACAGGACTGAGTAGATCAGGACACAGGGCAATGAAGAGACCTGATCAAACCAGGAATTGAAGCTTGAGCGAGATAATTTCACTCTTCCCAGAATGCACCAGGTATATGCAAGAGTCGCCATGAGTCTGAGGATCTTTGGGTGTAGCTGGATCAAGCTGCTTGAAGAAAATCGTCAACCCAGGAATTGAAGCTCGGAGCACAAATCTTTACTGCGCCGCCACAGAAACTTGTTTTGTTCAACAGGGAAGGAGTCCTGGATATTACCTGTGCATTCTGGGGTAAGTGAAGAGTCTCTGCAAACTCGAGATACACCGAATTTTGACATTTGCAGCAGAAAAGAGGACATTGGAAAACTGCATGAATTTAGGCTCAATCTTCACTGCTTTGACATATCAACATCAAGAACATGGAGGAGGCCAGGAGCCGTGTGCTGAGCTGCACTGCATGGTACATGTTCAGAGTTACCGTGGAAAAGCCAAACTCCACCTGCCAGAAATGCAAGAGAGAATAGCAGAATTGAAAATTATTAAGGAAGATGAGTTCTTAGACAGAGCAGAATATAGAAAGAGAAGACATTTGTAGTACACATGAAGAAACCGAGGAATGGAGGCATGTGACCCAGAGAAGCAGGAGAATCGGGAGGCGGTCAGCGCCCATACTGCTCAGGAACCAGTACCAGGCTCTCACGCAGGAGAACGATGAAGAAATACATCAGGATAAGACTTTACCCACAAAGAACAACCTTGTACGCCTTCAGAGTCCTCCTGGATGGAGAAAGAAAAATGTTATAAGGAAAAAACAGAGAGTGGTGGCCGTGGGGGAGGGACATAGGCCGCTATCTGCGGTTCTAGGATGTATTAACAGAAGCATACAGTCTAGATCACGTGAAGTCATTATTTCCCTCTACTCTTCTTTGGTCAGACCTCATCTGGAATACTGTGTCCAGTTTTGGCGCCACATTGTAAAAAAGACATCAACAAACTGGAGCAAGTTCAGAGAAGAGCGACCAGAATGATGACCGGTCTGCAAACCCTGTCTTATGAGGAAAGGTTGCAGGATTTGGGATTGTTTAGTTTGCAAAAGAGAAGACTGAGAGGAGACTTAATAGCTGTCTACAAATATCTAAAGGGCTGTCACATTGTAGAAGGATCAACTTTATTCTCATTTGCACAAGGAAAGACTAGAAGCAATGGGATGAAACTGAATGGGAGGAGACACAGATTAGATATTAGATGGGTGACAGTGAGGGTGATTAATGAGTGGAACAGGCTGCTACGAGAGGTGGTGAGTTCTCCTTCAATGGAAGTCTTCACACAGAGGCTGGACAGACATCTGACTGGGATGATTTAGTGAATCCTGCTTTGAACAGGGGGTTGGACCAGATGGCCCATGAGGTCCCTTCCAACTCTTCGATTCTATGATACTTTCTCTAAAGGATACCCTGGCTGACCGTGGAGGGTTGACATCCTAGATTGAATATTGACGTCCCTGCTCACAATCGTCTAGTCTTAGGAAATCCCAGGGAGCTCGTGCTCAAAATAGTCACCCCTTATCGTGATGAATTTTCAAAAAATATAGAACATCCATAAATGTGGACAAAGCAAATGCCCGGCGTCTTCCTGTGATCATACTACATGATAGGATTGACATGAGTGGGGAATCCTGTGCCGGACGCTACATCTGATTGGTCAGTGGCAGCCATTTTGCCCTAGTCCGAGACAAGTGTATAAAGTGCGCATGGCGGTAGTCATGGGCGAGGGGCGGCGTGGAGACATGGGGAGTTAGTGGATTCTCTCATCCTCTGGCCTGAGACCTCATGGACCAGGGCTCATCCCACTGAACGCCCGCTCACCTTTTATCATAGGCATACTATTACTCAGACAACACAGGGTGAGGATAAAACAGTGTGGCTATGCTTTAGTGAACCAGAAAACACAATAACAAAGAGAACAGTCCCAACAAAATACCCAAGATGGTGCAAATTACAGAGTCTCACCCTTGACTCAACGTGAATAGAGCACCTGTGACTTCAGAGCTTCCAGTGCCGACTACCCCACCTGTGACACACACAGAGAGGAGGTAACAACAAGTTTAGGAAGCTGGCTATTGAACTACAAGGCCAAGTGATGGGAGGGTCACATCCTGGCTTCTTTGAACATCTCCATGGAGCCAGGTGACCGGTGGGTCCCAATCCTGGCTTTCCCAAATGTAACTATGAGGCTCAGGTGATTGGTGGGTCCAAATCTTGACTTCCCCAAATGTATTCATGGTCAGTGGAGCAGATCTATATTCTTTCAGCCGGAACCGTAGTCCCCTAAGCTGGCATCCTGTAGAATGTCCAATCTGTGTCCCTCGTGATGGGGCTATAATATCCTGACTGCTAATGTAGAGTGTTCCTGGCTGTGGTTTTGTAAAGAGTCTCTGGGTCTGGGTGAATCTCTTGTTACAAAGCCATATCCACCCTATATAATTCACAACTGTTGTGCTTCAATCCATCACCCAGAGGTCAAGAGGAAGATATGATGAGATTAACTCACATTGAGTATTTACCATATTTTTACTAACCTCCAATCATGGCTGGAGGCTGGTGCGGGTGCCGCAGGGCTCTGCGGAGCGGTGGTGGCAGTGGGCGGGGCTCTGCGGTGCGGTGGTGGCGGCAGGCTGTGCTCCGTGAACATGGACACCGGGAAGATGGCCACCGGTCCGGGGACGGCGCATGTGCGGGTTCAGATCTCGTCCCGAGATCTCGGGAGACGAGATTCAAATCTCGGCAACGAGATCTCGTCCCCCGAGATCTCGGGACGAGATCTGAACCTGCGCATGCGCTGTCCCCGGACCGGCGGCCATCTTTGCGGCGTCCATGTTCCCGGAGGCCACCGCAACATGGCGGCGGCCAGCAGCGGTTCTGCGGGGGCCTCCGGGCTGCGAGGAAATGCCGGCGGCCCTGCACCGGAGCACTGCCCGCCACCACCCTCGCCCAGCACAGCCCACCTGCCCCAGCCCACTTGCCTCAGCACAGCCCACCTGCCCCAGGACAGCTACCCCAGCACAGCCCACCTGCCCCAGCCCAGCTGCCCCAGAACAGCCCACCTGCCCCAGCCCAGCTGCCCCAGCACAGCCCACTTGCCCCAGCACAGCCCACCTGCCCCAGCCCAGCTGCCCCAGCACAGCCCACTTGCCCCAGCACAGCCCACCTGCCCCAGGACAGTTGCCACAGCCCACCTGCCCCAGGACAGCTGCCCCAGCGCAGCCCACCTACCCCAGCACAGCCCACCTGCCCCATGACAACTGCCCCAGCCCAGCACAGCCCACCTACCCCAGTACAGCCCAGCTGCCCCAGCACAGCCCACCTACCCCAGTACAGCCCAGCTGCCCCAGCACAGCCCATCTGCCCAGCACAGCCCACCTACCCCAGCACAGAGCCGCCACCACCGCACCAGCCTGGAGCACTGAATGAGCTCTGTGACCACTCCTCCACCTGTGCCGGATTCCTTCCCAGGTAAGCTGAATTCGGACTGTAAGACGGACCCCCATTTGACACATTATTATTTTTTTCCCTATTTTCCTTCTTAAAATTGGGGTGCGTCTTATGGTCCGAAAAATACGTTAATCAATTTGCATAGTTTTCCTCCTATGTTTTGCAAGTCACAGGGTCCAACAGAATGGTCAATCAACGTATTATCAAACATCTTTTGTTCAATTACCCTATGTTTCTATCCCTCAAAGATAGCAAACAGTGAGCTTGCAGCAAACAGCAGCTCCAGAGTCACATTCAGGTTTGCGACGCGCAGTGATGACCACGTTGTTAGGGCTGGCGGAACGCACCAAACAATAAAGATGGTAATAAGGTGCGTTCGCAGCCCGGGATCCACTGTGCAGGAGTGGTAAACTGCTGCTCAGTAATGGCGGACGCTATATGGCGGTATAATAGAGGAACACATGCGGGTTAACGTCACCCGGTGTGTACAGGGGCGGACTCTGTTGCTTCACAGAGCCGCACTACCGCTGATCATAAATGCCGGAGCCTGTTTAAGCTCACAGAGCTCGGCAAGGTAAACTCTCAGTATCAGGTCACAGAGGTCAACCCCAAGGACACAGGGTCAGAGCCCCTCTAGACCTACTAAGCGTGCGGCGTCTCAACTGCAGACGCCACTAAGTGACGCTGGCGACCAAGTGAACCGTGGCGTACAGACCAAGCCACCACTTGGCGATGCCAGTCTCTGACTCTGCCTCCTACTTGCTCCTCAGCCTGGGCGCTAACAGGCTAGGCTACACGACACATGCGTACCAAGGGTAGGGGTTTCCAATGAGTCATTCACCAGAGACATTCATACATGCATGCAACTCTCACTCCACATGGTCTAAATCTTTATATTAGCGCATGGCCGAGAGGCCATGCGACCCTTTTATAGTCGCGTCCTTCCGGGACCTTCCTGATGGTCCAATCTGAGCTGGAGAAGGACCTGAGCATGTGACCTCCGATCTCCAATGAGAGATCGTTCCACGGGCATGCTCAGTGGACCGAAAGGAGGACTTAGTCCCTGTAGTAGCTCGCTGCTGACCAGCATGCGTTGCTATAGCTGGACCAGAGTTGGCAGCAGCCACCAAACCTACAAAGCTGGTCTGAGCAGAGCGCCTGGATCGACGAGTCTGCTGAGCAGCCTCCTCTGCGGCCGGAGAGGAATGGGAGACCGCCAAATGCAAGGCTCGGGATTCCTGCTGTGCAGTGACAGGAACCCGATGCCTAACATTACCCCCTCTCCTAGGCCCTCCTCCCCTCTGAGCCTTGCTACGCTCAAATGCTGCAATGAGAAGCAGAGCGCGGATGTTCTCCACTGGCTCCCAGGTCTGAACTTTTGGGCCATGACCCTTCCAGTCCACCAAATAAAACTTTTTCCACGTACCACCCTGCATCCCACGTTGACATTAACCTCAAACTCGTCTGAGGACAGGTCTGATGGTTCTCCCGAGTCATCTGCCGGAACGAGACATGTGGACCGACTTAAGAAGGGACACGTGTTAAATTTGCGCCTACTAAAATGATCTTTGTGCCCTTGGCCCTCCCTCCCTTCTCTCCCCCACTCCCTCCCTTCTTTTCCCCTCTCCCCTTCCTTTCTACATACTTCTCCACTTGACCAGTTTCTTGCATCCTGGCCCTTCTGGCCCTTATTATCTATGCTCTACCTCTACTTTGACTTATCTGATAAATACCTGATCTAGAAAGGTTTTATGACATAGGTAGAATCAGAGATACTATTACTTATGCGAAAGTTCAGATTAACGTTTTAGTAAGCAAAAATTTCTGGCTGAAATCTGTAAGTCTAAGCTAGTTCTGAACGATGTATAGTAATGTTTATTGTTTTTATCTGGACGCTACATACTCTGGTTTATGCTTTCATGTCCAGGTGTAGAAGACTACGAGGATTTAACATTTCAAAAAAATGAATGTATCTGATATTGTATGTAATCTTTACTATCTTCAATAAAAAGAGCATTGAAAAGAAAAGAAGGGACACGTGGAAGGTGTCAGAGATAGCCAAGTGTGGTGGAAGGGCCAGTCGATAGACCACAGAACTGATCTGCTCGAGGACCTTAAAGGGACCAATGTAGCGAGGAGCGAACTTGGTGGACTCAACTCACAGCCTGATGTTACGGGCGGAGAGCCATCACCAGATATTCATAGTGCCCATCCCTGGTGTCAAATGCTGTCTTCCATTCGTCCCCTTCACGGATGCGAATCAAGTTGTAAGCACCCCGCAGGTCTAGTTTGGTAAAGACCCTAGCTTCCCGCAAAAGCTCCGATATCAGGGGCAAAGGGTACTTGTTCTTAACGGTGATGGCGTTAAGACCCCTGTAATCTATGCATGGACGTAGTTCTCTATTCTTCTTCTGCACAAAGAAAAACCCCGCCCCTGCAGGTGACACTGACTTCCTAATAAAGCCTCTTGCCGGATTCTCCCTGATATACTGAGACATTGCCTCTGTCTCCGGGACAGAGAGTGGATAAACTCGACCCCAAGGAGGTTCAGCACCGGGCAAGAGGTCGATAAGTGTTATGATGAGTCACCGAAGGACGAAAAAACAATATACTAGCTAAGTCCAGAAAAACCAGAGAGGTTGGCAGCTATCGGATTGCAGACCCCTGAACCTATCCACAACAACTAGCAGTAGCCGTGGGGGGTTCCTACGGTGCCCTAGACCCCTCGATCACAGCCGGAGAACTACATAGCCTAAAGACAGAAAGGGGAAAAACTAAACTGCCCTAGAGCAGACCCCAAAGCAATAAGCAGCCCCCAACAAATAATGACGGTGAAGCAAGATGAAAACACTAACGCAGATAGAAAGATAGGTTGAGCAAATGATGGGGCCCAAGCTAACTAAAATAGGACAGGATAGGAAAGCTGCTGTCTGCCATCCGCAAAAACCCTATCCAAAATGTGCCAACCGACTGATAGGAAAAACAGGCCCTGAAGTCGCTAGGCTTCAAAAGACTAAATCAGCACTCAGGTATATTCTGAAGACAGAGCAAAAGATCAACAGATCAGAGACAAAAATGGAATTCAGCTCACCCCCGGCCGGGGATGGCAGAACTCCCAAAAAACAAGGCAAAACAAAAACAAAACTGAAGTGTACAAAGCAGAGCAGAAAAACTTAGCTTTGAGATGCAGGAACCAGACTGGTCTCCAAGAATCCAGCAGGATCACCAGCAGGGCAGAAGGGCGTCGGCTGCCTTATATCCAGTCCTCAATTCCAGCCACCCAGTCATCATCTAGCTGCCCAGGTGTTTGGTAATCAGCCTCACTACCTTCCTTCACCAGAGGAGGGAGTTCATCAGACCTCAACGGTGAAGGGAAAAATGAACTCACAACAGATAAGACAGTCATAGGGGTGATGAGGCGGAAGGGTCTTCGCCGCCTTCTTGGAGAACACGTCCGCATAGGGCCAATAGTGTTTGGGGAGGGAGGAGAGATTTGCGGGTACCTCAGTAGTAGCAACCTGAACACACTCCCTTTGACATCTACCAACACAAGATTTACTCCATCCCAGAATTCTCCCTGAGGACCACTCTATATGAGGGGAATGATACCGTAGCCACTGCATCCCAAAGAGGACCTCGTCAATTCCTTCGGGAATGACTAGCAGGGAGATGATCTCCTGATGGGAAGGAGACATGGATAACGTGAAAGGAATGGTCTGATGGGTTATCTGTGATGGTAGTGTCGATCCATTTATCACCCGTATTGTCACTGGCTTGGCGAGCATAACTAGTGGAATTGTGTGCCGTCGAGCGAAGGCAGAGGGCATGAGGTTGCCCTCCGCCCCCGAATCCACGCAAAGCTCTACCACATGGGTGGATGGGCCAATAGAAACTGTCCCCTTAAAGGTCAACTTAGAAGAAGACACTGCTGCGTTTAGCTCCCAAGGTCACCAAACGGGGACGCTCTCCCAGTTGCCGAGAACATCTGGAGGCGAGATGTCCTGACTGCCGGCAGACATGACAGACCATGCGTGCCCGAGCGGTCCAGGACTTGGATCCTGCTCGAGACATCTCCATGGCCTCATGTGGCTCGAACGCCTGGACCGGAGGTTCCAGAGGTTTGACGAAGGTGGGTGCCAGCCGAAACCTCTGCCTACACTGGACTCGCTCCAACCTTCGCTCGTTAAAGCGGAGGTCGATGCGAGTAGATATTGCTATTAACTCCTCCAGTGTGGCGGGAATCTCCCTAGTGGCCAGGGCGTCCTTCACATGGTCAGCCAGCCCCCTCCAAAATACAGGAATGAGGGCTGTATCCGGCCACTCCAGCTCAGATGCTAGGGTCTGGAAGTGGATGGCAAAATGACTGACCATAGACGAGCCCTGTGTTGATGCCAGCAGTTGGAGCGCCGTATCATGGGTGACCCGAGGTCCTATAAAGACCTGTTTCAGAGTGCTCAAGAACCGTGGAACACTCTGTACCACATGATCATCGCGCTCCCATAATGGCATGGCCCACTCCAACGCCCCGTCCGACAGGAGGGATATTATGAACCCCACCTTAGCCCGCTCTTAGGGAAAACGTGCAGCCAGAAGCTCAAGGTGTATTGCACACTGGCTCAGAAATCCCCTACATGCCTTACTATTGCCAGAAAATTTATCTTGCAGCCGGAGGCGGGATAATGTTGGAACAGGGGTGGCAGTGGACAAAGTAGCTGCAGCCACGCTGGCAGCCTGAACATCTATTGCGGTAACATCCATGGCTGAGGTTTTGCGCTCAAGAGCCGCCAACCTGCCCTCCAGCAGCTGGATGTACCGCTGCAATCGCTGTTCGTCCACCATTACTAGCCAGACCCTGGCGCTAATATAATGTTAGGGCTGGCGGAACGCACCAAATAATAAAGATGGTAATAAGGTGCGTTCGCAGCCCAGGGTCCACCATGCAGGGGTGGTAAACTGCTGCTCAGTAATGGCGGACGCTATATGGCGGTACAATAGAGGAACACATGCGGGTTAACGTCACCCGGTGTGTACAGGGGCGGATTCTGTTGCTTCACAGAGCCGCACTACCGCTGAACATAAATGCCGGAGCCTGTTAAAGCTCACAGAGCTCGGCAAGGTAAACGCTCAGTATCAGGTCACAGAACTCAGCCCCAAGGACACAGGGTCAGAGTCCCTCTAGACCTACTAGGCGTGCGGCGTCTCAACTGCAGACGCCACTAAGTGACGCTGGCGACCGTGGAGTGTCGACTAAGTGAACCGTGTCGTACAGACCAAGCCACCACTTGGCGATGCCAGACTCTGACTCTGCCTCCTACTTGCTCCTCAGCCTGGGCGCTAACAGGCTAGGCTACACAACACATGCATACCAAGGGTAGGGGTTTCCACTGAGTCATTCACCAGAGACATTAATACGTGCATACAACTCTCACACCACATGGTCTAAATCTTTTATAGCCGTGTCCTTCCGGGACCTTCCTGATGGTCCAATCCGAGCTGGAGAAGGACCTGAGCATGTGACCTCCGATCTCCAATGAGAGATCGTTCCACGGGAATGCTCAATGGACTGAAAGGAGGACTTAGTCCCTGGAGTAGCTGGCTGCTGGCCAGCATGTGTTGCTATAGCTGAACCAGAGGTGGCAGCAGCAACCAAACCTACAATGCTGGTGTGAGCAGAGCACTGGGATCGATGAGTCTGCTAAGTAGCCTCCTCTGCAGCCGAAGAGGAATGAGAGACTGCCGAATCATCGAATTCTTTTACTCAGATAAATGCAAGTCACAATTACCGATCCTCTCATTACAGATGCTGTGATTGGCTCAGAAATCGCTCAGGTGACAGCCAATGACGTGGATTCCGGCCCGCCCCTGTGGTACCTGCTGACCATTGATGGCTCTCCTGGAAGCACATTCAGCATCTTCCGTTATGGTGGGCACATATGGCTTACGGAGCCCCTGGACTATGAGGAGCGGGCGTCATACACTCTAACAATACAGACATCTGATGGGAAGCACCAGACCCGGGCAGATGTGAGGCTCACCCTACAGGATGTCAACGATAACGCCCCCGAGTTCAGACAGAGCCTGTACCAGGTAAGCCTGCTCCAGCGTGCGGCCCTCCACGCTGGTATCCCATGTATCTGCTCACGCCCTACAGGATGACATGAAGGAGGGTTGTTTGTTGATTTTTCACTCTTGTTTTTGGCTTTGTTGCTTTCTCATAAAAATACACAAAAAAAATAGAAAAATCCTCATCAAAATTAACAATTTAGTGCGGAAACTCTGGTTTTGTTGAGAATCTTCACTTTGATTCTAAAGACTTCAGTAATGGATCATTTTTTTGCCATCAGGTCACTGTCATGGAGCACACTCAGGCATGGACACCGCTGGTCACTATTTCTGCCACCGATCGAGACTCTGGGGAGATGGGTCAAGTCATATACAAGGTCTTGTCATCTGATACCGGTTCCTTTCACATCGATCCCAATAATGGTAAGTCCGGGTATTTACCACCCGACTTGTGGTGTTAGGCGACCGCAGATCGGTGCCATGTTCAGTAGCTGATCTCTCTGTGCATATGGACTCAGTAGCACTTTCCCAATGATCTTGCAGCGTAAATCCAGCTAAATATTACTGACTCCCTCATCCCTAACCTCAGTCATATTGTCTCGTGTCAAGGGAAGTACTCCAATGTCAGACGTCAATTATAGGTGAACGCGATGGACTAGAGTCCTCGACCCTGAACGCTGTGAATGTTTGTAAGTGCACATGATATAAACATTTTTCTTCCTAACAAAGCAAGTGACTAAAATGCAAGAAATTGACTTCATTTGAATTTCACAATGAAAAAGTAAGTACTCCCTTTACGGTGCTGTCAGCAGGTGAGCGATGGGAAACAGATCAGGGAAGATCTCGATGCAGCATCTTCTTTGTGCATTACGGCACATGTCACCAGCGCCGAGAAGCTCCAGGATCCACAGAGATCTCTGACACAGAACACAGAGGTTTCAGGATGCCGATGTGTCTGATGAGGAATCCTTCTGCAGACAGGACATCTACATGGTGGTGCCAGGAGGAGACCACCATTGTCCAGAAGGAACAGCAGGAAAACAGAAGATGATGATACTCTCTCTTATTAGCCAGAATTAATTCTACAGGAGCTTTCACCACCACTGAGGTCACAGTGCAGGAAGGAACTATTAGAGAAAAGGGCACATTACTTCCACATGTAGTTGACTGTAGACCACCACTGTCCAGGAGGAATAGCAGGAGGACACAAAATGAAGTAAGATGTCTCAAAGAAGCCAAAACTTCATCCTACAGGACGGTCTCACCACCACTGAGGTCACAGTGCAAGAGACAAGCATTAGACAACTACAGGAGACAGACTGGATGATTACATGAAGGGTCTGTATCTGCCTGAGTTTCTCAGCATTGAGGGCACCATTAATCCTGACCAAATCCACAACTCCATCTGCTTAGCTCAGCCAGAGACTTTCTGGACCCTCCACCTGAGTGTCACTGCTCCTGCAGACCCTTATTATTGTGCCGCTCTCGTCCTCTGGAAACAGTCTGCTTCTTTTCCATCTGAAAATTCCACATTTTAACACAGAGTTGAGTTCTTCTTCTTGTTTCCATGTGGAAGGTCAGGAGCTTTTGGCCACAATTCTTCCATGGTGATGACTTCTGGTCAGACATCTCCAGACAGTAGATGGTGAGCTGGTTCCACTGGTTGCTGCCAGTTCTGAGCTGATGGCACTTCGTGACACCTTCTGTCTTCTTGGCTGACTGCTGTGTCTATGGTCGTCAGTGCTGAAAAATCCAGGAGATACATATCCACAGAAGTATCTGCACAAGCCTCATACACGGAAGATCTGGGGTCAGTTCTCCAAGATGTTTGGCACAACCTTCTGCCGAGATCCTCCATAACCTATGTGCGTGTGAGGTGAAGAAGGAGGCGATGGGCAGTCACCAAATACTGGCAACGGTGGTAATGGGTGGCCACCAGATACTGATAATGGAGGCGATCACCAGATACTGATAATGGAGGAGAACACTAGATACTGATGGGATTTCCATTTCTTTTTTCTTCAATGCATTTTGTCTACTGATAAGAAATAATTATTGTCACGATGACCCGTCCTGTGTGACGCGACCCGCAGGCTGGTAACTAAAGCAACAAGATGCGGCACGTGATACTGTCCTGTGTGACACGGCCCGCAGGCCGGTAACTAAAACAACAAGACACGGGGAAAGGGGAAACAGTTACAACGGTGGGCCCTGCGATAGGGAAAGGGAACGTGGAGACCTCCTGCACTCCCCTGAGTCAGTGTCCCTAACGCTCCTAACGTTCCCTATGCCGGTTCTGCACTGGGCGCCGATCAGAAACCTGTCGCCCTAGCACACCCTACACCTTCCCTTGCTAGGGAGCTGGGTGGCACAGGCACTGGCCCCACCACTGTACTAATACACACTAAGGAAAAACACAAACAGGGAGACACTACTTAGCTTTACTCTGTTGCACTTCTCCTGGCAACAGAGTCCACTGTTATGAATGAGTCACCGAGGAGGAAAAAACAAAAAGCAAGCTAAGCCCAGAAAACCGGAGAGGTTGGTAACTAATGGATTACAGACCCCTGATCCTATCCGCACAACTAGCAGTAGCCGTGGAGCGTGCCTACGGTGGTCCTAGACGCCTCGTCACGGCCGGAGAACTAAATAAGCCTAAAGAAAGAAATGGAAAATCTAAACTTCCCCAGAGCAGACCCCAAAGCAATAGACAGCCCCCAACATGTATTGTCGGTGAAACAAGGTGAAAATACAAACACAGATAGAAAGATAGGCTGAGCAAACAATGGGGCCCTCACTAACTAGAAAGGAAAGGAAAGAAAAGCTGCTGTCTGCAATCACGCAAAAACCCTGCCAAAAAATGTCCAACACATCTGATAGAAAAATGCCCTGAAGTCGCTAGACTTCAATTCCCTATATCAGCACTCAGGTATATTCTGAAGACAGAGCAAAAGAGATCAACTGATCAGAGACAAAATGGGGATTCAGCCCTGTCCGAGCCAGGGCTGGCTGAACACAAAAACTAAGTAAACCAGACGAAAACTCATATGAACAATAGCAGAGAAAACTTAGCTTTAAGAAGGCAGGAACCAAACTGGAAACCAGAAGCCACAGTCAGGAGAAATCACCAGCAACAAACTAGGGAGTTGGCTGCCTTAAATCCAATCAGAAATTCCTGATATCCAATCACAGTCCTCTTCCTCAGGTGGCCGGTCTCTGCCATTTAGATCAGGTTCATTACCTCCCTTCACCAACAGAGGGAGTCCAGATAAAGAACTCACTACTCCTCTGTCAGCACAGTCAGCTCCATAACCCTCTCCAGAAGCCAGAGGCAAACCCGAAAATGAGCTCACAACAGTACCCCCCCCTTGAGGATGGGTCACCGAACCCTCATCCACGCCACCGGGCCGATCAGGATGGGCCCGATGAAAAGCACGAACCAATCTATCGGCATGAATATCAGAGGCAGAGACCCAAGAATTGTCCTCCTGGCCATAACCCTTCCACTTGACCAAATACTGGATTTTCCATCTAGCCAGACGAGAATCCAGTATTTTCTCTACCTCATATTCCGAGTTACCTTTAACCAATACAGGGTCAGGAGGTGCCGCCATAGGAACTACTGGCTCAACATATCTCTTCAACAGCGACTTATGAAACACGTTATGGATCTTAAACGTAACAGGAAGAGCCAATCGAAAAGAAACCGGATTAAGAATCTCCAAAATCTTGTAAGGTCCAATAAATCTTGGCTTGAACTTTGGAGAAGCCACCTTCATAGAGATATTCTTTGATGACAACCAAACCATATCACCCACTTTAAACAGGGGACCAATGGTCCTATGCCGGTTAGAAAACCGCTGGGCTTTTTCCTGGGAGAGAGACAACTTATCCACTACTTGGTCCCAAATCTGCTGCATTCTCTCTACCACAGTGTCAACACCTGGGCAGGCTGAAGATTCCACTTGCCTTGAAGAAAATCGAGGATGAAACCCAAAGTTACAGAAAAAGGGGGACATCAAGGTGACAGAACTAGCTCTATTATTTAAAGCGAATTCGGCCAACGGCAAAAATGAAACCCAATCATCCTGATCAGCAGATATAAAACATCTCAAATAGGACTCCAAAGTCTGGTTTGTTCTCTCAGTCTGCCCATTGGTCTGAGGGTGAAACGCAGAGGAGAAGGACAACTGAATTCCCAGCTTGTAACAAAAGGCTTTCCAGAATCTGGAAACAAACTGAACTCCTCTGTCCGACACAATGTTCTCAGGAATCCCATGCAACCGAACCACCTGTTGTAAAAACAAGGGTACCAACTCTGAGGAAGATGGCAACTTTGGGAGTGGTACAAGATGGACCATCTTAGAGAATCTATCACAAATCACCCAGATAACAGTCATTCTCTGAGAGACAGGAAGATCAGAAATAAAATCCATTGAAATATGGGTCCATGGCCTCGAAGGCATCGGCAAGGGCATCAACAACCCACTAGAGCGAGAACAGGGTTTAGACCGGGAACAAGTCCCACAGGACTGCACAAAATTCCTGACATCACGAGATAAGGCAGGCCACCAAAAAGACCGACTCACCAAATCTCTGGTACCAATAATACCTGGATGACCAGCCAATGCGGAGCAATGAACTTCAGACATCGCTCTCTTCCTCCACTGGTCAGGAACATACAATTTTCCCATACGCCAACGCTCAGGTTTGTCCTCCTGGAATTCTTCCAGAGCACGTCTCAAATCGGGTGAGATGGCGGAAAGAACTACCCCCTCACCTAGGATGGTAGTAGGCTTGGTCACAATAGGAGAATCAGCAAAAAAACTCCTAGAAAGGGCGTCTGCCTTAACATTCTTAGTGCCTGGAAGAAAGGAGACCACAAAATCAAAACGTGTAAAAAACAAGGCCCACCTAGCCTGTCTAGGATTCAAGCGTTTGGCCGACTCAAGGTAAATCAAATTCTTGTGGTCAGTGAGGACCACAACTTGATGTCTAGCTCCCTCCAACCAATGTCTCCACTCCTCAAATGCCCATTTCATGGCTAACAATTCCCGATTCCCCACATCATAGTTGCGTTCAGATGGGGAGAACTTTCGGGAAAAGAAGGCACAGGGATTCATTTTAGACGTCTCCGGATCTTTTTGGGACAAAACAGCTTCTGCACCAATCTCTGAAGCGTCTACCTCCACCTGAAAAGGAAGTGAGACATCAGGTTGCCGCAAAACCGGAGCAAAAGTGAATCTCCGCTTCAGCTCCTGAAAGGCCGAAACAGCCTCTGAAGACCAATTCAGCACATCAGCACCCTTCTTAGTTAAATCAGTCAGTGGTTTAGCAATACCAGAAAAATTAGCTATAAATTTACGATAAAAATTAGCAAAACCCAAAAACTTCTGGAGAGCCTTCAAAGAAGTAGGTTGAACCCAATCATAAATGGCCTGTACCTTGGCCGGGTCCATTTCAATAGTTGACGGAGAGAAAATAAATCCCAAAAATGAAATCCTCTGTACACCAAAAAGGCACTTCGATTCCTTAACATACAAGGAATTCACTCTCAAAATCCGGAACACAGTCCGAACATGTTCCACATGAGAATCCCAATCCCTGGAAAAGATCAAAATATCATCCAGATAGATGATCAAAAACTTATCCACAAAGTCTCGGAAAATAGCATTCATGAAGGATTGGACGACAGAAGGGGCTTTAGTGAGCCCAAAAGGCATCACCAGGTACTCAAAATGTCCCTCCGGAGTATTAAACGCCGTCTTCCATTCATCCCCCTGCTTAATGCGAATAAGATTATACGCCCCCTGAGGTCAAGCTTAGTAAACTAGCAAGCACCTTTAACTCTGGAGAATAAATCAGAAATCAGGGGTAGCGGATACTGATATTTAACCATAATTTTGTTGAGGGAACGATAGTCAATACAAGGCCTTAATGAACCATCTTTCTTGGCCACGAAAAAAAAAACCCAGCACCTAAGGGCGAAGAGGATGGTCTAATATGACCCTTCTCCAACGACTCCTTAATATAAGATCGCATAGCCTTGTGTTCGGGTACAGATAAATTGAAAAGTCGACCCTTGGGAAATTTACACCCAGGTCTCAACTCAATTGCACAGTCATAACTCCTATGAGGAGGCAAAGACGCAGACTTGCTCTCACTAAATACATCATAAAAATCAGCCAAATAGTCAGGAACATCATGCGACTGGGGAGAGGTGGAGAAAACAGGAGTGTCGCCAAGAGCACACCGACAACCCCAACTCACCACAAACACAGATTTCCAATCCAAAACATGATTATGGATTTGCAACCAGGGAAAACCCAAACAATGGTATCATGTAAATTATGCAACACCAAAAATCTGCAATTTTCTTGGTGGTCTGGGGCGACCCGCATTATCACCTGTCCAAAACTGAGGTTTATTCTTCGCCAAAGGAGTAGCATCAATACCCCTCAAAGGAATAGGCATCCGCAGAGGTGTCATAGGAAAACCACAACGTTTAGCAAAATCAAAGTTCATCAGATTCAAGGCCGCTCCTGAATCCACAAAAGCCTTCGTAGAAAATGTGGATAAGGAGCACATCAGAGTAATTGCCAAAAGAAACTTAGGTTGTACACCACCCACAGCAAATGTGTGTGCAAAACGTTTCTCTCGTTTAGGGCAGACAGAAATAACATGAGAGGCATCTCCACAGAAAAAACACAGCTTATTACGCCTTCTAAACTCCTGACGTTGTGCCCTAGACAAAACTCTTAACACATTGCATAGGTTCAGACATTTGTTCAAAAGGTGGCAGCGCCTCCCGTGTAGTCTTGCGTTCACTTAAACGCCGATCAACTTGAATGGCTAATGACATAGAATCGTCAAGACCAGAGGGAACAGGAAATCCCACCATAGTATCTTTTAAAGTTTCAGACAAACCCCTCCGAAAGAGAGCTGCCAATGCACTATCATTCCATGTAGTAAGGACCGCCCACTTTCGGAATTTCTGACAGTATAACTCTGCAGGATCCTGACCCTGGTTCAATGTCAATAGGGCTCTCTCAGCTTGATCAATATCATTAGGTTCATCATATAACAACCCCAAGGCTTGAAAAAATGCATCCACATTAGTCAAAACAGGATCTTCAGGTGTCAAAGAAAATGCCCAATCCTGGGGATCGCTGCGCAGCAAGGAGATGACAATTTTAACCTGCTGCGCAGAGCTCCCCGATGAGTAAGGCTTCAAGGCAAGAAATAATTTACAATTATTCTTAAAATTCAAAAATTTAGACCGATCCCCAAAAAACACATCAGGAGTAGGGATCTTTGGTTCAACAGCATGCGAATGAGTGAGATAGGCGGAAATTACCCGCACTTCAGCAGCAAGCTGCTCCACACGATCAGACAATTGCTTAATCTCCATCAAGGAGAAAGGAAAAAAAAGAATCCTCCTACGGCCCCAGAGAAAAATAGGAGAAAATATACATATATATAAAAAAAAAAAAAATTCTGACACTTTTTTTTTTTTTTTTTTTTTACAATTCTCTCCTGCTTTTGAGTACCCTAGAATCTGCAGTATGGCTGGTGATTCTGTTATGAATGAGTCACCGAAGAGGAAAAAACAAAAAGCAAGCTAAGCCCAGAAATCCGGAGAGGTTGGTAACTAGCGGATTGCAGACCCCTGATCCTATCCGCACAACTAGCAGTAGCCGTGGAGCGTGCCTACGGTGGTCCTAGATGCCTCGTCACGGCCGGAGAACTAAATAAGCCTAAAGAAAGAAAGGGAAAATCTAAACGGCCCCAAAGCAATAGACAGCCCCCAACATGTATTGTCGGTGAAACAAGATGAAAACACAGACACAGGTAGAAAGATAGGCTGAGCAAACGATGGGGCCCTCGCTAAGTAGAAAGAACAGGAAAGAAAAGCTGCTGTCTGCAATCACGCAAAAACCCTGCCAAAAAATGTCCAACACGTCTGATAGAAAAAGGCCCTGAAGTCGCTAGACTTCAATTCCCTATATCAGCACTCAGGTATATTCTGAAGACAGAGCAAAAGAGATCAACTGATCAGAGACAAAATGGGGATTCAGCCCAGTGCCAGCCAGGGCTGGCTGAACACAAAAACTAAGTAAACCAGACGAAAACTCATATGAACAATAGCAGAGAAAACTTAGCTTTAAGAAGGCAGGAACCAAACTGGAAACCAGGAGCCACAGTCAGGAAAAATCACCAGCAAGAAATAGGGAGTCGGCTGCCTTAAATCCAATCAGAAACTCCTGATGTCCAATCGCAGTCCTCTTCCTCAGGTGGCCGGTCTCTACCATTTAGATCAGCTTCATTACCTCCCTTCACCAACAGAGGGAGTCCAGATAGAGAACTCACTACTCCTCTGTCAGCACAGCCAGCTCCATAACCCTCACCAGAAGCCAGAGGCAAACCCGAAAATGAGCTCACAACAGTCCACCACCAGAATGCAGCTCTCTTCCTGAATCGCTGCCACCAAGCTCTGTCAGAGCTACAAGGAAATCCCCTCTGACTCCTTCCACACCAGGGCTAAGACAGTGCTGCAAGGAACGCTCTCCAGCTCCTTCCTCCACCAAGGATGGTTGAAATGAACACTATCACCAACACTGATTGCAACACCTGTAGCTCTTTTATAGCAGAGCCAGAACAATCACACCTGCATTATAATCATGTGCACTTAACTAAAGAAACCAGTGCAATGATGCTCACCTAATGGCCACCAGGGGCAAAACCAAACTTAAGCACAGCTTAAGAAAAAAAAGGTTACCTGTGCTTTTTATCAGTCCTGATCCAGCATGCATCATGACAATTATTAACCATTCTATGCATGAAGCATCTTATTTGGCAGCACTTATCCCACACCTGCCTAAGACTTTTGTACAGTTCTGTGTTGTGTAAAAGTGTAAGACCTAAAGAAATGTGAGAGCCATTGCCAGCATAGTAACAGAAAACCTAAGCTCTGCAGTGTAAAGCATGATGTCAGAGATGTTCTGGTTTGGGAAGGTCACCAACATAGAGTCATTAATAAATTCTTCATTACGCCCAAAGTGGCTGGGGAAAAATAGTCTATCAGAAGACTAACACTCAGCACAAGGTGACTATAACTCTCATCATCATGAGGTGGCTGAAAAAAGAAAAGGAGGTAGCCTAGACGTCACAGCTCTGATGAACATTTAATGGAGGTGCTGTTGGATCATGGGTAGCGCACTGCACACACGATGCCCCTCAAACATCACAGCTGGAAACATTCTCCATCTGAAGAGCACAATACCCAAGATTAGGGAGCGCTTACTTTTTCAGAAGAACATACATGGCAGATATGAGTAATTAAATTGTTGTAGTAGATTTGTTCTTGGTCACTTCTATCCCCTCTTGTTCAGTGTGACTCAGCAGTAGATCTGACTATGAACTCATAGGTTACATGTACTCTCACTGAGGTGTACTTATTTACATGACTGCACTAGGCGGGAGTTTTGGTGGGTTCACTTTCCTTCGACACAAGGCTTAGCTCAAAGATTACCCGTCGTCTTCTGGTTTAGGTTTTTGATCTGGTCAGTAACTCTTCTTTATTTTTCTTTTCAGGGACCCTCTTCACAAAGCAGCCGATGGAGCTGGACACATCGTGGCCTGTGGTGGATGTGCTTGTCGAAGCTCGAGATCAAGGATCTCCAAGTCTGGCTTCTCTTGTCACAGTGCAGATCCTAGTTCTGGATATTAATGACCACGTGCCGACGTTCCCACAGGCACAGTACACGGCTGCCATACCCGAGGACCTGCCACTTGGTAGCACCGTCTTGATTTTAGAGGCAACAGATGCCGACTTGACCCCAGAGAATTCAGTCCTGGATTACACCATTCTGAGTGGGAATGTCGGTAACGTGTTCCAGGTACAGAGTGGACTGCGCTTCTGGAATGGACAATTTCAGCAGATTGGTTCTATCATCTTAACAGATCCTCTCGATTTTGAGAGCACTCACTCCTATAATCTTACCCTGGGGGCATCGGATAGAGGCGTTCCTCAAAGAAGTCACTCGGTCCATGTATTCATCACTGTCCTGGATGTCAATGATAACCCTCCAGTATTTCCACGGCCGAACTACAACGTACTCCTTAGCGAGGCTGCGCCGGTCGGCTCCGAGGTCCTGCGGATATTGGCACAAGATTCCGACTCTGGGCAAAATGGCATGGTGCATTACAGGATCACATCTGGGGATGAGAGTCGGCTCTTTCAGATTAATGAGGCGACCGGCAGCATTAGGCTGGTGCGTCAGCTGGACAGGGAGCGGCAGGCTGTGCATACCTTGGTAGTCCTAGCTTTTGATGGCAACAGCGGCCTGGTAAATTTCGCACTTGCTCCTGTGACTGTGGAAGTTCGGGACATCAATGATAACAAGCCTTACTTTCCAGTACAGATTTTGACCACAAGTATCAGGGAAAACAAACCAGCAAACACCTTACTTACCATTATTCATGCCATTGACCTGGATACGGGAATATTTGGCCAGTTGATGTATACAGTAGTGGAGCTTCCTGCTATGGAGCCAGGACTTATTACTGGGAGAGATGTCTTTTCTGTGAACAGGACTTCTGGAGAACTTCTGTCCCGGCAGAGCTTTGATTACGAGCGCAGCAAAACCTTTAATATGGTGATAAAAGCCACAGATGCAGGAAATTTTTCTGCAACAGTTACTGTGCAAGTTCTCGTGATGGGGGAAGATGAGTACGACCCTGTATTTGTCACACCATACTTCAATTTTGAGGTGCCAGAAGGAGCTAACAAAGGACAGATTATTGGGCTGGTCCAGGCCACAGATGAGGATGAAGGTGCTGACGGTGTGGTCCTTTATTCCTTCTCTAAACCATCACCCTACTTTGGTATTAATGAAACAACGGGTCAGGTGTATTTGAAGGTGGATGGTCAGAGACACCGCTCTGGTCGCTCAAAGAGAGAGACCAGAGAAATGACTCTGGAGGTCCATGCCCACAGCCCTCTACCATCCTCACGGGTGGCCATGGCTCAGATGACAGTGGACATTACACACACATCTTTTGGTTTGGCCCCAGACCTGAATTTATTACTCATAGTGTCTGTAGCTTCATCATTGGCAGTCGTTGTGGTTTTAGCTGCAGTTGCAATTATTCTGGTGGTCTGCAGGTCTCGGGGAATGCAGAAAAAAAGCGAAGAAGCTGATGCCCAACTGGACAATTTGCAAGGCAGCACACTGCAAAGGATGGGTCATGATAAATCAGGACTTGGTAGTGGAGATCGAATTTATCACCAAACTCTTCCAGGTTATTCTATGGACTCTTCTGCAGTGGATGGACCTTACACTAGAGGAGGCTCTCTAGATCCCTCTCATTCCAGTGGCCGAGGCTCCGCTGAAGCTGCGGAAGACGATGAGATCCGTATGATCAATGAATATCCACGAGTGGCAAGCATTACATCTTCCATGCAGGAGCACATCTCTGCTCGTGGTCCAGATTCTGGGATACAACAAGATGCTGATCAACTGTCTGATATCTCATGTGACCCCTCTATGGACAGCGGACAATGGTTCAAGAACAAGAAGGGTTCTGGCCAGACGACACTCTATCGAGATGATAGTGGGGGAGGAGGTGCTTTTATGGGGGTGGGATGTGGGTTAAATATGTCACACCCAAAGGATTATTCTTTCCCTGAAGATGGCAAACCATCTGTAGAAGGATCATTGACAGCTATTGTTGCTAGCGATGAGGAATTACGTGGCAGCTACAACTGGGATTATTTGCTGAACTGGTGTCCCCAATTTCAGCCACTTGCCAGTGTGTTCATGGAGATTGCTCGGCTCAAGGATGAGTCAGCATTAAGAAAACCTTTCCAGCCTAAACCAAAAGCAATTCCTCAACCTCGTATTGATCCACCTCCTCTCATCACGTCTGTAGCTCATCCTGGTGCTAAAACCGTGCCTCCAAAGCCTGCGGTGGCCAGAACCTTCCCTAACTTCTCATCCCTACGTCGCTCCCCTATAACTCATGAAGCTTCTCTTTCCTCTTCCATTATACCCCCCAGCTTCTCCCCATCTTTGTCTCCTCTCGCAGCACGCTCACCTGTCGTCTCCCCATTTGGGATCTCCCAGGGCCCATCTGCCTCAGTTCTCAGTACAGAACATTCTTTAGATCCTTCTGGTGATGGGGAGCTAAGAATTTAAAAAAAATCAGTGACCATGGATGATACTGATACATGAGAAAAAGAAAAGTCTGAACTGGTGAAAAAGTTTCTTATTATAAGAGACTAAAAGATTAACAACCATAATGTCGGCAGAGTATGAAGCCAATAATGCAAAGAAGGATTCAGACAGACCCATCTTAATTATTTCTGAGGCCAAGTTTATGGGTATTCCCTCCATGAGATTCTTTTGAGGTTCCCTCTGTTGACCAGGGGTAAGCAGCTTCATGTCTCTGCAGCATGGGACAATACGCTTCAGAAGGAAGACTTTTAATGTCCATGCTCCTCTTAGCTATAATGCTGACCATCATGCAGTCCTGCCCTAGAATGGCAGCTAATATTGTTTTTCAGCATTTTTTTACATATCAGGCGGGACCTGCTAACCAGCAGCTGTATCCAATCTGCAAGAACTGTGACATATACAGACTCCACATCAAGATCACCAGAATTTCATGTATAATCAAGGTCATATGTGCTCGACCGTGACTCTGGACCAGATATGGGACATAGGACAGGACTATGGACCAGATATGTGATCCAAATTACAGTCATAGGTCACATATGTGTTCCAGAGTCTTCTCCTAGGATCATATGTGACCAAAGACAGTACTCTGGACCACATATGAGAATTAAAACAAGGTTCTGGACTGAGATAAGACCTAGTACAAGACTATGGACCAGATATGGGACCTAGGACAGGTCTCTGGACCTCATAAATGACCTAGGATAGGACTCTGGACTGAGATAAGACCTAGGATAAGACTCTTGACCAGATATTAGACCTAGGACATGGCTCTGGACCACATATGTGACATAGGACAGGACTCTGACTCGAGCTAATACCTAGGACAGAACTCAACTCTCAACTGAGATAAGACCTAGTACATGACTGTGGACAAGATATGGGAGTTAGGACAGGTCTCCGGACCTCATAAATGACATAGCATAGGACTCTGGACTGAAATAAGACCTAGGACTGGACTCTTGAAGATAAGACCTAGGGCCAAATTCTGCACCAGATATGAGACCTAGTAGATGACTTTGGACAAAGATAAAATCTAGGACAAGACTGTGGACCAGATATGAGACCTAGGTCAAAAGATGAGATAAGGAAAGTTTTCTTCCATGAAAAGTGTAGTGAAGAGATTGGTGAAAAGGTAGATGAAGTATACTGTAAGTATAATGAATGTGACATGAGCACTTTGAAGGTTTATGTGGTGGAGACTGCAGATTGTAATTGGGATAGATTATTTATACAGGACGTGTGATATTGGGGGTCATAGTCCCCGATGATGGGGATGGTATTCTATACAGTTATCTGATGCGTGTTACGTCGGCTCTTCTCCATGGACTAAATCTACCTTCAGACTGACAGGGGTTAAATCTCAGGAGGCAAGTACGAAATGCATCTACAAATCTCCTGGCACCAACTTGTGCATTTTAGTTTCTATTGATATTTATGGAAGTTTTGAAGCCGGACAACAAAGAAGTAAATGGCTCCGAAAGGGTTACATTTTCTCTACTTATCTGTGTGGGATCAATTGGTAACGCAGCCCACAACATGTCGACCGTCAGACGTGACCATACAGCAATTATACACAGACCTACGATCCCCAACATGACCCGACCACTGGACATGACTGTAATAATCTGTACTCAGAACACTACAACCCCCAGCATAACGCGAGCGCTACACCCGCTCTATGCCAGCAGCACACATCCTGGTTCAGACTCTTTAGAAGTCTTCTAGGTTTGAGCCGCCTGTTACTTCTTCCTTCCTTTGTGTTATCTCTTTGGTCTGCAGTGATGGGCACCTGGTCATGGAGACCTCCAGAACTCAGAAGCCCTGATATATGGGGATGTGTAAAAGACGATAGGCCTAATATATGGGAACCCGAGAGATGAGCCTACACACAAAGCCTTATGTCTGCTCCCAGTGACTTACTTCTGACCTTGCACTGTTGCTTGTCTCTCTTCTCAACATAAAGGAGGTTGAGATAGACTTGGTGATATTTCAGGATGGCAGCCAGGATCTGGAGGGTCCAGTGCTCGTGTTTTTCTCTCACTATGCAATGATAGGGAGGTTCCTGTGGTGCCGTCAATAGTCCTATAACCGAGGGCCTCAGACCCTCTTGTCCTGCTTCTTCAGGCTGAAGAGGGCTCATCCCAGACTAAGCAATAACTCCTGCCTCCATGGATGAGTCTTCCAGCGCAATGTGCTCCTGGCTATGATGTCGGGGTTGTGTCAGTCCCTGTCACTACATGTATGGTACTAATCACACTGTGAGGTGCTGGGGGTACACGTGGAGCTGCCATTGTCCTGTGTGTCTTGTATGTCAGTTATCTTCACCCCGGTCATTAGCCGTGACCCTCCTCTTGCTCCAGTCTGCAGTCAGCTTTTCCTTCTTCCTCTCACCATGTGACGTTGAGGGACACTTCTCTCATATCACAGACCTGCCTCATGACTGCTCTATCCTGTGGCATGGCCACCATCGAAATGCCATAAGGCTGACTCTGTGTCCTTGTGCCCGGATGGCTGCAGCCTGCTCGCCATTATGAAGACGCTGCTTCTTAGTAGATGATGAGATTCATAAGCTACCTGTAACTTCTAACACTGCACCAGGTCATCATAAGCCCGACCCTTTGCAGCGCTGTCACTACTAGTCTGCCAGGTCAGTATTATCCCCCACGGCCCGGAATGAAGGTACTACTATGTACAACTGAGGGAAAGACTAAGACGAGGATCTCTGGCGAGCGGCTAATCCCCATCTTTCTATGGGAGCGTTGGGATTTCCGTTCTTCAGCTTCGGCCACCTGAGGACATCACTTGTCAGGATTACCGCAGGATCTCCGCTCTTCTCCCTCCAGTCCGGGCTCCATTTCTTGCACATTTCCGCCAGCAGCCATGACTATGTGTATCTCAGAAACGTATTTATTATACTTCAGAAACCAGCGGTCGCTTCTTCGTGTGTATTTCAGAAGACTCTGGGGGGAGGGATGGAGGATTATTGTATTACAGGGTGGACGCTGGGCACAGGGGACTCTGCTATTTACCCCACCTCCCTTCGTGTTACTGGTTCACAAGTGCCAACTTTTATACAAAACTCCTTTTTAACAAGTGGAAATCTCTTTGTAATAAATGAGAATTGATGATGGCAGAGCCTCCTTGTGGTAGTTTGTACATAATCCGTCATGGCAGCAATGTGTAGAGAGCAGAGGAAGCTGAGTGCGATCCAAAGTACAAGATGGCGTCAGACCAGAAGAGGCTGACCTGCAGGGTGATGAGGACATGACATGGGACGGACCCCGACTCCATCATACAACCACCATAACTACAGTAAACCCCTAGACACTGGAATAAATGCACAAAACAATCCCAGGAGGAGTCAGGTGAAGAGGTATTACATTGGGATTCGCCAGTACTGTGACATCCCCAGCTGTCTGACATCCAGCACCAGGACTGACAGCCATAAAGGGGCGGCACCAGGACAGACAGCCATAAAGGGGCAGCACCAGGACAGACAGCCATACAGGGGCAGCACCAGGACAGACAGCCATACAGGGGCAGCACCAGGACAGACAGCCATACAGGGGTAGCACCAGGACAGACAGCCATACAGGGGCAGCACCAGGACAGACAGCCATACAGGGGCAGCACCAGGACAGACAGCCATACAGGGGCAGCACCAGGACAGACAGCCATACAGGGGCAGCACCAGGACAGACAGCCATACAGGGGCAGCACCAGGACAGACAGCCATACAGGGGCAGCACCAGGACAGACAGCCATACAGGGGCAGCACCAGGACAGACAGCCATACAGGGGCGGCACCAGGACAGACAGCCATACAGGGGCGGCACCAGGACAGACAGCCATAAAGGGGCGGCACCAGGACAGACAGCCATAAAGGGGCGGCACCAGGACAGACAGCCATAAAGGGGCGGCACCAGGACAGACAGCCATAAAGGTGCAGCACCAGGGCAGACAGCCATACAGGGGCGGCACCAGGACAGAAAGCCATAAAGGGGCGGCAGAGCCAGTAAACTTTCAGGGCACCAATGACCCTATTATCCTCACTCCTGTGTTTAACCACTGTGCCCATTACAACGTCCTTGAGGCTGGCCACCAAAGCCGAGCCTGTTCACCACCATGAGGTTGTACATCCTCTATTAGTTACAATGGGTCCACCTTAACTTGTCTGCAACTTGTACCTGACTCCTAAACTGCCACCAAAGAGGCCACTGGACGTCTTAAATGGCCTCTACCACCATCAACCATGCTTACCCACTAGTGATGAGCGAGCACTAAAATGCTCAGATACTTGGTCAACCCGAGTAACGAGTATAATGGAAGTCAATGGGAAATTCAAACATTTTTATGATAGCCCCCCAGAGGTCTAAAGGGAGCCTAAAAATTGCTGAAGTCGATGGAAACAGCGCTGAAATGGCATGGGAACAGCATGGGGAAGACACCTGGACGCATCTCTGTCTCCCAGGTCACTGCTGACAACAATGTCAGAGTAAACCGAAAATAAAAAGGATTTTACTGGAAAAAGGTTAAGAACCATTCCTGTATAATAACTTGTATATAAGGCAAAATAAGGGGGAAGAAATGCTCCTCCACACCTCGGGCTACGTTCGCAGTGTTTTTGCTGCACTTTTGCACGTTTGCATTGCTTTCAAGGATGAGAAAACAACGGGAAATGTAATTTTATCATTTTACTACCTTATCTGTCCATGTGGAGTGGGAGACATGATCCGACGCATCCTGTTTAATTTATGAAGGAGGAACTCTGAAAGTCACAAAAAAATTTCAGGTCTATTAGGCGGCCATCACTATTTGTAGAGGGCCAGCCGTCGGCCCTTACTCAACAGATTTAGAGGGCAAGCAGGCAGCCCTCACTAAGCATTTTATTTTATGTATTAACCCCTTAACCCCCCAAGGGTGGGACCACTCCACATAGAGAATAATGGAGCCTCCAGCACTGACCTCCACCCGCAGAGCCACACTCCACATAGAGAATAATGGGCCCTCCAGCACCGACCTCCACCCGCAGAGCAGCACTCCACATAGAGAATAATGGGGCCTCCAGCACCGACCTCCACCCGCAGAGCCGCACTCCACATAGAGAATAATGGGGCCTCCAGCACCGACCTCCACCCGCAGAGCCGCACTCCACATAGAGAATAATGGAGCCTCCAGCACCGACCTCCACCCGCAGAGCCACACTCCACATAGAGAATAATGGGGCCTCCAGCAAGGACCTTCACCCGCAGAGCCGCACTCCACATAGAGAATAATGGAGCCTCCAGCACTGACCTCCACCCGCAGAGCCACACTCCACATAGAGAATAATGGAGCCTCCAGCAGGTACCTTCACCCGCAGAGCCGCACTCCACATAGAGAATAATGGGGCCTCCAGCACCGACCTCCACCCGCAGAGCCGCACTCCACATAGAGAATAATGGAGCCTCCAGCACCGACCTCCACCCGCAGAGCCGCACTCCACATAGAGAATAATGGGGCCTCCAGCACCGACCTCCACCCGCAGAGCCGCACTCCACATAGAGAATAATGGAGCCTCCAGCACCGACCTCCACCCGCAGAGCCGCACTCCACATAGAGAATAATGGAGCCTCCAGCAGGTACCTTCACCCGCAGAGCCGCACTCCACATAGAGAATAATGGGGCCTCCAGCACCGACCTCCACCCGCAGAGCCACACTCCACATAGAGAATAATGGAGCCTCCAGCACTGACCTCCACCCGCAGAGCCACACTCCACATAGAGAATAATGGAGCCTCCAGCAGGTACCTTCACCCGCAGAGCCGCACTCCACATAGAGAATAATGGGGCCTCCAGCACCGACCTCCACCTGCAGAGCCGCACTCCACATAGAGAATAATGGAGCCTCCAGCACCGACCTCCACCCGCAGAGCCGCACTCCACATAGAGAATAATGGGGCCTCCAGCACCGACCTCCACCCGCAGAGCCGCACTCCACATAGAGAATAATGGAGCCTCCAGCACCGACCTCCACCCGCAGAGCCGCACTCCACATAGAGAATAATGGAGCCTCCAGCACCGACCTCCACCCGCAGAGCCGCACTCCACATAGAGAATAATGGAGCCTCCAGCAACGACCTCCACCCGCAGAGCCGCACTCCACATAGAGAATAATGGGGCCTCCAGCACCGACCTCCACCCGCAGAGCCACACTCCACATAGAGAATAATGGGGCCTCCAGCACCTACCTCCACCCGCAGAGCCGCACTCCACATAGAGAATAATGGAGCCTCCAGCACCGACCTCCACCCGCAGAGCCGCACTCCACATAGAGAATAATGGGGCCTCCAGCAGGGACCTTCACCCGCAGAGCCGCACTCCACATAGAGAATAATGGGGCCTCCAGCACCTACCTCCACCCGCAGAGCCACACTCCACATAGAGAATAATGGGGCCTCCAGCACCGACCTCCACCCGCAGAGCCGCACTCCACATAGAGAATAATGGAGCCTCCAGCACCGACCTCCACCCGCAGAGCCGCACTCCACATAGAGAATAATGGGGCCTCCAGCACCGACCTCCACCCGCAGAGCCACACTCCACATAGAGAATAATGGAGCCTCCAGCACCGACCTCCACCCGCAGAGCCACACTCCACATAGAGAATAATGGAGCCTCCTGCACCGACCTCCACCCGCAGAGCAGCACTCCACATAGAGAATAATGGAACCTCCAGCACCGACCTCCACCCGCAGAGCCACACTCCACATAGAGAATAATGGAGCCTCCAGCACCGACCTCCACCCGCAGAGCCGCACTCCACATAGAGAATAATGGGGCCTCCAGCAGGGACCTTCACCCGCAGAGCCGCACTCCACATAGAGAATAATGGGGCCTCCAGCACCTACCTCCACCCGCAGAGCCGCACTCCACATAGAGAATAATGGGGCCTCCAGCACCGACCTCCACCCGCAGAGCAGCACTCCACATAGAGAATAATGGAACCTCCAGCACCGACCTCCACCCGCAGAGCCACACTCCACATAGAGAATAATGGAGCCTCCAGCACCGACCTCCACCCGCAGAGCCTCACTCCACATAGAGAATAATGGGGCCTCCAGCACCGACCTCCACCCGCAGAGCCACACTCCACATAGAGAATAATGGAACCTCCAGCACCGACCTCCACCCGCAGAGCCACACTCCACATAGAGAATAATGGAACCTCCAGCACCGACCTCCACCCGCAGAGCCACACTCCACATAGAGAATAATGGAGCCTCCAGCACCGACCTCCACCCGCAGAGCCTCACTCCACATAGAGAATAATGGGGCCTCCAGCACCGACCTCCACCCGCAGAGCCACACTCCACATAGAGAATAATGGGGCCTCCAGCACCTACCTCCACCCGCAGAGCCACACTCCACATAGAGAATAATGGGGCCTCCAGCACCTACCTCCACCCGCAGAGCCGCACTCCACATAGAGAATAATGGAGCCTCCAGCACCGACCTCCACCCGCAGAGCCGCACTCCACATAGAGAATAATGGAGCCTCCAGCACCGACCTCCACCCGCAGAGCCGCACTCCACATAGAGAATAATGGAGCCTCCAGCACCGACCTCCACCCGCAGAGCCGCACTCCACATAGAGAATAATGGGGCCTCCAGCACCTACCTCCACCTGCAGAGCCGCACTCCACATAGAGAATAATGGAGCCTCCAGCACCGACCTCCACCCGCAGAGCCGCACTCCACATAGAGAATAATGGAACCTCCAGCACCGACCTCCACCCGCAGAGCCACACTCCACATAGAGAATAATGGAGCCTCCAGCACCGACCTCCACCCGCAGAGCCGCACTCCACATAGAGAATAATGGGGCCTCCAGCAGGGACCTTCACCCGCAGAGCCGCACTCCACATAGAGAATAATGGGGCCTCCAGCACCTACCTCCACCCGCAGAGCCGCACTCCACATAGAGAATAATGGGGCCTCCAGCACCGACCTCCACCCGCAGAGCAGCACTCCACATAGAGAATAATGGAACCTCCAGCACCGACCTCCACCCGCAGAGCCACACTCCACATAGAGAATAATGGAGCCTCCAGCACCGACCTCCACCCGCAGAGCCTCACTCCACATAGAGAATAATGGGGCCTCCAGCACCGACCTCCACCCGCAGAGCCACACTCCACATAGAGAATAATGGGGCCTCCAGCACCGACCTCCACCCGCAGAGCCGCACTCCACATAGAGAATAATGGAGCCTCCAGCACCGACCTCCACCCGCAGAGCCTCACTCCACATAGAGAATAATGGGGCCTCCAGCACCGACCTCCACCCGCAGAGCCACACTCCACATAGAGAATAATGGAGCCTCCAGCACCGACCTCCACCCGCAGAGCCGCACTCCACATAGAGAATAATGGAGTCTCCAGCACCGACCTCCACCCGCAGAGCCGCACTCCACATAGAGAATAATGGAACCTCCAGCACCGACCTCCACCCGCAGAGCCACACTCCACATAGAGAATAATGGAGCCTCCAGCACCGACCTCCACCCGCAGAGCCACACTCCACATAGAGAATAATGGAGTCTCCAGCACCGACCTCCACCCGCAGAGCCGCACTCCACATAGAGAATAATGGAACCTCCAGCACCGACCTCCACCCGCAGAGCCACACTCCACATAGAGAATAATGGAGCCTCCAGCACCGACCTCCACCCGCAGAGCCTCACTCCACATAGAGAATAATGGAGCCTCCAGCACCGACCTCCACCCGCAGAGCCGCACTCCACATAGAGGATAATGGAGCCTCCAGCACCGACCTCCACCCGCAGAGCCACACTCCACATAGAGACTAATGGAGCCTCCAGCTCCGACCTCCACCCGCAGAGCCGCACTCCACATAGAGGATAATGGAGCCTCCAGCACCGACCTCCACCCGCAGAGCCGCACTCCACATAGAGAATAATGGAGCCTCCGGCACCGACCTCCACCCGCAGAGCCACACTCCACATAGAGACTAATGGAGCCTCCAGCTCCGACCTCCACCCGCAGAGCCGCACTCCACATAGAGGATAATGGAGCCTCCAGCACCGACCTCCACCCGCAGAGCCGCACTCCACATAGAGAATAATGGGGCCTCCAGCACCGACCTCCACCCGCAGAGCCACACTCCACATAGAGAATAATGGAGCCTCCAGCACCGACCTCCACCCGCAGAGCCACACTCCACATAGAGAATAATGGGGCCTCCAGCACCGACCTCCACCCGCAGAGCCACACTCCACATAGAGTATAATGGAGCCTCCAGCACCGACCTCCACCCGCAGAGCCCCACTCCACATAGAGAATAATGGGGCCTCCAGCACCGACCTCCACCCGCAGAGCCGCACTCCACATAGAGAATAATGGAGCCTGCAGCACAGTTCTCCACCCGCAGAGCCACACTCCACATAGAGAATAATGGAGCCTCCAGCACCGACCTCCACCCGCAGAGCCACACTCCACATAGAGAATAATGGAGCCTCCAGCACCGACCTCCACCCGCAGAGCCACACTCCACATAGAGAATAATGGAGCCTCCGGCACCGACCTCCACCCGCAGAGCCACACTCCACATAGAGAATAATGGAGCCTCCGGCACCGACCTCCACCCGCAGAGCCGCACTCCACATAGAGAATAATGGAGCCTCCGGCACCGACCTCCACCCGCAGAGCCGCACTCCACATAGAGAATAATGGAGCCTCGGGCACCGACCTCCAACCGCAGAGCCGCACTCCACATAGAGAATAATGGATCCTCCAGCACCGACCTCCAACCGCAGAGCCGCACTCCACATAGAGAATAATGGATCCTCCAGCACCGACCTCCACCCGCAGAGCCGCACTCCACATAGAGAATAATGGAGCCTCCGGCACCGACCTCCACCCGCAGAGCCGCACTCCACATAGAGAATAATGGAGCCTCCAGCACCGACCTCCACCCGCAGAGCCGCACTCCACATAGAGAATAATGGAGCCTCCAGCACCGACCTCTACCCACAGAGCCGCACTCCACATAGAGAATAATGGAGCCTCCAGCACCGACCTCCACCCGCAGAGCCGCACTCCACATAGAGAATAATGGAGCCTCCAGCACCGACCTCCACCCGCAGAGCCGCACTCCACAGAGAATAGTGGAGCCTCCAGCACCGACCTCCACCCGCAGAGCCACACTCCACATAGAGAACAATGGAGCCTCCAGCACCGACCTCCACCCGCAGAGCTGCACTCCACATAGAGAATAATGGAGCCTCCGGCACCGACCTCCACCCGCAGAGCCGCACTCCACATAGAGAATAATGGAGCCTCCAGCACCGACCTCCACCCGCAGAGCCACACTCCACATAGAGAATAATGGAGCCTCCAGCACCGACCTCCACCCGCAGAGCCGCACTCCACATAGAGAATAATGGGGCCTCCAGCACCGACCTCCACCCGCAGAGCCACACTCCACATAGAGAATAATGGAGCCTCCAGCACCGACCTCCACCCGCAGAGCCGCACTCCACATAGAGAATAATGGGGCCTCCAGCACCGACCTCCACCCGCAGAGCCACACTCCACATAGAGAATAATGGGGCCTCCAGCACCGACCTCCACCCGCAGAGCCACACTCCACATAGAGAATAATGGAGCCTCCAGCACCGACCTCCACCCGCAGAGCCGCACCCCACATAGAGAATAATGGAGCCTCCAGCACCGACCTCCACCCGCAGAGCCGCACTCCACAGAGAATAATGGAGCCTCCAGCACCGACCTCCACCCGCAGAGCCACACTCCACATAGAGAATAATGGGGCCTCCAGCACCGACCTCCACCCGCAGAGCCACACTCCACATAGAGAATAATGGAGCCTCCAGCACCGACCTCCACCCGCAGAGCCGCACTCTACATAGAGAATAATGGAGCCTCCAGCACCGACCTCCACCCGCAGAGCCGCACTCCACATAGAGAATAAAGGAGCCTCCAGCACCGACCTCCACCCGCAGAGCCGCACTCCACATAGAGAATAATGGAGCCTCCAGCACCGACCTCCACCCGCAGAGCCGCACTCCACATAGAGAATAATGGAGCCTCCAGCACCGACCTCCACCCGCAGAGCCGCACTCCACATAGAGAATAATGGAGCCTCCAGCACCGACCTCCACCCGCAGAGCCGCACTCCACATAGAGAATAATGGCGCCTCCAGCACCGACCTCCACCCGCAGAGCCGCACTCCACATAGAGAATAATGGAGCCTCCAGCACCGACCTCCACCCGCAGAGCCACACTCCACATAGAGAATAATGGCGCCTCCAGCACCGACCTCCACCCGCAGAGCCGCACTCCACATAGAGAATAATGGAGCCTCCAGCACCGACCTCCACCCGCAGAGCCGCACTCCACATAGAGAATAATGGAGCCTCCAGCACCGACCTCCACCCGCAGAGCCTCACTCCACATAGAGAATAATGGAGCCTCCAGCACCGACCTCCACCCGCAGAGCCGCACTCCACATAGAGAATAATGGGGCCTCCAGCACCGACCTCCACCCGCAGAGCCACAGTCCACATAGAGAATAATGGAGCCTCCAGCACCGACCTCCACCCGCAGAGCCGCACTCCACATAGAGAATAATGGGGCCTCCAGCACCGACCTCCACCCGCAGAGCCACACTCAACATAGAGAATAATGGAGCCTCCAGCACCGACCTCCACCCGCAGAGCCGCACTCCACATAGAGAATAATGGGGCCTCCAGCACCGACCTCCACCCGCAGAGCCCCACTCAACATAGAGAATAATGGAGCCTCCAGCACCGACCTCCACCCGCAGAGCCGCACTCCACATAGAGAATAATGGGGCCTCCAGCACCGATCTCCACCCGCAGAGCCCCACTCCACATAGAGAATAATGGAGCCTCCAGCACCGACCTCCACCCGCAGAGCCGCACTCCACATAGAGAATAATGGGGCCTCCAGCACCGATCTCCACCCGCAGAGCCGCACTCCACATAGAGATTAATGGGACCTCCAGCACCGACCTCCACCCGCAGAGCCGCACTCCACATAGAGAATAATGGAGCCTCCAGCACCGACCTCCACCCGCAGAGCCGCACTCCACATAGAGAATAATGGAGCCTCCAGCACCGACCTCCACCCGCAGAGCCGCACTCCACATAGAGAATAATGGGGCCTCCAGCACCGACCTCCACCCGCAGAGCCGCACTCCACATAGAGAATAATGGAGCCTCCAGCACCGACCTCCACCCGCAGAGCCGCACTCCACATAGAGAATAATGGAGCCTCCAGCACCGACCTCCACCCGCAGAGCCGCACTCCACATACATGGCTGCTCTCAGTGCTCTGTGCTGTGCGCACAGGACCTGTGATGAGGTCACAGGAGGGGAGGAGACAGGGGTCACATGATCGGGGTCCTGACACCTTCCCTCCTGTGATCTCATCACAAGCCTTTGCACGCTACCAGCAGCATCAGCGTTCACGCTACTTGTAGATGCTGCTGGTAGCAGAGCACATAATGCCGCCCCCACGGTCACTCACTTTTAGGTGGGGAGAAGATGGAGTGCCATTGCAGCAGCCAGCAGGAATGTGGTGGGGGCCCCCTTAGAAGCTCTTGTGGTGGGGGCCCCGGGGCTGAAGCCCCGCCTGTCCTGCCTATAATCCGGCCCTGCGCGGTGGCGGATTATAATGGGGCAATTTACTGGCCTGGGCTGTGGGCCCCTTAACCCCACTGGGCCCGGGGCAACTGCCCAAATTGACCTCATTATAATCCGCCAAGGGTGGTTTGCACGTTCATGACCGGGCCAATTTTCACAATTCTGACCCCTGTCCCTTTATGAGGTGATAACTCTGGAGCTTCCATGGATCCCGGTGATTCTGACATTGTTTTCTCGTGACATATTGTCCTTCATGTTAGTGGTAAAATTTCATTCATATAACTTGTGTTTATTTGTGAAAAAAAAGTGAAAACTTTGAAAATTTCGCAATTTTCCAACTTTGAATTTTTATGCCCTTAAATCACAGAGATACGGCACACAAAAAACTTGATAAGTAACATTTCCCACATGTTTACTTTACATCAGCACAATTTGGGAACCAACATTTTTTTTTGTTAGGAAGTTATAAGGGTTAAAAGTTGACCAGCGATTTCTCACTTTTACACCATTTTATTTTTAGGGACCACATCACATGTGAAGTCACTTTGAGGGGTCTATATGATAGAAAATACCCAAAAGTGACACCATTCTAAAAACTGCACCCCTCAAGGTGCTCAACACCACATTCAAGAAGTTTATTAACCCTTCAGGGGCTTCACAGGAATTTTTTGAATATTTAAAAAAAAAATGAACATTTAACTTTTCTTCACAAAAAAAAATACTTCAGGTCCATTTTTTTATTTTACCAAGGGTAACAGGAGAAATTGGACTGCAAAAGTTATTGTGCAGTTTGTCCTGAGTACGCTGACACCTGATATGTGGGGGGGAACCACTGTTTGGGCGCATGGCAGAGCTCAGAAGGGAAGGAGCACCGTTTGACTTTTTCAATGCAAAATTGGCTGGAATTGAGATCGGACACCATGTCGCGTTTGGAGAGCCCCTGATGTGCCCAAACAGTGGAAACCCCCCACAAGTGACCCCATTTTGGAAACTAGACCCCCCCAAGGAACTTATCTAGATGTGTGGTGAGAACTTTGAACCCCCAAGGTCTTCACAGAAGTTTATAACGTACAGCGGTACAATTAAAAAATCATATTTTTTCCACAAAAATGATCTTTTCACCCTTAATTCTTATTTTTCCAAGGGTAACAGGACCCTAAAAGTTATTGTGCAATTTGTCCTGAGTACGCTGATATCCCACATGGGGTAAACAACTATTTGGGCGCATGGCAAAGCTCGGAAGGGAAACAGCGCCATTTGACTTTTTGGCTGGAAATGAGATCGGACGAAAAATAAAAAGAATTGTATTTTTTCCACAAACATGATCATTTAGTCCCCATTTTTTTTATTTTCCCAAGGGTACCAGGAGAAATTGGGCCCCAAAAGTTGTTGTCCAATTTGTCTTGAGTACACTGATACCTCATATGTGGGAGAAAACTACTGTATGGGCACACGTCAGGGCTCGGAAGGGAAGTAGGGACGTTTTGGATTGCAGACTTTGATGGATTGGTCTGCGGGTGTCATGTGCGTTTGGAGAGCCCCTGATGTACCTAAACAGTGGAAACCTCCCACAAATGACACCATTTTGGAAATTAGACCCCCCACGGAACTTATCTAGGTGTGTGGTGAGCACTTTGAACCCCCCAGTGCTTCACAGAGGTTTATAATGCCCAGGCGTGAAAATAAAAAAAACATTTTTTTCCCACAAAACTGGTATTTTTCCCCCCAATTTTTTATTTTCCTAAGGGTAACAGGAGAAATTGGACCCCAAAAGTTGTTTTGCAATTTGTCCTGAGTAGGCTGATACCCTACATGTGGGGGTAAAACACTGTTTGGGCGCATGGCAGAGCTTGGAAGGGAAGGGGCACCATTTGACTTTTTCAACGCAGAATTGGCTGGAATTGAGATCAGACGCCATGTTGCATCTGGAGATCCCCTGATGTGCCCAAACAGTGGAAACCCCCAATTCTAACTCCAACCCGAACCCCAACACACCCCTAACCCTAATCTCAGCCCTAACTCTAATGGGAAAATGGAAATAAATACATTTTTTTAATTTTATTATTTTTCCCTAACTAAGGGGGTGATAACGGGGGTTTTTTTTATAGCGGTTTTTTATGTTTGGCAGCTGTCACACGCTAAGGCTATGCGCCCACATAGCGTTTTAAAACGCACAATGAAAGCCGGACTCCTTCCTAGAAATCGCATGGTTTTTTCCGCGCGATTTCATTGTGATTTTACCACGATTCTGTTCGCGATTTTGCTGCGATTTTCTCAAGCACTTTCCAAGCGATTTGAAGCATCGCTTGGAAAGTGATTGACAGGTTGGTCACACTCGTCAAACATAGTGGCGGTCTCAATAGTAAAAGATAAAATGTTAAAAATGATAAAAAAATAAAAAATCGGGGTATATTTACCTTCCGACGTCCCGCGCTGCATTCCCGGCCTAAGCGTTCCCAGTAATGCCTTGCGAGACCTGTGATGACGTTGGTGTCGCATTGCTATAGCGATCTCATGAGACCACTAGAGTCACGCGAGACTACGTCATCACAGGACCGTGCCGCAAGGCGTTACTGGGAACGCTTAGGCCGGGAATGCAGCGCGGGACGTCGGAAGGTAAATATACCCCGATTTGTTCTTTTTTTTTACAGGGGTATGGTACCCAGGGCCTGGAGGACAGTCTCCTCTCCTCCACACCATGGGTACCAACCGCACATGAGACGCTTAACTTCCCGCATGGTGGGCATAGCCACATGCGGGCAGTAAGCGGTTCTCATGCATTCCTATGGGTGCGGAATCGCGGCAATTCTTTGCGATTCCGCACAAAAGAATGAGCATGCTGCGATTTTTTACGCGATGCGATTCCGCCGCGGAAAAAAGCGCAGCATTAGCACAGCATGTGCGGAACGCCATAGGAATGCATGGGGGGCGTTCTGTGCATGATTTTTAAACGTTTTCGCAGCGTTTTCGTGCTGAAAATCGCGGCAAAAACGCTTAAAAATCGCATCGTGGGCACACAGCCTAAAAGACGCTTTTTATTGTAAAAATAGTTTTTGCATCACCACATATTGAGAGCTATAATTTTTCCGTATTTTGACCCACCGAGTCATGTGAGGTCTTATTCTTTGCGGGACGAGCTGACGTTTTTATTGGTACCATTTTCGGGCACGTGACATTTTTTGATCGCTTTTTATTCTGATTTTTGGGACGCAGAATGAACAAAAACCAGCGTTTCATGAATTTCTTTTGGGGGGTGCCTTTACACCGTTCCGCGTGCGGTAAAATTGATAAAGCGGTTTTATTCTTCGGGTCAGTACGGTTACAGCGATACCTCATTTAGGTCGTTTTTTATGTTTTGTCGGTTTTTGCAATGAAAACAATTTTATATAAAAAATAATTATTTTTGCATCGCTTTATTCTGTGAGCTATAACTTTTTTATTTTTTCACTGATGACGCTGTGTGGCGGCTCGTTTTTTGCGGGACAAGATGCTCCCACTATTTTTAGAGTTCCAGCACACATCATGTGGACAGATGAGACCAAGAGAGCTTTCTGGTAAGGCCCAGCATTCTACTGTTTACTGTAAAGGAAATGAGGTCTACAAATAAACACAGTAGTCAAATATGGTGGAGGTTCAAAGATATTTTGGGGTTTTGCTGCCTCTGACCCTGGGTGCCTTGACTGTGTGCAAAGCATCATGAAATGAGAGTAGTGCCCGGGGTTATAAAGCTTGATTTGCATCCTAGGTCATTGGTCTTCCAGCAGGACAGTGACCCCAAGCATACTTAAAGAGGCCCCCAGAAAGAGATGAAAACAAAGCACTGGAGAGTTAAGAAGTGGTAATTCCATCTCCAGTAGTGTAGTCTCCCACCACTACTTCCTACATACATATGCTAGTGAGAAACTGTGAATGGACACATTAAATCATTTAATTTTGCCTGCTTTGATGAATTTCTGATTACGGGACATAAAAAAACATTAATCGTTCACTGACTCCATGGAAGAAAGCAGAATTAAGACTATCCCTACTGCCGTACCTCACCGTATACGAAGTGCAGACAAGACCGGTATTATTATAACAGAATAGAATCTATTTGAATTAGTCCTGAAAATAGCAATTAGTTTAACGTAGCAGCATCAAGAACTTATTTCATCCACCCTGCTAGGGAATGTAGTGGAGCGTTTCGCATCTACTCAGCCTGATATGGAGGAGACCAGGATCTTCTGTACTGAACAAAGTCTCCTGTCCCGGCTGTGAAATCCTGTATGCAGTGTGAAAACTCCCTGTGTGACGACCACCAGACAGCCCACAACAAGGCACTGGATCATATACTAATAGAACCCACCGGCTCTTTTGGTTTCCAAAAATGTTCCCTCAACTAGAAGGTGGAGTCTCAAAAGCATTTTTCCCATTATTAACGAGTGGGTTTCCTACACTGGTAAAGTGTATGCACTAAGTGCAAGGGATGCCAAAAACTAGAAGGAGGCACTCCAATACCCATTTGAAGAGAAATAGTGGGGAGCCTCAGAAAATATTTTTTTCCCACTATTAAGGAGTGGGAATCCTAGTCTTGTAATGTCCATGCACTAAGCGCATGGTCCTGAAAAACAATTTCCTCTGGGGGTATATATGTATATATACAGTATATATATTGTGACGCAGTGACCCCTGTTACAGCTAGGGGGCTCTGTGTGTGCGCTTCAGGATGCACTTGGAGGTAAAATTATGATGGTGAATTAGGGACTGGCATTATTGTAAATGGCCGGTATGTGTCGCAGAGGTTCTCTGCGCTGTAAGCCCAAAATGATATGGTTATGCTGGGACTTATAGTTCCACAAGTGTTTGTGTATTACTTATAAGGGGGGCTTATAGGGTTAGAGAGCTGGGCAGGAATTGGCTAACGTCACATGCACATGCCCATCCATGGGGGTGGTTACAACCATATAATGTGACTGAGGTCTGGTCACATGGTCAGAGTGTGTGTACCTGAATGGTTCAGACTGCTAGGTCCTGGAAGGTCTGTGCTGGAAGGTCCCGGGTGAGGATGAACTTCTTGAAGACCACGCAGTGAGACCTTGCAACTGGTGACCTGGATGTTGGATGAACATCCTGAATAGCACAGGCCACATGTTTGTGTAGAGCCTGGGACGGCCCTACACTGAGAAGGACGCCGTCCTGTTGAGGACCTTGGATTGAAGAGGAGTCAGCCTGTGGAGTAGAAGCTCCTGAGAGGCAACCCCGGGTATGGGGAAAGAACTATGTGCACTGACAATGGTCAGTTACTGAACTGTGCGGTCACCCGGTAACAGGAGAGAGTCAGGCGTGACTAGTGAATGCTTTGTAAAGCCACATGTGATGAAGTAATGGACTATGTGTAAGCCGGTGATGTGCAACCTGGCTTACAGTGCGGTTTATGATGTTTAACACCTTTCTGACATCTGACGTACTATCCCATCCATGGTACCCGGGCCCGTATGACCGGGGACAGGATAGTACGCCATAGCGATCAGCGGCGCTCCCAGGGGGGAGCGCCGCTGATTGCGGCCGGGTGTCAGCTGATTATCACAGCTGACACCCAGCACTATGTGTCAGGGGCGGTCACGGACCGTCCCCGGCATATTAACCCCTGGCACACTGCGATCAAACATGATCGCAGTGTACCAGGGGATTAGGGAAGAATCGCGCAGGGAGGGGACTCCCTGCATGCTTCCCTGAGACCCTCGGAGCAGCAGGATGTGCTGTGCTGCTCCGAGGGTCTCCTCTCTGCAGGTCCCCCGATCCAATATGGCCGCAGAGGCCTGCAGGGAGGTGGCTTCTTTAGTGCCTGCTGAGAGCAGGCACTGAGAAAGCCTCTGCAGCGCCTGTCAGATCGCTGATCTGACACTTTATTGTAATGTCCCACATTGGGACTATAATAAAGTGAAGAAAAAAAAAGGTGTAAAAATAATTTATAAAAAAATCGTAAATAAATAATAATAAAAAAATTCCTAATAATTTTTATTTTGTTAATAAAAAAAAAGCAAACAATAAAAATACACATATTTAGTATGGCCGCGTCCATAATGACCCGCCCTATAAAACTGTCCCACTAGTTAACCCCTTTAGTGTTCCCCTTCAAAAAAAAAATAAAAAACGAAGCAAAAAACAAAGCTTTATCATACCTCCGAACAAAAAGTGTAATAACACGCGATCAAAAAGACGCATATAAATATCCATGGTACCGCTAAAAACATCATCTTGTCCCGCAAAAAACGAGCCGCCACACAGCATCATCAGCAAAAAAATATAAAAGTTATAGCTCGCAGAATAAAAATAATTATTTTTTATATAAAATTGTTTTTATTGCATAAAAGCGGCAAAACATAAAAAACGACCTAAATGAGGTATCGCTGTAACCGTACTGATCCGAAGAATAAAACCGCTTTATCAATTTTGCCTCACGCGGAACGGTGTAAACGCACCCCCCCAAAAGAAATTCATGAAACGCTGGTTTTTGTTCATTCTGCATCCCAAAAATCGGAATAAAAAGCGATCAAAAAACTTCACGTGCCCGAAAATGGTACCAATAAAAACGTCAACTCGTCCCGCAAGAAATAAGACCTCACATGACTCGGTGGGTCAAAATACGGAAAAATTATAGCTCTCAATATGTGGTGATGCAAAAACTATTTTTACAATAAAAAGCGTCTTTTAGCGCGCGACAGCCGCCAAACATAAAAACCGCCATAAATAGTAAATCAAACCCCCCGTTATCACCCCCTTAGTTAGGGAAAAATAATAAAATTAAAAAAAGTATTTATTTCCATTTTCCCATTAGGGTTAGGGCTGAGATTAGGGTTAGGGCTGAGATTAGGGTTAGGGCTGAGATTAGGGTTAGGGGTGTGCTGGGGTTAGGGTTGGAGCTATAATTGGGGGTTTCCACTGTTTGGGCACATCAGGGGCTCTCCAAACACAACAAGGCATCTGATCTCAATTCCAGCCAATTCTGCGTTGAAAAAGTCAACCGGTCCTCCTTCCCATCCAAGCTCTGCCATGCACCCAAACAGTGTTTTACCCCCACATATGGGGTGTCAGCCTTATCAGGACAAATTGGACAACAACTTTTTCTCCTGTTACCCTTGGGAAAATAAAAAAATTGGGGACTAAATGATCATGTTTGTAGATAAAATTATATTTTTTTATTTTCACGGCCAAGCCATATAAACTTCTGTGAAGCACTTGGGGGTTCAAAGTGCTTACCTCACATCTAGATAAGTTCCTTGGGGGGTCTAGTTTACAAAATGGTGTCATTTGTGGGGGGTTTCCACAATTTAGGCACATCATGGCCTTTCCAAATGTGGCATGGCGTTCGATCTCAATTCCAGCCAAAAAAGTCAAATGGCGCTGCTTCCCTTCCGAGCTCTGCCATGCACCCAAATAGTCGTTTACCCCCACATATGGGGTATCAGCGTACTCAGGACAAATTGCACAATAACTTTTGGGGTCCTGTTACCCTTGGGAAAATAAAGATTGGGGGTGAAAAGATCATTTTTTGGAAAAAATATGATTTTTTAATTTTACGGCTGTATGTTATAAACTTCTGTGAAGCCCTTGGGGATTCAAAGTTCTCACCACACATCTAGATAAGTTCCTTGCGGGGTCTAGTTTCCAAAATGGTGTCATTTGTGGGGGGTTTCCACTGTTTAGGCACATCAGGGGCTCTCCAAACGCGACATGGCGTCTGATCTCAATTCCAGCCAATTCTGCGTTGAAAAAGTCAACCGGTCCTCCTTCCCATCCAAGCTCTGCCATGCACCCAAACAGTGTTTTACCCCCACATATGGGGTGTCAGCCTTATCAGGACAAATTGGACAACAACTTTTTGGGTCCAATTTCTCCTGTTACCCTTGGGAAAATAAAAAAATTGGGGACTAAATGATCATGTTTGTAGAAAAAATTATATTTTTTTATTTTCACGGCCAAGCCATATAAACTTCTGTGAAGCACTTGGGGGTTCAAAGTGCTTACCACACATCTAGATAAGTTCCTTGGGGGGTCTAGTTTACAAAATGGTGTCATTTGTGGGGGGTTTCCACAATTTAGGCACATCATGGGCTTTCCAAATGTGGCATGGCGTCCGATCTCAATTCCAGCCAAAAAAGTCAAATGGCGCTGCTTCCCTTCCGAGCTCTGCCATGCACCCAAATAGTCGTTTACCCCCACATATGTGGTATCAGCGTACTCAGGACAAATTGCACAATAACTTTTGGGGTCCTGTTACCCTTGGGAAAATAAAGATTGGGGGTGAAAAGATCATTTTTTGGAAAAAATATGATTTTTTAATTTTACGGCTGTATGTTATAAACTTCTGTGAAGCCCTTGGGGATTCAAAGTTCTCATCACACATCTAGATAAGTTCCTTGCGGGGTCTAGTTTCCAAAATGGTGTCATTTGTGGGGGGTTTCCACTGTTTAGGCACATCAGGGGCTCTCCAAACGCGACATGGCGTCCAATCTCAATTCCAGCCAATTTTGCGTTGAAAAAGTCAAACGGCGTTCCTTCCCTTCTGAGCTCTGCCATGCGCCGAAACAGTGGTTTACCCCCATATATCAGGTATCAGTGTACTCAGGACAAATTGCACAATAATTTTTGCAGTCCAATTTCTCCTGTTACCCTTGGGGAAAATAAAAAAAATTGAACCTGAAGTATTTTTTTGTGAAGAAAAGTTAAATGTTCAATTTTTTTAAATATTCAAAAAATTCCTGTGAAGCACCTGAAGGGTTAATAAACTTCTTGAATGTGGTTTTCAGCACCTTAAGGGGTGCAGTTTTTAGAATGGTGCCACTTTTGGGTATTTTCTATCATATAGACCCCTCAAAGTGGCTTCATAGAATCATAGAATCATAGAATCGTAGAGTTGGAAGGGACCTCCTGGGCCATCTGGTCCAACCCCCTGCTCAAAGCAGGATTCGCTAAATCATCCCAGTTAGATGTCTGTCCAGCCTCTGTTTGAAGACTTCCATTGAAGGAGAACTCACCACTTCTCGTGGCAGCCTGTTCCACTCATTGATCACTCTAACTGTCAAAAAGTTTTTTCTAATATCTAATCTGTGTCTCCTCCCATTCAGCTTCATCCCATTGCTTCTAGTCTTTCCTTGTGCAAATGAGAATAAAGTTGATCCTTCTACAATGTGACAGCCCTTTAGATATTTGTAGGCAGCTATTAAGTCTCCTCTCAGTCTTCTCTTTTGCAAACTAAACATTCCCAAATCCTGCAACCTTTCCTCATAAGACAGGGTTTGCAGACCGGTCACCATTCTGGTCGCTCTTTTCTGAACTTGCTCCAGTTTGTTGATGTCTTTTTTAAAATGTGGTGCCCAAAACTGGACACAATATTCCAGATGAGGTCTGACCAAAGAGGAGTAGAGGGAAATAATTACTTCACGTGATCTAGACTGTATGATTCTGTTAATACATCCTAGAATTGCATTTGCCTTTTTTGCTGCTGCATCACACTGTTGACTCATATTCAGTCTGTGATCTATTAGTATACCCAAGTCTTTTTCACATGTGCTGTCACTTAGCCCTATTCCTCCCATTCTATATATGCTTTTTTCATTTTTATTGCCCAGATGTAGTACTTTGCATTTCTCCCTGTTAAAAACCATTCTGTTAGTTGCTGCCCACCTCTCCAGTTTATTTAAATCTTTTTGAATCCTCTCTCTCTCTTCTCTAGTATTAGCTATCCCTCCTAGCTTTGTGTCATCAGCAAATTTAATCAGTTTACCCTCAATTCCTTCATCTAAATCATTGATAAAGATGTTGAACAATACAGGGCCCAGGACAGAGCCCTGTGGTACCCCACTTGAGACATTCTTCCAACTGGATGTGCAGCCATTTACGACCACTCTTTGGGTCCGATCACTAAGCCAGTTATGAATCCACCTAACAGTTGCCTTGTCCATTCCATACTGCCATTTTTAGATCTCTCCACAGGTGTTCTATGGGATTCAGGTCTGGACTCATTGCTGGCCACCTTAGAAGTCTCCAGTGCTTTCTCTCAAACCATTTTCTAGTGCTTTTTGAAGTGTGTTTTGGGTCATTGTCCTGCTGGAAGACCCATGGACCTCTGAGGGAGACCCAGCTTTCTCACACTGGGCCCTACATTATGTTGCAAAATTTGTTGCTAGTCTTCAGACTTCATAATGCCGTGCACACGGTCAAGCAGTCCAGTGCCAGAGGCAGCAAAGCAACCCCAAAACATCAGGGAACCTCCGCCATGTTTGACTGTAGGGACCATGTTCTTTTCTTTGAATGCCTCTTTTTTTCTCCTGTAAACTCTATGTTGATGCCTTTGCCCAAAAAGCCCTACTTTTGTCTCATCTGACCAGAGAACATTCTTCCAAAACGTTTTAGGCTTTTTCAGGTAAGTTTTGGCAAACTCCAGCCTGGCTTTTTTATGTCTCGGGGTAAGAAGTGGGGTCTTCCTGGGTCTCCTACCATACAGTCCCTTTTCATTCAGACGCCGACAAGCTTGAACTTGTTTGGATGTTAGTCGAGGTTCTTTATCCAACATCCGCACAATCTTGCGTTGAAATCTCTTGTCAATTTTTCTTTTCCATCCACATCTAGGGAGGTTAGCCACAGTGCCATGGGCTTTAAACTTCTTGATGACACTGCGCACGGTAGACACCGGAACATTCAGGTCTTTGGAGATGGACTTGTAGCCTTGAGACTGCTCATGCTTCCTCACAATTTGGTTTCTCAAGTCCTCAGACAGTTCTTTGGTCTTCTTTCTTTTCTCCATGCTCAATGTGGTACACACAAGGACACAGGACAGAGGTTGAGTCAACTTTAATCCATGTCAACTGGCTGCAAGTGTGATTTAGTTATTGCCAACACCTCTTAGGTGCCACAGGTAAGTTACAGGTGCTGTTAATAACACAAATTAGAGAAGCATCACATGATTTTTCGAACAGTGCCAATACTTTTGTCCACCCTCTTTTTTATGTTTGGTGTGGACTTATATCCAATTTGGCTTTAGGACAATTCTTTTTGTGTTTTTTCATTTAAGACAAATTAAATGAAGATAATACCAAAGAATTTGTGTTTGCAATCATTTTCAGGAAGAAACTGATTATTATGTGACAGAATTGCAGGGGTGTCAATACTTTTGGCCACAACTGTATATAGTGGGTTTGGAAAGTATTCAGACCCCTTTAAATTTCAATCATATGAGAAGGAGTTTTGGAGCAGTTTTCTGTGACTGTTGCGTGGTTTCTAAGTGCGATAATTCCCTTCCTTCTACTTTGGTTTTTCCCCCATCCTCCACTCCCAGGTGCATTCCTCTGTTATACAGTGGGTACAGAAAGTATTCAGACCCCTTTAAATTTTTCACTCTTTGTTTCATTGCAGCCATTTGGTAAATTCAGAAAAGTTCATTTTTTTTCTCATTAATGTACACTCTGCCCCTCATCTTGGTTGAAAAGAACAGAAATGTAGAAATGTTTGCAAATTTATTTTAAAAACAGCTGAAATCTCACATGGTCATAAGTATTCAGCCCCTTGGCTCAGACACTCATATGTAAGTCCCATGCTGTCTATTTCCTTGTGATCCTCCTTGAGATGGTTCTACTCCTTCATTGCACTCCAGCTGTGTGTAATTAAACTGATAGGACTTTATTTGTAAAGGCGCACACCTGTCTATATAAGACCTCACAGCTCACAGTGCATGTCACACCAAATGAGAATCATGAGGCCAAAGGAACTCGCCAAGGAGCTCAGAGACAGAATTGGGGCAAGGCACAGATTTGGCCAAGGTTACAAAAGAATTTCTGCAGTACTCAAGGTTCCTAAGAGCACAGTGGCCTCCATAATCCTTAAATGGAAGAAGTTTGGGACCACCAGAAGTCTTCCTAGACTTGGCCGTCCAGCCAAACTGAGCAATCGTGGGAGAAGAGCCTTGGTGAGAGAGGTAAAGAAGAACCCCAAGATCTTTGTGACTGAGCTCCACAGATGCAGTAGGGAGATGGGAGAAAGTTCCACAAAGTCAACTATCACTACAGCCCTCCACCAGTTGGGCCTTTATGGCAGAGTGGCCTGACGGAAGCCTCTCCTCAGTGCCAGACATATGAAAGCCTGCATAGAGTATGCTAAAAAACACATGAAGGCCTCCCAGACTATGAGAAATAAGATTCTCTGGTCTGATGAGGTGAAGATAGACCTTTTTGATGATAATTCTAAGCGGTATGTGAGGGGAAAACCAGGCACTGCTCATCACCTGCCCAATACAATCCCAACAGTGAAACATGGTGGTGGCAGCATCATGCTATGGGAGTGTTTTTTAGCTGCAGGGACAGAACAACTGGTTGCAATTGAAGGAAACATGAATGCTGCCAAGTACAGAGATATCCTGGATGAAAACCTCTTCCAGAGTGCTCTGGACCTCAGACTTGGCCGAAGGTTCACCTTCCAACAAGACAATGACCCTAAGCACAGAGCTAAAATAACAAAGGAGTAGCTTCAGAACAACTCTCTGACCATTCCTGACTGGCCAGCCAGAGCCCTGACCTAAACCAATGGAGCATCTCTGGAGAGACCGGAAAATGGCTGTCCACCAACGTTCACCATCCAACCTGACGGGACTGAAGAGGATCTGCAAGGAAGCATGGCAGAGGATCCCCAAATCCAGGGGTGATAAACTTGTGGCATCATTCCCAAGAAGAATCATGGCTGTACTAGCTCAAAAGGTGCTTCTCCTCAATACTGAGCAAAGGGGCTGAATACTTATGACCATGTGAGATTTCAGTTTTTCTTTTTTACTAAATTTGCACAAATTTCTACATTTCTGTTTTTTCCCTTACAAGATGAGGTGCAGAGTGTACATTAATGAGGAAAAATGAACTTTATAGAATATACCAAATGGCTGCAATGAATCAAAGAGTGAAAAATGTAAAAGGGGTCTGAATACTTTCCGAACCCACTGTAAATATACAGCTCTGGCAAATATTAAGAGACCGCTGCACAATGTTCAGTTTGTCGGATTTTTCTCTTTATATTTTTGGAGTAAAATGTAAATTGCTCTTTTATTCTATAAACTTCTGACAACATGTCTCCTAGTTTCCAAGCAATACATTTTGTATTTATTTTCAGAAAATGAGACATGGTCAAAAAATGCAGAAAACAAGCTCACAATCATTTAGAAACAACAATCCTAATGCTTTACCTCTGGAAGAGTTCAGAAATCAATATTTTGTGGAATCCCCATGATTGTTAATCCCAGCTTTCCTGCGTCTTGGCTGCTTTCCACCAGTCTCTCACGAGACTTTTGGGTGACCTTATGCCACTCCTGGTACACACACATGTAAGCAGTTCTTCTTTGCGTGATGGCTTGGTTACATTCAAGAGGTTTTCATTGGGGTTCAGGTCTGGAGATTGGGCTGCCCATGACAGGGATTTGATGTGGTGGTGCTTCATCCACCTAGCTGTGTGGCATGGCGCAATGTCCTCAGAGTAGAGGAACATTGCCTGAGCAGAAGGAATCCACTCTTTTTCTAGGATAACCTTGTGTGCGGCTTAATTCATACGTCCAGGGACGTAACTACCACGGTCATAGCAGTCATCACTGCGACCGGGCTCGGGGGGAGTCACAGGCCCGGCAGGCATATCTCTCAAACATGTGTACGAGGTGTATGGAGCGGAGCCGTATGTGTATGAGGTGTACGGAGCGAAGCCGTGTGTATGAGGTGTGGAGCGAAGTGATATAGAAGGGTTAATGATTTGCCTTTAAATGCCTAACGACCTTTAATTCTTCATTTGCCTTTCATTTATTCTTATGACGCTGGAGTTTGGCTGTCTCCTCTTCAAGGGAAAAATGCTTCTTATCATATATGTTCTCAATAGTCAGCCACAACATGTTCTGGGTACATTGTAAACAAGGTATGACCCTGAAGTGACGGTGGGGGCCACATGAGCTCCATAGAGTTACATATTGCTGTAAATAGTATAAAAGATTGCCTTGTATTTCATTAAGTCAGATAAAGTGATTTGCTTACGGCCCGTGTGCAGTTCTCTTTTGTCTCCAAGCGCTTGTAAATTAAGGGCGTGAACTCCTAATTCGGGCTCACTGGTGATCTGGCAGACCTGACTCTGGGTCAGAATGAAAACAGCTACGACAGTTTGACGCCCAACGGGGACCGTGGAAACCAGCCTATTCGGAATCCGTATGTGGGAGTTTCCTGGGAGATTGGAACTGCAAAATCTGGCTGCAGCAGGTGAGAACATTTTATTCTTACATTGATTTTGCATTTGCAATCTCTCTCTGGATCTCTACATATCTCTGGGTAAGGCTGTACAACACGGTTCAAAAGAACCTACATCATAGAATCATAGAATCGTAGAGTTGGAAGGGACCTCCTGGGCCATCTGGTCCAACCCCCTGCTCAAAGCAGGATTCGCTAAATCATCCCAGTCAGATGTCTGTCCAGCCTCTGTTTGAAGACTTCCATTGAAGGAGAACTCACCACTTCTCGTGGCAGCCTGTTCCACTCATTGATCACTCTAACTGTCAAAAAGTTTTTTCTAATATCTAATCTGTGTCTCCTCCCATTCAGTTTCATCCCATTGCTTCTAGTCTTTCCTTGTGCAAATGAGAATAAAGTTGATCCTTCTACAATGTGACAGCCCTTTAGATATTTGTAGACAGCTATTAAGTCTCCTCTCAGTCTTCTCTTTTGCAAACTAAACATTCCCAAATCCTGCAACCTTTCCTCATAAGACAGGGTTTGCAGACCGGTCACCATTCTGGTCGCTCTTTTCTGAACTTGCTCCAGTTTGTTGATGTCTTTTTTAAAATGTGGTGCCCAAAACTGGACACAATATTCCAGATGAGGTCTGACCAAAGAGGAGTAGAGGGAAATAATGACTTCACGTGATCTAGACTGTATGCTTCTGTTAATACATCCTAGAATTGCATTTGCCTTTTTTGCTGCTGCATCACACTGTTGACTCATATTCAGTCTGTGATCTATTAGTATACCCAAGTCTTTTTCACATGTGCTGTCACTTAGCCCTATTCCTCCCATTCTATATTTGCTTTTTTCATTTTTATTGCCCAGATGTAGTACTTTGCATTTCTCCCTGTTAAAAACCATTCTGTTAGTTGCTGCCCACTTCTCCAGTTTATTTATATCTTTTTGAATCCTCTCTCGTTTATAAAGATGTTGAACAATACAGGGCCCAGGACAGAGCCCTGTGGTACCCCACTTGAGACATTCTTCCAACTGGATGTGCAGCCATTTACGACCACTCTTTGGGTCCGATCACTAAGCCAGTTATGAATCCACCTAACAGTTGCCTTGTCCATTCCATACTTAGTCATTTTTTCAATAAGGATTGTATGAGAGACTTTGTCAAATGCTTTGCTGAAGTCAAGATATACTATATCTACAGCATTTCCTTGATCCACCCAATCAGTGATACCATCATAGAAGGAAATTAAGTTAGTCTGACATGACTTATTAGGTACAAACCCATGCTGACTCTGTTTAATCACTTCATTCTTATCCAGGTATTGACGTACATGTTGTTTAATAATTTGTTCAAAGATCTTTCCTGGTATAGAAGTCAGACTCACCGGCCTATAGTTGCCTGGGTCCACCTTCTTCCCCTTTTTGAAGATAGGAACAACATTTGCTCTTCTCCAGTCTTCTGGGACTTCTCCTGTTCTCCAAGAATTTTCAAAGATTATGGAGAGGGGTTCAAAAATTTCTTCTGCTATCTCCTTCAGTACTCTGGGGTGTAATTCATCTGGACCTGGAGACTTGAATTCATTTAGGTTAGCTAAGTGTTTCCTCTCTATCTTTCTGTTTATAGATATCCTGGATTCTTCTATTCCCTTAATAGGACAGTGAATAACAGTTGATGTTACATTTCCTTTCTGAGAGAAAACAGATGCAAAATAGGAATTTAAAAGTTCAGCCTTCTCAACATCCTGTCTTACCATTTCATCATTTTCATCCTGTAAAAATCCTATAGCATCTTTCACTTTTCTTTTACTTTTGACATATCCCCAAAATCCTTTATTATTTCTTTTGACATCTCTTGCAAGCCTCAATTCATTTTCAGCTTTAGCTAATCTGATTTGTGCCCTGCAGGTTCTGCAGACAGCATTATATTCTTCTTTAGATATGCCTCCCTCTTTCCATTTTATAAACATTTTTTTCTTCCTTTTTAGCATGTGCTTAAGTTCTGTGTTCATCCATCACCAGTGAGCAGTGAGTATGTCCGTAGGAAAATTGAATAATAGAGTAGTAAGATAATAATTGTCATCTGTATTATCTGTCAATCTGTTCTGGCAATATACTAATATACTAACTGGTTGTGTACTGGTGTACTGTGTAGCACAGAGCTGAGATAGACTCCGTGCAGTGTTGATTTTGGATTGGCAGTAAATCATATGAGGCTGTATTTTACATAGGGCTGTGGTTTTTGGTTGTTTTGGTTTTTGTTGATTCTTGTTGTTTAAGAAGTTGACTTTGGTGTTCTCAGAGTGTCAGTGGACACTGCTGTAGTTTAAGGTGTCAAATCCAAAGTGCAAGATAGGCAGGCTGTGTGAATCCTTGTATGTATATCTATGAGAACCTCTGAATGAGATGAGAGATGAGTAATTGAGTATAAGGGATATACATAAATCCCCAATTGATGAGGGGTTCCAATTAGAATTGGTCCTCTGTATGTGACAGAGGACATTATTCAACTCACTTTGAGCTGAATCAGGCGGGGTGATTGAGATAAGGGATTTTTGTTATCTTCTCTTTGTAAAATCAAATGGCCACTGAAAAGAAAAAAAAAATCCCTGAATGAGCACGCATGAATGAATCATCACTAGAGTTGAGCGAAACGGGTCGAAAAAATTCAAAAGTCGCCGACTTTTGGCAAAGTCGGGTTTCATGAAACGAAACCCGACCCTAGGATGAGGTCGGCCACGAGGTCGGCGACTTACGCGCCAAAGTCGCGTTTCAAAAGTTTGTTTTGCGCTCTTTTTCAGCCAATCAGGATCCACGGACACTGTGGGCAACGTGATGACATAGGCAGGGGTCACCACCATCTTTCAGAAGGGCATGCAAGTGATTGGCTTGCTTTGGTGGGCGTCACAGGGGGTATAAAAGGGCGTGCACGCCGACCGCCATCTTACTTCTGCCGATCTCAGTATAGGGAGAGGTTGCTGCTGATTCTGTAGGGAGAGCGTTAGGCAGGGAAGAAGACAAAAAAACTGCTTCTGCTGCTAGCGATTTGGCCTGCACAACACACCAGTCACTGTGTGTGCAGTGCAAGGGGAGGCTATATAGTGGTGTATCAGTGGTGTTGGTTGTTGGGCTGCCTTCTAAGGCTTCCTGACATTCCTGCATTGCTGTTTACCCACTGCTCCGCAAACTGCTTTTTTAAAAGCAATCCCAATTTTTTTTTTTTGTCCTGCTGAGAAGAAAAAAAAACTGCTTCTGCTGCTAGCAATTTGGCCTGCACAACACACCAGTCACTGTGTGTGCAGTGCAAGGGGAGGCTATATTGTGGTGTATCAGTGGTGTTGGTTGTTGGGCTGCCTTTTAAGGCTTCCTGACATTCCTGCATTGCTGTTTACCCACTGCTCCGCAAACTGCTTTTTTAAAAGCAATCCAATCTCCCTTATCCTCTAGTCACTTTGGTCACAGCTGTGCCATCGAGCCTGTCACATAGCGCTCAGATATCAGTGGGCCTCACACAATCCAAAAGTGTCCAGTGTCCAAAAGTGTGTGCAGAGATTAAAAATCTCCCTTATCCTCTAGTCACTTTGGTCACAGCTGTGCCATCGAGCCTGTCACATAGCGCTCAGATATTCATTGGGCCTCACACAATCCAAAAGTGTCCAGTGTCCAAAAGTGTGTGCAGAGATTCAAAATCTCCCTTATCCTCTAGTCACTTTGGTCACAGCTGTGCCATCGAGCCTGTCACATAGCGCTCAGATATTCATTGGGCCTCACACAATCCAAAAGTGTCCAGTGTCTAAAAGTGTGTGCAGAGATTCAAAATCTCCCTTATCCTCTAGTCACTTTGGTCACAGCTGTGCCATCGAGCCTGTCACATAGCGCTCAGATATTCATTGGGCCTCACACAATCCAAAAGTGTCCAGTGTCTAAAAGTGTGTGCAGAGATTCAAAATCTCCCTTATCCTCTAGTCACTTTGGTCACAGCTGTGCCATCGAGCCTGTCACATAGCGCTCAGATATCAGTGGGCCTCACACAATCCAAAAGTGTCCAGTGTCCAAAAGTGTGTGCAGAGATTCAAAATCTCCCTTATCCTCTAGTCACTTTGGTCACAGCTGTGCCATCGAGCCTGTGACATAGCGCTCAGATATCAGTGGGCCTCACACAATCCAAAAGTGTCCACTGTCCACAAGTGTGTGCAGAGATTCAAAATCTCCCTTATCCTCTAGTCACTTTGGTCACAGCTGTGCCATCGAGCCTGTCACATAGCGCTCAGATATTCATTTGGCCTCACACAATCCAAAAGTGTCCAGTGTCCAAAAGTGTGTGCAGAGATTCAAAATCTCCCTTATCCTCTAGTCACTTTGGTCACAGCTGTGCCATCGAGCCTGTGACATAGCGCTCAGATATCAGTGGGCCTCACACAATCCAAAAGTGTCCAGTGTCCACAAGTGTCTGCAGAAATTCAAAATCTCCCCTGTCCTATATACACCTTGTACCTTGTTTTACATTACTATATAGTTTGATAGATTTTGTCTACATTTCTACCAAAAATGAGGAGGGCTGGTGGAAGAGGCCGTGGAATTGGGCGGGGGTTGGCAGCTGGTAATGATGGTGTTGGTGGTGGATCTGATGGTAGTGGCAAGAGCAAAATAGGACCGAATGCAGGAGGTGCTGAGCCTGCGTCATCGTCTGGCTACATAAGGCCTCGAACGCTTAGTTTTCTAGGAGTTGGCAAACCGCTTTTAAAGCCAGAGCATCAGGAAAAAGTTTTGTCTTACATTGCTGACTCAGCCTCCAGCTCTATCGCCTCCTCTTATTCAGTTGTAAAAATTAAAAGCACTGAGTCGTCATTGGAGGCTCATGTTCATGAACCACACCTATCCTTGTGTCCTTCACCCCAACCAAGATTGAAGGATGACGCGGGCCATACTACTGATTACTCCATGGAGCTGTTTTCACATACCATGCCTGGATTATCAAGTGAAATGGTGAATTACCCAGGCCAAGATGAATCTGACATGGAGTGCACTGATGCACAGCCGCTGATGGATGATTCTGCTGGTACATTCACTCAGAGCACTACATTGTCCTCGCAGTGTACAGAGCCAGATTCTGACCCTGATGAGACTCAGGTGCCCCTTCCCGCACACTATACCACCATACACGGTGACACAGAGGAAGGTGCACATGACATAGAAGAGGAGGTGATGGATGACCCAGTTGTTGACCCAGATTGGCATCCATTGGGGGAAGAGGGTGCTGCTTCCAATAGCTCAGATGAGGAGCATCCACAGCAGACATCGACATCGCAACAGCTGCTATCTGGCAGGCCCGGAGCACTCCAAAGACAGGTTCCAAACATCAAAAGAGTTGCTGGACAGCTTGTCCAGAGGGTCAAAAGATCACAGCGTGCTAGGCCGCAAAATGTCTGCCAAAGTAGGAAGAGTGCAGTGTGGCACTTTTTTGAACAAAATCCTCATGATCAGGCCAAGGTTATCTGTAAGAAGTGCGCAAAGACCTTTAGCCGAGGGAAAAATCTGAAAAATTTGAATACCAGTTGCATGCTTAGACATTTAACCAGCATGCACTTGCAAGCGTGGACACAACACCAAACCTCAAGTGCCACATGTGCAACTGATCACAACGAAGGTAGTCAGCAACGCTACATTGTTTCCCCCACTGTAAGCCCACCGGTTAGCACAGCAGCAAATGTTGAGGTGTCGTTGCAAGGCCACAGCAGTCAGGGAATCCCACTGTTATATCAACGAAAGACTGATTCTAGGCCATCAGAAAGAACACCAACTCCATCACCATCATCAACCCTCTCTCAGTCCGCCCTGTCCACCGCTACTTCCACCATATGCAGCTCTCAAGTCCAGCTCACCCTCCCAGACACTATGAGTAGGTCAAGAAAGTACTCAGTCTCTCATCCGCGTACACTGGGTTTGAACGCCCACATTGCCAAACTAATCTCGTTTGAGATGATGCCCTTTCGGTTGGTGGAAAACACAGCTTTCCGCGAACTCATGGCCTATGCAGTACCACGCTATGACCTACCCAGTCGCCACTTCTTCTCTCGCAAAGCCATCCCAGCCCTCCACCATCATGTGAAAGACCGCATTGTCCATGCACTCAAGCAGTCAGTGAGCGGAAAGGTGCACCTCACAACTGATGCATGGTCCAGTCGGCATGGCCAGGGCCGTTACGTGTCCATCACTGCGCACTGGGTTAATGTGGTGGATGCAGGGTCCACAGGGGACAGCGGTGGTGGGACAGTGCTGCCTAGCCCACGGTATAGGAAACAGTTGGCTGTAGGCGTTCGACCCTCCTCCTCCTCCTCCTCCTCCAGAAGCGAAAGCTCGTCCACAGAGCGCAGTCGTACGAGCACTCCATCTGCAGCTGCCACTGTTGCACAAGAGGTGTCCCCCTATCGAGCAGCTAGTGGAAAGCGTCAGCAGGCTGTGTTGCAGATGATGTGTTTGGGCGACAGACACACCGCCGAGGTGCTGGCCGAGTACTTGAAGCGACAAACTGAGTCATGGCTGGGCAGTGTACATCTTGAGGCAGGCAAGGTAGTTAGTGATAACGGCCGTAATTTTGTGGCAGCCATAGCCCTTTCAAAACTCAGCCACATACCTTGCTTGGCTCACACCTTGAACCTGGTGGTGCAGTGCTTCCTCAAAAATTATCCGGAGTTAACAGCCCTGCTCCAGAAGGTGCGAAGACTGTGCGCGCACATCCGCCGGTCGCCTGTACACTCCGTTCGTATGCAGAAGCTGCAGCGATTGCTCCACTTTCCCAACCACCGCCTCATTATCGACATTGCAACAAGGTGGAACTCCACCCTGCACATGGTGGAGCGGCTGTGCGAGCAGAGGCAGGCCATAATGCATTTGTGGGAGGATACACGGCCAGGCACTTTGAGAGCAGACATGGAGTTGACAGGTGTGCAGTGGTCGAAGCTGAAAGACCTCTGTAAAGTCCTTCAGTGTTTTGAGGAATGCACACGGCTGGTAAGCGCAGACGACGCCATCCTAATCATGAGCATCCCACTTATGCGTCTGCTCATGCAAACTTTGACGCACCTTAAGGAGCAGGCGTCTGCAGCCAATGTTGATGAGGAGGAAGAGGAGGAGGGAATCCTTGATGACATTCAGCCATTGTCTGCTCAGGGACCTCTCCTGGACGAGGTGGAGGAAGAAGAGGAGGAGGAGGATGATGATGGGGATGATTACTTAGGGGAGGAGGATGCATCTCGTGGGGCAAGTGAAAATGTTGGCGTGGCAAGGACTGGTACAGGGTTTGTGCGTGACTGGAGGGATGTGGATTTGCCAGAAAGTGCTCCTCCACCCAGCACTCGCAGTGCATCATTGACACCGGGAACATCGGCCCACATGTCAGATTATGCCTTGCGGATCCTAAAAAGGGACCCCCGTATTGCCAAAATGATGAACGATGACGACTACTGGTTGGCCAGCATCCTGGATCCACGCTATAAAGGCAAATTACAAAACATCATGCCACAGGAGAACGTTGACCTAATATTGGCTAATAAACAAGCAACTCTGGTAAACCGGTTGGTTGAGGCATTCCCAGCACACAGCAGCGGTGATGGTTCTCACACGAGCCGTACGGGCCGGGGGCAGCTTGGCAGAGGTGTTCGTGGTGCACACAGCAGAAGTGGCGTTGGAGACAGGGGTTTCATGACAATGTTGTGGACTGATTTTTCAAGTACCGCTCACACAACTGGTAATACTGCATCGATGGAAAGTGACAGGAGACAGCAGTTGTCAACTATGGTTACAAACTACTTTTCCTCCCATATCGATGTTCTCCCACACAGGTCATTCCCCTTTGACTATTGGGCCGCTAAACTGGACACCTGGCCTGAATTGGCACAATATGCCTTACAGGAGCTTGCTTGCCCAGCTGCAAGTGTGCTATCGGAAGAGTCTTCAGTGCAGCTGGATCAATCCTGACAGAAAAAAGGACCCGTCTGTCAACCCAAAATGTGGATGATCTAACCTTCATTAAAATGAACCACGCATGGGTTTCCAAGGATTTTGTCCCACCTTCCCCTGATGACACACAGGGTGACAGAAAAATGGCTTGCTTTGGTCCACCTCTTCCTGGGACTTCTCCTATTTCGCCTTTTTCATCAGCTGAATGTCCAACATCAACATATGCCACTTTCTAAAACTCCCTAACTGTGCTGCCTCCCCCCCCCCATGGCCGGGGTCACCACCTAGCGCACGACACCGTGCGAGTGCCGTTGCCCTGGACAGGTGGGTAGGCCGACTCTTGGGCGCGGGCACTGGCACAGGGTCCCTCATAGTGCAATCAAGTGTCTCTGACGGTGGTGGTGCACACCCGCCGTCAGACACACCGCTGTACTATGAGGGGCCCAGTGCCAGTACCGACGCCCACGAGTGGGCCCCCCTTGCTTGGTCAGGGCCCCAGCATTTGCAATCTTTACCTCTCCCTGCTCCTCCGCTGTGTAATCTGGGCCGTCAAATCCATACTGTGCCTGACACCGTCTGAGCCTGCCTCCTGATGTATAGACATATATTTTGAATGTGTACGCTATCCATACATGTTATCCGGGGAAACGGTACCCTTTCTAACCTTTGTGCAATCACGTGCAATCCATACTGGGCCTGACACCGTCTGAGCCTGCCTCCTGATGTATAGACATATATTTTGAATGTGTACGCTATCCATACATGTTATCCGGGGATACGGTACCCTTTCTAACCTTTGTGCAATCACGTGCAATCCATACTGGGCCTGACACCGTCTGAGCCTGCCTCCTGAGACATATATTTTGAATGTGTACGCTATCCATACATGTTATCTGGGGATACGGTACCCTTTCTAACCTTTGTGCAATCACGTGCAATCCATACTGGGCCTGACACCGTCTGAGCCTGCCTCCTGAGACATATATTTTGAATGTGTACGCTATCCATACATGTTATCTGGGGATACGGTACCCTTTCTAACCTTTGTGCAATCACGTGCAATCCATACTGTGCCTGACACCGTCTGAGCCTGCCTCCTGAGACATATATTTTGAATGTGTATGCTATCCATACATGTTATCTGGGGATACGGTACCCTTTCTAACCTTTGTGCAATCACGTGCAATCCATACTGGGCCTAACACCGTCTGAGCCTGCCTCCTGAGACATATATTTTGAATGTGTACGCTATCCATACATGTTATCCGGGGATACGGTACCCTTTCTAACCTTTGTGCAATCACGTGCAATCCATACTGTGCCTAACACCATCTGAGCCTGCCTCCTGATGTATAGACATATATTTTGAATGTGTACGCTATCCATACATGTTATCCAGGGATACGGTACCCTTTCTCACCTTTGTGCAATCACGTGCAATCCATACTGTGCCTAACACCGTCTGAGCCTGCCTCCTGATGTATAGACATATATTTTGAATGTGTACGCTATCCATACATGTTATCCGGGGATACGGTACCCTTTCTCACCTTTGTGCAATCACGTGTAATCCATACTGGGCGTGAGAATGGCTGGCGAGCTGTTAAGCAAGCTACAGCACCTGTGGTTTGCACACGTAAGTTTTTCATTTTTTCAGGAATGACGGTTAGGCCTAATTCCGGAACTGCGGTTGACCTGCACTTACTGGGAAATCATTGTTCGCGGGTAATAATTGTAATCAGTGATCCCCATTACTAACGTTGTTCAGCGGGTTATCTGCACCTGTAAGCGACAAACGCTGGCCTTTTCAGTGTAGCGCACATGCAGCCACGGACATGTAAGGGCATGACACACCAGTTATTGGCCAATCTCATGTGCCAGAGCCTCACGTGTCCCTCTAGTAAGCCGGACTCGGACCGCGGGGCATGACGGAGTCTCGTTCGTTAACGGAATTAAGCTTGCAATGTGTGCATCTGTTCTGTAGCTGGCATGGTTGAGGTTTCCCAGGTGAAGTCGAATTTAACCGTAGGCTCCACTCCTGGTGGTGCCCTTCTGGACATTCCTTTAAGGTTCAGCTTTGCAACCATACTGCCCACGTAAAACAAACACTTTGCCTTCATAAACGCTGTTTGGAGGGTCATGACTCGTGGGAATAACGCCGCCCAATCAGTTAACCTGCTAGAGAGATCCTTCGTTGCTCCCAAGCATGACATCACACTCCCTAGGAGGAAGGTAATGCCACTGTGGCGACCGTACTCCTGGGGGCGACACAAGTGCACTGATGCCCAGCCACTGCTCGATGAATCTGCTGGTACATTGACCCAGACCACTACATTCCCCTCGCACGCTACACGGCCTGAATCTGACCCTGATGAAACTCAGGTTACCCTTCCCATATACAGTTCCATCTTACACGGTGACAAAGAGGAAGCTGCAGATGAAAGTGCAGGTTCGGCCCACCCGCCATCAGACACACCACCGTACTATCAGGGGCCCTGTGCCAGTGCCGTCGCCAACGAGTGGGCCCCTGCAAAGTTGAAATACTGTGCAGTGAGATGGAAGATGGGGACGACGAGGAGTCTAGACTAGTACAGGGATTCCCTAGCGAGGAGACTTATTTGATTGTTTTCAATGTTGGGACAGCAATTTTTGGGGAGCACTATACTCTGGAGAATGATAGATGGGGCCCACCATACACTGGAACATTCCAAAGGTGGACATCAGACACTGGAGCAGCATTTACAGGGCCCATTATACACTAGAGCATTAGAAATGGGGCCCATTATGTTTGGAGCATTATTTGGGCCCATAAGACAGTGGAGCTTCATCCATGGGGACCAACATATACTGTAGCATTATGTGGAGCTCATCATATACTGTTTCAAACATTATATGGGACCAATGATTCTGTATGGAGAAATAGATGGGCCTCGTCATGAGATGTAAAAAGTGAAGTATTTTTCATTGTACTATACCGCTATTTCTCTGCCGTATCGGAGCATGATGAGTTGTGGTATGTGTTAAAGGGGCGCTCTTTCGCTCAGGGCACATGAAAACCTGGAGCCAGCCCTCCCCCCCCACAACTTTAGCCAAATAACCCCCATTTTTCAGTGCGTAACTTGTATTATGAAGTTAATTAAGGTTGACAAGCTTAAGTAAGAAGAATTGATGCTTTTGGCATTCAAATGGGCACTGTAGGTGTGTTTCCTGTCCTCCTCTCACTGCCGACTTTTATTCCCCATTGACTTACATTGGGTTTCGTGTTTCGGGACGACCCCGACTTTTCCCTATAATCGGACGATCTTGCTCGACCCGACTTTTGGAAGAGTCGGGTTTCACGAAACGAAACTCGACCCTAAAAAACCAAAAGTCGCTCAACTCTAATCATCACCATTCTGTGAAGATTGCAGAGGAGTTCTAGGGGTACTGAGTCAAGGGGCAGAACCCTATAGAATTTTTTCATGGACTCCTAATATTGTTACCTTTCAGTTCTTGTGGAAGGTCCAGGACGGGTACGTTACAGATATTTCAATCTACATCTTAGACTGAATGAATTGAGTAATGATATAGCTCGTGTTATTTGTGACATTACATTGTAAAGGTTCCTGGATGCATTTGGCCAGAGAAGGGCAAGGCTCGGTTACTCACATTATACAGTTACCTGCTCTTACAGTGAAATCCCGTGATTTTGAGAGTTTTGCAGAGATTGATTTTGATTAAGTCTAAAAGAACTACTGCATTCTGTTACTGTGTGAAGGACACTACATTTCTAAAATTCTGATAGGAGGGGGAATGAAAGGGCTGCACGGTTCTCCTCTCCGTTCTTAACTCCACCGAGTGTCTAATGGGAGGATTCATGGAGCTGCGCTCAAAATTCTCTGTATTTCTGTCTTTGGTGTAATGCTCGCTAGGAGATTTGTGCATTTTAAAGCAACAGTACTTAATTGAAGTGGAATGAAATTTTGTAAGTTGAAGTTGGAAGTTGAAAGTAAAATTTGGTGCCTAATTTAGAAGGAAATTGTAAGTGATTGTTTGATCATGAATGTATTTTAACCTGCTTCTAGTTGTGTGATTGATTTATAGCAAATTGTGGATCAGCAAAGGAGGTAGCCGACTGCACGGCTGATAAAGTAGGTTAGAGGCCTATCACACCTGGGCCTTTTTACTTCAGTCAGCGGGTTTTTTTGGTGTGGGTGAGAGTCGAGGGCAAGGAGCCTTCTGGCTACACCTTGGCAGGCTCGTTCTGACTTGCTGTGTGTGGCCTGTAAGACAAGGTCCAGGCACACAGAGGGCATTTCAGAATAAAGGTGAGCTATCAAAGTTGAAGCAGCCTTCCCACGTTCCATGGAGCTGGGCTGGAAGGAAAAAGGCCTATTCCTATTCTAGCCAGCTGATCTAACGGGTGAGAGGCAGAGAGCCTTCTCGTTACATCCTGTAGGTCTACCGGGTGAGAGGCAATTTGCCTTCCCGCTACACCTTGGCAGGCTCTCTCTGACTTGCTACGTGTGGCCTGTAAGACAACGTCAGGCACACTAGAGGGGCATTTCAGAAGAAAGGTGAGCTGTCGGGAGAAAAAGTTGAAGCCATGGGCAACTTTTTCCTGTGTACAGTCGGTGCCCCCAATGGAATCCAAGGCAGCTATGCAGATTGTAAAAGGCAGAGAAGGAAAGGAAGCAGTAAAACAGGTGGGACCAATATTGAAAAAGGCAAAAATGCCAGAGTGTGGATGTTTGGATGTACAGAAATGGCATAGAATAGAGGTTGGATAAAAGACAAAAGGAAAGAGCAACAAGTGAATAAATGGTGTCGTGTGGCAGAGGAAATACAACAGTATGGAAGTAAAGAGACTACAGTGGGAAGTAAGGTGTATTATGACTGTTTTGATGCACAAAAATCTATGACTGCTAGCGCCCCACCTCTGCATAATCAGAGACTGAGACAAGACAGTTGGACTTGTAAACACTGTGGTCAGCCAAACTCAGACTGGAGAAACACTTGTATGACCTGTGCTGCAACCCGACCTAAGCAAATTGCACTAAATCCTGTCCGAACAAGATCACATGTAGTGACAGAGGAAGCTTACTCACTAGTGGGAGCATTGACCTTTGGGGAAGAAGCAAGACATGGTCCGGAGGGGGAGAAGGTTGTAGAACAGCATGTCACCCCCACGATCATCCAGTCACTTCCACAACCAGACCCATCACCAGAGAAGCACCCACATCGAGACCGAGAAGGGTGTCTAGAATAAGACAGATACAGGAGTGTTATCCCTGGAGCCCCTCTGACCAGCTAGCTTTGCTGAAGCAGCTGCCTGACCCTGAAAACCAACCATTCCCGTTTTACAGACACATGAAGGAAATACAGCAGACATTTAAGTGTACCTGGGCAGACCTAGAGAGGTTGGTGAATTTAAAGGCAGGTGACACACTAGGACATATAATTAAGACACACACAGATGTGGCAAAGAATCAGGCTTGGGGCATGGATGATAAATCTGCACTGTCTGGGGAGACGTACTGTGAGTCACTAAAACAATGGGCTACAGTGAAACAATCAGAGCAGTCCATACTCCTGACTAATGTGACACAGCAAAGAGGAGACAGGGTAGAGATGTACTTTGTACGGTTACAGCTGAAATGGGCAGACATGGGGTACAGTCACATAAACCCACTCGATGTTAAAATACTGGTGAATGCATTCATTGACGGTCTGAACAAAGACTTACGAGACGCAGTACAGACAGCCAGACCTGAATGGAGACATGTAGATCCAACAGATCTCCTGAAGGTAGCTAAAGTAGTTGAGCAAACAAGGACGGTAAGACGACCTGTCAAGTATGCTGGAGCGCAAGGAAAACAGTCGAGACGTAATAGGGGACCAAGGGACCTAGAAACAGTGAAGTGCTGGAATTGTGATGAGAATGGGCACTACGCCAACCATTGCAAAAACCCGATAAAGGAGAGTAAGCAAACCAATCTTCTACCTCCTCCACATACAGACTAGGAAACTGATTAGAAAAAAGAAAAAATGCTCATGAACACAACCAGTACTAGAGGACATGTTCCTGGCATAATGTAATGTACCTAGATGCCTCTACCGTTGTGTAGGACCTAAATGTAGACCAATCGCTGTAAAGCTAATACGCTAGGGTGGTGGAAAAGACCACTAATATGCGACTAAAGATCCAATATAAAAAATGTATAAATCTTTATTGGACAGTTATACAGGAATCGACAAAGACAGTGTTCAGTAATGCAAAACCGGACAAACTAGCACCAACAATGGAAACGGCGCTGCGTACCCCACTGTCACGGGGTCCTTCTCTGCTATCACACAATCAACAGAGCAAGCGAAGAGTGAACAATTCCAATACCTTTATTCAGGCAAAAATACGAAAAGGTCCATATTCAGTCCACCACACAAAGGATAAGATAGTCCAGAATAAGAATGCAGTCCAGTAACAGGATAAAATGTCCAGAGAAACGAGATTCCAAAACTCTAGCACCAGAGGATAAAAATGGGTCCTTCTCTCTGAAATGCAGTCTTTACACGATCCTGTCCACACCGGAACTGACTTGTCCAGCTCCTGTTCTCTCCCCCCACCCCCTTCCTTGTCCAGGGGTAGTCAAAACAAGTTGGGGCGGTTTCCAGGCCTCCCAGAGGAGAACAAAGGGCCTTAGGGATTAATGTACTACAGGGGGTCATCAAGAGACAGATACAGTGAGGCTGTAGACTTACAATGTAATAAGAAAAACACTATGAAAATGACAGAAATAGAAAAATAGGAATATACAAAAAATGACATCCACATAGCATATCACACCATCACAACCTCCCCCCCCCCCATAATAAGTGAGCACACCATGAGGTCTACACAGACCTCTGGCCTGCTCACTTTAGTCCACATTGCTCAGTTATTTATAGTTCCTTGTACAGTGGCAGGGGTAGGTCGGCCTGGGGAGCCTATGGTTCTTCTTGTCGAGACAGTCCATCGGCGTTCTGGTGTTGGCTTCCCCGCTTGTATTGGATGGAGAAGCTGTAGGGTTGTAAGGACAAGCTCTACCGCAGCAATCTTCCATTGTCCCCTGATACGCGATTCAGCCATGTGAGGGGGTTGTGGTCTGTAACAATTGTAAAGTCTCTGCCATACAAGTATGGCTGCAATTTTTTTAGCGCCCATACGATGGCAACGCACTCCTTTTCAATAGTGGCATAGGCAACTTCCCGATCCAGTAGTTTCCGACTGCCAAAAGCAACAGGATGTTCTTCTCCGGCGGCGTTCACTTGGCTAAGTACTGCCCCAATCCCAAAGGTGGATGCATCTGTCTGCACGAGGAACCTTTGTTTACAATCCGGGGCAGCCAAGACAGGAGCAGTGATGAGGGCAGTCTTTAACGCTGAAAAGGCATCCTCGCATGCCATCGTCCACGTCACATTCCTAGGCATGTTCTTGCGGGTCAGGTCGGTTAGGGGCTTGGCCAAGGTGCTGAAGTTAGAAACAAATTTGCGATAGTAACCAGCAGTTCCTAAAAATGCAAGTACCTGCTTTTTAGTCTGGGGTCTACACCAGTTGCTAATGGCTTCCACCTTGGCAGGCTCAGGCCTTAGTGTCCCACCCCCTACTCTATGCCCGAGGTACTGCACCTCAGCCATCCCTATTTGGCACTTATCAGGGCAAATGGTCAGTCCTGCAGTAAGGATACAGTCCAGCACTATGCCCAAATGTTTAAGATGTTCCTCCCAGGTTGTGCTAAAAATGTCAATGTCGTCTAAATAAGCACAGGCAAAGTCCTGACATTGTTGTAACAGTCGATCTACCAGTCTCTGGAAAGTAGCGGGGGCAGTTTTCATCCCAAAGGGCATTCCCAGGACCTCATAAAGCCCAAATGGAGTAATGAAGGCTGAGCGCTCCCGAGCGTCCTCCGTTAGGGGTATCTGCCAGTACGAAAATAGGGGGGGAAGCCAGAACTGCTTAAGGTTAGAACGCATAAATTGAAGTGCATATGCACATAATATCCAGCTGTATTAAAAAATGAGATATTTAGCAAAAAAATTGATCAATTCAATTGAGCCACCCCGCCGCGCCAAGGCAATCTCATATGGGGGGTCCTACTCTACATTTATAATAAATACTGTGCCATTACGGCCTCCTAAGAGCATGACCACATCAAGTGGGATGAAGCTGAATGGGAGGAGACACAGATTAGATATTAGAAAAAACTTTTTGACAGTTAGAGTGATCAATGAGTGGAACAGGCTGCCACGAGAAGTGGTGAGTTCTCCTTCAATGGAAGTCTTCAAACAGAGGCTGGACAGACATCTAACTGGGATGATTTAGCGAATCCTGCTTTGAGCAGGGGGTTGGACCAGATGGCCCAGGAGGTCCCTTCCAACTCTACGATTCTATGATTCTATGATTCTATGATTCTAAGTGCAATCTGTACCTGAACATTGCTGGATCGCTCCCATGAAGCCAGATGAAGCAAGTGCAGATGAAGGCCAACCAGGTCTGAACACAGACATATCAGGATTGACCTCCACACATTGCCCAACCAGCAAACATAGATGAAGGGCGATATTGGCCCGGACACAGGTGCACAATTAAATAAAGCTTGGGGCAGGGCGGGGTGGCTCAATTGAATTGATCAATTTTTTTGCCAAATATCTCATTTTTGAATACAGCTGGATATTATGTGCATATGCACTTCAATTTATGCGTTCTAACCTTAAGCAGTGCTGGCTTCCCCCCTATTTTCTTGTTGTTGGTTTGTGGCTCACCACCACTGCTGCCGTGCACGCTTGGCTATGTCCGCTATAAACTTTTCTGTGTTCATTATGATGGATCTAGGCTGCTGTGCACACACACGGCAGCCCCGCCCTGCCCCAAGCTTTATTTAATTGTGCACCTGTGTCCGGGCCAATATCGCCCTTCATCTATGTTTGCTGGTTGGGCAATGTGTGGAGGTCAATCCTGATATGTCTGTGTTCAGACCTGGTTGGCCTTCATCTGCACTTGTTTCATCTGGCTTCATGGGAGCGATCCAGCAATGTTCAGGTACAGATTGCACTTGATGTGGTCATGCTCTTAGGAGGCCGTAATGGCACAGTATTTATTATAAATGCAGAGTAGGACCCCCCATATGAGATTGCCTTGGCGCGGCGGGGTGGCTCAATTGAATTGATCAATTTTTTTGCCAAATATCTCATTTTTGAATACAGCTGGATATTATGTGCATATGCACTTCAATTTATGCGTTCTAACCTTAAGCAGTGCTGGCTTCCCCCCCTATTTTCTATCTGCCAGTACCCCTTGCTCAAGTCTAACGTGGTCACAAATTGGGCACTGGCCAGACGATCCAATAGATCATCAATCCTGGGCATGGGATAAGCATCACTCTTGGTGGCATAATTTAGTCGTCTGTAATCAACGCAGAATCGTGTTGTACCATCCTTCTAGGGGACCAGGACGACAGGAAAGGCCCAAGAACTGTGAGATGGCTGAATAACTCCCAGTTGTTTCATCTCCTCCAGTTCGTTCTTTATCATGCCTTGAACAGCCTCTGGAACCCGGTAGGCAGCCTGCTGGATGGGGCGTTGTCCGGGGGTTTCCACATGGTGACTGGTGAGAGTAGTCTTCCCCGGCTTTGAGGAGAAAGCAGCAGCCCTCGGCCTTAGTACGGCAACAATATCGTCCTTTTGTATATCCGATAAATGGGAGCCCAGGGGCACTTGTTCCAGCGATCCTTCCGCTTGGGCAACCTGGAGGAGATCGGGGAGATACTCGTCGTCGGCTGTATCACTAGGGGGGTGGCAGACAGCTAGAACAGGCAGAGATCGGTCGTGGTAGTCTTTCAGCATGTTAATGTGGACGGTTTTCTGTCGTCGTCCGCTAGAGTCCAGGGCAATAACATAGTGTCATTAATTTTCTTGACAACCTGATAAGGGCCTTCCCACACTGCTTGAAGCTTGTTGGCAAGGGAAACAGTAATCATGAGCTCTTGCTGTCCTTCCATAAATTCCCGGTTCCTGGCATTACGGTCATACCAGGTTTTTTGTCTGGACTGGGCCATTCCCTGATGTTCTTTAGCGAAGGTAGCTAGCTGGGCGAGACGGTCTCTGAGCTCTAGAACATAGGGAACGATGGGCATTCCGGTATCTGAGATGTCTCCCTCCAAATGTTCTTTCAGAAGAGTGAGAAGCCCACGGACCTTCCGGCTAAACAGTAGTTGGAAGGGAGAGAACCCTGTGGACTCTTGAGGAACCTCCCGATAGGTGAAGAGGAGATGTGGCAGGTACTTTTCCCAGTCTTTTTCAACATCAACAAAAGCCCTCAGCATATTTTTTAGGGTTCCATTAAAGCGTTCACATAGTCCGTTGGTCTGCGGGTGGTATGGGGTGGTACGAATGGCTCGAACACCACAGGTATGCCATAGGGACTGGACCAGATCTGACATGAACTGAGTGCCTTGATCCGACAATATTTCACTAGGAAACCCTACCCGGGTAAAGATGGTAACAAGGGCCTCGGCTACCTTTACTGCTGTAATACTGGACAGGGCCACAGCTTCAGGATACCTAGTGGCATAGTCCACAACGGTCAGGATATATTTTTTCCCTGACCTGCTGGGGTTGGCCAGAGGACCTATGATGTCGACAGCTACACGTTGAAATGGTTCCTCAATTATGGGCAGGGATTGCAGGGGTACCTTATGTCGAGCTCCTGGATGCCGCATTCGCTGGCACACATCGCAGGTGCGGCAATAATGGGCTACCGACTGCGTGACGCCCGGCCAGTAAAATCTTTGGGTTAGTCTCTTTTCAGTCCTTTTTCTCCCTTGATGCCCAGCCAAGGGGATGTCATGGGCCAGTTGAAGTAGCTGTGCCCTGTACTTCTGAGGGACAATGAGTTGCCTGGTCGTTGCGTCAGGGTTGCCCTGGTCACTGCCCTTTGTTACACGATAATACAGTCCGTTTTCTCGAGTGAAGCCATCCCCATTATCTCCCAAGTGCCCAGTTTCTGCCTTTCGCCTAAGGGCTGCTAAGGTAGTGTCACCCTCTATTTCTCTCCTAAACTCCTCTGTCCCAAGACTCTCCCAATGTAGTAGCAGCGAAAGTATTACTTACCGACTCTGATGCGGTTCGTGGTGGTTGCTCCCCGGTGGGGTCCGCATGACAAAGTGCTTGAAGGGCCTGTAGTCGGGTGACTGCTCCCACAAATTGGCACTGTAACTCCCCAATGTCGTTCCCAAGGAGGATATCTGCAGGAAGTCTTCCCATAACTCCAATCCAACACAGTTTTTCTCCACAACCATAATCCAAACGCATAGAAGCTCGCTGTATATATTTGCGGGCACCCCCCGCCAGGACAATGGGAATTCCCGGACCCTGATAAATTGCCTTGGGTCGAACCACACGGGGGTCAGCGATAGTCAAGAATGCCCCCGTGTCTCTAAATCCTGACACTTTGTATCCATCAATAAAGACATCCTGCAGGTGGCGTTGCCGTTCCTCTGAGTAGCTAAAGGACAGAGGCCGGAGTCCGTACACTCCAGGAGAGGTATCTATGGTGCCGTGGTCGGTGGTCCACTCTGGTGGGGGTGGTGGTAGCTCTTCCTCAGGTGTGGTGGAGTGTACAAGATGCACTGGATGAGGTGGGGCTGCGTGGTGCTCCCTCCAAATCCTGGAGGGACAGCCAGACTGCAAATGTCCAGGTTGCCCACACCCATAACACTTCCTCTCTGTGATACCCCCAGGTCATGGTCGGAACTGTTGGGGCCTAGGATTGTGAGGCGTGATTGTCATCGGCTTGCGACTAGGTGGAAGGGCAGATATAATTGGAGGGGGATGGGGCGCGGGAGCAGGCCGTGGTTCATTGTCCAGAAGCCTCCTCCATTGTGGCCAGATAGTAAGGGCTTCATCGGCCAGGGCTGCAGCTCTATCCACGGTACACAGCGTGCACTCCCGGACCCATTCCCGTACCTCTGCAGGGCACTTGGCAAGAAGTTGTTCTATAAGGAACGCCTGTATAACATCTTCCACAGTAAAGGCGTTTTCTGCTTCCAGCCATCTCCGACATGCCTCGGACATCTTATGTGCATACATCCTAAACGATCCCCCCGTGGTACATGGGAGGTTTCAGAACTTGGCCCTATACGAGTCTGGTGTGATAGCATGGTAATTCAGGATAGTCCGCTTTACTATGTTATAATCCCGGTTCCACGGTGCGTCAATGGTTCGGTAAGCCTCTGCCATGCTTCCGTTCAGGAGCCCCACTAACAAACGCATCCAGCTAGAGTGGGGCACCTTCATCACAGCACACTGCTGCTCAAAGTCTTTGAAGAACCCCTCCACATCTCCGGAAGCCTCATCAAATGGCTTAAACTCTGTCCGGGTGATCCGTACAGGCTCCTGGATGGTTGGGGTTACACTCCACATTGCGTTACTCCCTTTTTCAAGCTCCATTGCTTCCTGTCTCCGCTGTGCCCGTCGGGCAGCCTCCTCCTTGTACTCCTGAGAGACGCCGGGCCCAGAACCTCCATCTCTTCTTCATACCACACCAACCACTGGCTTTTCTGGAAGGGGATCCCTGTCTCCAGTGCTCGTCCTTCAGACATCTGGGAGGAGGTGACCGGGCTAGCGCCCACCAGTAGATCGATTAAGGCCTCTTTACTCAGTCCCTGGTAGTTCAGGCCCAGGTCTCTGGCTCTCTCCTGTAAACTGCATACAGTCCAATTTCTGTACTCACTCTGTGGGTGGTTCTCCATTGGGTTATGCTCTGTTGATCCCACTGCTGCCACCAGTTGTCACGGGGTCCTTCTCTGGTATCACACAATCAACAGAGCAAGCGAAGAGTGAACAATTCCAAAACCTTTATTCAGGCAAAAATACAAAAAGGTCCATATTCAAAGATAGTCCAGAATAAGAATGCAGTCCAGTAACAGGATAAAATGTCCAGGGAAACGAGATTCCAAAACTCTAGCACCAGAGGATAAAAATGGGTCCTTCTCTCTGAAATGCAGTCTTTACACGATCCTGTCCACACCGGAACTGACTTGCCTAGCTCCTGTTCTCTCCCCCACCCCCTTCCTTGTCCAGGGGTAGTCGAACAAGTTGGGGCGGTTTCCAGGCCTCCCAGAGGAGAACAAAGGGCCTTAGGGATTAATGTACAACAGGGGGTCATCAAGAGACCGATACAGTGAGGCTGTAGACTTACAATGTAATAAGAAAAACACTATGAAAATAACTGAAATAGAAAAATAGGAATATACAAAAAATGACATCCACATAACATATCACACCATCACACCCACCAAGAGTCCCAAAAATAAATCAAATGTCAGATGATAACACATTGCAGAATATTATGTATCACATAAACCAACTAACCATAATTATAATACCGCTATGGGTTAAATATATAACTGTGATCTTGTAACACATTACAGGATATTAGATATCACATACATCACTTTTATATAATCATCATACCACAATGTGTTAAATATATGGCTGTAATATCAATCTCAACTGACCGCTGCAACCCTGGTCAGATTTGGTGCAATTATCAATATCACATAGGCAGACACTCTATATAATATGTCACCACAATGGGTTAAATCCATGGTTGCCACATAAATTTCATATTCCAGTCTGACAGCTACTGGCCTAGATCTACTACACAGTCACTATGGTTAAGTCTTGTCCTATGTCATATCTGACAACAATATGACCAATCATGTTGTATATCTTACCAGTAGTAGGCAGCACAATATCGGGTCTCGGGGTCCGCGCGTCTACCCCGACGCACGTTTCGGATGCTCGTCCTTCGTCAGGGGCGTGTAATACATAGAAACCGGGAAGTTTAAAAAGGCCGTCAACCGGAAGTCAGGAGGCGTGGACCGGAAATGACGCATCTGCAGTCATGACGACCAGGGATGCGAAGCGGCACCAGTGTCTATCAGCGTGGGCCATGGCGTCAAGGACACCACGGTAACCCGCCGACTACAAACGCCAGAGGCCACGACGCAACCCGGACCATGACGCAAATGCGTGCTGGTCGAACAAATCACGCCAGTGCTGAAGTATAAAAAGTGGGACATAATAATAGTAAGCCCCGATCTAGGTCTGTCAATAGTTCAGGATATCCATAAATGGTATCCATGATCAGAAGGTAGAACATATTATTTAGTTCCTACAGATCATATAATAAAATCTACGTTCTCACCACAGCTATATATATATACAAGACATTAGTTGAATAACCCCTGTATAATTCCCACAAGATGTCACAGCACATGGCACCATGAGTACCACCTAGTTCTATATCCGTATCAAAATGGATCTAGATACCACCAGCCCTATGCCGCACATGTTACATAAAAATGACACTTATTATTACCCTCTCCCATCATATTGTAATAGTTATCCGTCTCACGAATAACATACAGTTTTATTTAAACTTGTGTCAATCTAATTATTCATAACGCTTAGTATTTATTGTCCCAGTTGTACATATTCTCCGGGTACGGCTCCATCCATACTTCAAAAGGACCATGCCAGGATACTAAGTGTCCTACAATAATGAAAAAATTAAAAGGACTTAAAACTGGTTAAAAACAACCAGAGTTGGCGTAGAAGACCGGACACATCACTTGACACAGCCGGAAGGTGATCATAGAAATGAGGCAAAATGTAGACATTCATGTAGTAACCCGTGTGGATGGACCGTATTTAGGGTCCAAATCCATCTCACTTCAAGATGAGCTAAACGTTATGACATTTTCCCTCCCCGAATGCCCAGTTCCAAGCTGTCTATCCCATTAACTCTAAAGGTCTTACTGTCGTATTGGTGATATAGCTTGAAGGCATAATAGATCACATATTTAGATAAACATGTGATCCACTCACTGCGAGCCAGCCATACCGTACAGAAATAAAAGGGCTAGGAACAGGAGAACACCAATGTGGCTAAATAAGGGTGTAAAAAGGGCAATAAAGAGCAAGAACAAGGCATTTAGGAAGCTAAAACAAGAAGGCAATGAAGAAACATTAAAAAGTTATAGAGAAAAAAATACAATGTGTAAAAACAAATACATTTAGCAAAAGTGGAAACTGAGAGACTCATTGCTAAGGAAAGTAAAACAAACCCCAAACTATTCTATAATTATATAAACAGTAAAAAGATTAAAATTGATGGTGTTGGCCCTTTAAAGAACAATGAGGGTGAAATCATAGAGAGCGATGTGGGAAAAGCAAATGTTTTAAAAACTTTTTTCTCAACGGTGTTCACACAGGAAAAGGATTTGCCAGGGGAAATGCAGAGTGATAATGTAAACTCCCCATTAAGTATTACCTGCCTAACCCAGGAAGAAGTGCAGAACCGCCTTAGTAAGATGAAAACGGACAAATCACCAGGCCCTGATGGCATTCACCCTCGGGTATTAAGGGAGTTAAGTAATGCGACAGACAGGCCTCTATTCCTTATATTTAAAAACTCTATAGAAACAGGGTCTGTTCCTTTTGATTGGCGGCAAGAAAATGTGGCACCAATATTCAAAAAGGGGCGTAAAAGGGAACCTGGAAACTATAGGCCGGTAAGCTTAACATCTATTGTGGGTAAAATTTTTGAAGGGTTTCTAAGGGATACCATTATGGAATATCTCAATGTTAATAAATGTTTAACTCCATATCAACATGGATTTATGAAGGATCGCTCCTGTCAGACTAACCTGATCAGCTTCTATGAGGATGTAAGCTCTCAAATGGACCCAGGAGAATCATTGGATGTCATTTATCTCCACTTCTCTAAAGCATGTGACACTGTCCCACATAAAAGATTGGTAAGTAAGATGAGAAAGCTTGGGCTAGGGGAAAATGTGTGTAGATGGGTAGGTAGCTGGCTTAGTGATAGAAAACAAAGAGTGGTTATTAATGGGGCATCCTCAGATTGGGCCAGGGTTACTAGTGGGGGACCACAGGGGTCTGTATTGGGCCCCCTACTATTTCATATATTAATGATCTAGTGGATGGCTTACACAGTAAAATATCAGTATTTGCAGATGATGCAAAACTATGTAAGGTGGTTACCACAAAGGAGGACAGTTTACAACTACAGACAGATTTGAGTAAATTGGAGAATTGGGCTGAAAAATGGCAAATGAGGTTTAACCCAGATAAGTGTAAGGTTCTGCACATGGGAAGGAGAAACAGATGCTACAATTACTTACTAAATGGGAAACTGCTGGGGAAATCAGACATGGAAAAAGACTTAGGCATCTTAGTCAATAAGAAGCTAAATTGGAGTGCCCAGTGTCAGGCAGCTGCCACCAAAGCAAATAGGGTCATGGGATGCATTAGAAGAGGTCTGGGGACACGAGAGGAAAACATAATTCTCCCTCTGTACAAATCACTCGTCAGACCACACTTGGAGGATTGTGTGCAATTTTGGACGCTGGTGCTCAAGAAAGACATTACTGAACTTGAAAGGGTTCAAAGGCGGGCTACTAAAATGATAAATGGAGTTGGTTCACTACAATACCCAGAAAGGTTATCAAAATTAGGTCTATTTACTCTAGAAAAGAGAAGTCTTAGGGGAGACCTAATATATATGTACAAGTATATCAGAGGGCAATACAGAGATCTCTCCAATGAACTGTTTGTACCAAGGACTGTGACAAGAACAAGGGGGCATTCTCTTCGTTTGGAGGAAAGACAATTTCTGCACCAGCATAGAAGAGGGTTCTTCACGGTAAGAGCAGTGAGGCTCTGGAATTCTCTTCCTGAGGAAGTGGTGATGGCCAACTCACTGAATGAATGTAAGAAAGGAATGGAGGCTTTTCTTGTGAGTAACAGTATAGAAGGTTACGAATAACAGAATATTATAGGTAGATGGTTGACCCAGCTTAGGGGAAGGAATTTTTTTCCCTATGGAGAAAATTGGCTTCTACTCTGTGGGTTTTTTGCCTTCCCCAGGATCAACAATGCAGAACAGCGGCACTAAAAATAGGCTGAACTAGATGGACATAAGGTCTTCAGCCTTCAAAACTATGTTACTATGTTACTATGTTACTATGTTAATCTTATAAAATTTGGTAGACGATGAATCAACAAACTGGCAACCCAGTGACAAATGTGTGCCCTGTTCTTGTCCCCTCCGGATGTGGTCCTGCCTTGATGACCACCATAACAATGCCGGGAGGGAAAGAGGCAGAATTTTTGATTGACACTGGGGCAGCCGGGACTGTGGTACACAGAGACTTGATAATGCCAGACATGATTACTGATGAGATAGTGGAATGTGTGGGGGTAGAGGGGCAAGTGACAGAAGCCCCTATGACTAAACAAATAAGACTAAAATTACGAGATAGCCAAGAGGTGCTTACAAAACTTATTGTTAGTGACAATACCCCTATGAATTTACTGAGCAGATGTGCTGAGTGCGATCCCGGCCACCATACAGTACTCTCCTGAGGGTATTACCGTCACAAGTCCCCTCTCAGATAAACATTTGTGTAAGATTGCGGCAATGGTGTATATGACAAAAGCTGTGAAACTAACACCTGACACCAAAATGCCTGAGGATGAGGAAATGGGACAGGTGCCCGACACTGTTTGGGCAAGGGGGGAAAAACTGATGTGGGTCGGCTGCCCATTCCCCCTGTCATGATTAAAATGAAAGAAGGAACCACTCCTCCTTGTTTAAAGCAATACCCCTTGAGCCTGGCCAAATCAATGGCCCCGAGCAGAGATATTAGAGAGTATGTTAAGGCCAGGGTTCCCCTGCGACACCACTTTGTATCCCATTAAGAAAAAAGGACCGAAGGGTTCCCCTGACACTCACCGGATGGTTCCTGACTATTAATGATGATACAGTGAGTGTGACCGCAATCCTCCCTGATCCACACACACAATACTGTCACAGATCCCAGTGATGTCAGAATGGTTCACAGTCATTGATTTAGCAGGTGCATTCTTCTCTGTACCCCTGCACCCTGACTGTCAGTATCTTTCTCCTTTACTCATAGAGGTGAACAATATTGTTGGAAAATCCTCCCACAAGGGGGAAAGAATTCCCTGTCATCTATTCAGCAGCAATGGCAGGGGTCCTTGAGTAGTGGCCATCACCTCATGCACAGGTAGTACTTTTGCAGTACGTGGATGACCTTTTGCTGTTCTGCCGGACCAGAGGTCCTGCAGGGAAGCCACAGTCTCCTTGCTATGTTTTTTGGCACAAAAGGGTTGCAAGGTCTCACGTGACAAATTACAGTATTACAAACAAAAGGTGACATTTGTTGGGACATTGTATTGCCGAAGGGACGAGACACCTGACAGGAAACAGGCAATTCACAATCTCCCTCTACCCAGGTCACATCAGCATCTACGCACCTTCCTAGGCTTAGTGACCTACTGCAGGCCTTGGATAAGGTCCGCTTCACAAATATTCCAACCACGTTATGACTGCTTGTCATCAGACCCATATGATCTCACTCAAGAAGCAATTGTTTCCTTCCATTCTCCAAACTGCTCATTGTGTCAGCCCCGGCCTTAGGCATTCCCAACTATGACCAGCCATTTTTCCTGTTTTGCACAGAGGAGGGAGGACATGCTACCGCAGTACTGACACAACATGGAGGTAAACAGAGACCAATAGCTTACTACCCAGCACAATTAGACCCAGTGATCAGAGGGTCACCTACGTGTGTCCGTGCGGTAGGAGCAGCGGCACTACTACTAGGAAAGGCATGTGAGATCACACTGACGTGTCCTTTGACAATCTATTCCCCACATGATATCCATGCCATACTCGTACAAGTTCAACCAAAACATCTGTCTATGGCCAGACAGCTCCGACTTGAGTGCGCTCTACTAATTCCTGTGTATGTCACCCTCAAAAGGTGTAACGTTCTGAATCCAGCCGCCCTCCTGCCTGTGGAATCAGAAAATGGGGAATTGGTGACCGTACTAGCGAGTGAGGAAGGATACTTGGACATGACGCATGAACATGTCTGCATAGAACTGTTCCTAATGCAGATTTTGAGTTTTTTGTAGATGGCCCCAGATACCACCAGGATGGACGATTCTACACTGGATATGCAGTAGTATCCTCACATGAGGTAATCCGAGCGGAACCACTCTCTCCTCACATGTCCGAACAGGAGGCAGAGGTGAAGGCACTCACTGAGGCGTGTAGAGCCGCTGCAGGTAAAGTCGCTAATATTTACACTGATTCGAATTATGGATGGGGAGTAGCCCATGATTATGGCCCTATCTGGAGAAGCAGAGCGTTCCTTACATCAGCCGGTAAGCCCATTAAGAATGCAGAGCTGGTGAAACAATTGATGGAGGCATTGATGTTACCAGTCCAGGTTGGCCTTGTCAAGGTAAAAGCACACACAAAGGTGACTCCGTGGAGGTAGAGGGCAACAAAAGGGCGGACGAGGCTGCTAAAGTAGCAGCAAGACAGCCTAGAGAGAGCAGTGGACGGTGGCGAGGAGACAGCGTATTCCAGCCACACTGAGCCTAGATGTCCTGAAATCCCTCCGGCAAAAGGCTGCTCAAACAGAGAAGGTACACCGGGGGAGACTGGGAGCTGAGCTGAACTCGAACAGAGTATGGGAGAATAAGGATAAATTGTGCCTACTGAAGTCCCTGTTCCCAATCATGGCGCAAGCAGCACATGGCCCCAATCACACCTCAAAAAGTCACATGTGTGCCATGGTAGATGCCTTCTGGATCGCTCCTGATTTGTTACGTAAACGCGAACCTTGTACAATCATGCCTCATCTGTGCACAGCACAACCCAGGTAAAACAGTAAAAGTCCCTAAGAAAGCGACACCTAGGCCTCTCTACCCGTTTCAGAGACTGCAGATTGACGACATACAGCTACCAAGGTAGGAGTGTATGCAAATATCCTAGTATGTGTAGATCTCTTCTCTGGTTGGCCGGAAGCCTATCCGGTAAAATGTGCAAATGATAAAACGACTGCAGACAAACTGATGAAAGAACTGATCTGCAGGTATGGTGTCCCAGAAGCCACAGAAACAGATAGGGGTACACACTTCACGGGAGAAATAATGAGGGAAGTCATGCAGGCCCCGGGTGTACAGCAAACATTTCATACACCATATAGGCCACAAAGTAGTGGGAAAGTGGAAAGACTAAATGGGACACTGAAAATTCAAAAGGCCATGGCAGACACAGGGAAGAGCTGGGTAGAGCCATGGCAGACACAGGATAGAGCTGGGTAGAGCCATGGCAGACACAGGGAAGAGCTGGGTAGAGCCATGGCAGACACAGGGAAGAGCTGGGTAGAGTCATGGCAGACACAGGGAAGAGCTGGGTAGAGCCATGGCAGACACAGGATAGAGCTGGGTAGAGCCATGGCAGACACAGGGAAGAGCTGGGTAGAGCCACGGCAGACACAGGGAAGAGCTGGGTAGAGCCACGGCAGACACAGGATAGAGCTGGGTAGAGCCATGGCAGACAGGAAAGAGCTGGGTAGAGCCATGGCAGACACAGGGAAGAGCTGGGTAGAGCCATGGCAGACACAGGATAGAGCTGGGTAGAGCCATGGCAGACACAGAAAAGAGCTGGGTAGAGCCACGGCAGACACAGGATAGAGCTGGGTAGAGCCATGGCAGACACAGGATAGAGCTGGGTAGAGCCACGGCAGACACAGGGAAGAGCTGGGTAGAGCCATGGAAGACACAGGAAAGAGCTGGGTAGAGTCATGGCAGACACAGGAAAGAGCAGGGTAGAGCCATGGCAGACACAGGAAAGAGCTGGGTAGAGCCACGGCAGACACAGGGAAGAGCTGGGTAGAGCCACGGCAGACACAGGATAGAGCTGGGTAGAGCCACGGCAGACACAGGGAAGAGCTGGGTAGAGCCATGGCAGACACAGGATAGAGCTGGGTAGAGCCACGGCAGACACAGGGAAGAGCTGGGTAGAGCCATGGCAGACACAGGATAGAGCTGGGTAGAGCCATGGCAGACACAGGAAAGAGCTGGGTAGAGCCACGGCAGACACAGGATAGAGCTGGGTAGAGCCATGGCAGACACAGGATAGAGCTGGGTAGAGCCATGGCAGACACAGGATAGAGCTTGGTAGAGCCACGGCAGACACAGGGAAGAGCTGGGTAGAGCCATGGCAGACACAGGGAAGAGCTGGGTAGAGTCATGGCAGACACAGGAAAGAGCAGGGTAGAGCCATGGCAGACACAGGGAAGAGCTGGGTAGAGCCACGGCAGACACAGGGAAGAGCTGGGTAGAGCCATGGCAGACACAGGATAGAGCTGGGTAGAGCCACGGCAGACACAGGAAAGAGCTGGGTAGAGCCATGGCAGACACAGGAAAGAGCTGGGTAGAGCCACGGCAGACACAGGATAGAGCTGGGTAGAGCCATGGCAGACACAGGGAAGAGCTGGGTAGAGCCATGGCAGACACAGGAAAGAGCTGGGTAGAGCCACGGCAGACACAGGATAGAGCTGGGTAGAGCCATGGCAGACACAGGAAAGAGCTGGGTAGAGCCATGGCAGACACAGGGAAGAGCTGGGTAGAGCCATGGCAGACACAGGGAAGAGCTGGGTAGAGCCATGGCAGACACAGGATAGAGCTGGGTAGAGCCATGGCAGACACAGGATAGAGCTGGGTAGAGCCATGGCAGACACAGGAAAGAGCTGGGTAGAGCCATGGCAGACACAGGAAAGAGCTGGGTAGAGCCATGGCAGACACAGGAAAGAGCTGGGTAGAGCCACGGCAGACACAGGGAAGAGCTGGGTAGAGCCATGGCAGACACATGAAAGAGCTGGGTAGAGCCATGGCAGACACAGGATAGAGCTGGGTAGAGCCATGGCAGACACAGGAAAGAGCTGGGTAGAGCCATGGCAGACACAGGAAAGAGCTGGGTAGAGCCACGGCAGACACAGGAAAGAGCTGGGTAGAGCCATGGCAGACACAGGAAAGAGCTGGGTAGAGCCATGGCAGACACATGAAAGAGCTGGGTAGAGCCATGGCAGACACATGAAAGAGCTGGGTGGTGCCATGGCAGACACAGGATAGAGCTGGGTAGAGCCATGGCAGACACAGGAAAGAGCTGGGTAGAGCCATGGCAGACACAGGAAAGAGCTGGGTAGAGCCATGGCAGACACAGGATAGAGCTGGGTAGAGCCACGGCAGACACAGGAAAGAGCTGGGTAGAGCCATGGCAGACACATGAAAGAGCTGGGTAGAGCCATGGCAGACACAGGAAAGAGCTGGGTAGAGCCATGGCAGACACAGGATAGAGCTGGGTAGAGCCACGGCAGACACAGGGAAGAGCTGGGTAGAGCCATGGCAGACACAGGAAAGAGCTGGGTAGAGCCACGGCAGACACAGGGAAGAGCTGGGTAGAGCCATGGCAGACACATGAAAGAGCTGGGTGGTGCCATGGCAGACACAGGAAAGAGCTGGGTAGAGCCATGGCAGACACAGGAAAGAGCTGGGTAGAGCCATGGCAGACACAGGAAAGAGCTGGGTAGAGCCATGGCAGACACAGGAAAGAGCTGGGTAGAGCCACGGCAGACACAGGAAAGAGCTGGGTAGAGCCATGGCAGACACAGGGAAGAGCTGGGTAGAGCCACGGCAGACACAGGAAAGAGCTGGGTAGAGCCACGGCAGACACAGGAAAGAGCTGGGTAGAGCCATGGCAGACACATGAAAGAGCTGGGTAGAGCCATGGCAGACACAGGAAAGAGCTGGGTAGAGCCATGGCAGACACAGGAAAGAGCTGGGTAGAGCCATGGCAGACACAGGAAAGCGCTGGGTAGAGCCATGGCAGACACAGGAAAGAGCTGGGTGGAGTGCTTGCCTCTTGCACTCTTTTCAGTCAGACACACTCCAAATAGAAAGACAGGCTTGTCTCCTTCTGAAGTCCTGTTTGGTAGTGCACCAAAGACTGGTCTGTACTTCCCACAGGTGCTACAAATGCCACTCGGTTCTATGACAGCCTACGTCCAGGCCTTGCAGGAAAGACTTAATGTGGGGCATAAACATGTGTTCTCATACATTCCAGATCCTAACGCCAGTGCAGATGTGCACCAGCTGAATCCAGGTGATTGGGTGGTTATACGCAGACACGTGAGAAGGAGCCTGGACCCACGATTTGACGGCCCCTTCCAAGTCCAGCTGACCACATCCACCTCAGTAAAACTTGAGGGAAAGCCCACCTGGATCCACACCAGTCACTGCAAGAAGGTCCTGTCAACAGCAGAATGACTGTTCTCCTCATCACCTTGCTGGCAGTGACAGGGTTACTGCACTCTACAGAGACACAGGACAAACTCTTAAATGCTGACTGGGACAACAAACTTATTCGGCATCATACTCTTCTTATAAAGGACAGAAACCGAAGGACTGTTGGATCTGTCCACACAGCCCAGTATCTGCGAGGACCATGACGTACTTGACCTTACCTCTGGAGCCACGGGAGGTATTAACCCCACACTGCATACATGAGACTTGGACTCAATCTAGGTGTGCCCCGTGATATATCTGCCTCATTGGCTGTAATCGGATGGGCCACTAATCCCTGGTTTCAGTTTAATATAACGTGGCCTAAGGTACAAATGGGGTGGCGGGAATATGACTCAGATATCGGAGATATGGTCGCCAGGAGGAGGACTGAAATCCCTCACTCAGACCCCATTCCCAATGATGGACTGTGGTTCAGTCTTCAACACACTGGAGCAGACACCTGTGGTGAGGACAATAATTGCTTCCGCATATACACTCATGATCAAACACAGGCTAATGATACGGTGTACCAAGATGGTGTTGAAGGCTGTAGAGCATCTACGGGTAAAATAATAAGTAAGGGGTAAATGTACAGTCATGGCCAAAAGTATTGACACCCCTGCAATTCTGTCAGATAATATTCAGTTTCTTCCAGAAAATGATTGCAAACACAAATTCTTTGGTATTATTATCTTCATTTAATTTGTCTTAAATGAAAAAAACACAAAAGAGAATGAAGCAAAAAGCAAAACATTGATCATTTCACACAAAACTCCAAAAATGGGCCGGACAAAAGTATTGGCACCCTCAGCCTAATACTTGGTTGCACAACCTTTAGCCAAAATAACTGCGACCAACCGCTTCCGGTAACCATCAATGAGTTTCTTACAATGCTCTGCTGGAATTTTAGACCATTCTTCTTTGGCAAACTGCTCCAGGTCCCTGATATTAGAAGGGTGCCTTCTCCAAACTGCCATTTTTAGATCTCTCTTCAGGTGTTCTATGGGATTCAGGTCTGGACTCATTGCTGGCCACCTTAGTAGTCTCCAGTGCTTTCTCTCAAACCATTTTCTAGTGCTTTTTGAAGTGTGTTTTGGGTTATTGTCATGCTGGAAGACCTATGACCTCTGAGGTAGACCCAGCTTTCTCACACTGGGCCCTACATTATGCTGCAAAATTTGTTGGTAGTCTTCTGACTTCATAATGCCATGCACACGGTCAAGCAGTCCAGTGCCAGAGGCAGCAAAGCAACCCCAAAACATCAGGGAACCTCCGCCATGTTTGACTGTAGGGACCGTGTACTTTTCTTTGAATGCCTCTTTTTTCTCCTGTAAACTCTATGTTGATGCTTTTGTCCTAAAAGCTCTACTTTTGTCTCATCTGACCAGAGAACATTCTTCCAAAATGTTTTAGGCTTTTTCAGGTAAGTATTGGCAAACTCCAGCCTGGCTTTTTTATGTCTCGGGGTAAGAAGTGGATTCTTCCTGGGTCTCCTACCATACAGTCCCTTTTCATTCAGACGCTGACGGATAGTACAGGTTGACACTGTTGTACCCTCGGACTGCAGGGCAGCTTGAACTTGTTTGGATGTTAGTGGAGGTTCTTTATCCAACATTCGCACAATCTTGCGTTGAAATCTCTTGTCAATTTTTTTTTTCCGGCCACATCTAGGGAGGTTAGCCACAGTGCCATGGGCTTTACACTTCTTGATGACACTGCGCACGGTAGACACAGGAACATTCTGGTCTTTGGAGATGGACTTGTAGCCTTGAGATTGCTCATGCTTCCTCACAATTTGGTTTCTCAAGTCCTCAGACAGTTCTTTGGTCTTCTTTCTTTTCTCCATGCTCAATGTGGTACACACAAGGACACAGGACAGAGGTTGAGTCAACTTTAATCCATGTCACCTGGCTGCAAGTGTGATTTAGTTATTGCCAACACCTGTTAGGTGCCACAGGTAAGTTACAGGTGCTGTTACTTACACAAATTAGAGAAGCATCACATGATTTTTCGCACAGTGCCAATACTTTTGTCCACCCTCTTTTTTATGTTTGGTGTGGAATTATATCCAATTTGGCTTTAGGACAATTCTTTTTGTGTTTTTTCATTTAAGACAAATTAAATGAAGATAATAATAACAAAGAATTTGTGTTTGCAATCATTTTCAGGAAGAAACTGAGTATTATCTGACAGAATTGCAGGGGTGTCAATACTTTTGGCCATGACTGTACATCTGGTGTAAGAGAAAACCAATGAATAATACTTGGTGCGCCCATAAGCCTATGTCAGGAGTTTATACCAATGTATACAGACCCCGGGTCACGTCTGTGTTCTCCCTGACGGAGTATTCTTGGTTTGCGGACATCGTGCCTACAGGTGGGTGAGCCCAGACATAAGAGGGGTCTGCACTCTTGCTAAACTAACACCAGCCACTTTCATAGTTCCTCATAGTAAAACAGACACTGCAGCAGTCCCAATTCACACCTCGTATAGAAGGGCTGCAGACAATAAGCCACATGGTAGGCCGCATCTAGTAGAAATGGGGATAACAAATAAAATATTCAGCAGTATGCTAATATACCCCTTCATAACCCAAATGTGGGATAAATTAGTGGAAGCCACCGACTACCTGGACGATCAGATTCTCCAGATTCTTGAAGTTCTTAATGAAACTAACACAATACAGAGACAAATAATCGTAGTTACTAACCAGCATACTATAGTACTAGATTACCTGACCGCAAAAGAAGGAGGAATGTGTCAGATAATGGGTCCCACCTGTTGTGATTATATCGACCCTGCTGGCAATCTCCAGATCAGGGCCAGTATAGACAAAATAGGTGAACTCAGAGACCAATGGCTAAAGCAACACAGTGCAAACAGAGACTCCTGGTGGGGTAACACATTCTCTTTCCTAAATCCAGCAAATTGGATTAATGGCCTTGCAGGAAGGATTTTTGGCATTGTACAGACTTGTATGCAAATTTTGTTGTTTTGCTTATTGTTTCATGTAGGCGTGAAAGCGCTAATATATGTATTACTTAACCCCTTAATGACCAGGGGTATTTTTGGCTTTGCATTTTCATTTTTCCCTCCCCTTTCCAGAGCCATAACTTTTTTATTTTTCCGTCTATATGGCCATATGAGGGCTTATTTTTTGCGGGACGAGCTGTACTTTTAAATGACACCATTGGTTTTACCATGTCGTGTACTCGAAAATGGGAAAAAAATTCCAAGCGCGGTGAAATTGTAAAAAAAGTGCAATCCCACACTTGTTTTTTGCTTGGCTTTTTTGCTAGGTTCACTAGATGCTAAATCTGACCTGCCATTATGATTCTCCTGGTCATTACGAGTTCATAGACACCAAACATGTCTATGTCCTCTTTTATCTAAGTGGTAAAAAAATTTTCCAAAGTTTGCTAAAAAAAAAAAAAAAAATTTGCACCATTTTCTGAGCCCCATAGCGTCTCCATTTTTCGTGATCTGGGGTCGGCTGAGGGCTTATTTTTTCCGTGCCAGGCTTACGTTTTTAATGATACCACTTTTGTGAAGATACGTTCTTTTGATCGCCCGTTATTGCATTTTAATGCAATGTCTTGGCGACCAAAAAAACGTAATTCTGGCGTTTTTAATTTTTTCTCACTACGCCGTTTAGCGATCGGGTTAATGCTTTTTTTTATTGATAGATCGGGCGATTCTGAACGCGGCGATACCTAATATGTGTATGTGGGATTTTTTTTTACTGTTTTATTTTGATTGGGGCGAAAGGGGGGTGATTTGAACGTTTAGGTTTTTTTAATTTTTTGCTATTTTTAAACATTTTATTTTTTTTACTTTTTGCATGCTTCAATAGCCTCCATAGGCTCCGATCGACTCTGCTACATATGGACGATGAGCAGATCGCCCATATGTAGCAGATTTACTGCTGTGGTTTCAGCGCCGACCACTGGGCGGCGCTGAAAGCCATATGCCTGGAACAACCATAGAGGTCTCATAGAGACCTCTGGTTCTCCAGGCAACATGACGCCGACCCCCAATCACATGACGGGGTCGGCGATGAGGTCATTTCCGGCCCGGTGGCCAGACATGCTATTTAAATGCCCACTGTCAGCTTTGACAGCGGGATTTAACTAATTAATAGGTGCGGGCGGACGGCGATTCCGCTCGCGCCTATTGCAGGCACATGTCAGCTGTTCATAACAGCTGACAAGCTGCGGCTTTGATGCGGGCTCAGCGCCGGAGCCAACCTCAAAGCAGGGGAGATGTCTGATATTGGACTGTGTCTGTCATTGGACATTAAGGGGTTAAGCTACTGAATAATGTATGCATAAAAAGGAATCTAAGGCTGAACCTTCTGTAGTGTATCATAGACCCCAGGTGGCCATTGCTGATGGGGAAGGTGAGTGTCCACACTGAGGGTGGATGGGAGAAGCAGGGAGGAAGCCCCCTTATGGGTACTAGACCCATGAGACAGTAGCTCCTTTGTGGACATCAGCTGACCCTGTGGCAAAGGTTATACCATTTACAAAAGGGGGAAATTGATATAGAAGGGTTAATGGTTTGCCTTTAACTGCCTTTAATTCTTAATTTGCCTTTTGCCTTTCATTTATTCTTATGACGCTGCAGTTTGCCTGTCTCCTCTTCAAGGGAAATACGCTTCTTATCATATATGTTCTCAATAGTCAGCCACAACGTGTTCTGGGTACATTGTAAACAAGGTATAACCCTGAAGTGACGGTGGGTGATGGTGGGGACACATGAGCTCCATAGAGTCACATATTGCTGTAAATGGTATAAATGATTGCCTTGTGTTTCATTACGTCAGATAAAGTGATTTGCCCACGGCTCGTGTGTGTGCAGTTCTCTTTTGTCTCCAATCACTTGTAAATTAAGGGCGGAAACTTCTAATTTGGCCTCACTGGTGATCTGGTAGACCTGACTCTGGGTCAGAAAGAAAACAGCTATGACAGAAGCCATGTGTGTACGAGGTGTACGGAGCGGAGCCGCGTGTGTACGAGGTGTACGGAGCGGAGCCACGTGTGTACGAGGTGTACGGAGCGGAGCCACGTGTGTACGAGGTGTACAGAGCGGAGCCGTGTGTGTACGAGGTGTACAGAGCGGAGCCGCGTGTGTACGAGGTGTACGGAGCAGAGATGTGTGTGTACGAGGTGTACGGAGCGGAGCCGCGTGTGTACGAGGTGTACGGAGTGGAGCCGTGTGTGTGTACAAGGTGTACGGAGCGGAGCCCTGTGTGTACGAGGTGTACAGAGCGGAGCCGTGTGTGTATGAGGTGTACGGAGCGGAGCCGTGTGTGTACGAGGTGTACGGAGCGGAGCTGTGTGTGTACGAGGTGTACAGAGCGGAGCCGTGTGTGTATGAGGTGTATGGAGCGGAGCCGTGTGTGTATGAGGTGTACGGAGCAGAGCTGTGTGTGTACAAGGTGTGCGGAGCGGAGCCATGTGTGTACGAGGTGTACGGAGCGGAGCCGTGTGTGTACGAGGTGTACGGAGCAGAGCCGTGTGCTTACGAGGTGTACGGAGCGGAGCCGTGTGTGTACGAGGTGTACGGTGCGGAGTCACGTTTGTACAAGGTGTACGGAGCGGAGCCGTGTGTGTGTGAGGTGTACGGAGCGGAGCCATGTGTGTACGAGGTGTACAGAGCGGAGCCGGGTGTGTACAAGGTGTACGGAGCAGAGCCGCGTGTGTTGTGAGTTCATTTTCCCCTTCATTACTGAGGCCCGAGGAACTCCCTCTTCTGGTAAAAGAAGGTAGTGAGCCTGATTGTCAAACACCTGAGGCTGATGATTGTGACTGGCTGAGTGGAGTTACGGACTGGATATAATGCTGCCGACGCCCTTCTGCCCTGCGGGTGATTTCTCTGTGGGATCCTTGGAGACCAGTCTGAATTCCTGCTCCTCCAAAGCTAAGTTTGCTGTTCGGCCTTTTGCTTTTGTGCTTTGACTTTGTTTTTGCTTTGTTTTTCTGGATTTCTGCCATTCCCTGCTGGGGTGCGCTGAATTCATTTAGCTCTGTCTTCTGAAAATACCTGAGTGCTGATTCAGTTTTTGAAGCCTAGCTGCTTCAGGGCCTTTTTCATATCAGCTGGTTGGCTTATGTCTTTGATAGGGTTTTGGCAGATTGCAGATAGCAGCCTTCCTGTCCTTTCCTATCTAAGTAGTTTTGGGGCCCCGTATTTGCTCAGTCTATCTTTCTGTCTGTGTTAGTATTTTCATCTTGCTTCACCGTCATTATATGTTGGGGGCTGCCTATTGCTTTGGGGTCTGCTCTGGGGCAGTTTAGATTTCCCCTTTCTTTCTTTAGGCCTGTGTATTTCTCCGGCTGTGATCGAGGGGTCTAGGGCATCGTAGGAACCCCCCACGGCTACTGCTAGTTGTGTTGATAGGTTCAGGGGTCTGCAATCTGATAGTTGCCAACTTCTCTGGTTTTCTGGACTTAGCTTGTATAAGTGCTTTTTGCCTCCTACGGTGACTCATTCATAACAGAATCACCCGCCATACCGCAGATCCTAGGGTACTCAATAGCAGGAAAGAATTGTTAAAAAAAAAGAAAAAAAAAAGTGTATATTTTTTCCTCTATATCTCCGAGGCTGTAGGGGGAATTTTTTTTTCTCTCAATGGAGATAAAGCAATTGTCTGATCATGTGGAGCAGCTCGCTGCGGAAGTGCGGGGAATTTCCACCTACCTTGCTCATTCACATGCTGCTGAACCAAAGATTCCTACACCTGATGTATTTTTTGGGGATCGGTCTAAATTTTTGAATTTCAAAAATAAATGTAAATTATTTTTTGCCTTGAAGCCTAACTCGTCAGGGAGCTCCGCGCAGCAGGTTAAAATTGTCATCTCTTTGCTGCGTGGCGATCCCCAGGATTGGGCGTTTTCTTTGAAACCAGATGATCCTATTCTGACTAATGTTAACGCATTCTTTCAAGCTTCAGGGTTGTTGTATGACGAACCTAATGCCATTGATCAGGCTGAAAAGACCCTGCTGGCATTGAGCCAGGGTCGTGATTCTGCAGAATTGTACTGTCAAAAATTCCGAAAGTGGGCAGTACTTACTACCTGGAATGATAATGCCTTGGCTGCTCTCTTTCGGAAGGGGTTGTCAGAAGCCGTAAAAGATACTATGGTGGGATTTCCTGTTCCCTCTGGTCTTGACGATTCTATGTCATTAGCCATTCAGGTTGATCGGCGTTTGCGCGAACGCAAAGCTGCACGAGAGGTGTTGCCACCTGTTGAACAAATGTCTGAACCTATGCAATGTGATAGAGTATTTTCCAGAGAGCAGCGTCAGGAGTTCAGAAGGTGTAATAAGTTGTGTTTTTTCTGTGGAGATGCCTCGCATATTATTTCTGTCTGTCCCAAACGAGAGAAACGCTTTGCACACATGTTTTCTGTTGGGGGTGTTCAACCTAAGTTTCTTCTGGCTATTACTCTGATCTGCTCCCTGTCCACATTTTCCGCCAAGGTGTTTGTGGATTCAGGAGCAGCCCTAAACCTAATGGACTTGGATTTTGCTAAACGTTGTGGATTTCCGATGACACTTCTGCAGACACCTATCCCTTTGAGGGGAATTGATGCTACTCCTTTGGCTAAAAATAAACCCCAGTTTTGGACCCAGGTGGTAATGCGGGTCGCCCCAGACCATCAAGAAAATTGCAGATTTCTGGTGTTGCATAATCTGCATGATACTGTTGTTCTGGGGTTTCCCTGGTTACAGATTCATAATCCAGTTTTGGATTGGAAATCTGTGTCTGTGGTGAGTTGGGGTTGTTGGTGTGCCTTTAGTGAGGCTCCGGTGTTTTCCACCTCTCCTCAGTCACATGATGTTCCTGACTATTTGGCAGACTTTTATGATGTATTTAGTGAGAATGAGTCTGCGTCTCTGCCTCCTCATAGGAGTTATGACTGTGCAATTGAACTGAGCCCGGGGTGTAAATTTCCCAAGGGTCGGCTCTTCAATTTATCTGTACCCGAGCACGAGGCTATGCGATCCTATATTAAGGAGGCGTTGGAGAAGGGTCATATTAGACCATCCTCGTCACCCTTGGGTGCCCGTTTTTTTTTTGTAGCCAAAAAGGATGGATCATTAAGACCTTGTATTGATTATCGTGCCCTCAACAAAATTACTGTTAAATATCAGTATCCGTTACCCCTGATTTCTGATCTATTCTCCAGAGTTAGAGGTGCTTGCTGGTTTACCAAGCTTGACCTCAGGGGGGCGTATAATCTTATCCGCATTAAGCATGGGGATGAATGGAAGACGGCGTTTAATACTCCGGAGGGACATTTTGAGTACCTGGTGATGCCTTTTGGGCTCACTAATGCCCCTTCTGTCTTCCAGTGCTTCATGAACGATATTTTCCGAGATTTTGTGGATAAATTTTTGATTATCTATCTGGATGATATTTTGATCTTCTCCAAGGATTGGGATTCTCATGTGGAACATATTCGGACTGTGTTCCGGATCTTGAGGGAGAATTCCCTGTATGTCAAGGGATCTAAATGCCTTTTTGGAGTACAGAGGATTTCTTTTTTGGGATTTATTTTGTCCCCGTCAACTATTGAAATGGACCCGGCCAAGGTACAGGCCATTCACAATTGGGTTCAGCCCACTTCTTTGAAGGCCCTCCAGAAGTTTTTGGGTTTTGCTAATTTGTATCGGAAATTTATAGCAAAATTTTCTAGTATTGCCAAGCCATTGACTGATCTGACTAAGAAGGGTGCTGATGTGTTAAATTGGTCTCCGGAGGCTGTTTCTTCCTTTCAGGAGTTGAAGCGAAGATTCACCTCCGCCCCGGTTTTGCGGCAACCTGATGTCTCACTTCCATTCCAGGTAGAGGTGGATGCTTCTGAGATTGGTGCAGGAGCTGTTTTGTCCCAAAAGGATCCTGTAACATCTAAAATGAATCCCTGTGCTTTCTTTTCCCGAAAGTTCTCTCCATCTGAACGTAACTATGATGTGGGGAATAGGGAACTGTTGGCCATGAAATGGGCATTTGAGAAGTGGAGACATTGGTTGGAGGGAGCTAAGCATCAAGTCGTGGTACTCACTGACCACAAGAATTTGATTTACTAGAGTCGGCTAAGCGCTTGAACCCTAGACAGGCTAGGTGGGCCTTGTTTTTTACACGTTTTGATTTTGTGGTTTCTTTTCTTCCTGGAACAAAGAATGTCAAGGCAGATGCCCTCTCTAGGAGCTTCCTTGCTGATTCTCCTGTGGTGACCAAGCCTGCTACCATCTTAGGCGAAGGGGTAGTTCTTTCTGCCATCTCGCCCGATTTGAGACGTGCTCTGGAAGAGTTCCAGGAGGACAAACCTGAGCGTTGTCCCAGTGGAAAGTTGTATGTTCCTGACCAGTGGAAGAAGAGAGTGATGTCTGAAGTTCATTGCTCTGCTTTGGCTGGTCATCCAGGTATTTTTGGTACTAGAGATCTGGTGAGTCGGTTTTTTTGATGGCCCTCCTTGTCTCGTGATGTCAGGAATTTTGTGCAGTCCTGTGGGACGTGCTCCCGGTCTAAATCGTGTTCTCGCTCTAATGGGTTGTTGATGCCTTTGCCTGTCCCCAGGAGGCCATGGACCCATATTTCAATGGATTTCATCTCTGATATGCCTGTCTCTCAGAGGATGACTGTTATTTGGGTGATTTGTGATAGGTTCTCTAAGATGGTTCATCTTGTACCACTCCCTAAGTTGCCATCTTCCTCTGAGTTGGTGCCCCTGTTTTTACAACAGGTGGTTCGTTTGCACGGGATTCCTGAGAACATTGTATCTGACAGAGGAGTGCAGTTTGTGTCTAGATTTTGGAGAACTTTCTGTTCCAGGCTGGGAATTCAGTTGTCCTTCTCCTCTGCTTTTCACCCTCAGACCAATGGGCAGACAGAGAGAACAAACCAGACCTTGGAGTCATATTTGAGATGTTTTATTTCTGCTGATCAGGATGATTGGGTTTCATTTTTGCCCTTGGCCAAATTTGCTTTGAATAATAGAGCTAGTTCTGCCACTTTGATGTCACCTTTTTTTTGTAACTTTGGGTTTCATCCTCGATTTTCTTCAGGGCAGGTGGAGCCCTCTGCCTGCCCAGGTGTTGACACTGTGGTGGAGAGATTGCACCAGATCTGGGACCAAGTGGTGGATAAGTTATCTCTCTCCCAGGAGAAGGCCCAGCGGTTTTCCAACCGACATAGGACCATTGGTCCCCAGTTTAAGGTTGGTGATATGGTGTGGTTATCATCAAAAAATATTGCTATGAAGGTGGCTTCTCCTAAGTTTAAGCCTAGATTTATTGGACCTTACAAGATTGTGGAGATTATTAATCCGGTCTCTTTTCGTTTGGCTCTTCCTGTCACATTTAAAATCCATAATGTGTTCCATAAATCTTTGTTGAAGAGGTTTGTTGAACCTGTTGTTCCGGGGGTGGCACCTCCAGACCCTGTATTGGTTGAAGGTAACATGGAGTATGAGATAGAGAAAGTACTGGATTCCCGTCTGGCTAGACGGAGACTCCAGTATTTGGTTAAGTGGAAGGGTTATGGTCCGGAGGATAATTCCTGGGTCTCCGCCTCTGATATTCATGCCAAACGATTGGTGCGTGCCTTTCATCGGGCTCACCCTGATCGCCGTAGTGGCATAGTTGAGGGTTCGGTGACCCCTCCTCAAGGGGGAGGTACTGTTATGAGTTCATTTTCCCCTTCATTACTGAGGCTCGAGGAACTCCCTCTTCTGGTAAAAGAAGGTAGTGAGCCTGATTGTCAAACACCTGAGGCTGATGATTGTGACTGGCTGAGTGGAGTTACGGACTGGATATAATGCTGCCGACGCCCTTCTGCCCTGCGGGTGATTTCTCTGTGGGATCCTTGGAGACCAGTCTGAATTCCTGCTCCTCCAAAGCTAAGTTTGCTGTTCGGCCTTTTGCTTTTGTGCTTTGGCTTTGTTTTTGCTTTGTTTTTCTGGATTTCTGCCATTCCCTGCTGGGGTGCGCTGAATTCATTTAGCTCTGTCTTCTGAAAATACCTGAGTGCTGATTCAGTTTTTGAAGCCTAGCTGCTTCAGGGCCTTTTTCATATCAGCTGGTTGGCTTATGTCTTTGATAGGGTTTTGGCAGATTGCAGATAGCAGCCTTCCTGTCCTTTCCTATCTAGGTAGTTTTGGGGCCCCGTCTTTGCTCAGTCTATCTTTCAGTCTGTGTTAGTATTTTCATCTTGCTTCACCGTCATTATATGTTGGGGGCTGCCTATTGCTTTGGGGTCTGCTCTGGGGCAGTTTAGATTTCCCCTTTCTTTCTTTAGGCCTATGTATTTCTCCGGCTGTGATCGAGGGGTCTAGGGCATCGTAGGAACCCCCCACGGCTACTGCTAGTTGTGTTGATAGGTTCAGGGGTCTGCAATCTGATAGTTGCCAACTTCTCTGGTTTTCTGGACTTAGCTTGTATTTCTGCTTTTGCCTCCTACGGTGACTCATTCATAACACGCGTGTGTACGAGGTGTACGGAGCAGAGATGTGTGTGTATTTTGGAATGGGGGGCCCCATTTGAAAGTTCGCACCGGGGACCAAAACTTTGTAGTTACGCCACTGCATACGTCCTTTGCAAAGATTAACCTGCCCAATTCCAGCCGTGCTGAAGCATCCCCAGATCATCACCGATCCTTTACCAAATTTCACAGTGGGTGCAAGACACTGTGGCTTGTATGTCTCTCCAGGTCTCCGTCTAACCAATAGATGGCCAGGTGTTTGGCAAAGCTGAAAATTAGACTCATCAGAGAAGATTAGCTTACTCCAGTCCTCTATGTTCCAATCCTTATAGTCTTTGGCAAACTTCAGCCTGGCTCTCCTTTGCTTCTCATTGATGAAAGGCTTTTTTCTAGCTTTACATGACTTGAGCCTCTAGGAGCCGGTTACGAATTGTTCTTGCCGTGCACTTCACCCCAGCTGCCATTTGCCATTCCTTTTGTAGGTCACTTGATGTCATGCTGCGATTGGTGAGTGACATTCGCATAAGATGATGGTCATCCCGGTCAGTGGAGATTCGTTTTCGCCCTCTGCCGGTCTGTAGCTTTGTTGTCCCCAATGTCTGCTGCTTGACCTTGTTGTAATAGACTGCTGTCTTAGAAATTTTAAAGATGGAGGCAACATGACGCTCACTGTATCCCTCTGCTAGTAAAGCAGGAATTGACTTTTCAACTCCTTTGGCATGGTTAAAAGTTATTTTTTCATTCCTATTACTTTTGGGATATTCTTAGAACTTATTTTGCCATCCAGCTTGTCCTATTGCAGGAGGATTGTGAACACCACAGCAGGGTTTTTATACTTTCCTTCGTTAGGTAAGATTTGGGTCAGGTGATCACCTAATCAGAAGCACATTAAGTAGAATGAGGTGTCCTCTGGTTGGAATTCAGCTGACACTGAAATGGAATGGCTGTCAGACATGGAGAGAAGCGGATTTTTATAAAACTGTGCAGTGGGCTCTTAATTTTTGCCAGCTCTGTATATATATACAGTACATATACATTATATATGAATGTTAGAGGTAGGGACTCTAAAAAGTCTTAATGCGCACGTCATAAACACACTTAAAAAATGTAGTGCGAGGGAAGCGTGATCACCCTATTGATATGGAGATGGAGGAGGACGGTGACACAAAATAGATGAAATCCTGAAGCGCTTAGGCTGGTTTCACATTTGCGTTTTTTAGCGCTGGAAAAAAACGCTAACCTGCGCATGCGTTTTTTCCCCTATATTTAACATGGGTGCGCATACCTGCGCGCTTGTAAGCGCATGTATGCGATTTTCATGCGCTGCGTTTTTTTGGGGTGTGCGATTGGATTTTCCAGACGCATCATGTTGCATTTTTTGGCCCTGCAAAAAAGCGCATGCGCACATATGCGCACGTTTTGCGCTAAAAATGGCCATTATAGCCTATGGATGCGCATATGTGCGCACTGGCATGCTCATGTAAGCGTTTTTTTGCATATGCGTTTTTTTTTTTTAACCATGGAATTTAGGGGTTTGAGTTAGAGTTAGGGTTAGTTAAGGGGGTTTAGGGTTAGGGTTAGGGTCAGGGTCAGGGTTAGGGTTGGGTTTTGGGTCAGGGTTAGGGTTTAGTATGGTTTGGTTAAGGGTTAGGGTCAGGGTTAGGGTCAGGATTAGGGTTAAGTATGGTTTTGTTAAGGGTTAGGGTCAGGGTTAGGGTTAGGGTTAGGGTTAGGGTCAGGGTTAGGGTTAGGGTTAGGGTCAGGGTTAGGGTTAGGGTCAGGGTTAGGGTTAAGTATGGTTTTGTTAAGGATTAGGGTCATGGTTAGGGTCAGGATTAGGGTTAAGTATGGTTTTGTTAAGGGTTAGGGTCAGGGTTAGGGTTAGGGTTAGGGTCAGGGTTAGGGTTAGGGTCAGGGTTAGGGTTAGGGTTAGGGTCAGGGTCAGGGTTAGGGTTAAGTATGGTTTTGTTAAGGGTTAGGGTCAGGGTTAGGGTTAGGGTTAGGGTCAGGGTTAGGGTTAGGGTTAGGGTCAGGGTTAGGGTCAGGGTTAGGGTTAGGGTCAGGGTTAGGGTTAGGGTTAGTTAGGGTTTAGGGTTTGGGTTAGGGTTAAGTATGATTTGGTTAAGGGTTAGGGTCAGGGTTAGGGTTAGGGTTAGGGTCAGGGTTAGGGTTAGGGTTAGGGTCAGGGTTAGGGTTAGTAAAGTCATGGTTTGGGTAGTGTGAGGGGCCACCTAAAAATGTTGGAAAAAAACGCAAACGCGGTAAAAACGCGCTAAAAACGCATACAAACGCATAAAAACGCTGCGTTTTTTTCATGCATGCTCATAAAAATGCTTGAAAAAAACGCAGCAGTTGTATGCTTATGTATGCGTTTTTTCAATGCGTTTTTTTGCGGGAAAAACGCGCTGCAAAAAAAAGCAAGTGTGAAACTAGCCTTACTCATGTTTGGGTGGCAACAGGTGCATGTGAATAGACCAAAAAAAACCCACTGGATTTGAGTTTATGTTCCTCTGCTGTCATTCGGAAGTGTTGAGAAGTCTGGCCCAATCCAGCCCTTGTTCATTTTGATACAAGTCAGCCTGTCAGCATTGTCAGTTGACAGGCGGATGCGCCTATCAGTTATAATACCCACGGTGGCACTAAAGACCAGCTCTGACAAAACGTTAGCAGCAGGGCAGGCCAGGACCTCTAAGGCGTAGAGAGTGGAGATAAGTGAATATTTCAATGTTCGGTTTGGCTCACGATCGCCGAATTTACAATATTCACTGATTTAATCGTCGTTTAAATCACTAAATATAGCCAAGCATACACAGCACAAAAGCCGGTATTTCCCACACTGTGTGACAGCAAGGGAAACACCGGTGCAGCGCTTCTGATCGACTGTGAACTCTTCCCCTCCGGTCAGAGAGCTGCGGTTTCAACGCTGTCAGAAGACAGTGTGAGCACTCTGCTGTGATCGGAGGTATAAGGTTTACCTCCGGTCACTGGTGTTAGCTGATGGGACTACAGCTCCCATCATGTGAGACCAGGAGCGGCAGATGCTCCTGCACTGTGAATAAATAATTTAAACAAATAACGGATATTGAACCCCCCAGCCTAAAAATTGCAGCCTGCAACTGCCCAGAAAAGGCACATCTATTAGATGCTCCAATTCTGGTGCTTTGCCTGGCTCTTCCCACTTGCCCTATAGCGGTGGTAAGTGGGGTTCATATTTGTTGGGTTGATGTCACGTTTGCATTGTCAGGTGACATCAAGCCCATGGCTTAGTAAGGGAGAGGCGTCTAAAAGGTACCTATCCATTACTAATCCTATAGTTATATGGTAAATAAAGACTCTGCAAAAATAAAGTCCTCTATTAGAAATAATACTAAACACAGTTTTCCATTTTATTTAAAAATAACAAACAGTTATACACAACTAACGCCTATTCCACCGAAACCCTCGTCACCCGTAATAAAAACTAAAATAAAAAACAACAATATACCATACCTGTCTGTCATTCTGTCCCACACTGTAAACCATGTCTGAGGGATTAATAGTTTTCAACATGGACAGTGCCAAGATGCGACCATTCAGGCTGAGAATCACTGGTGAGGTGAATGAGCTGCTGCGAGCGCAGTGTCAGTAACAAGCGGTGACGTCATCGAGGTTACTGCCAGTCACTAAGGCTGCGTTCCCAGCAGGGCTGAACTGCGGTGACCTCGGTGAGATCCCCGCTAGCATCGGGGAAAAAGTCTCTGAGTTGACCACAGTTAAGCTCAGGGACTTCCCGTGAGAATTTCTCACCTTGATCTGCGGTGAAGTCAACTCGGTGACTTTTTCCCACGGTGCTGAGGTCACGGCAGTTCAGCCCTGCTGAGAACACAGGCTCAGTGACCGGAAGTAACCTCGATGACATCAGTGCTAGCCACTGACGCTGCACTTGCAGCAGCTCATTCACCAGTAGTTCTCAGCCTGGATGGTCGCATCTTGGCACCATCCAGGTTGAAAACTATTAATCCCCCAGACATGAATTACGGCATGGGACAGAACAACAGATAGGTATGGTATATTTTTTTTTAGTTTTATTACAGGAGAGCGAGGGCTTCAGTGGAATTATGCGTTAAGTGAGTATAACTGTGTTTGATATTTTTAAATAAAATGGAAAACTTTGTTCAGTCTTATTTCTAATAAAGGACTTTATTCTGGCTGTGTCTTTATTTACCATGTAACCATAGGATTAGTAATGGATAGGTGTCTTACAGACGCCTCTCCATTAGTAGTCCATGGGCTTGATGTCACCTGACAATACAAAGGTGACTGTTCTGTCTTCATACACGTTAATATGGTGTACAATCTAGCATACAGCATAAACCACTTCTATATTTCAAATAAGCAAACTGTTCTCTGTAGTGTAACTTGTTTATTTGTGAACAGGTATAGAACATGCGGTAAAACTATAAGAATACAAACAACATAGGTAAGTATTGGGCAAATAATCACACGGCTGACACTTAACAGGAAAGTATACAGTGTGATGCAAATTGAACATGGAAATACACAGATCTCTAATAATCACATTTTGTTATGCTTCCTAGAGTGGATCCCCTGGGTTGCGGTACAGAGACACCCCTGGGTGAGCTAACCTAGTGAGACCGACCCCTATACAGGAGGCGTCAGGGGCAGGCCCAGGGAGCTCATATACCACAACTGCCGGTACCGAGAGGGCGGCTCGTAGGGGACTAGGGAAGCAAGGCGTAGAGCTGTAAACAGACTGCAGGCACAGGAGAACTAAGAGACAAAACAAAGGACAGAAGGAATAGCAGGAAAAGATGGTGGGGAGCCGAGAAGGTGGGACCGGATCTGAGGGCAAGGGCCACGGAGACTGGAGAGGATCCGCGGACCGGGAATAGAGAAGACAGAATTAGATCTTGAACTCAAGACTGAGGAAGTAGGATGGGATCCAGAGGGCCAGGGACGGAAGAGACAGGGTGGAATCTTGTGAGCTTGAGACTCAGGTGGGAATAAGCACTGAAAGAAAAAACAAGCAGAGACTGTGTTAGAAAGTAGCAGCGAGGTGCTCACAGAGACCAAGCAGAGACTGGGTTAGAGAGAAGCGCCGAGGTGCTGATAGAGAGCCTGAATACTGACAATGACTAAGAGAGAGCAGAGCAATACTCAGGCACCTCTGTTAGGGAAAGGTAACCTGAAATATCTGGTGTCTAGCCGCGATTGGACGGAAGCCTCTTCCGGGTCAGGAGACCGTAGCTTAATCAAAATGCCGGAGCTGCGCGCGGCTGCGTCCTCAGCAGAGCAAGGCATGTGTGCGAGCAGTGGAATCCCCGGCCTGATGGGGAAGCTTGAAGTGCCGGAGCGTGACTGTGAAGTCCCCACCCCGCAACACGCCGATGCACAGGAGCAACAGGGTGAGTGGCAGCAGCAGCCATTACACATCTCCTTTGTACTGGCTGCTATACAGTTAATCACATTTCTGTACAATACTGTGTGTTATGAATGAGTCACCGAAGGAGGAAAAAAACAAAAATACAAGCTAAGTCCAGAAAACCGGAAAGGTTGGTAGCTATCGGATTGCAGACCCCTGATCCTATTCACACAACTAACAGTAGCCGTGGGGGGTTCCTACGGTGCCCTAGACCCCTCGTTCACAGCCGGAGAACTAAATAAGCCTAAAGAAAGGGGAAATCTAAACTGCCCCAGAGCAGACCCCAAAGCAATAGACAGTCCCCAACATGTATTGTCGGTGAAAAGCAGATGAAAACACAAACACAGACAGAAAGACAGGTTGAGCAAACGATGGGGCCCAATTAACTAAATAGGAAAGGACAGAAAAGATGCTGGCTGCAATCCGCAAAAATTCTGCCAAAATAATGTCCAACACGTCTGATAGAAAAAAGGCCCTGAAGTCACTAGACTTCAAAAACACTATATCAGCACTCAGGTATATTCTGAAGACTGAGCAAAAGATCAACTTGACCAGAGACAAAAATGGAGCTCAGCCTGTACCAACAAGGGCAGGCAGAACACAAACACTAAGTAAACAGACAATATCTCATGGAAAAATAAGAGAGCAAATACTTAGCTTTCAGAAGACAGGTACTGAACTGGTTTGCAAGAGCTCAGAGCAGAAAGGATCACCAGCACCCCTGTAGGGTGTCGGCTGCCTTATATCCACTCAGTGATTCCGGGTGTCCAATCAGGCTCCACCTGTTCAGATGACAGGTTCTTCCCAACCCAGTCAATTTTACTACCTCTCTTCACCAGCAGAGGGAGTTCATCAGACATCAACGGTGAGGGGGAAAATTAACTCACAACAGTACCTCCCCCTTGAGGAGGGGTCACCGAACCCTCATCCACGCCACCAGGACGATCAGGATGGGCCGGATGAAAAGCACAAACCAATCTTTCGGCATGAATATCGGATGCAGGGACCCAAGAATTATCCTCCTGGCCATAACCCTTCCATTTAACCAAATACTGGAGTCTCCGTCTAGCCAGGCGAGAATCCAGTATCTTTTCAACCTCATATTCCACATTACCTTCCACCAATACAGAGTCAGGAGGTGCCACCACAGGAACTATTGGCTCAACAAACCTCTTTAACAGAGACTTATGAAACACGTTATGGATCTTAAATGTAACAGGAAGAGCCAATAGAAAAGAGACAGGATTAAGAATCTCCAAAATCTTGTAAGGTCCAATAAATCTAGGCTTAAACTTTGGAGAAGCCACCTTCATAGAGATATTCTTTGATGACAACCAAACCATATCACCCACCTTAAACTGGGGACCAATGGTCCTATGACGGTTGGAAAACCGCTGGGCCTTTTCCTGGGGGAGAGATAATCTATCCACCACTTGGTCCCAGATCTGGTGCATTCTCTCCACCACAGTGTCAACACCTGGGCAGGCAGAAGACTCCACCTGCCCTGAAGAGAATCGAGGATGAAACCCAAAATTACAAAAAAAAGGTGACATCAAAGTGGCAGAACTAGCTCTATTATTTAAAGCAAATTCGGCCAAGGGCAAAAATGAAACCCAATCATCCTGATCAGCAGAAATAAAACATCTCAAATACGACTCTAAAGTCTGGTTTGTTCTCTCCGTCTGCCCATTGGTCTGAGGGTGAAACGCAGAGGAGGACAACTGAATTCCCAGCTTGGAACAGAAAGTCCTCCAAAATCTAGAAATAAACTGAACTCCTCTGTCAGATACAATGTTCTCAGGAATCCCGTGCAAGCAAACCACCTGTTGCAAAAACAAGGGCACCACCTCTGAGGAAGATGGCAACTTAGGGAGTGGTACAAGATGGACCATCTTAGAGAATCTATCACAAATCACCCAAATAACAGTCATTCTCTAAGAGACAGGCATATCAGAGATGAAATCCATTGAAATATGGGTCCATGGCCTCCTGGGCACCGGCAAAGGCATCAGCAACCCACTATAGCGAGAAAAAGGTTTAGACCGGGAGCAAGTCCCACAGGACTGCACAAAACTCCTGACATCACGAGACAAGGCGGGCCACCAAAAAGACTGACTCACCAAATCTCTAGTACCAAAAATACCTGGATGACCAGCCAATGCAGAGCAATGAACTTCAGACATCACTCTCTTCCTCCACTGGTCAGGAACATACAATTTTCCAATGGGACAACGCTCAGGTTTGTCCTCCTGAAACTCTTCCAGAGCACGTCTCAAATCGGGCAAGATGGCAGAAAGAACTACCCCCTCACCTAAGATGGTAGCAGGCTTGGTCACAACAGGAAAATCAGCAAAGAAACTCCTAGAGGGGGCGTCTGCCTTGACATTCTTAGTGCCCGGAAGAAAAGAGACCACAAAATCAAAACGTGTGAAAAACAAGGCCCACCTAGCCTGTCTAGGATTCAAGCGTTTGGCCGACTCCAGGTAAATCAAATTCTTGTGGTCAGTAAGGACCACGACTTGATGTTTAGCTCTCTCCAACCAATGTCTCCACTCCTCAAATTCCCATTTCATGGCTAACAGTTCCCGATTCCCCACATCATAGTTACGTTCAGATGGGGAGAACTTTCGGGAAAAGAAAGCACAGGGATTCATTTTAGATGTTACCGGATCTTTTTGGGACAAAACAGCTCCTGCACCAATCTCAGAAGCATCCACCTCTACCTGAAACGGGAGTGGGACATCAGGTTGCCGCAAAACCGGAGCAGAAGTGAAACTTCGCTTCAGCTCCTGAAAGGAAGAAACAGCCTCTGAATACCAATTCAGCACATCAGCACCCTTCTTAGTCAAATCAGTCAATGGTTTGGCAATACCAGAAAAATTAGCTATAAATTTACGCTAAAAATTAGCAAAACCCAAAAACTTCTGGAGGGCCTTCAAAGAAGTGGGCTGAACCCAATCATAAATGGCCTGTACCTTGGCCGGGTCCATTTCAATAGTTGACGGAGACAAAATAAATCCCAAAAATGTAATCCTCTGTACCCCAAAAAGGCATTTCGATCCCTTGACATACAGGGAATTCTCCCTCAAAATCCGGAACACAGTCCGAACATGTTCCACATGAGAATCCCAATCCTTGGAAAAGATCAAAATATCATCCAGATAGATGATCAAAAATTTATCTACAAAGTCTCGGAAAATATCATTCATGAAGCACTGGAAGACAGAAGGGGCACTAGTGAGCCCAAAAGGCATCACCAGGTACTCAAAATGTCCCTCTGGAGTATTAAACGCCGTCTTCCATTCATCCCCATGCTTAATGCGAATAAGATTATACACCCCCCTGAGGTCAAGCTTGGTAAACCAGCAGGCAACTTTAACTCTACAGTAGACAATAGATCAGAAATCAGGGGTAACGGATACTGATATTTAACAGTAATTTTGTTGAGTGAACGATAGTCAATACAAGGCCTTAATGAACCATCCTTTTTAGCCACGAAAAAAAAAACAGCACCTAAGGGTGAAGAGGATGGTCTAATATGACCCTTCGCCAACGACTCCTTAATATAGGATCGCATAGCCTCGTGCTCGGGTACAGATAAATTGAAAAGTCGACCCTTGGGAAATTTACACCCAGGGCTCAGCTCAATTGCACAGTCATAACTCCTATGAGGAGGCAAAGACGCAGACTCATTCTCACTAAATACATCATAAAAGTCCGCCAAATAGTCAGGAACATCATGCGACTGAGGAGAGGTGGAGAAAACAGGAGCATCACTAAGAGCACACCGACAACGCCAACTCACCACAGACACAGATTTCCAATCCAAAACTGGATTATGGATTTGTAACCAGGGAAACCCCAGAACAATGGTATCATGCAGATTACGCAACACCAAGAATCTGCAATTTTCTTGATGATCTGGGGCGACCCGCATTACCACCTGGGTCCAAAACTGAGGTTTATTCTTCGCCAAAGGAGTAGCATCAATCCCCCTCAAAGGGATAGGCGTCCGCAGAGGTGTCATCGGAAATCCACAACGTTTAGCAAAATCCAAGTCCATCAGGTTCAGAGCTGCTCCCGAATCCATGAAAGCCTTAGCGGAAAATGTGGACAGGGAGCAGATCAGAGTGATTGCCAGAAGAAACTTAGGTTGAACACTACCCACAGAAAACGTGTGTGCAAAACATTTCTCTCGTTTAGGGAAGACAGAAATAATATGCGAGGCATCTCCACAGAAAAAACACAGCTTATTACGCCTTCTGAACTCCTGACGTTGCGCCCTAGACAAAACTCTATCACATTGCATAGGTTCAGACATTTGTTCAACAAGTGGCAACACCTCTCGTGCAGTTTTGCTTTCGCGCAATCACCGATCAACCTGAATGGCTAATGACATAGAATCGTCAAGACCAGAGGGAACAGGAAATCCCACCATAGTATCTTTTACGGTTTCTGACAAACCCTTCCGAAAGAGAGCTGTCAAGGCACCATCATTCCAAGTAGTAAGGACCGCCCACTTTCGGAATTTTTGACAGTACAACTCTGCAGAATCCTGACCCTGGCTCAAAGCCAACAGGGCCTTTTCAGCCTGATCAATAGTATTAGGTTCATCATACAACAGCCCTAAGGCTTGAAAGAATGCGTTCACATTAGTTACAATAGGATCATCAGGTTTCAAAGAAAACACCCAATCCTGAGGATCGCCGCGCAGCAAAGGGATGACAATTTTAACCTGCTGCGCGGAACTCCCTGATGAGTTAGGCTTCAAGGCAAAAAATAATTTACAATTATTCTTAAAGTTCAAAAATTTAGACCGATCCCCAAAAAACACATCAGGAGTAGGGATCTTTGGTTCAGCAACATGTGAATGAGCAAGATAGGTGGAAATTCCCCGCACTTCTGCAGCGAGCTGCTCCACATGATCAGACAATTGCTTCATCTCCATTGAGAAGAAAAAAAATTCCCCCTACGGCCTCAAAGACATAGAGGAATAAATATACACAAAAAAAAAACATTCTGACACTTTTTTCTTTTTTTTTTTTTCCTTTTTACAATTCCTTCCTGCTATTGAGTACCCTAGAATCTGCGGTATGGCTGGTGATTCTGTTATGAATGAGTCACCGAAGGAGGAAAAAACAAAAATACAACCTAAGTCCAGAAAACCGGAGAGGTTGGCAGCTATCGGATTGCAGACCCCTGATCCTATTCACACAACTAGCAGTAGCCGTGGGGTGTTCCTACGGTGCCCTAGACACCTCGTTCACAGCCGGAGAACTAAATAAGCTTAAAGAAAGGGGAAATCTAAACTGCCCCAGAGCAGACCCCAAAGCAATAGGCAGCCCCCAACATGTATTGTCGGTGAAAAGCAGATGAAAACACAAACACAGACAGAAAGACAGGTTGAGCAAACGATGGGGCCCAACTAACTAAATAGGAAAGGACAGAAAAGATGCTGGCTGCAATCCGCAAAAATTCTGCCAAAATAATGTCCAACACGTCTGATAGAAAAAAGGCCCTGAAGTCACTAGACTTCAAAAACACTATATCAGCACTCAGGTATATTCTGAAGACTGAGCAAAAGATCAACTTGACCAGAGACAAAAATGGAGCTCAGCCTGTACCAACAAGGGCAGGCAGAACACAAACACTAAGTAAACAGACAATATCTCATGGAAAAATAAGAGAGCAAATACTTAGCTTTCAGAAGGTACTGAACTGGTTTGCAAGAGCTCAGAGCAGAAAGGATCACCAGCACCCCTGTAGGGCGTCGGCTGCCTTATATCCACTCAGTGATTCCGGGTGTCCAATCAAGCTCCACCTGTTCAGATGACAGGTTCTTCCCAACCCAGTCAATTTCACTACCTCTCTTCACCAGCAGAGGGAGTTCATCAGACATCAATGGTGAAGGGGAAAATGAACTCACAACTGTGTTGCAAGAACAGCGATATTAATCTTACCAGATATGCTTTACCAGGATAGCAAACTCAAGTTGAAGCAGTTACAGGAGGGCAAATAAACATGTGTGTCCTAGGAAGTATACAGGAGATAATGGAACTTCTTCCCTTATACCTTGCTTTAATCCCACAATGCAACACTCTATTTGCCACTAAAGACACCAGTTACAAATTCAGCCATTACTAGATGGTGCTATAACACAACAAACCAGCACAAACATACGAGCATATTGACTTTATTCAGATGGCAGAACGCTCCCTGCTTGGCATCAATTGATGCCACTTACAGGCTCTTTTGGTGAAAACAATAAAACAAGTTCTGCAACTGGTCTGAGGAATAGTTTACTCTTCCCAGCCTTCCACACTTTGACTTCAACCTTGCGCACTTTCCCATTTTTGCTTGGGAATACTTTGGTGATGAGACCTTTTTGCCACTCATTTTGGTGTGACTGGCTGTCTTTCATGAACACAACATCACCAGGTTTGATAATCTGCCATTTCTTCCTTGGCTGTAAGGTGGAGAGGTGTTGCTTTTTCCATCTGTCCCAGAAGGCATTGGAGAGACTTTGTATTTGTCTCCATTGATGTCTATAGAGGTTCTTGTTGTGAATACTCCGAATGGAGCGCTGAGAGCGCTGCTTTTCTGCGTGAGTAACGTAGCGGGAGTGAGAATGGTCGGATTTCCTGCATCATTAAAAAGTGAAGTCAATGGTCTGGCATTTATGATGACCAAAATTCCTGCCAAGAATGTAGTCAAACCTTCGTGTGTGAGTCTTGTGCTACCTTCTTGCAAGAAGATAGAGTCTAAGATTTTGCGTGCTATTCCTATCATCCTCTCCCAAGCACCTCCGCATGTGAGAAGAGTGTGGTAAATTGAAGGTCCAGGTTCATCCCTGTTCACTCAGGTATCTTTCCACACTGGTAATGTCTAGGTTGGAAGGAATTTGGAGTTCTTTCACTGCTCCTACGAAATTTGTGCCTCTGTCAGAGCGAATGTGTTTCACGGTGCCTCTGATGGCAATGAAGCGTCGGAGTGCATTTATGAAACTTCATGTGTCCATGGATTCAATCACTTCGCTGTGGACCGCTCTGATGGACATGCAGGAGAACATAACTGCCCAGCGTTTTGTGTTGGCTTGGGCTCTTCTAGTATGCCATGCCACCACAGACCACGGCCCGAATACATCCAGTCCAACCTTGGTAAAGGGAGGATCCATACTGAGTCTGTCGTACGGGAGATTGGCCATCTTTGGCTTTTCAGTCTTGCCACGGAGTTTGCGACAAGTCACACAGTTGAAGATGAGGTTACTCACACATCTCTTAGCCCCGACTATCCATAGTCCAGCAGTTCACTCCCCTGGAAGAAGGCAATCATCGCAAAACCCATTAATAGCACATTGTGGGCATTAATCCTTTCACTGCTTATTTGCACGTTCAATTGTTATTTTGCACAATACCCTTTATATTCCAGTCTTATGCAAATTAACGCAAATAAGGGATTTATTTAGACTTGCTTTGGTTGCACTAATTCACGGCTTGTATGCAAATTGCCTCTTCAGAGAGAAAGAGGACTTTTACTCTACAGCGCCACCTATTGGTAGTAGCAATCCTACAAGTCTCAATCAACCCTTTAACGAGTCTTGTAATATGACTTAGGATAAAAGCCAAATCAGAATCTCAATTTGCAGACACGGTGTTTCGAGCTATTGACTCTCGTCAGTGCAAAGTATGAGATCTGATTTGGCTAGGTGAGAGGCTCTGGACTGAGGTCTACGGGGTAAGGTTTCTCCTTGTGGAGAGTGACATACCAGCTCTGGCTTGTCAAGGTAAGGAGGCTTATTCGCCGTGCAATGTTCCTCTGGGAAATTTTATATGCAAATTGCCTCTTCAGAGAGAAAGAGGACTTTTACTCTACAGCGCCACCTATTGGTAGTAGCGATCCTACAAGTCACGGCTTGGTTTTTACCTTCAGGCTATGTATTTTTTACTATTTACTGAATTGTGGCGCCATCTAGTGGCTAACATTGAATTATCATTGTGAGGAAAAATATTTTTATATTGATAGCAGCGCTAACCACTGAGCCACTGTACAGAGCTAACCACTGAGCCACCGTGCAGCAGTGCTGACCACTGAGCCACTGTACAGAGCTAACCACTGAGCCACCGTGCAGCAGTGCTGACCACTGAGCCACTGTACAGAGCTAACCACTGAGCCACCGTGCAGCAGTGCTAACCACTGAGCCACCGTGCTGCCTAGGTCATCTTGGTCAATGACTGGATCAAGCTTCTTCAAAATACTGTCTCTAGAAATGGGTTGACCTTTGTTGAGGTTGTCTATTTCTTTGGCGCAACACTCACATTGTATGGTATGAATGATCACGTTCTTGGCATTTTCCAGGCTTGGAACGGTAAAGGAATGCTTGCAGTGGTGCCAACCTTTGCCAGTCTTCTGACTAGCAGGTGATGTTGACCTGTAAGACTGAGCCACATGAATTAAACAAGCGATGGCACAAACAAGCGAGTTCCAAGCTGAGAACCTGCTGAAACGGTGGGATTTGAGGAAAGTGTCTGAAGTCACCGCCCGTAGAACGGATACCTGAGTGTGGATTTCCTCATCTGCATCTACCAGTTCAAAGGTGTCTGAACAGTATAAGAATGCAGGGCCCATAAGCCAGGTTATGTCCTTACGGTGTCTTGCTTCAGCGGATCTAGTTGCGTGGGCCGCAGGATTGTGGTGTGTGGACACGTAGCGCCACTGTTTAATCCTTAGCACCAGATTGCTGATGTAATCTTGAAGTACAGGTGCAATTTCTGTGTGGCCATTCTTGAATATTCTCTCCAAGAAGGCAAATAAGTGTCCTCTTATTTCTGGTGTCTTCTGCAGTTTGCACTGGAGGGAGAGAAATCAGCCGTAGACAATTTCTCTGTCGTTGGGTAAGCTTTGTCTCCGGGGTGTAAATGGTAGAGGTGCAACCCAACTCTTTGACTCATCTCTCACCATCTCTCGATCCATGATGTCCAAAAAGTCTGTCTTCTATGGACATTGCTACCTTGTTGTCCTCTCTTGTCCTGTGGAAAACTGTGCACGCTATATGATCTTGGTCACCGTTGCATGCGTGGTCTTCACAGGAAGGATAATAATAATGTTATTTCTATAGCGCCGACATATTCCGCAGCACTTTACATTTCGGAGGGGATTTGTACAGACAATAGACATTACAGCATAACAATAGTCACATAGATCATAACAGATACTTGTCATGGTTTGAACAGGGTTCCTGCCCTGCACTCACAGGGTTAAGTGTTCGTGGCCTCTTTCTGGATCTGGGAGGGGTATTTATACTCACTCTTTACCAGGGTTCTCTGTCAGTTATACTGCTGTTCTGGTGTGTCTGACCCCTGGTGTGCATGTACTCTGCGTTGCTTGTTTGCTTCCCGTGTATGGCCTGTTCCCTCACTCTGTACTCCGTCTCTCGTTTTGGTACTATTGTCTTCTCCGGTTCTGACCTCCTGGCTTGGCTATTGTTACTCCGTTACAGTTTGTCCCTATTGTACCATCTATTACCCGTTCTGGTTTTCTGACCTATTGCTACGTCCTGACTATCCATTCTGTCTAACCCTTTGGTACTGTATTGCTATCTTGTGCTTTGACCCTGGCTTCATCTGGTTTCTGTCTCTGTCTATGCCCCTTGGTAACATTGCCCCGTAGTTACCTTTCTAGGAGTTTCCCTGCAGCTCCTAGATCTGTGGAGCTTAGGTCATGCCCCCAGCAGTCACATGCTTCAGGTCCTGATACTCTGAAGCACGCATTGTCACTGCTGCTGCCCTGCTCCACAGGTATCTTTGAGCACTGTCTTTGTACTCGGGACACCCGCACTGGCTCAGTGAGCAAGTGCAGTGCGGGGCTCCTGACAATACCAAGAGGAATGAGGGCCCTGCTTGCAAGCTTACAGTCTATGAGGAAAGAGGGGGACACGAAAGGTGGGTGGTAACAGTTGCCCTGATTGTATGGACCAGCCATACTGTTAAGTGTGTAACAGTACAGACACAGAGGGCTAATGGATGCATAAAGCATGTGGGAACATGATGCGGGGAACCTGGTTATGGTAAAACTTTTGGCTGTGCCACCCAAGGATAGATTAGGTGAATGTGTTGAGGCGATAGGCCAGTCTGAATAAATGCGTTTTCAGGACACACTTAAAATTGTTGGGGACTAATCGTATTGACCTGGGAAGTGTATTCCAAAGAATTGGTGCAGCACGTGTAAAGTCTTGGAGACGGGAGTGGGAGGTTCTGATTATTGAGGATGCTAACCTCAGGTCATCAGCAGAACGGAGGGCGTGGGTAGGGAGGTAGACTGAGACGAGGGAGGAGATGTAGGGTGGTGCTGAGCCATGGAGGGCTTTGTGGGAGGATCAGCTAACGGACAAGGTAGAGGAGCATTGCATGGCAATTGCTTTATCAGGAAGTTACTCTTACATGGCTGGAAGAGAGATGGACGTCCATTTTCAAGAGTATTGGTGAGCATACTGTTGACTGAGGTCGGCTTGTGTGCTCCACCTAAACAGACGTCTCCTACAATGACCCATCCCAGGTCAAGTTTCTGTGAATATGGGGCGTTCTGTAGGCTGTTAATCTGTACTCTAACTGAATAGACTTGTAGTATATCTCTTCCAAGGAGTAAGACATTCGGAGCTTCTTGGTCCAGTTCCAGTATCAGGTGGGCAATATGCTTCAAATGGGAAAGGTGAGCTGCTACCTCTGGTGTAGGTATCTCAGACCTAATGTCAGGAATCTGGTTGCACTCCAGTATTGATGGCAAGGCAAAGCAGGTTTGACCGTCTATAGATTCCATCTTAAATCCGGTTGATTTTCTCCCCACCATCTCGACAGTACCCGCCCATGTCTTCAAGGAGTAAGGAGAACCGGGGCCAGCAATGTTGAAGGTGTTGAAGAGAAAGGACTTGGCTAGAGACCTGTTACTCTGATCATCCAAGATTGTATATACCTTGATTGCCTTATCCTGGTGGCTCGCTGGGTAGACTCTGGAAAGACAGATCTTCGAGCAGGATCTTCCTGCTACTAGTTCTTTACAGATCTATGTACACTGAGAAGTGACTACTGGAGTGTCCATCTGCTTTTCGCCATACTCTTCTACTTGGCGACAATACCTCTGAGGGTGGTCCAGGGTGTAAGGCTGTGTTGTGCTCCACGCTACCACATTCTGAGCACTTCACACTGGTTTCACAGTTCTTGGTGAAGTGTGAGGTCAACGCGCAGCATCTGAAACATATTTTTTTTTCTTTGAGGAAACCTTTGCGGTCTTCTAGAGACTTCTCCCTGAAGGCTCTACATTTTAGCAGAGGATGTGGGTTCTTGTGTAGGGGGCAGCGTTTGCTGAGATCCTGAGGTTTGTCTTCCTCTGGAGAGGACTTACTTGCCCTGTAAGGAAACCCTGTGGAGGTAACATTAGTTTTGTGGACTGTCACTGGTGTTTTACAGGGTTTGACACCTGGGGATAGTGATGCATGACATAGTGAAATCAAAACTGGGGTCATTTCTAACTCTTGCCTGTTGAGCGACAAAGTCTACAAACAATCTGAAAGGAGGAAATTATATCTTATGAATCTGTTTGTAACGGAACCCGTGACTGACCCACTTCTCTTGTAGGTTGTAAGGGAGCTTTTGAACAACTGGATTGACACCTCTGGTAGTGTTCAGGAATGCCAACCTGGGCAGGTCTCCCTCTGCCTGAGCAACCTGTGCCTACACTAACAAGTCACTCAGTTCCCTGAGCTTTTGATAAGCCTTATTCACTATTTTGAGAAAATCAATTATTTTATGCAAAGCATTTTCTATAGCTTCTACTGACCTTTAACATTCATCAAGTCGCTCCCACACCATGCAAAGGCCTGTGTGTGGGTGCTTTATGTTAATTTTTCTGATTCTTTTGGCGTGTTTGGCAGACTCGTTCCCAAGCCACTTTACCATTAGACCTAACTCTTCACTACTGTAAAGATCCAAGTCTGTTATGAATGAGTCACCGTAGGAGGCAAAAACAGAAATGCTAGCTAAGTCCAGAAAACCAGAGAAGTTGGCAGCTATCGGATTGCAGACCCCTGAACCTATCAACAACTAGCAGTAGCCGTGGGAGGTTCCTACGATGCCCTAGACCCCTCGATCACAGCCGGAGAACTGCCTTATATCCAGTCAGAGATCCACGTCGCCCAGTCATCCTCTCCCAGCTCAGGTGCTTGGTAATCAGCCTCACTACCTTCCTTCACCAGAAGAGGGAGTTCATTAGACCTCAATGAGAGAGAGAGAGAGAGAGAGAGAGAGAGAGAGAGATTTTTTTTTTGTCAGGCACCCAGAAAGAATTTCGGGTTAAATGAGTGTCTGGAGAATCCGCCACATAAAAAAACGTTGCAAGCTCTGTTTTGAAATCTTTGAGGATGGTGACGGACAGGAACTTTTGGCGGATCCGCAAAAAAAACGGATGCAACGGACGGCAATCCGTCACAATCCGCCAATAATGAAAGTCAATGGGGAAAAAAACGGATCCTCAAAAGAAAATTGCGGATACGTTTTTTTCAAATCCTGGCGGATTGTGACTGATTGTAAAAAACGGAAGTGTGAAAGAGGCCTTATATCCAGTCAGAGATCCCCGTCGCCCAGTCATCCTCTCCCAGCTCAGGTGCTTGGTAATCAGCCTCACTACCTTCCTTCACCAGAAGAGGGAGTTCATCAGACCTCAATGGTGAAGGGGAAAATGAACTCATAACAGTACCTCCCCCTTGAGGAGGGGTCACCGAACCCTCATCCACGCCACCAGGGCGATCAGGGTGAGCCCGATGAAAGGCACGCACCAATCTTTTGGCATGAATATCAGAGGCAGAGACCCAGGAATTATCCTCCTGACCATAACCCTTCCACTTAACCAAATAATGGAGTCTCCGTCTAGCCAGACGGGAATCCAGTATCTTCTCTACCTCATATTCCATGTTACCTTCAACCAATTCAGGGTCCGGAGGTGCCACCCCAGGAACTACTGGTTCAACAAACCTCTTCAACAAGGACTTATGAAGCACATTATGGATTTTAAATGTGACAGGAAGAGCCAACCGAAAAGAGACCGGATTAATGATCTCCAAAATCTTGTAAGGCCCAATAAATCTAGGCTTAAGCTTAGGAGAAGCCACCTTCATAGCAATATTTTTTGATGATAACCAAACCATATCACCCACCTTAAACTGGGGACCAACGGTCCTATGTCGGTTGGAAAACCGCTGGGCCTTTTCCTGGGAGAGAGATAACTGCATTTCTTGCTACATGTTCACAGATTTACCAGTGGAAAAGCCAAACTTCACATGCCACAAATGCAAGCTTGTGTCCCTGTTGGAGGAAAAGTTGCAAAATCCCGAAGAGAGGTTAGCTACGTTGAAGATCATTAAGGAAGGTGAAGAGTTCTTGGACAGAGCAGAATTATCTCTTCATGTTACAGAAAGAGAAGAAATTCGAAGTGCACCTGAAGAAACAGAGGAATGGAGACATGTGACCCAGAGAAGCAGGAGGATCAGGAGGCAGTCAGCACCCATACTGCTCAGAAACCAGTACCAGGCTCTCACGCAGGAAAACGATGAAGAAATACATCAGGATAAGACTTTGCCAACAAACAGCAACCTTGTACGCCCTCAGAGTCCTCCTGGATGGAGAAAGAAAAATGTTGTGAAGAAGAAACGGAGAGTGGTGGTCATGGGGGATTCCCTGTTGAGAGGAACTGAGGCCGCTATCTGCAGACCGGATATAACTTCAAGAGAAATGTGCTGTCTTCCAGGTGCAAAAATTAAAGATGTGTCTGACAGGATATCAGGACTCTTCAGACCTACAGATGACTACCCATTCCTGCTACTACATGTGGGGACAAATGACACCGCAAGAAACGACCTGGAAACCATCTGCAGAGACTTTGAAGACTTAGGCAAGAAAGTGAAAGAACTGGGAGCGCAGGTGGTCTTCTCTTCCATCCTCCCAGTGGATGGCCATGGAACAAGGAGGTGGAATAAGATTCTGCAGGTGAACAACTGGCTACGTCGATGGTGCCGTCAGCAACGATTTGGATTTCTGGATCACGGAGTGAACTACTTATACGATGGACTACTTGCTAGAGATGGGGTGCACCTTACGAAGACTGGAAAGCAGGTATTTGGAAGTCGCCTTGCTACACTTGTAAGGAGAGCTTTAAACTAGAACAACATGGGAAGGGAAGCAAAAGACCAGAAAAAGCCATACACCTGACAAATGCTACTGAGAACTCTGCTATTAGAAGTGGAAAGGAAGAACAAAGACGAAAGAATCTAATTAAAAAAAATATTGGAGAAAGAGAAACCAATCACAAACTAAAATGTTTCTATACTAATGCACAAAGCATGGGCAACAAACAAGGAGAATTGGAACTACTAACACAGGAAAAGAAATATGATGTCATTGGAATCACTGAAACTTGGTGGGACAATACACATGATTGGAATACAAGACTAGAAGGATACAACTTATTTGCAAGAAACAGACTTGATAAACGAGGAGGGGGTGTCGCATTGTATGTTAGAAATGCGTATATCTGCACAGAGATTGAAGCTTCAGAGACTGGGAGTTCTGTGGAAACTGTTTGGGTAAGAATACAAGGACAGAACAATGGAAAGGACACCATTGTAGGCATTTACTACAGGCCGCCTGTGCAAGCTGAAGCTATGGATGAACTCTTTATGCATCAAATGGCCAAGTTCTCCAAAAAATATGACATAGTTGTCATGGGAGATTTCAACTATCCAGACATTTGTTGGGAATCTCTCTCAGGCAAAACTAACAGGTCAAGGAAATTCTTATCCTCTCTTGCTGACAACTTTATCTTCCAAAAGGTAAAGGAGAAAACAAGGGGAACTGCTACCTTGGATCTAATCCTTATAAACAGGGAGGAAATGGTTGAGGAGGTAAAAGTGGCTGGGACCCTAGGAGGTAGCGACCATGCTATTTTAGAATTTTGGATAACTAGAGGCGGAAGACCTGTGAAGACTCAGACGTCAAGGTTAGATTTCAGAAAGGCAGATTTTAAGGGATTCAGAAAGAGAATTGGAGGGATCCAATGGCTGGATATCCTTAAAGACAAAAATGTCCAGGAAGGATGGGAAATCTTGAAAAATGAAATTCTCAAAGCACAGTTGTTAACAATTCCGAAAAGAGGGAAGAATAGGAAGCATTTAAGGAAACCAGGATGGATGAACACAGAACTTAAGCACATGCTAAAAAGGAAGCAAAAAATGTTTATAAAATGGAAAGAAGGAGGCATATCTAAAGAAGAATATAATGCTGTCTGCAGAACCTGCAAGGCACAAATCAGATTATCTAAAGCTGAAAATGAATTGAGGCTTGCAAGAGATGTCAAAAGCAATAATAAAGGATTTTGGGGATATGTCAAAAGTAAAAGAAAAGTCAAAGATGCTATAGGATTTTTACAGGATGAAAATGATGAAATGGTAAGACAGGATGTTGAGAAGGCTGAACTTTTAAATTCCTATTTTGCATCTGTTTTCTCTCAGAAAGGAAATGTAACATCAACTGTTATTCACTGTCCTATTAAGGGAATAGAAGAATCCAGGATATCTATAAACAGAAAGATAGTGAGGAAACACTTAGCTAACCTAAATGTATTCAAGTCTCCAGGTCCAGATGAATTACACCCCAGAGTACTGAAGGAGATAGCAGAAGAAATTTTTGAACCCCTCTCCATAATCTTTGAAAATTCTTGGAGAACAGGAGAAGTGCCAGAAGACTGGAGAAGAGCAAATGTTGTTCCTATCTTCAAAAAGGGGAAGAAGGTGGACCCAGGCAACTATAGGCCGGTGAGTCTGACTTCTATACCAGGAAAGATCTTTGAACAAATTATTAAACAACATGTATGTCAATACCTGGATAAGAATGAAGTGATTAAACAGAGTCAGCATGGGTTTGTAACTAATAAGTCATGTCAGACTAATTTAATTTCCTTCTATGATGGTATCACTGATTGGGTGGATCAAGGAAATGCTGTAGATATAGTATATCTTGACTTCAGCAAAGCATTTGACAAAGTCTCTCATACAATCCTTATTGAAAAAATGACTAAGTATGGAATGGACAAGGCAACTGTTAGGTGGATTCATAACTGGCTTAGTGATCGGACCCAAAGAGTGGTCGTAAATGGCTGCACATCCAGTTGGAAGAATGTCTCAAGTGGGGTACCACAGGGCTCTGTCCTGGGCCCTGTATTGTTCAACATCTTTATCAACGATTTAGATGAAGGAATTGAGGGTAAACTGATTAAATTTGCTGATGACACAAAGCTAGGAGGGATAGCTAATACTAGAGAAGAGAGAGAGAGGATTCAAAAAGATTTAAATAAACTGGAGAAGTGGGCAGCAACTAACAGAATGGTTTTTAACAGGGAGAAATGCAAAGTACTACATCTGGGCAATAAAAATGAAAAAAGCATATATAGAATGGGAGGAATAGGGCTAAGTGACAGCACATGTGAAAAAGACTTGGGTATACTAATAGATCACAGACTGAATATGAGTCAACAGTGTGATGCAGCAGCAAAAAAGGCAAATGCAATTCTAGGATGTATTAACAGAAGCATACAGTCTAGATCACGTGAAGTAATTATTTCCCTCTACTCCTCTTTGGTCAGACCTCATCTGGAATATTGTGTCCAATTTTGGGCACCACATTTTAAAAAAGACATCAACAAACTGGAGCAAGTTCAGAAAAGAGCGACCAGAATGGTGACCGGTCTGCAAACCCTGTCTTATGAGGAAAGGTTGCAGGATTTGGGAATGTTTAGTTTGCAAAAGAGAAGACTGAGAGGAGACTTAATAGCTGTCTACAAATATCTAAAGGGCTGTCACATTGTAGAAGGATCAACTTTATTCTCATTTGCACAAGGAAAGACTAGAAGCAATGGGATGAAGCTCAATGGGAGGAGACACAGATTAGATATTAGAAAAAACTTTTTGACAGTTAGAGTGATCAATGAGTGGAACAGGCTGCCACGAGAAGTGGTGAGTTCTCCTTCAATGGAAGTCTTCAAACAGAGGCTCTATGATTATCCACCACTTGGTCCCAGATCTGGTGCATTCTCTCCACCACAGTGTCAACACCTGGGCAGGCAGAAGGCTCCACCTGCCCTGAAGAAAATCGAGGATGAAACCCAAAGTTACAAAAAAAAGGTGACATCAAAGTGGCAGAACTAGCTCTATTATTTAAAGCAAATTCGGCCAAGGGCAAAAATGAAACCCAATCATCCTGATCAGCGGAAATAAAACATCTCAAATACGACTCCAAGGTCTGGTTTGTTCTCTCCATCTGCCCATTGGTCTGAGGGTGAAACACAGAGGAGAAGGACAACTGAATTCCCAGCTTGGAACAGAACGTCCTCCAAAATCTAGACACAAACTGAACTCCTCTGTCAGATACAATGTTCTGGCAGGCACTGTACTGAATAAGGATAGTGTCTCTGACTGTAGAGCCCCCATGGATTTGATGATAAGTGAACTCAGTGCAGTGCCTCCCCCTCCCACTACTCCCCCCAGGTAATGCCATGATTTAGGACGCCCCACTGACCAACGGAAAGAGAGGAAGGGGCGTCCGGCCACACCCTCAGGGGTTAAATTCAGGTGCTGGAGTGGGGGTCTTTCTCTTTCCTCTCCTCCTGATACCTAGAAGCTTTTGTCTCAGGCCCCTGGAAGCTTTTGTGCCCTGATGCCAGGAATCCCCTGAAGCCATGTCTGAGGAAGTGATGGAGGCCCTGCGGCAGAGAGCAGCACAGGTGGGTGATCCATGTATTATAGCCCTTTTATCTAAACTGGATGCGCACCCACCTGTGCCCTCTCCTGATCCCCTATTGCTGCAGGCCTCTCCTTTGTCTCCCGGGGCCCAATCCTCCCCTGGCCAACAGGCTTCACTACCATCCTCCCATTCAGCTACAGCAATGCCTTCACAGGATACAGTCTCCATTTCCCTCCATGCCCCGGCCTCCCCCTTCGTCTCCCGGGTCCCAATCCCCCCCTGAACCCATGGCTTCTCCGGTACCCCCTCATCCAGCTCCAGCGCCGCCCTTACAGCACTCAGCCTCCGCATCCCTTCATTCCCCCTCCTCTCCTGTCTCCTTCGCTGGCCCTCTCCTCCCTGCGTCGGGCTCTTCACAGCAGTCACCCAGCTTTTCTGGGGCTGCTCCTGCATCGACCTGGCAGGCGTTCTGAGCGCACATCGCGCCAACCAGTGCGACTTAAGGTCGGTGGTAGCGTCGCCACTGGTCTCCGTCGCCCCCGAAATGCTGCTGCGGATGCTCTGGCCTGTAGGCCTCAGGCCCAGATGCCATTATTAGGCTCTGGACGCCTATACACGCCTGAAGCCATGCCCACTTCCTCCTCCATCGTTCGGCCTATCTCACCACCCACCCTTTGTCTACTGCAGAGCGGTGGGCGGAGTCGGTCCAAAGCCCCGCCCACTTCCACCCAGCATCACAGCAGAAGCCCCACAAGTAGTACGCCCATCTCTAGCATTTTAATAGGTGCCAATCATCAGAGCCGGGCGCAGGCTCCGCCCACCCTGCGTCACCAGTGCTCCAGCGTCCGGCCCTGCACAGCCCCCTCCACTGCTATACGAAGCGCTCAGCAAAGTTTAACCCTTTCAAGGTCCAGCAATATCCCTCTACCAAGCCCGGTCTCTCACGTCTCTCCTACGGGCGCATCACAGCCGCCCGTGCGGAACGTTGGGATTTCGGGTGAGAACTGCCATACTGCTGCCGAGCGTGCTGTTCGGTCCAACCCGACCGTTCAGGACGCTCTGCAACATAACCTACGTGTTACACAAAGCACAAACGCAGCACACTACACTCCACCAACCCCACCACTGTCACAAACACCTGTGTCGCACACTATTTCATTGGCGGTCAGAACGCCATCCCCATTAGACACCTACAGTGGAAGCCATAATAACGCCACACCACTTACTCGACAGCCTACAAAACAACATACACCCGGCCACCACGAACGTAGCCACATATGTCACAGATCCTCCACACCATCCTCTGCGGATTCCTCCCACCACCACCTTTCTCGCTGTCCCTCTGGCTGTCGTTGTTCCCGTTGCAGGCGAAGGCGTACCTACAACAGGAGTCGCCACAGGTCGCGCTCTTCCAGACGGAGGTCAACTTCCACATCAGGGCAGTCCGATGTGTCTGAGGGCCACCGCAGCAGGCGTTCTTGGTCATCAAGCCGTAGACGTCGCACGGAATCTCCACACCAGACTACTAGCCGGAGGAGCAGCGACGAACATCTTGCGTCCTCCAGTCAGACGCATAGCCAGCAGGGAGCGCCGTCACAAGCTCACGGCAGCCTTCGGCTGCGACAGGCTCCATCGTCATCATTAATCCGAGAAGATCCTTCCCTTTCCACCATGCCTCATCAGCATCGAAGTTCTGTCATCGATTCAGAATTCCAGCCACGTTCCAATGGCCAAGACATTTCTGGGCCAGATCGGGCCTCCAGCCGGGAGCAGGATATCGCAGGGGTAACTCCTTCACAAGGAGACACTCGACTGGCGACAGACAGCGGTGAGTCTCGCATAACCAATCCACATATCAACATACACAACACAGAAGAGAGCAACCTGGCATCTGCCATCAGGGCTGTAGTCGACCACTTTAATCAACACAGTGGTCTAACCGTCACCAGGAATATACCTCAATCAGCTAGACTACATAAAGATGCATTTTTCTGCGGAATTAGTCCGCCAGGTACACACATAGACTTAGAGAAAAAAGAGAAGATCTGGAATAATGACTATATAGACATATGGTCACTGTTATCAGCGGACCAACAGTCAGTGGATAAGGAAAGGAGGACAGGCAAGTGGTCATACGATAGAAAGAGGTAAAATAGCACATACAATGAACAAGTGGCTGCAGGCCTTCACTGTCCTAGGATGTATAATGGGCCAAAAACATCCTGAACGCTGCTCACAGTTATTCATATATATGGATTTAATATATAACTCCTATAAGTCTCATGGTGGTGTTGCTTGGAGGCGCTATGACGAGGAGTTCCGCAGGAGGCTAGCCCTGCAACCAGATTTAGGATGGGGAGTTAAAGCCACAGATGTCTGGCTACGATTAATGCTTACACAAAAACACCCCCCCTTTTCATCATCGGCCACTAGTTTCTCAGCAGTCGCAGGCCAAAACTCTGTGGTCGTACGGAGACCAGGGGCCTGCATGTTATTCAATGGTGGAAACTGTCGCTTCCAGGCGGCATGCAGATATAGACACGACTGCTCAGCCTGCGGTGGCGGACACCCTGCATCAAGGTGTACACGTCTCGCAAGCGGAACTGCTACGAGGCAAAACCCCGGTGAGTGTAGCCGCCATGGGCCCATGGCTAAGCCTTTATCCCAATAAAGTAGCTGCTCAGCAATTATACGACGGTTTTAGGTACGGTTTCTTCATCCCCTTTAAATTTAACCGAACGCCAACATCGGCAAAAAATCTACAATCAGCCCGAGAGTTCCCAGAGATTTTACAGCAAAAAATCATAAAAGAGGTAGAACTCGGCAGGATGGCGGGCCCATTTCAATCATTACCATTCAAAAATTTCAGAATCTCGCCTCTAGGTATTGTGCCCAAAAAAGAACCCGGTAAATATCGGCTAATTCATCACCTTTCCTACCCAAAAGGCGATTCGGTCAATGACGCAATACCCCCGGAAGACTCCTCGGTAACCTACGCTTCGTTTGACAGAGCAGTGGAGCTTGTGCGCGCGGCGGGGCGCGGCGCCCTACTGGCAAAAACCGACATCGAGTCAGCTTTCCGTCTTTTACCCGTGCACCCTGAATGCTACCATTTGTTAGGTTGTAAGGTGGACCAGCTTTTTTATTTCGACATGTGCCTGCCAATGGGCTGCTCCATTTCCTGTCATTATTTCGAGCTTTTCAGCACCTTCTTAGACTGGGTAGTACGTCACGAAACAGGCAGCAATTCAACAGTGCACTACCTCGATGACTTTTTGTTCGTCGGACCGAGGGACTCTAAACTCTGTTCTTTTCTTCTTCAGAAGTTTAAATTTATTTCAAGGCGTTTCGGTGTCCCACTATCGCCGGAAAAAACGATCGGTCCATGTAACGTTCTCCCTTTCCTCGGTATCGAAATAGATACTAATGAGATGATTTTTCGTTTACCGGCGGATAAATTAGAAAAAACACTTCAGATAGTAAAAAGTTTCATTGTTAAAAAGAAAGTCACCCTCCAGCAGATGCAGTCCTTACTAGGTTTACTCAATTTTGCTTGTCGCGTTATGCCGGTCGGCAGGGCTTTCTCACGCAGGTTATCATTAGCTACAAAGGGCATCGCCCAGCCAGGCCACCGAATCAGAATTAATCGCTCAATGAAAGCTGACTTGGCCGTCTGGAAAACATTCTTGGAAACCTACAATGGCCATACATGTGTCATGTCTCAGGAGATGCTAAACAGCGCCCTTGGTCTACTGGTGGGCGCGGATCTCACAAATGGTTTTGTTGCAATCTACTGCAACCAATGGTGTAAAAGCAGATGGCCGGTCCCGTGGACCTCTACCACCTGGGGCAGCAACCCCGTTTTGTTGGAAATATTTGCCATAGTGACATCTGTCGAACTATGGGGTGAAAAACTAAAAAACGCAAATATCAGATTTCTTATAAAAAACCCGGGAAGCGCTAAATGCTTAAACAGTATGTCTTCATCATTGCCACCGATCCTCGCGCTGTTGCGCCGCCTCGCACTATTATGCCTTAGACACAACATCTGGTGCCGAGCCAGAGTGACGTCTACTGTGGATGATAAGATGGTTAACTCTCTGTTGTCTTCCGATTGGCAGGCCTTCAAAGTCTTCCTTCCCAACGCAGAACCAATGGGCCTACTGTGTCCTCCCTCCCTCTGGGACACAGTGGCCAATCACTGATGCCCTTGATCCGAGCCTCAGTCACACCAGCTACCTGGCAGGTTTATGGTAAGGCATGGGAAGAGTGGTGCTCGCTAATTAGAGGAAGGCCAGTCGATACTTGTGATCGGGCGAGATGCGACGTGGTGGTAGAACTCCTGAATCAGCTCAGGAGTATAGGCGCGTCGGGCACATTAGCGCAGCGTCATTTATCGGGAGTAGCCTTTTTCTTTCAGCTAGTGGGATGGGCTGATGTTACTAAATATTTTTCATAAAGCAAGCCGTTAAAGGCTGGAAAAGGCTCCAACCCAGTCAGGAATGTCGTCGCCCCGTTTCTTTAAAGCTGTTGCACTCCATTATAACAATATCTAAAACGGTATGCAAGTCTCAATATGAGTCAGCCCTAATATCTGCAGCATTTGAAATCGCATTCTTCGGGGCGCTGCGAATTAGTGAACTAGTGCCGCATTCCAAAACAGCATTTGTAGGCGGGTTAATTAATGAGGATCTCGTAATATGCAGCAACGCGCTGCGCATTAGAGTGCGAAAATCCAAATGTGACCACACCGGTAGGGGGTCGTGGGTCCTGGTTAAGGCCGTAGATGGCCCCGTATGCCCTGTCAAGATAGTCAGACACTACGCGGCCATAAGGCACGAAAGTAGATTTTTTCTCTCTCACACCGACGGGTCCCCGCTTACTAAATATCAATTTCACACAATTTATAAGCTATGTCTACAAACTGTCGGTGCAGACCCCAAACAATATGGGACGCATTCTTTTAGAATAGGAGCAGCCACTGAAGCAGCTAGGGCCGGTGTAGCTGAAGCTGAAGTACAGAGATTGGGACGTTGGAAATCCGCATGCTTTGCGAGATACATAAGACCAGACCTGCTCTAACACATCTTGTTTCTTACAGGAGGTCATAAGCCCACAGTTTGGGTATTGGGACATTCTTTTATTTATTGGGCGGGCAAAAGAGCAGAAATACACCCTGGTGGAAAGAATTTTAAACTCCCACGTATACAGGTCAACTGGAGAGGCATCAGAGGGCTCCTGTGGGATCAAATCTTCCCGGAGTTTATTAAAATTTCTAAAATGGCAAAAAGGCCGCTGATATTGGTGTTACATGCTGGTGGTAATGATTTGTGCAAGACAACAGGTGCGGAGCTCTTCACGACAATGAAAACCGACATAAAGCGGGCTGTTTGCTTGATACCAGATATGGTGGTTGTGTGGTCTGATATAATATCACGAGCGGTCTGGCATGGAGCTAAAGACCTTAAGGCCGTTGACAAATCAAGGAGAAGGATTAACGTAAAGATGGCAACGTTTGTCAAAGAGAACTACGGCATCGAGGTTCACCACCACAATCTAGAAGAGGACATCTCACTCTACCTGAGACCGGACGGCGTTCATCTCACAGATATCGGGCTTGATATGTTGTTAACTAATTTGCAGGACGGGGTTGAACAGGCCTTAATGATGTTGTGTGGGGGTCGGAGTCCTGTGTAGGTCATACACATGATCCTCCGTGGCGGTAGTGTAGAGGGCGGCAAGGTTCGTAACCTCTCATCAGCCGACGTGCCCAGCGGTCGCGGGCCCACAGCTTTGAGAACGTTGTGAATTGTACTTGCCTCTCTCTGCTTATTATTAATAAACTGTGACCGACCTGTTCAACCCATCCATGCTTGTCGGTGTTTTGTTATTAGGGGATTGGTGGGAGGCGGGATGGCACTGCTTACGACACACAGGTCTCTGCAGTCTCAGGAATCCCGTGCAAGCGAACCACCTGTTGCAAAAACAGGGGTACCAACTCAGAAGAAGATGGCAACTTAGGGAGTGGTACAAGATGAACCATCTTAGAGAACCTATCACAAATCACCCAAATAACAGTCATTCTCTGAGAGACAGGCATATCAGAGATGAAATCCATTGAAATATGGGTCCATGGCCTCCTGGGGACCGGCAAAGGCATCAACAACCCACTAGAGCGCGAACAAGGTTTAGACCGGGAGCAAGTCCCACAGGACTGCACAAAATTCCTGACATCATGAGACAAGGTGGGCCACCAAAAAGAGCGACTCACCAGATCTCTAGTACCAAAAATACCTGGATGACCAGCCAATGCAGAGCAATGAACTTCAGACATCACTCTCTTCTTCCACTGGTCAGGAACATACAACTTTCCACTGGGAAAAAGCTCAGGTTTGTTGTCCTGGAACTCTTCCAGAGCACGTCTCAAATCGGGCGAGATGGCAGAAAGAACTACCCCTTTGCCTAAGATGGTAGCAGGCTTGGTCACCACAGGAGAATCAGCAAAGAAGCTCATAGAAAGAGCGTCAGCCTTGACATTCTTAGTGCCAGGAAGAAAAGAGACCACAAAATCAAAACGTGTAAAAAACAAGGCCCACCTAGCCTGTCTAGGGTTGAAGCGTTTGGCCGACTCCAGGTAAATCAAATTCTTGTGGTCAGTGAGGACCATGACTTGATGTTTAGCTCCCTCCAACCAATGTCTCCACTCCTCAAATGCCCATTTCATGGCCAACAGTTCCCGATTCCCCACATCATAGTTACGTTCAGATGGGGAGAACTTTCGGGAAAAGAAAGCACAGGGATTCATTTTAGATGTTACAGGATCCTTTTGGGACAAAACAGCTCCTGCACCAATCTCAGAAGCGTCCACCTCTACCTGGAACGGAAGTGAGACATCAGGTTGCCGCAAAACCGGGGCAGAAGTGAATCTTCGCTTCAGCTCCTGAAAGGAAGAAACAGCCTCCGGAGACCAATTCAACACGTCAGCACCCCTCTTAGTCAGATCAGTCAATGGCTTGGCAATACTAGAAAATTTTGCTATAAATTTCTTTTAAAAATGAGCAAAACCCAAAAACTTCCAACGGGCCTTCAAAGAAGTGGGCTGAACCCAATTATAAATGGCCTGTACCTTGGCCGGATCCATTTCAATAGTTGACGAAGACAAAATAAATCCCAAAAATGAAATCCTCTGTACCCCAAAAAGGCATTTCGATCCATTGACATACAGGGAATTCTCCCTCAAGATCCGGAACACCGTCCGAACATGTTCCACATGAGAATCCCAATCCTTGGAGAAGATCAAAATATCATCCAGATAGATAATCAAAAATTTATCGACAAAGTCTCGGAAAATGTCGTTCATGAAGCACTGGAAGACAGAAGGGGCATTAGTGAGCCCAAAAGGCATCACCAGGTACTCAAAATGTCCCTCTGGAGTATTAAACACCGTCTTCCATTCATCCCCATGCTTAATGCGGATAAGATTATACGCCCCCTGAGGTCAAGCTTGGTAAACCAGCAAGCACCTTTAACTCTGGAGAATAGATCCGAAATCAGGGGTAACGGATACTGATATTTAATAGTAATTTTGTTGAGGGCACGATAATCAATACAAGGCCTTAATGAACCATCCATTTTGGCCACGAAAAAAAACCCAGCACCTAATGGTGAAGAGGATGGTCTAATATGACCCTTCTCCAACGCCTCCTTAATATAGGATCGCATAGCCTCGTGCTCGGGTACAGATAAATTGAAGAGCCGACCCTTGGGAAATTTACACCCCGGGCTCAGTTCAATTGCACAGTCATAACTCCTATGAGGAGGCAAAGACGCAGACTCATTCTCACTAAATACATCATAAAAGTCCGCCAAATAGTCAGGAACATCATGCGACTGAGGAGAGGTGGAAAAAAACGGAGCCTCACTAAGGGCACACCGACAACCCCAACTCACCACAGACACAGATTTCCAGTCCAAAACTGGATTATGGATTTGCAACCAGGGAAACCCCAGAACAATGGTATCATGTAAATTATGCAACACAAAAATCTGCAATTTTCTTGATGGTTTGGTGTGACCCGCATTACCACCTGGGTCCAAAACTGAGGTTTATTTTTCGCCAAAGGAGTAGCATCAATCCCCCTCAAAGGGATAGGCGTCCACAGAGGTATCATAGGAAATCCACAACGTTTAGCAAAATCCAAGTCCATTAGGTTCAGGGCTGCTCCCGAATCCACAAAAGCCTTGGCGGAAAATGTGGACAGGGAGCAGATCAGAGTAATTGCCAGAAGAAACTTAGGTTGAACACCACCCACAGAAAACGTGTGTGCAAAACGTTTCTCTCGTTTAGGACAGACAGAAATAATATGCGAGGCATCTCCACAAAAAAAACACAGCTTATTACGCTTTCTGAACTCCTGACGTTGCTCCCTGGACAAAACTCTATCACATTGCATAGGTTCAGACACTTGTTCAACAGGTGGCAACACCTCTCGTGCAGTCCTGCGTTCACGTAAACGCCGATCAACCTGAATGGCTAATGACATAGAATCGTCAAGACCAGAGGGAACAGGAAATCCCACCATAGTATCTTTTACGGCTTCTGACAAACCCTTCCGAAAGAGAGCTGCCAAGGCATTATCATTCCAGGCAGTAAGGACCGCCCACTTTCGGAATTTTTGACAGTACAATTCTGCAGAATCTCGACCCTGGCTCAATGCCAACAGGGTCTTTTCAGCCTGATCAATAGCATTAGGTTCGTCATACAACAACCCCAAGGCTTGAAAAAAATGCGTTCACATTAGTCAGACTAGGATCATCAGGTTTCAAAGAAAACGCCCAATCCTGGGGATCGCCATGCAGCAAAGAGATGACAATTTTAACCTGCTGCGCGGAGCTCCCTGACGAGTTAGGCCTCAAGGCAAAAAATAATTTACAATTATTTTTGAAATTCAAAAATTTAGACCGATCCCCAAAAAACACATCAGGAGTAGGGATCTTTGGTTCAGCAGCATGTGAATGAGCAAGGTAGGCGGAAATTCCCCGCACTTCCGCAGCGAGCTGCTCCACACGATCAGACAATTGCTTTATGCTTTATCTCCATTGAGAGAAAAAAAATTCCCCCTACGGCCTCAGAGATATAGAGGAAAAAATATACACACTTTTTTTTTTTTTTTTACAATTCTTTCCTGCTATTGAGTACCCTAGGATCTGCGGTATGGCTGGTGATTTTGTTATGAATGAGTCACCGTAGGAGGCAAAAACAGAAATGCTAGCTAAGTCCAGAAAACCAGAGAAGTTGGCAGCTATCGGATTGCAGACCCCTGAACCTATCAACAACAACTAGCAGTAGCCGTGGGAGGTTCATACGATGCCCTAGACCCCTCGATCACAGCCGGAGAACTGCCTTATATCCAGTCAGAGATCCACGTCGCCCAGTCATCCTCTCCCAGCTCAGGTGCTTGGTAATCAGCCTCACTACCTTCCTTCACCAGAAGAGGGAGTTCATTAGACCTCAATGGTGAAGGGGAAAATGAACTCATAACACAAGTCTCTGATGGCGTTCCGGAAGGAGGCTCGCATTGCTCTATAGCAAAGAACTTCGCAAAGTTCATAGTGGCTGGGTCAGCGCCAACATGAGCTGGTGTACTGTTGTCATGGGTGTGTGTGGTGCATCCTCATACCTGGCAGGAGCTCCTGGCTTAGGATAGTCTGTATAATACCGTTGTTATGCAAAGGGTGTCCCTATCAGTCTGGGTGGAGGCTGTACCTTCTGTTCTGTAAGGCGGTAGTTGTGGTGGATGTCATTTGGTGGCATACTTTCTTGCTTCCAGTACTGTGGTTCAAGGAAGGATCTCTGGTAATCTGCATAGGCAGGTTGGTGTAATGGATCGAGGTTGTTGTGTGTTCTGGGATGTTGGTAGACATGTTTTGAGACATCTTGTGCTGGATCCTGTAGATCTAGGTCTGGTCCAAGTACGTTGCTGCCACTCTCAGATTCAGGAAACTCCACGGCTTCTAAGAACTCAACCTTGGCTATCGCAGCTGCTGTCTCTTTTTCTGCGGGAAGTCTTTCCGAAGTTGCTTGCAGGCATGTGCTCGATCCCCTTCTTGATCTGCTTGCTGGTGTGCTTCTCGATCTGCGTGTAGGCGTGCTCAATCCACTTCTTGATCTGCTTGTCTTAGCTTTAACTGCATTTCTTGCGCAGCGAAGGAGGATCTTACTTTTGCCACCTCAGCTTCTGCACGGGCAAGAGCAGCAGAATTTTTTGATGAAGACTTGCTAAACCTCATCCTGAGTGAAGATGTGTGGCTTGTGGACATTGTGTAGCTGTTTGCAGACTGCAGGGAGTCTCAGAGTGGGTAAAAATAAACTTCAGTGTGGTATGAGATGTGTCGTGTGTTGTGAGTTCATTTTCCCCTTCGTCACTGAGGTCTGGTGAACTCCCTATTCTGGTAAAGGAAGGTAATGAGCCTGATTATCAGGCACCTGAGCCTAATGATGATGACTGGCTGAGTGGAGTCACGAACTGGATATAAGGCTGCCGAAGCCCTTCTGCCCTGCGGGTGATTTCTCTGTGGACTTCTAGGAAACCAGTCTGACTCCTGCTCCTCTAAAGCTCAGTTTCCTGCTTTGCCTTTTAGCATTTGTGTTTTGTTTTTGTTTGCCTTGCTTTTCTGGATTCTGCCATTCCCTGCTGGGGTGAGCTGATTCTCCTTTTGCCGGTTGCTCTGTCTTCAGAATATTCCTGAGTACTGACATAGTCTTTTTGAAGCCTAGCGTCTTCAGGGCCTTTTTCACTGTCAGTCTGTTGGCTCTTATTTTCATAGGGTTTTTCACGGATTGCAGACAGCAGCCTTCCTGTCCATTCCTATCTAGTTAGCTTGGGCCCCGTCTTTGCTCAGTCTATCTTTCTGTCTGTGTTGTGTTCTTTCTTCTTGCTTCACCGTCATTATATGTGGGGGGCTGCCTTTTGCTTTGGGGTCTGCTCTGGGGCAGTTTAGATTTCCCTTTCTGTCTTTAGGCTATTTAATTCTCCGGCTGTGATCGAGGGGTCTAGGGCTTCGTAGGAACCCCCCACGGCTACTGCTAGTTGTGTTGATAGGTTCAGGGGTCTGCAATCCGATAGCAGCCAACTTCTCTGGTTTTCTGGACTTAGCTAGCATTTCTGTTTTTGCCTCCTACGGTGACTCAATCATAACAGAATCACCCGCCATACCGCAGATCCTAGGGTACTCAATAGCAGGAAAGAATTGTGTTTTAAAAAAAAAAAAAGAAAAAGTGTGTATATTCTTTCCTCTATATCTCAGGCCGTAGGGGGAATTTTTTTTCTCTCAATGGAGATAAAGCAATTGTCTGATCGTGTGGAGCAGCTCGCTGCGGAAGTGCGGGGAATTTCCGCCTACCTTGCTCATTCGCATGCTGTTGAACCAAAGATCCCTACACCTGATGTATTTTTTGGGGATCGATCTAAATTTTGGAGTTTCAAAAATAATTGTAAATTATTTTTTGCCTTGAAGCCTAACTCGTCAGGGAGCTCCGCGCAGCAGGTTAAAATTGTCATCTCTTTGCTGCGTGGCAATCCCCAGGATTGGACATTTTCTTTGAAACCAGATGATCCTATTCTGACTAATGTGAACGCATTCTTTCAAGCTTTGGGGTTGTTGTATGACGAACCTAATGCTATTGATCAGGCTGAAAAGACCCTGTTGGCATTGAACCAGGGTCGAGATTCTGCAGAGTTGTACTGTCAAAAGTTCCGAAAGTGGGCGGTCCTTACTACCTGGAATGATAATGCCTTGGCTGCTCTCTTTGGGAAGGGTTTGTCAGAAGCCGTAAAAGATACTATGGTGGGATTTCCTGTTCCCTCTGGTCTGGACGATTCTATGTCATTAGCCATTCAGGTTGATCGGCGTTTACGTGAAAGCAGGATTGCACGAGAAGTGTTGCCACCGGTAGAACAGACGTCTGAACCTATGCAATGTGATAGAGTTTTGTCTAAGGTGCAACGTCAGGAGTTCAGAAGGCGTAATAAGCTGTGTTTTTTCTGTGGAGATGCCTCGCATATTATTTCTGTTTGTCCTAAACGAGAGAAACGCTTTGCACACACGTTTTTTGTTGGTGGTGTTCAACCTAAGTTTCTTCTGGCAATTACTCTGATCTGCTCCCTGTCCATATTTTCCGCCAAGGCTTTTGTGGATTCGGGAGCAGCTCTAAACCTAATGGACTTGGATTTTGCTAAACGTTGTGGATTTCCGATGACACCTCTGCAGACGCCTATCCCTTTGAGGGGGATTGATGCTACTCCTTTGGCGAAAAATAAACCTCAGTTTTGGACCCAGGTGGTCATGCGGGTCGCCCCAGACCATCAAGAAAATTGCAGATTTTTGGTGTTACATGATCTGCATTATGCCGTTGTTCTGGGGTTTCCCTGGTTGCAAATTCATAATCCTGTCTTGGATTGGAAATCTGTGTCTGTGGTGAGTTGGGGTTGTCGGTGTGCCTGTAGTGAGGCTCCAGTTTTTTCCACCTCTCCTCAGTCGCATGATGTTCCTGACTATTTGGCGGACTTTTATGATGTATTTAGTGAGAATGAGTCTGCGTCCTTGCCTCCTCATAGGAGTTATGACTGTGCTATTGAACTGAGCCCGGGGTGTAAATTTCCCAAGGGTCGGCTCTTCAATTTATCTGTACCCGAGCACGAGGCTTTGCGGTCCTATATTAAGGAGGCGTTGGAGAAGGGTCATATTAGACCATCCTCTTCACCCTTAGGTGCCGTTTTTTTTTTTGTGGCCAAAAAGGATGGTTCTATAAGGCCTTGTATTGATTATCGTGCCCTCAACAAAATTACTATTAAATATCAGTATCCGTTACCCCTGATTTCGGATCTATTCTCTAGAGTTAGAGGTGCTTGCTGGTTTACCAAGCTTGACCTCAGGGGGGCGTATAATCTTATCCGCATTAAGCAGGGGGATGAATGGAAGACGGCGTTTAATACTCCGGAGGGACATTTTGAGTACCTGGTGATGCCTTTTGGGCTCACTAATACCCCTTCTGTCTTCCATTGCTTCATGAACGATATTTTCCGAGACTTTGTCGATACATTTTTGATTATCTATCTGGATGATATTTTGATCTTCTCCAAGGATTGGGATTCTCATGTGGAACATATTCGGACTGTGTTCCAGATCTTGAGGGAGAATTCCCTGTATGTCAAAGGATCGAAATGCCTTTTTGGAGTACAGAGGATTTCATTTTTGGGATTTATTTTGTCTCCATTAACTATTGAAATGGACCTGGCCAAGGTACAGGCCATTTATGATTGGGTTCAGCCCACTTCTTTGAAGGCCCGTAGGAAGTTTTTGGGTTTTGCTAATTTTTATCAGAAATTTATAGCAAAATTTTCTAGTATTGCCAAGCCATTGACTGATCTGACTAAGAAGGGTGCTGATGTGTTGAATTGGTCTCCGGAGGCTGTTGCTTCCTTTCAGGAGCTGAAGCGAAGATTTACCTCCGCCCCGGTTTTGCGGCAACCTGATGTCTCACTCCCGTTCCAGGTAGAGGTGGATGCTTCTGAGATTGGTGCAGGAGCTGTTTTGTCCCAAAAGGATCCTGTAACATCTAAAATGAATCCCTGTGCTTTCTTTTCCCGAAAGTTCTCTCCATCTGAACGTAACTATGATGTGGGGAATCGGGAACTGTTGGCCATGAAATGGGCATTTGAGGAGTGGAGACATTGGTTGGAGGGAGCTAAACATCAAGTTGTGGTCCTCATTGACCACAAGAATTTGATTTACCTAGAGTCGGCTAAACGCTTGAACCCTAGACAGGCTAGGTGGGCCTTGTTTTTTACACGTTTTGATTTTGTGGCCTGTTTTCTTCCTGGAACTAAGAATGTCAAGGCAGATGCCCTCTCTAGGAGCTTCTTTGCTGATTCTCCTGTGGTGACCAAGCCTGCTACCATCTTAGGCGAAGGGGTAGTTCTTTCTGCCATCTCGCCTGATATGAGACTTGCTCTGCAAGAGTTCCAGGAGGACAAACCTGAGCGTTGTCCCAGTGGAAAGTTGTATGTTCCTGACCAGTGGAAGAAGAGAGTGATGTCTGAAGTTCATTGCTCTGCATTGGCTGGTCATCCAGGTATTTTTGGTACTAGAGATCTGGTGAGTCGCTCTTTTTGGTGGCCCACCTTGTCTCATGATGTCAGGAATTTTGTGCAGTCCTGTGGGACTTGCTCCGGGTCTAAATCTTGTTCTCGCTCTAGTGGGTTGTTGATGCCTTTGCCGGTCCCCAGGAGGCCATGGACCCATATTTCAATGGATTTCATCTCTGATATGCCGGTCTCTCAAAGAATGACTGTTATTTGGGTGATTTGTGATAGGTTCTCTAAGATGGTCCATCTTGTACCACTCCCTAAGTTGCCATCTTCCTCTGAGTTGGTGCCCCTGTTTTTGGAACAGGTGGTTCGCTTGCACGGGATTCCTGAGAACATTGTATCTGACAGAGGAGTTCAGTTTGTGTCTAGATTTTGGAGGACTTTGTGTTCCAAGCTGGGAATTCAGTTGTCCTTCTCCTCTGCTTTTCACCCTCAGACCAATGGGCAGACAGAGAGAACAAACCAGACCTTGGAGTTGTATTTGAGATGTTTTATTTCTGCTGATCAGGATGATTGGGTTTCATTTTTGCCCTTGGCCGAATTTGCTTTAAATAATAGAGCTAGTTCTGCCACTTTGATGTCACCTTTTTTTTGTAACTTTGGGTTTCATCCTCGATTTTCTTCAGGGCAGGTGGAGCCTTCTGCCTGCCCAGGTGTTGACACTGTGGTGGAGAGAATGCACCAAATCTGGGACCAAGTGGTGGATAAGTTATCTCTCTCCCAGGAAAAGGCCCAGCGGTTTTCCAATCGACATAGGACCATTGGTCCCCAGTTTACGATTGGTGATATGGTGTGGTTATCATTAAAAAATATTGCTATGAAGGTGGCTTCTCCTAAGTTTAAGCCTAGATTTATTGGACCTTACAAGATTTTGGAGATTATTAATCCGGTCACTTTTCGTTTGGCTCTCCCTGTCACATTTAAAATCCATAATGTGTTCCCATAAGTCCTTGTTGAAGAGGTTTGTTGAACAAGTTGTTCATGGGGTGGCACCTCCGGACCCTGTATTGGTTGAAGGTAACATGGAATATGAGGTAGAGAAAATACTGGATTCCCGTCTGGCTAGACGGAGACTCCAGTATTTGGTTAAGTGGAAGGGTTATGGTCAGGAGGATAATTCCTGGGTCTCTGCCTCTGATATTCATGCCAAAAGATTGGTGCGTGCCTTTCATCGGGCTCACCCTGATCGCCCTGGTGACGTGGTTGAGGGTTCGGTGACCCCTCCTCAAGGGGGAGGTACTGTTGTGAGTTCATTTTCCCCTTCGTCACTGAGGTCTGGTGAACTCCCTATTCTGGTAAAGGAAGGTAATGAGCCTGATTATCAGGCACCTGAGCCTAATGATGATGACTGGCTGAGTGGAGTCACGGACTGGATATAAGGCTGCCGACGCCCTTCTGCCCTGCGGGTGATTTCTCTGTGGACTTCTAGGAAACCAGTCTGACTCCTGCTCCTCTAAAGCTCAGTTTTCTGCTTTGCCTTTTAGCATTTGTGTTTTGTTTCTGTTTGCCTTGCTTTTCTGGATTCTGCCATTCCCTGCTGGGTTGAGCTGATTCTCCTTTTGCCGGTTGCTCTGTCTTCAGAATATTCCTGAGTACTGACATAGTCTTTTTGAAGCCTAGCGTCTTCAGGGCCTTTTTCACTGTCAGTCTGTCGGCTCTTATTTTCATAGGGTTTTTCATGGATTGCAGACAGCAGCCTTCCTGTCCTTTCCTACCTAGTTAGCTTGGGCCCCGTCTTTGCTCAGTCTATCTTTCTGTCTGTGTTGTGTTCTTTCTTCTTGCTTCACCATCATTATATGTGGGGGGCTGCCTTTTGCTTTGGGGTCTGCTCTGGGGCAGTTTAGATTTCCCTTTCTGTCTTTAGGCTATTTAATTCTCCGGCTGTGATCGAGGGGTCTAGGGCTTCGTAGGAACCCCCCACGGCTACTGCTAGTTGTGTTGATAGGTTCAGGGGTCTGCAATCCGATAGCTGCCAACCTCTCTGGTTTTCTGGACTTAGCTAGCATTTCTGTTTTTGCCTCCTACGGTGACTCAATCATAACAGTCGTGCTTGTTGGACAGCTGCACTCTTGTACTTGTGACTGTATGGCGGCCGATGCAGTATCCGCAGGCAGTGCAATGTGGGTACAAGCGGCTCCATAAGTCATATTCTCTATCGCGGCATCTGGCATCTCTTTTACTGTTCTGCCTTCATGCACGTTGACACGGTGTGTAATCTGACATACAGCATAAACCACTTCTGTTACCATCATCTCTACACACATTGACATCCAGAAAGCTTACTTTGGTCATATCATGATGATATGTTAGATGAATATTCCTGCCAACTAGATGTGGAAGAGCTAGACCCGTTGTGGGACAAATGGATTAAAAGCATCTCTGCAAAAAGGTGAGGAATATTGTTAAAGTATTTTTCTCCCTATTCCAATATGCTATCTAAAAAACTAATTAAAGATGCCAAAAAGAAAAAAGAGAAGCACATTGCTAAGGAGAGTACAACATGTTGCATTTTGTTGCGTTAGTCGCAAAAGAGGTCTGGATACACATGATGAGAGCATTATACTGCCTCTGTACAAATCCCTGGTTACACCGCACATGGAGTACTGTGTACAGTTCTGGGCACCGGTGCTCAGGAAGGATATAATGGAACTAGAACGAGTACAAAGGAGGGCAACAAAATTAATAAAGGGGATGGGGGAACTACAATACCCAGAGAGATTAGCAAAATAAGGATTATTTAGTCTAGAAAAAAGACGACTGAGGGGCGATCTAATAACCATGTATAAGTATATAAGGGGACAATACAAATATCTCTCCGAGGATCTGTTTATACCAAGGAAGGTGACGGTCACAAGGGGGCATTCTCTGTGTCTGGAGGAGAGGTTTCTCCACCAACATAGAAGGGCAGTGAGAATCTGGAACTCCTTGCCTGATGAGGTGGTGATGGCCAACTCAGTCGAGGGGTTCAAGAGAGGCCTGGATGTCTTCTTGGAGCGTAACAATATTGTATCTTACAGTTATTAGGTTCTTTAGAAGGATGTAGATCTGGGGACTTATTCTGATGGAGTATAGGCTGAACTGGATGGACAAATGTATTTTTTCGGCCTTGCTAACTATGTTATTGTTGTTTGTTTTTTTTACCTCTTTTGCAGATAACAAGGGCATTGGGGAAATGGGCGAGGTCGTAAGAATGGTTTAATTAAGATTATTAAATGAGTCTGTGTCTTTCTTTCACTTAAGAGTCTTTTTCTCAGTGTCTGTGTTTTCTTACAATGTGACTATTGGGTTAGTAATGGGGGCGTCTTACTGACGCCTCTCCATTACTAATCTCGGGGCTTGATGTCATCTGACAATACAAAGGTGACATCAACCCCACCAACTATCACCCCACTTGCCACTGCTAAAGGGCAAGTGGGAAGAGCGAGGCTAAGTGCCAGAATTGGCACATCTTAGAGATGCACTTTTTCTGGGGAGGCTGAGATCTGATGTTTTTAGCCTGGGGGGACCAGTATCCATGGCCCCTTCCTAGGCTATTAATATCAGTCCGCAGCTGCCTGCATAATCTTTTTAGGGTCCCCCATTTTAATCGTAAAGGCTAAGTATACAGCTGTGAGCTTGTATTAATAGCCTGGGACGCTCCATGGGTATTACCCCCTTCCCGGGCTATAAAAATCGTCCCCCAGCCGTTGGCTTTCCCTCTGCTAGTTACAAAAACTGCGCGGGAGTCCACGCCATTTTTTTCAGAAACATAATCTTTTTGTTAAGAATCATAGAATGGTAGAGTTGGAAGGGACCTCCTGGGCCATCTGGTCCAACCCCCTGCTCAAAGCAGGATTCGCTAAATCATCCCAGTCAGATGTCTGTCCAGCCTCTGTTTGAAGACTTCCATTGAAGGAGAACTCACCACTTCTCGTGGCAGCTTGTTCCACTCATTGATCACTCTCACTGTCAAATTTTTTTTCTAATATCTAATCTGTGTCTCCTCCCATTCAGTTTCATCCCATTGCTTCTAGTCTTTCCTTGTGCAAATGAGAATAAAGTTGATCCTTCTACAATGTGACAGCCCTTTAGATATTTGTAGACAGCTATTAAGTCTCCTCTCAGTCTTCTCTTCTGCAAGCTAAACATTCCCAAATCCAGCAACCTTTCCTCATAAGACAGGGTTTGCAGACCGGTCACCATTCTGGTCGCTCTTTTCTGAACTTGCTCCAGTTTGTTGATGTCTTTTTTAAAATGTGGTGCCCAAAACTGGACACAATATTCCAGATGAGGTCTGACCAAAGAGGAGTAGAATTGTTAATTAAATACATATACAGTAAGCAGCACACCCACTGTATATGATATCTATAACACTGTAGATAAAACCACAAAATTTTGAAAACATATATTGGACACATAAGGCTTTCATGTGATGTAACATTCGTCACCATAAAAACAAAAAAGATCACAAAGCCAAAGACTTATCAGTAGCCCCTCATATCTACCCATTCTATGTTTACTGTATCTAATCCATCTGTTCTATCCTGTTGGCTCCTGCTGCGATTTTACACTACATATATATACAGTTGTGGCCAAAAGTATTGACACCCCTGCAATTCTGTCAGATAATACTCAGTTTCTTCCTGAAAATGATTGCAATCACAAATTCTTTGGTATTATTATCTTCATTTAATTTGTCTTAAATGAAAAAACACAAAAGAGAATGAAGCAAAAAGCAAAACATTGATCATTTCATGCAAAACTCCAAAAATGGGCCAGACAAAAGTATTGGCACCCTCAGCCTAATACTTGGTTGCACAACCTTTAGCCAAAATAACTGCGACCAACCGCTTCCGGTAACCATCAATGAGTTTCTTACAATGCTCTGCTGGAATTTTAGACCATTCTTCTTTGGCAAACTGCTCCAGGTCCCTGATATTAGAAGGGGGCCTTCTCCAAACTGCCATTTTTAGATCTCTCCACAGGTGTTCTATGGGATTCAGGTCTGGACTCATTGCTGGCCACCTTAGAAGTCTCCAGTGCTTTCTCTCAAACCATTTTCTAGTGCTTTTTGAAGTGTGTTTTGGGTCATTGTCCTGCTGGAAGACCCATGACCTCTGAGGGAGACCCAGCTTTCTCACACTGGGCCCTACATTATGCTGCAAAATTTGTAGGTAGTCTTCAGACTTCATAATGCCATGTACACGGTCAAGCAGTCCAGTGCCTTTTTTATGTCTCGGGGTAAGAAGTGGGGTCTTCCTGGGTCTCCTACCATACAGTCCCTTTTCATTCAGACGCCGACGGATAGTACGGGTTGACACTGTTGTCCCCTCGGACTGCAGGGCAGCTTGAACTTGTTTGGATTTTAGTCGAGGTTCTTTATCGAACATCCGCACAATCTTGCGTTGAAATCTCTTGTCAATTTTTCTTTTCCGTCCACATCTAGGGAGGTTAGCCACAGTGCCATGGGCTTTAAACTTCTTGATGACACTGCGCACGGTGGACACAGGAACATTCCGGTCTTTGGAGATGGACTTGTAGCCTTGAGATTGCTCATGCTTCCTCACAATTTGGTTTCTCTCAAGTCCTCAGACAGTTCTTTGGTCTTCTTTCTTTTCTCCATGCTCAATGTGGTGCACACAAGGACACAGGACAGAGGTTGAGTCAACTTTAATCCATGTCAACTGGCTGCAAGTGTGATTTAGTTATTGCCAACACCTGTTAGGTGCCACAGGTAAGTTACAGGTGCTGTTAATTACACAAATTAGAGAAGCGTTGCATGATTTTTCGAACAGTGCCAATACTTTTGTCCACCCTCTTTTTTTATGTTTGGTGTGGAATTATATCCAAGTTGGCTGACAAATTAAATGAAGATAATAATACCAAATAATTTGTGTTTGCAATAATTTTCACGAAGAAACTGAGTAGGGGTGTCAATACTTTTGGCCACAACTGTATATATATATATATATATATATATATATATATATATATATACACACTTCCTTCTCACCCCTCAATGGAGGTGGTCTTTTTTTTATCCTTCCTCCATCCTGGGTCCTCTACCAGTGGCCTGGAAGTTTGAGGGTTCTGCGCAGGATCTTAGTTGTTCCCAGCATTGCGCTTTTCTGGACAGAGCTCAGATGTTACTCCTGGGATCTGTTGTAGTCATTCTTTCATCTTAGGGGTCTCTGCTCCAAGTGCCTTCACCTTCTGTGACGAACGGCCCACCGCCGTTCATCCAAATACGGAGGGCTAACGGGGGTCCCGCTGCCACCAAAATGTGACGGACAGCGGACCCTGTGTCACCACTATGTCACAATCCCACCACTGACACCGGTGTATCAGCGGACGGAGGGACGTGACACAATGCCGGCACACGGCTATCACAGGCGCAGTGGGGCTTATCTTAGTTATCCCACCACTGGCACCATGTGACCAAAAATATCCAGCAAGCTAATCTCGCTCTACAATTTGCCGCAGGGGGAGTTTAATTTGGATGCCCCACCACTGCTATCAATCTTCCAAGTACTGCGGGGATTTATGTATATCCCACTTTCTCAGTTCCACTTTGGAACTCGCAGCTCTCCGGCGCCCCCCTTACCCTCAGGTAAGTCAGGGAACTGCACCTAGGATAATTAGTCGCCGGACGGGCTGCCTGTTGTGAACCGGCAATTAGGCTTCTGCAGTAAGGGAATTATCAATGCTGTGGCCGCAGCCCCTCATTCAGCAATATAAGACCCTTCTAGACTGCCAGCAAGCCGCAATAGCTGTGCACAACGCGCTGCCACCAGTCACGGTTACTTAATTCACAGTGTTAAATTAAGAGGGTCCGTGGCAAACCCTTTGAATTAGTAGCGATTATCTATCAAAGGCGTATAGTTCGAGTCTTAGAGCATGGAGACAGATCTAAATAATTATATCATTTATTCCCCGAAAAAGTAGGGCAGTGATTACAGATAAAAGGTGCTATAAAATTGAGACATAAAATATGTACATTAGACAAGTATAAAGCAAAGTGGATGAAAGAAGAAGGTACACTCACATTTAGTCAATTGTTGTTAGGCATCCCATGTGGCTTTAAGGGGGGTGAAGGCGGAGCTGCACGTCTCCGCTCATCTGGGTTCTGCTCAGCACAAGGATTGGAGCTCTTCTGGGCTGGTTTTGCCACAGGAATGCCTTATAGGCTTTGCTTTGTGACATCATGGAGAGATGCATTCTGGGTTGATCCCACCTCTCTCATCCAAGTTATGTTTTGGCTACAAAACTTACATTAGCTATAACTTTATGGGAGAAGCTGGTATGGACTCATCAGTGGTATCATGTTTCCCAGCGTAATGAGCCCATCAAGAAAACATCAAACATCTTTGCGATATGACCGTCCATTTGGGCGCAAATCATATCTCAGGTTCTCGACATGTTAGGACTTCAGAAGTGACACTGTAGCGGAGCTGGGACCGCTCGGATCACAAAAATATGATTTTCATATCTCTACTTGGTACGGTTTTCGCAGGGCAGGCTCTTAAAGGTTTACTTCTAACTCCTGATTTCAAACAAAGAGTTTTCCTTTCCCGCACTTTTTTTTCCCTCTTTCAGCTGAGGCTGAGAGAAGCCAAATGGTGTGGCAGGAAGTTGATTTATGGCACTTGGGGGAAGGGAAGCTGCTGCAGTGTGCAATGTAACTGAGACACTGGCAGGCAGCTTCTCACAAAATGGAGGATTTGTAGCACATTCCAACAGAAAACATATCTTGCAGACATAGTACATCACACCTTCCACATTGTGACGAATGGACAGCCTGTGCCACCAATATGTCACAATCTCACCACTGACACCGGTATGTCAGCGGACGGAGGGACGCGACGCACTGCTGGCACACGGCTATCACAGGCACAGTGGGGGCTTATCTTAGTTATCCCACCGCTGCCACCATGTGACAAAAATACACAGCAAGCTAATCTCGCTCTAACAATTTACTGCAGGGGGGGTTATTTTGGGTGCCCCACCACTGCTAACAACTTTCCAAGAACTGCGGGGATTTATGTATATCCCACTTTCTCCGTTCCACTTTGGAACTCGCAGCTCTCCGGCACCCCCCTTACCCTCAGGTCAGTCAGGGAACTGCACCTAGGATAATTAGTCGCCAGATGGACTGCTTGTTGTGCACGGGCAATTAGACTACTGCATTAAGGGAATTATCAATGCTGTGGCCGCAGCCCCCCTTCAGCAATATAAGACCCTTCCGGACTGCCAACCAGCCTAACCAACCGCACACACCACGCTGCCACCAGGTCCTGGTTTCTCCACTTAAGTTATAGACTTAATGGAGGGGTTCGAAGCCAACCCAAACGGTAGCGTAATTATCTAAAAAAGGCGCATAGTTCATTTCTTAGAGCATGGAGACAGAGCTAATAGATTTTATCATTTATTCCCAAAATGTGGGCAGTGACTACACAAATAAAAGTTGTTATAAAGTTGAGACATTAAATATGTACAGTACAAATATAAAACAACAAAAGATTAAAAGGCAGAGTAACACTTACATGTGCTTAGTTGGTATTAGGCAGACCATGTGGCTGGGGGATGGGCCGCAACCAGACATCCCAAGACATCGGCAGATCTTTCTAGCAGGGCATCTGCAGCTCAAACTGCCTGAATTTTGGGAGGGAATGCCAAATCCCTTTGGGTCTGTGACCTCACGAACTGGGCGGTCTGTGAGGTCCATCCCCCTACTCTCTAAGTTGCAATTTATTTAAAAACTTATAATAATATCTTAACGAGTGAAGCTCGAATAAACTCATAAAGGGTATCATTGTTTGTGGCTTATCGAACCTAACAAGACAACATCATACATGCCATACTTAAGACACTCCATTTGGGAGCAATCCATATCTCAGTTTCTGGAGGTCCGAGAACTTCGCAAGAGCTACCGTAGCAAAGCCGGGTCCACTCAGATCACAGAAATGTAATTATTATATCTCTGGCATGAGCGAAGTGCATGCTAGGCTTCTTTTAATATTTCCTATACCTGTATCCAGCTTCTTGGCCAGGACAAAGGAATCCTTTCCCTTAGCTAATTAACATTCCTTTCTCAAAAGGAAATGGACGGTGTCCTGTTAGCCAAATGCAGGCAGACCAGCACACACAGCTGCTAAGGGGGGGAGAAACGAAAGGATGGGGGCTGCAGCTGTGTGACAAGGAGATTTTCTCCTCAGAGTGAAATGAGAGATTCTAGCATGTTACAGAAAACATCATACTTTACAGACATTTTACATTACACACGTCTTCTCCAGTTCTCCTTTGAGGTCCTGGTATTCCTCCAGCTTCTCATGTTCCTTCTTTCTGATGTTGCTGTCACTTGGCACTACCACATCTATTATCATTGCTGTCTTCTGATCCTTGTCGACGATCACAGTGTCTGGTTGGTTAGCCAACACCTGCTTATACGTAATATGTCTGGATCTTGAAGTCCCACAAGATTTTAGCCCTTTCATTCTCCACCACTTTCTCTGGGGTCTCCCACCTGGTCTTAGCCCATATGATGTGCAGATGTTCCTGTATGCAATTCCCGCTACTTGGTTGTGGCATTCAGTATAGGCTGTACCTGCTTGCATTTTGCATTCTGCCACTAAGTGTTGGACAGTTTCTGGGGTTTCTTTGCATAGTCTGCAACTTGGATCTTGTCTTGTGTGGTAGATTCCTGCTTCTTTGGATCTGATACTTAGTGCTTGCTCTTGTGCCGCTAAGATTAGCGCCTCTGTGCTGTCTCGGAGTCCATCTTTCTCCAGCTATTGGTAGGATTTTTCCATGTCAGCCACCTCCATTATCTGTCGATGGTACATCCCATGCAGCAGCTTGTCTTGCCATGGCGCTTCATGCTCCTATTCTTCCTTCCAGATCTGTTGTTGTTGCTGCCTTAGGCTTTCTCTCAGCAGCTCATCTTTTGGTGCCATTTTTCTGTAGTATTCCTGGATACTCCTTATTTCATCCATGATGGTGGCTTGGATGCTTATCAAGCCTCGACCACCCTACTTTCTGTTGGTATACAATCTTTGGGTGCTAGACTTAGGGTGGAGACCTCCATGCATTGTGAGGTGCTTTCGTGTCTTCACAGCTGTAGATTCCATCTCTCCTATTGGCCAGCACACTATGCCAGCAGGGTATCTGATAACTGGCAGGGCATATGTACTGATGGCACAGATTCTATTCTACCCATTGAGCTGGCTCTTCAGGACCTGTCTTACCCTATGATGATATTTGGATGTTGCTGCTTTCCTTGCCTCCTCATCATGGTTACCATATCCCTGTGGGATGCCGAGGTACTTGTAGCATGTCTGTACATCTGCTACGTGCCCTGCTGGTAATTCCACTCCAACTGTCTTGACCATCTTGCCTCTCATTATTACCAGCCGGCTGCACTTCTTCAGTCTGAAGGACATCCCGATGTCTTCACTGTAGATCCTTGTCAGTTGGATCAGTGAATTGATGTCTTGTTCGGTTTTCGCATACAGCTTGATGCCATCCATGTAGAGGAGGTGGCTGATGATGCTTCCACTCTTGAACTTGTATCCATAGCCAGACTTTGTAAGTATCTGGTTGAGGGGGTTCAAGCCTATGCAGAACAGCAATGGTGACATTGCACCACCTTGGTATATGCCTCATTTGATGGTCACTTGTGCTAGTTGTCTTGAGTTCACTTCCAATGTTGTTCTCCGTAGCCCCAGTGAGTTTCTGAGGAAGGTTCTTAATTTCCTTTTGACATTGTAGAGAGCCAAGCTTTCACAGATCCATGTGTGTGGCAATGAGTCATAAGTTTTCCTCAAGTCAATCCAGGCTGTGCTGAGATTGGTCTGTCTGGATCTTCAGTCTTGAGTGACTGCTCCATCTACTAGGAGTTGGTGATTAGAGTCTCTGGTGTTGGTCCCACTCCCAATGCCTTTCTGAGCTGGATTCATGATCCATGAATTCATGATAAGGGAGGCTGGGGTTCAAATCCTGGCTCTGCCCTGTGAAATAAATATGTATGTATTCTATGTGTATATATCTATTTTATTCTTACCTGTCACGCTTTATTCTTTTACCGAATGTTACCGCTGATATAGAAGAGTTAATGGTTTGCTTTTATATCCCTTTAAATGCCTTTAAGACTTCAATTGCCTTTTGCCTTATTATTGCTAGAATTATTCTTATGTAGACTAGTAGTCTCTGTCTTCAAGGAAACTATACTTGTTATCATATTTGTTCTCAACAACGTGTTCTGGGTATATTGTAAACAAGGTATGACCCTGAGGTGACGGTGGGGGCCAAATGAGCTCCAGAGTCACATATTGTTGTAAATGGTATAAAAACATGTCTTATATTTCATTACATCAGATAAAGTGATTTAGCGACGACCAGTGTGTGTGTCACTTTGTCTCCAAGCGCTTGTGAACAGAAGGGCGAGAAACCTCACAATTCGGACTCACTGGTGATCTGGACAGCTGACGCTTGGTCAGAACAAAAGCAGCTACGACAGTTTTGGCGCCCGACGGGGACCGTTGAAACCAGCCTATTCGGAATCCGAATGTGGGAGCTTCCTGGAAGGTTGAAAATGCAGAATCCGGCTGCAGCAGGTGAGAACATTTATTCTTACATTGATTCTGCATCTGCAACCTTTCTAAGGATGTCTACATATCTCTGGGTAAGACTGTACAAACACGGTTCAAAAGAACCTACATCACCAGTGAGCGGTGAGTATGTCCGTATGAGAGTTGAATAATAGAGTAATAAGATAATAATTGTCATCTGTATTATCTGTTAAACTGTTCTGGCAATATACTAATATACTAACTGGTTGTGTACTGGTGTACTGTGTAGCACAAAGTCTGGGATAGACTCTGTGCAGTGGTTATTTTGGATTGCCAGTAAATTTGTATAAGGCTGTGGTTTTTGGTTGCTCTGGTTTTCAATGTTTCTTGTGTAAGAAGTTGGCTTTGGTGTCCTCGGAGTGTCAGTGGACACTGCTGTAGGTTAAAGTGTCAATCAAATCCAAAGTGCAAGACAGGCAGGCTGTGTGAATCCTTGTATATATGTCTATGAGAACCTCTGAATAAGATGAGAGATGAGTAATTGAGTATAAAAAAGTCCCTGAATGTGATGAATGAATCATCACACATCATTTTTGTGTCAAGAGATTTGTTACCTTTCTAGTTGTGGGGGATCCCGGACAGATGCGTTATAGATATTTCAAATCTACATCTGAGACTGAATGAATTGAGTAATGATATAGCTCGTGTTATATGTGACATTACATTGTAAAGTTTCCTGAATGCATTTGGCCAGAAAAAGGGCAAGACTCAGTTACTCATTATACAGTTATCTGCTCTTACAGTGAAATCCCGCGATTTTGAGTTTTCTTTGTAGAAATTGATTTTGATAAGTCTAAAGAACTACGGAATTCTGTGAAGGACGACGCTGCATTCTGACGGGAGGGGGGAAGGATGCCGCTGCGCAGTTTTTCTTCTCCCTTCGCTCTTATCTCTGCTGAGTGTGAGCTGTGCTCAAAATTCTCTGTAATTCTATCCGTAAGGTACGCGCTGAAAGATTTGTGCATTTTAAAGCAACAGTACTTAATTGAAGTTGGAAGTTAAAAGTAAAATATGGTGCCTAATTTAGAAGGAAATTGTAAGTGTAAGTGATTGTTTGGTCATTAATGTGTTTGAACCTGCTTCTAGTTGTGTGATTGATTTGTATAGCAAATTGTGTATCAACAGAGGAGGTAGCCGACTGTACGGCTGATAAAGTAGGTCAGAGGCCTATCACACCTGGGCCTTCTTACTTTAGTCAGCGGGTTTTTTGTTGTGGGTGAGAGGCGAGGGCGAGGAGCCCTCTGAATATACCTTGGCAGGCTCACTCTGACTTGCTATGTGTGGGCTGTAAGACAGAGGTCCAGGCACACAGAAGGGCATTTCAGAAGAAAGGTGAGCTGTCTAAAGTTGAAATAGCCTTCCCACAACAATCCATGGAGCTGGGCTGGAAGGATTCAGGCCTGATCCTATTCTAGCCAGCTGATCTAACGGGTGAGAGGCAGAGAGCCTTCCCGTTACATCATGTAGGTCTACCGGGCGAGAGGCAAGGAGCCTTCCCGCTACACCTTGGCAGGCTCTCTCTGACTTGCTAAGTGTGGCCTGTAAGACAGAGGTCCAGGCACACTGGGAGGGCATTTCAGAAGAAAGGTGAGCTGTCGGTAGAAAAAGGTTGAAGCCATGGCAACTTTTTCTGTGTACAGTCGGTGCCCCCAATGAGATCCAAGACAGCTATGCAAATTGTAAAAGACAGAGCAGAAAGGAAGCAGTGAAACAGGTAGGTTGTACAAATATTGAAAAAGGCAAAAATACCAGAGTGTGAATGTTTGGATGTACAAAAAGGCACAGACAAGGGAAGAAAATAGCAAGTGAATAAATGATGCTTGAGAATGTGCAGCAGTGTGGAAGGTGTATTATGAATGTTTGATTGACAAAGTGTAACCAGAGACCCAGACAAAACAGATGGACTTGTAAACACTGTGATCAGACTCGGACAAACCCAGACTGAATAGCTACTTCTGTGACCTGTGCTACTGACCTAAGCGAGTTGCACTAAATCCTATCCAGACAAGATCATAAGAAGCTGACATAATAGTGTGGATAGTGGGGACATTGGCCCTTGAGGAGTAAGCTGACAGTAGACATCAGACGACCAACCCCATCAGGACCTAGAAGTGCGACTAGAATAAGAAAGATGCAGGTGTATTATCCCTGGAGCCCCTCTGACCAGCTAGCTTTGCTGAAGCAGCTGCCTGACCCTGAAGACCAACCATTCCCGTTTTACAGACACATAAAGGAAGTACAGCAGACATATAATTGTACCTGGGCAGACCTAGAGAGGTTGGTGAGTTTAAAGGCAGGTGACGCACTAGATCATATAATTAAGACACATACAGATGTGACAAAGAATCAGGCTTGGGGCATGGATGATAAATCTGCACTGTCTGGGGAGACATACTGTGAGTCACTAAGACAATGGGCTACAGTGGAACAATCAGAGCAGTCCGTACTCCTGACTAACGTGACACAGCAAAGAGGAGAGAGGGTAGAGATGTACTTTGTACGGTTACAGCTGAAATGGGCAGACATGGGGTACATTTGCATAAACCCACTTGATGTTAGAATACTGGTGAATGCATTCATTGACGGTATGAACAAAGACTTACGAGACGCAGTACAGACAGCCAGACCTGAATGGAGACATGTAGATCCGAAAGACCTCCTTAAGGTGGCTAAAGAAATTGAGAAAACAAGGAAGATAAGACGACCTGTCATGTATGCTGGAGCACAAGGAAAAAAGTGGAGACGTAATAGGGGACCTAAGGACCTAGAAACAGTGAGGTGCTGGAATTATGGTACTTACAAAACTTATTGTTAGTGACAATACCCCTATGAAATTACTGGGAGCAGATGTGCTGAGTGCGATCCCGGCCACCATACAGTACTCTCCTGAGGGTATTACAGTCACAAGTCCCCTCTCAGATAAACATTTGTGTAAGATTGCGGCAATGGTGTATATGACAAAAGCTGTGAAACTAACACCTGACACCAAAATGCCTGAGGATGAGGAAATGGGACAGGGGCCCGACACTGTTTGGGCAAGGGGAAAAACTGATGTGGGTCGGCTGCCCATTCCCCCTGTCATGATTAAAATGAAAGAAGGAAACATTCCTTGTTTAAAAGTAATACCCCTTGAGCCTAGCCAAATCAATTGCCCCGAGCAGAGATATTAGAGAGTATGTTAAGGCAGGGGTTCTGGTGCAAAGAAACCCCCCCCACCCACTTACAGAAAGGTTCATAACTTAAGGGCTATTAATGATGATACAGTGAGTGTGACCTCAATCGTCCCTAACACACACACACACAATACTGTCACAGATCCCAGTAATGTCAAAATGTTTCACAGTCATTGATTTAGCAGGTGCATTCTTCTCTGTACCTCTGCACCCAGACTGTCAGTATCTTTCTCCTTTACTCATAGAGGTGAACAATATTGTTGGAAAATCCTCCCACAAAGGAGGAAAGAAATCCCCTGTCATCTATTCGGCAGCGATGGCAGGGATCCTTGAGTAGTGGCAATCACCTCATCCGCTGATTGTACTATTACAGTACATGGATGACCCTAAGGGTTGCAAGGTCTCACGTGACAAATTACAGTATTACAAACAAAAGGTGACATTTGTTGGGACATTATATTGCCGAAGGTACCAGACAGCTGACAGGAAACAGGCAATTCAAGATCTCCCTCTACCCAGGTCACATCAGCATCTATGCACTTTCCTAGGTCTAGTGACCTACAGTAGGCCTTGGATAAGGTCCACTTCACAAATATTCCAACCACTTTATGACTGCTTGTCATCAGACCCGGGACCTCACACAAAATTGATTGTGTCTGCATAGAACTGATGAGTCAGGAGACAGTTGGGTTTGCACACGTTCATGAAAAACCTGTTCCTAATGCAGACTTTGAGTTTCTTTTTTGTAGATGGCCCCAGATACCACCAGGATGGACGATTCTACACTGGATATGCAGTAGTATCCTCACATGAGGTAATCCGAGCGGAACCACTGTCTCCTCACATGTCGGCGCAGGAGGCAGAGTTGAAGGCACTCACTGAGGCGTGTAGAGCCGCTGCAGGTAAAGTCGCTAATATTTTCACAGATTCGAAGCCCATTAAAATGCAGAGCTGGTGAAACAATTGATGGAGGCATTGATGTTACCAGTCCAGGTTGGCATTGTCAAGGTAAAAGCACACACAAAGGTGACTCCGTGGAGGTAGAGGGCAATAGAAGGGCGAACGAGGCTGCTAAAATAGCACAAGGCGGCCTAGAGAGAGCAGTGGACGGTGGCGGGGAGTCAGCGTATTCCAGCCACATTGAGTCTAGATGTCCTGAAATCCCTCCAGCAAAAGGCTGCCCAAACAGAGAAGGTACACCGGGGGAGACTGGGAGCTGAGCTGAACTCAAATGGAGTATGGGAGAATAAGGATAAATTGTGCCCACCAAAGTCCCTGTTCCCAATCATGGCGCAAGCAGCTCATGGCCCCACTCACACCTCAAAAAGTCACGTGTGCCATGGTAGATGCCTTCTGGATCGCTCCTGGTTTCAGTTACGCAGCGAAACTTGTACAATCATGCCTCATCTGTGCACAGCACAACCCAGGTAAAACAGTAAAAGTCCCTAAGAAAGCGACACCTAGGCCTCTCTACCCGTTTCAGAGACTGCAGATTGACGACATACAGCTACCAAGGTAGGATTGTATGCAAATATCCTAGTATGTGTAGATCTCTTCTCTGGATGGCCAGAGGCCTACCCGGTGAAATGTGCAAATGCTAAAATGACTACAGACAAACTGATGAAAGAACTGATCTGCAGGTATGGTGTCCCAGAAACCACAGAAACAGATAGGGGTACACACTTCACGGGAGAAATAATGAGGGAAGTCATGCAGGCCCTGGGTGTACAGCAAACATTTCATACACCATATAGGCCACAAGGTAGTGGGAAAGTGGAAAGACTAAATGGGACACTTGAACTGAAAATTCAAAAGGCCATGGCAGACACAGGAAAGAGCTGGGTAGAGCCATGGCAGACACAGGATAGAGCTGGGTAGAGCCATGGCAGACACAGGATAGAGCTGGGTAGAGCCATGGCAGACACAGGGAAGAGCTGGGTAGAGCCATGGCAGACACAGGATAGAGCTGGGTAGAGCCATGGCAGACACAGGAAAGAGCTGGGTAGAGCCATGGCAGACACAGGAAAGAGCTGGGTAGAGCCATGGCAGACACAGGATAGAGCTGGGTAGAGCCATGGCAGACACAGGGAAGAGCTGGGTAGAGCCATGGCAGACACAGGATAGAGCTGGGTAGAGCCATGGCAGACACAGGATAGAGCTGGGTAGAGCCATGGCAGACACAGGAAAGAGCTGGGTAGAGCCATGGCAGACACAGGATAGAGCTGGGTAGAGTGCTTGCCTCTTGCACTCTTTTCAGTTAGACACACTCCAAATAGAAAGACAGGCTTGTCTCCCTTTGAAGTCCTGTTTGGTAGTGCACCAAAGACTGGTCTGTACTTCCCACAGGTGCTACAAATGCAACACGGGTCTATGACAGCCTACGTCCCGGACTTGCAGGAAAGACTTAATGTGGTGTATAAACGTGTTCTCATACATTCCAGATCCTAACACCAGTGCAGATGTGCACCAGCTGAATCCAGGTGATTGGGTGGTTATATGCAGACACGTGAGAAGGAGCCTGGACCCACGATTTGACGGCCCCTTCCAAGTCCAGCTGACCACATCCACCTCAGTAAAACTTGAGGGAAAGTCCACCTGGATCCACGCCAGTCACTGCAAGAAGGTCCTGTCAACAGCAGAATGACTGTACTCCTCATCACCTTGCTGGCAGTGACAGGGTTACTGCACTCTACAGAGACACAGGACAAACTCTTAAATGCTGATTGGGACAACAAACTTATTCGGCATCATGCTCTTCTTATAAAGGACAGAAACCGAAGGACTGTTGGATCTGTCCACACAGCCCAGTATCTGCGAGGACCATGACGTACTTGGCCTTACCTCTGGAGCCACGGGAGGTATTAACCCCACACTGCCTACACAATGAGACTTGGACTCAATCTAGGTGTGCCCCGTGATATATCTGCCTCATTGGCTGTAATCGGATGGGCCGCTAATCCCTGGTTTCAGTTTAATATAACGCGGCCTAAAGGTACAAATGTGGTGGCGGGAATATGACTCAGATATCGGAAATATGGTCGCCAGGAGGAGGACTGAAATCCCTCACTCAGACCCTATTCCCAATGATGGACGGTGGTTCAGTCTTCAACACACTGGAGCAGACACCTGTGGTGAGGACAATAATTGCTTCCGCATATACACTCATGATTAGAGTTGAGCGATACCGTCTGATACTTCAAAGTATCGGATCGGAATGGATCGGCCGATCTTAAAAAAAAGTATCGGTATCGCCGATTCTGATACCGGAAGTCCCATTCAAGTCTATGGGACTTCCGGTATCGGAATAAGAAAAACCCTGTTTTTGCCTTGTACAGCCTCTCTGGGGTCTGTACGGGCCTTTCGGGGGGCTGTGCCGGCCTGCCAGGGGGTCTGTGCAGGCTCCGGTGGTCTGTGCCGGCCTGCCGGGGGGCTGTGCCGGCCTGCCGGGGGGGCTGTGCAGGCTCCGGTGGGCTGTGCCGGCCTGCCGGGGGGCTGTGCAGGCTCCGGTGGGCTGTGCCGGCCTGCCGGGGGGCTGTGCCGGCCTGCCGGTGGTCTGTGCAGGCTCCGGTGGGCTGTGCAGGCCTGCCAGGGGGCTGTGCCGGCCTGCCGGGGAGCTGTGCAGGCTTCGGGGGTCTGTGCAGGCATCGTCCGATGGGACTACAAGTCCCATCGGGCGATGCCTGCTACCATGACAGTGATTGACACATTAGCCAATGATGGGACAGTAGTAGTCCCATCATCCGGCTAATGTGTTGAATGTAAAAAAAAAAAAAAAAAAAATTACATGCTACATACATGCTACATTCATACTACATACATGCTACATTCATACTACATATATACTACATGCAACATACATACTACATATATACTACATGCATGCAACATGCATACTACATATATACTACATGCATGCAACATGCATACTACATATATACTACATGCTACATACATACTACATATATGCTACATATATACTACATGCATGCTACATACATACTGCATATATACTACATACATACTACATGCATGCTACATGCTACATACATACCACATACATACTACATACATACTACATGCTACATACATACTACATATATACTACATGCATGCTACATACATACTACATGCTACATGCTACATACATACTACATGCATGCTACATACATACTACATACATACTACATGCATGCTACATACATACTACATGCATGCTACATGCTACATACATACCACATACATACTACATGCTACATACATACTACATATATACTACATACATACTACATGCATGCTACATGCTACATACATACCACATACATACTACATGCTACATACATACTACATATATACTACATGCATGCTACATACATACTACATGCATGCTACATACATACTACATGCTACATATATACTACATGCTACATACATACTACATGCATGCTACATACATACTACATGCATGCTACATACATACTACATGCTACATACATACTACATATATACTACATGCATGCTACATACATACTACATGCTACATACATACCACATACATACTACATATATACTACATGCATGCTACATACATACTGCATGCTACATGCATGCTACATACATACCACATATATACTACATACATACTACATACAATACATTCATACAATACATACATAGACATACAGTACATATAACATAGAGTAACATACTTACCAATACTTGTCACATTGTTCCCCGAAGCCATTGTCTTTTACGGAATAAATATTAACATAACAAACCACAAAAATACTCACCCACGATCCGAAGCAGTCCACGAGTGTGTCCCACGACGATCTTGAGTAGAGAACTGCAGCATCAGCTGATGCTGCCGTTCTCTACGGGCTGCAGGAATCCAATGACGGAAGGTAGGTATCCTTCCGCACTGTATTCCTCCGCCACTTAAAAAAAAAAAAGTCCCTAGTCTCACTTTATGCTATTGCTGCGTGGGAATTTCCCACGCAGCAATGTAGTATATATGTAGTATGTATGTAGCATGTAGTATGTATGTAGTATGTATGTAGTATATATGTGGTATGTATGTAGCATGCAGTATGTATGCAGTATGTATGTAGCATGCATGTAGTATATATGTAGTATGTCCCTTGATAAAGCGCCTGTGGCGGGCGCGAAACGTACGTCGGGTGTACAAACACAGAAAGCGCCTATCTTAATCCTGCTCATTTAGACACAGTTCATATGTTCAGGTATTAAATACATTAGATAGGGACTGCTTCAATACGGGTTACCTTGACGTTGGTGAGGCAGCTTGGTATACATTTTTTTGCAAAAAAACGTATAGACTAAATACCCTGTGTTTGTTATTACCTTTTATCAGCACTTGCTGACTACTGTTATGTCTTATTGCAAGGTATTTTTGCACATTTGTCATTCTGTGCTTTTTGTTTGTGTTTCAGTCAGGGTGGAGTGAACATGGTCCAACAGACTTGTTCACATTGTGCATGTCACATGTGTGTTTTTAATCCAGTTTTTTTCATGCTTATGCATGATTTGAGAGACCCCACCCCTCTCTTGTGTGACATGCACATAAGGAGCTGTCTTGCATCACGTGCCCATACCAGAAAGCGCCTATCTTAATCCTGCTCATTTAGACACAGTTCATATGTTCAGGTATTAAATACATTAGATAGGGACTGCTTCAATACGGGTTACCTTGACGTTGGTGAGGCAGCTTGGTATACATTTTTTTGCAAAAAAAGTATAGACTAAATACCCTGTGTTTGTTATTACCTTTTATCAGCACTTGCTGACTACTGTTATGTCTTATTGCAAGGTATTTTTGCACATTTGTCATTCTGTGCTTTTTGTTTGTGAATAATGTATGTGTGGAAAAAAAAAATCTAAGGCTGAACCTTCTGTAGTGTATCATAGACCCCAGGTGGCCATTGCTGATGGGGAAGGTGAGTGTCCACACTGAGGGTGGATGGGAGAAGCAGGGAGGAAGCCCCCTTATGGGTACTAGACCCATGAGACAGTAGCTCCTTTGTGGACATCAGCTGACCCTGTGGCAAAGGTTATACCATTTACAAAAGGGGAAATTGATATAGAAGAGTTAATGGTTTGCTTTTATATCCCTTTAAATGCCTTTAAGACTTCAATTGCCTTTTGCCTTATTATTGCTAGAATTATTCTTATGTAGACTAGTAGTCTCTGTCTTCAAGGAAACTATACTTGTTATCATATTTGTTCTCAACAACGTGTTCTGGGTATATTGTAAACAAGGTACGACCCTGAGGTGATGGTGGGGGCCAAATGAGCTCCAGTCACATATTGTTGTAAATGGTATAAAAACATGTCTTATATTTCATTACGTCAGATAAAGTGATTTAGCCATGACCAGTGTGTGTGTCACTTTGTCTCCAAGCGCTTGTGAACAGAAAGGGCGAAAACCTCACGATTCGGACTCACTGGTGATCTGGACAGCTGACGCTTGGTCAGAACAAAAGCAGCTACGACACCGCTTTTTCCGATTTTAAGAAAAATGCTCCGAATGTACCATAGTCATCTTTAGTAGAGAGACAGTTCATGTCATGTCTCTAGCTTGGATACCCAATAGTTGTAATAAACAGAGGATTCACGGCGGTCGCTGGCACGGCTAGGTAATCCTTCAGCATCTTCCAAAACTTTTCCCTAGTCAGAGTAACCTGTGCATCAGGGCCTTGGCAATGGAAGCATCTGAGAAAACTGTCCCAGACCTTTGAAAGTTATCCCCTATCTCTCTCTGCTGCATCTGACGTGTATCTCCCTCATCTCCACTCCTTGGTTGTCCAAGGAACTGTGACCTCTGACAGCAACATTTATAGATGTGAATTTTTTAATAATTCTTCAACTATGACCTTCTGGTACTGCAACATTTTATTAGCCCTCTCTGCCACAGGAAGGAGAGATGTAAAGTTCTCCATGTAATGTGGATATAGAAGGGTGACTAACCAGTAATTAGTGTTGGTCAAAATGCGTACAATGTGATGGTCACGGGAAAATCAGCGGAACATAAACTAAGCCATGTGTGCCAGACTGTCAACAGACAAGACTTCCCTGTCCCCACCAAGAGGGCGACTGTCCATGTTGTCCTCCACGTTCTTCCTCTCCTCGTCTTCAGGCAATCCACGCTGAATAGACGGGATGAAGGTGGTGTAGGTAGTACCTTTTGTAGCTCAGGCAGCCACCTCCTGTTCTTCCTCCTCATTATTATCATTATTTATATAGCACCATTGATTCCATGGTACTGTACATGAGAAGGGGTTACTGTCATGAACAGGGAGTGTTTGGTTGCCCCCAATTCGTCAGGGATTTATTATATCCCACCTTCCAGTTCCGGTTTGGAACTTGCAGCTCTATGACCCTCAGGTCAGTCAGGGAACTATACCTAGGACAACTAGTCACCAGAAAGGCTGCTTTGCTGTGTACTGGCTATTGGGCATGCTGCAGTGAGGTCAGTATGAATGTTCCCAGTCTCAGGTGGGAAATACCAATAGAAACGTCCATCCGTCACTGCCAGAGTCTCCCCAAATCCCCAGAACACTGGTTGCCACCAGCTCCGAGTTGTTATATGAATCTTGGGTCAGGAGCCAACCCTCTTGGTAGCGTGAATTTTGCGCGGTGGACGTGGCAAGTAAACTTATAGAGCAAGGAAAAAAGAACTAGTAAATATTATAGATTTTACTCCAAAAAGAATGGCCAGTGTTTACAAAAGCACAAAAGATGTTACAAAGAAAGACAGATACAGTATATACAATTATAAAAAAAAATTAAGGCATGAACTTACAGTGATCAGTCAATGGCATGCCATGTGGAGATGGGGGAGGGGCACCATCCCCAAGGGAAAGTTGTTCATCAGCACAGCTCCTTGCTGGCACTCTGGGCAAAATTACACCCTCCTAATTGGGCTTCATAGCTTTATACTCTCTCTGGTGGGTGACATCACTGGCTGGGCGGAGGTATGGCATGCACTCCCCTTTTGAAAGTTACTAAAAAGCTTATGAGTGCCATATCTCTGGATGAGAACCTCAGACAGAGATATCATAGGTTTGCCTACGAGTTTTCCTTCCATTTAACACTAAACATATCTCTACGTATTACGGGAAGCAGATTCCCGTTTCTCAGTTCCTAGTGAGCGAGGAGATCCAAGAACACTGTGGCGAATAGTTCTAATGATGTAGATATAAAAAATACAGGTATCTTGCATATATGAATAATCCACACCATTATATTTGATCTGATACACAATGGAACCATGTGTGCTTCTAAACAATGGCTGGTTTTGCTGATACCAAACTACATTCCTGAGGGAGGGGGCAAGGGTATAGAATTACACAGGCACACTGAGGGGGTATGCAGCTGTGAAGGGGGGATGTTTGTGAGCTCAGTGTACTTTACAAACCAATGGGGGGGGAAGGGCAGCGTGTCATTTAAAACCCAAGGAGATGTAGCAGAGCTCTGTATGTGTGACTACAACACTAAGAAGTTATGCCATATTCCTGACAGCTACATCAAAATACAAATATCACTTACAGTAAACTAACAATCCCAGACTGATACAGAGGGGAGAGGACCCTGCCCTTGCGGGCTTACATTCTACAGGATTATGGGGAATAGAGGAGGAAGGAAGAAGATTCAAACAAAGGACAATTGACACATCCGATATGAAAAATGAATAGAAAACTTTATTTGAACATGGAAGACAGATAAAAGATAGCAGTAAAAGACATGGGTATAAATAAACCCTCACAAGCAAGGGAAGGCTAGGTCCACATGGGAATAAACCATAGGCATATAATAGCAAGTATATGAAAGTGTTGATAGACTATATATTAATAGTACAAAGCTATAAGTAACTGCCTATGTGAATAAATATGATTCTTAGATCATGCTAATGATAGTAGTTAAAACACAGCGGTATAATGATGTAAGTTACCTTAAATAAGGATGGATCAAAGTCTACTCCCAGAGGGCCTGCCTGCCACCCCTACGTACGTTTCGGATGAACACTCCATCAGGGGGCGCCTTACATCTTTATACCGCCGACCTGGAGCCGCTCCGGAGGGCGGGAGCATCGGGCGGACCGCCTGTCTCCCTGGCCCTGCGAATCAGCAGCAAGAGTGCTGGCCAAGGGCAGGGGGTCCACGCGATGAGCACGGGCCTTCAAACAAGGAGACGGCCGGAGGGACCACCACGCGGGAGGTGGTTCTGGCCGTGAGGGACTCTGTCGGAGGTGAGGCCTGCAGGGACAGGGCATAATGGTACAGGGAGAAGTCAGGGCAGGAATGGATAGAGCCCCAGGGAAGGCCAGCGCCGCCTGAGGCGCGGACAGGGGTCAGGAGAGGGCACAGAGAGGTGAGCGCCGAGGCCAGTAATAAGAGCTTGAAGCCAGTGCTCACCGTCCTGTGCTGCTCTCTGCCGCAGGGCCTCCATCAGGGAATCAGACATAGCTGCAGGGGGTTCCAGGGACCTCAGACAAGAGCTTCCAGGCGTCAGCCTGGGGAAAGAGAACGTCACTGACCCCGGGCACCTGAATTTAACCCATGTAGGTGTGGATGGATGCCCCTTCCCCTTTAATCCCATTGGTTAGTTGGGCATCCCAATTAGTGTTTCAACTGGGGAATGGTGAAAAAGGGAGGGAGATGGAGCACTGAACTGTATTTTTGTTAAACTTTAGCCATATGGGCTCCTCAGAGGCATGTTCCTTATTTAGTACCATGCCTGCCATTCCCTAGTTAAGTCTCTTAGTAGGGCCTTGCCTTGTATAGTAACAGGAGCTACAAAACCCAATGGATCATACAGGCTGTTGATCATAGACAGAACAACTCTACGTGTGAAAGGTCTTTCTTCCTGGCTGACCTGAAAGGTAAAAGTGTCTGATTGGAATCTCGGGCTTCTCTGGAATCTACAGAGATGCCCGAGGCTGTGTTGCATTGGTGCAGGGTCTTACCCCAAGTCCAGGTCTCTGAGACCGTTACATATGTCCTGAGAAGGGAATGCTTCCATGAGTTCTTGGCTGTTTGAAGCTATTTTGTGAAGACTGAGGTTCGAGCAGGCAAGAATCTCCTGAGCTCTCCTAAGACTGATGGCAGTCTCATTTGAAGGCATGGCTTTCAGACAGTCAACATAAAAGTCTTTTTCTATGAATTGTCTGACATCTGCTCCGTATTCTGTTACTCCTTCTTGAGTCGACCTTTTGAGTCAGTAAATGGCGACTGCAGGTGAAGGACTGATGAAAAAGATGTGCACTCTCATGCGATACTCTGTGACTTCTTTAGTAGGATCATTGTCTCTGTACCAGAAGAATCTTAGGAAGTTCCTGTCTCTCTCACAAGGAAACAATGGAACATTTGCTGGATGTCAGCGATGAAGGCAATGGATTCCTTACGGAAACGCCTAAGAACTCCCAGCAGTTTGTTATTGAAGTCTCATCCTGTCAGTAGAACGTCATTCAGGGAGACATCATCAAACTTAGCATTGGAATCGAACAACACTCTAATCTGGCCTGGTTTCTTAGAGTGGTATACTCCAAACATGGGTAGGAACCAGCATTCTTCAGTCTTTGAGAGTGGGAGCTAGCTCTGCATGAGTTTTCAAAAATCTTTGACATGAAGGAGAAAAAGTGATCATTCATATCTGGTATCTTTTGCAGATTATGTTTGAGGAGAAACGTTTTAATGCCTGATTTCTGTTGTTCAGTAGACGTGATCTGTGGGTTCTGAAGGGAAGAGGTGCAACCCAGCTGTTGGTCTCATCTTTAACAAGTACTTTGTCCATTACCTCTAAGAACAAGTTGTCCTCTACCGACATTGCCACTTGGTTGTCCTGCTTAGTTCTCTGGAAAACTGTGCACCCTAACTGATCCTCATAGCTTCCTGACACCGTACTGCTGTCGTGAGTAAAGTCTATGAAATAATTGGGCAGTTGGATGCTGTGTGGTAGTTCTCTGACAAGGAACTCGTTGTTGCAAGGTTGGAAAAAAGATGAGCATCCTTTCTCCAGAGTATTTGTCAGCATGCTTATTACAGAAGATGGGGCATGCATGTGTCTCAAGCTTACGTTTCCTAATATTACCCATCCTAGGTCTAGCTTTTGGGCAGAGGGAGCATTGTGGAGACCATTGATATGACTTCTCACTTTATGAACCTGTATGATATCTCTCCCCAACAGCAGGATTATCTGGGCCTGATCGTCGAGTTCCGGTATAAGGTGTGCTATGAGTATTAAGTGAGCGTGATGGATTGCCACATCTGGTGTAGGGATTTCAGATCTATTGTCTGGGATCTGGTTACTCTCGATGATCGTAGGTAGTGGTAGGCAGAATTGCCCATCTAAGGACTCGATTTGGTAGTCAGTAGCTTTCCTGCCTTCTGTTGTCACAGTACCTGCACACGTCTTTAATGAGTAGAGAGTGCTTGGTCCTTTGATGTTGAATAGGTCAAAGAATGTTGATCTAGCCAAGGATCGATTACTTTGATCATCCAGGATAGCATACGGTCTTACAGCTTTGTCTCTTTTGCCTTTTGGGTTCACTCTGACGAGGCATTATAACCCAATCCGCATTGAGAAGATGAGATGAGGATGGGCTGTGTAGCATCAATCAGTATAGTTTCTTGCTCCACCTGCAAAGCCTTTTGAGCAGTGAGCGTTTCAGTAGACAGAGAAGCAGGATGGTGACCCTGATTATGGCATCACCGCCGCTCACTTAGTCAAGTACTCAAAGTTTTGGAGAATCGCACAGATGTCAGACTTCCATGCCCACTCATCAGCTGTTATGTGTGTAGGCTGACTAGAAAACTGATAGGCATGTTGCAGCTGGTATTCAACTACTGCCATTTGCTGCTCACAAAGCCTTGCCAGCAAATGTAATGTTGAGTTCCAACACATGGTGACATTGTAGTCGGTGAGCTGGAAGTTGCAAACGCTGCTGCAGCACTGCCAGTGTGGCGGCAGCTATAACAAACTTGCAGAAATGGGCACACATGGCGTACTTTCACAAGTAGCTCAGGCAGATCTGATACGCAGATAAGTATTGAGAAACTGCTGACCCACTAAGTTGACCAAGTGGACCAGGTATGGTACGTGTGCGATGTTGTCCATCTTCAGAGCTGCCACCAGGTTAAGGCCATTGTAGCACATGACCATGCCTGGTTGTAGGTTCAGGGGTGAGAGCCACAGATCAGTCTGGTCGGTTAGAGCTTTCAACATCTATGCAGTGAAGTGTGCTTTGTCACCTAGGCAGATCAGCTTCAGCAGAGCCTGTTGCCGCTTGGCCGAGGCAGTGCTCACTACAACCATCACTCCACCCCACCACCATGTCCCATCACTACCACCATCACTCCAGCTCCATCATGTCCCCTCACTACCACCATCACCCCAACTCCATCATGTCCCCTAACTACCACCATCACTCCACACCAACACCATCATGTCCCCTCACTACCACCAACACTCCACCCCACCACCATCATGTCCCCTCACTACCACCATTACTCCACTCCACCTCCATCATGTCCCCTGACTAGCATCACTCCACCCCACCTCCATCATGTCCCCACACTGCCACAATCACTCCACCCCACGACCATGTCCCTTCACTACCACGAACTCCACCCCACCCCTATCATGTCCTCTCAATACCACCATCAGTCCACTCCGCCACCATCATTCCACTCCACCTCCATCATGTCTCCTCACTGTGACCATCACTCTACCCCACCCCCATCATGTCCCCTCACTGCCACCATCACTCCACCCCACCATCATGTCCACTCACTGCCACCATCATGTCCTCTCACTACCACCATCACTCCACCCCACCTCCATCATGTCCCCTCACTACCACGATCACTCCACCCCACCCCCATCATGTCCTCTCACTACCATCACTCCACCCCATCTCCATCATGTCCCCTCAATACCATCACCCCACCATGTCCCCTCCCTACCTCCATCACTCTACCCCACCTCCATCATGTCCCCTCACTACCACCATCACTTCACCCCAACTCCATCATGTCCCCTCACTACCACCATCAGTCCACCCCACCACCATCATGTCTCCTCACTACCTCCATCACTCCACCCCAATACCATCATGTCCCCTCACTACCACCATCACTCCACCCCACCATCATGTCCCCTCACTACCACCATCACTCTACCCCACCACCATCATGTCTCCTCACTACCACCATCACTCCACCCCACAATCATGTACCCTCACTACCTTCATCACTAAACCCCACCACCATCATGTCCCCTCACTACCACCATCACTCCACCCCACCACCATCATGTCCTCTCACTAACACCATCACTTCACCCCACCACCAACATGTCTCCTCACTACTATCACTCCACCCCACCTCCATCATGTCCCCTCACTCCCACCATTACTCCACCCCACCTCCATCATATCCCATCACTACCTCCATCACTCCACCCCACCTCCATCATGTCCCCTCACTAACTCCATCACTCCACCCCACCCTCATGTCCCCTCACTACCATCACTCCACCCCACCCTCATGTCCCCTTACTACCATCACTCCACCCCACCCCCATCATGTCTCCTAACTACCTCCATCACTCCACCCCACCACCATCATGTCCCCTCACTACCTCCATCACTCCACCCCACCTCCATCATGTCCCCTCACTACCACCATCACTCCACCCCACCTCCATCATGTCCCCTCACTACCTCCATCACTCCATGCCACCTCCATCATGTCCCCTCACTACCTCCATCACTCCACCCCACCTCCATCATGTCCCCTCACTAACCCAATCACTCCACCCCACCTCCATCATGTCTCCTCACTACCTCCATCACTCCACCCCACCACCATCATGTCTCCTCACTACCTCCATCACTCCACCCCACCTCAATCATGTCCCCTCACTACCTCCATCACTCCACCCCACCTCCATCATGTCCCCTCACTACCTCCATCACTCCATCCCACCACCATCATATCCCCTCACTAACTCCATCACTTCACCCCACCTCCATCATGTCCCCTCACTACCACCATCACTCCACCCCACCTCCATCATGTCCCCTCACTACCACCATCACTCCACCCCACCAACATCATGTCCCCTCACTACCATCATCACTCCACCCCATCACCATGTCCCCTCACTACCTCCATCACTCCACCCAACCACCATGTCCCCTCACTACCATCACTCCACCCCACCTCCATCATGTCCCCTCACTACCACCATCACTCCACCATCATGTCCCCTCAATACCACCATCACTCCACCCCATCTCCATCATGTCCCCTCACTACCACCATCACTCCACCCCACCACCATGTCCCCTCACTACCTCCATCACTCCACCCCACCACCATCATGTTCCCTCACTACCTCCATCACTCCACCCCACCTCCATCATGTCCCCTCAATACCTCCATCACTCCACCCCACCTCCATGTCCCCTCACTACCACCATCACTCCACCCCACCTCCATCATGTCCCCTCACTACCTCCATCACTCCACCCCATCTCCATCATGTCCCCTCACTACCTCCATCACTCCACCCCGATCATGTCCCCTCACTACCTCCATCACTCCACCCCACTACCATGTCCCCTCACTAACATCATCACTCCACACCACCACCATCATGTCCCCTCACTATCTCTATCACTCCACCCCACCTCCATCATGTCTCCTCACTACCTCCATCACTCCACCTCACCTCCATCATGTCCCCTCACTACCACAATCACTCCACCCCACCACCATGTCCCCTCACTACCACCATCACGTCCCCTCACTACCTCCATCACTCCACCCCACCACCATCATGTCCCCTCACTACCACCATCGCTCCACCACACCATCATTTCCCCTCACTACCACCATCACTCCACCCCACCTCCATCATGTCCCCGCACTACCACCATCACTCCACCCCACCACCATCATGTCCCCTCACTACCTCCATCACTCCACCATCACTCCACCCCCATCATGTCCCCTAACTACCTCCATCACTCCACCCCACCCCCATCATGTCCCCTCACTACCACCATCACTCCACCCCACCTCCATCATGTCTCCTCACTACCTCCATCACTCCACCCCACCACCATCATGTGCCCTCACTACCTCCATCACTCCACCCCACCTCCATCATGTACCCTCACTACCTCCATCACTCCACCCCACCTCCATCATGTACCCTCACTACCACCATCACTCCACCCCACCACCATCTTGTACCCTCACTACCACCATCACTCCACCCCATCACCATCATGTCCCCTCACTACCTCCATCACTCCACCCCACCACCATCATGTCCCCTCACTACCTCCATCACTCCAACCCACCAACATCATGTCCCCTAACTACCACCATCACTCCACCCCACCCAATCATGTCCCCTCACTACCATCATCACTCCACCCCACCACCATGTCCCCTCACTACTTCCATCACTCCACCACACCACCATGTCCCCTCACTACCACCATCACTCCACCCCACCACCATGTCCCCACACTATCTCCATCACTCCACCCCACCACGTCCCCTTACTGCCATCATGTCCCCTCACTACCTCCATCACTCCACCCCACCACCAACATGTCTCCTCACTACCTCCATCACTCCACCCCACCACCTTCATGTCCCCTCACTACCTCCATCACTCCACCCCACCTCCATCATGTCCCCTCACTACCACCATCACTCGACCCCACCCCCATCATGTCCCCTCACTACCACCATCACTCCACCCCACCACCACCATGTCCCCTCACTACCTCCATCACTCCACCCCACCTCCATCATCACTCCACCCAACCACCATCATGTCTCCTCACTACCACCATCACTCCACCCCACCACCATCATGTCCCCTCACTACCACCATCACTCCACCCCACCCCCATCATTTCCCTTCACTACCACCATCACTCCACCCCAACACCATCATGTCCCCTAACTACCTCCATCACTCCACCTCACCTCCATCATGTCCCCTCACTACCACCATCACTCCACCCCACCACCACCATGTCCCCTCACTACCACCATCACTCCACCGCACCACCACCATGTCCCCTCACTACCACCATCACTCCACCCCACCACCACCATGTCCCCTCACTACCACCATCACTCCACCCCACCACCATGTCTCCTCACTACCATCATCACTCCACTCCACCTCCATCATGTCCCCTCACTACCTCCATCACTCCACCCCACCTCCATCATGTCCCCTCACTACCTCCATCACTCCACCCCACCTCCATCATGTCCCCTCACTACCTCCATCACTCCACCCCACCTCCATCATGTCCCCTTACTACCTCCATCACTCCACCTCACCTCCATCATGTCCCCTCACTACCTCCATCACTCCACCCCACCTCCATCATGTCCCCTCACTACCTCCATCACTCCACCCCACCTCCATCATGTCCCCTCACTACCACCATCACTCCACCCCACCTCCATGTTCCATCACTACCACCATCACTCCACCCCACCACCATGTCCCCTTACTACCATCATCACTCCACCCCACCACCACCATCACTCCACCCCACCACCATGTCCCCTCACTACCACCATCACTCCACCCCACCCCCATCATGTCCCCTCACTACCACCATCACTCCACCCCAACCCCATCATGTCCCCTCACTACCTCCATCACTCCACCCCACCTCCATCATGTCCTCTCACTACCTCCATCACTCCACCTCCATCATGTCCCCTGACTACCTCCATCACTCCACCCCACCTCCATCATGTCCCCTCACTACCTCCATCACTCCACCCCACCTCCATCATGTCCCCTCACTACCTCCATCATGTCCCCTCACTACCTCCATCACTCCACCCCACCTCCATCATGTCCCCTCACTACCTCCATCACTCCACCCCACCTTCATCATGTCCCCTCACTACCACCATCACTCCACCCCACCTCCATCATGTCTCCTCACTACCTCCATCACTCCACCCCACCACCATCATGGCCCCTCACTATCTCCATCACTCCACCCCACCTCCATCATGTCCCTTCACTACCTCCATCACTCCACCCCACCTCCATCATGTCCCCTCACTACCACCATCACTCCACCCCACCTTCATCATGTCTCCTCACTACCTCCATCACTCCACCCCACCTCCATCATGTCTCCTCACTACCTCCATCACTCCACCCCACCACCACGTCTCCTCACTACCACCATCACTCCACCCTACCACCACCATGTCCCCTCACTACCACCATCACTCCACCCCACCACCATGTCCCCTCACTACCACCATCACTCCACCCCACCACCATGTCCCCTCACTACCATCATCACTCCACCCCACCACCACCATGTCCCCTCACTACCACCATCACTCCACCCCACCACCATCATGTCCCCTCACTACCACCATCACTCCACCCCACCACGTCCCCTCACTGCCATCATGTCCCATCACTACCTCCATCACTCCAACCCACCTCCATCATGTCTCCTCACTACCATCACTCCACCCCACCCCCATCATGTCCCCTCACTACCACCATCACTCCACCCCACCACGTCCCCTCACTGCCATCATGTCCCCTCACTACCTCCATCACTCCACCCCACCTCCATCATGTCTCCTCACTACTACCATCACTCCACCCCACCCCCATCATGTCCCCTCACTACCACCATCACTCCACCCCACCACGTCCCCTCTGCCATCATGTCCCCTCACTACCTCCATCACTGCACCCCACCCCCATCATGTCCCCTTACTACCTCCATCACTCCACCCCACCCCCATCATGTCCCCTCACTACCACCATCACTCCACCTCACCCCCATCATGTCCCCTCACTACCACCATCACTCCACCCCACCACCACCATGTCCCCTCACTACATCCATCACTCCACCCCACCTCCATCATCACTCCACCCCACCACCATCATGTCTCCTCACTACCAACATCACTCCACCCCACCACCATCATGTCCCCTCACTACCACCATCACTCCACCCCACCCCCATCATGTCCCCTCACTACCACCATCACTCCACCCCAACACCATCATGTCCCCTCACTACCTCCATCATGTCCCCTCACTACCTCCATCACTCCACCTCACCTCCATCATGTCCCCTCACTACCTCCATCACTCCACCCCACCCCCATCATGTCCCCTCACTACCTCCATCACTCCACCATCATGTCCCCTCACTACCACCATCACTCCACCCCACCACCACCATGTCCACTCACTACCACCATCACTCCACCCCACCACCACCATGTCCCCTCACTACCTCCATCACTCCACCCCACCTCCATCATGTCTCCTCACTACCCCCATCACTCCACCTCACCTCCATCATTTCCCCTCACTATCTCCATCACTCCACCTCACCTCCATCATGTCGCCTCACTACCTCCATCACTCCACCTCACCTCCATCATGTCCCCTCACTACCTCCATCACTCCACCCCACCCCCATCATGGCCCCTCACTACCACCATCACTCCACCCCACCACCACCATGTCCCCTCACTACCACCATCACTCCACCCCACCACCATGTCCCCTCACTACCTCCATCACTCCACCCCACCTCCATCTTGACCCCTCACTACCACCATCACTCCACCCCACCATCATGTCCCCTCACTAACTCCATCACTCCACCCCACCATCATGTCCCCTCACTAACTCCATCACTCCACCCCACTCCCACCATGTCCCCTCACTACCACCATCACTCCACCCCACCACGTCCCCTCACTGCCATCATGTCCCCTCACTACCTCCATCACTCTACCCCACCTCCATCATGTCTCCTCACTACCACCATCAGTCCACCCCACCCCCATCATGTCCCCCCACTACCACCATCACTCCACCCCACCACGTCCCCTCACTGCCATCATGTCCCCTCACTACCTCCGTCACTCCACCCCACCACCATCATGTCTCCTCACTACCTCCATCACTCCACCCCACCACCATCATGTACCCTCACTACCTCCATCACTCCACCCCACCTCCATCATGTCCCCTCACTACCACCATCACTTCACCCCACCACCATGTCCCCTCACTACCATCATCACTCCACCCCACCTCCATCATGTCCCCTCACTACCTCCATCACTCCACCCCACCTCCATCATGTTTCCTCACTACCTCCATCACTCCACCTCACCTCCATCATGTCCCCTCACTACCTCCATCACTCCACCTCACCTCCATCATGTCCCCTCACTACCTACATCACTCCACCCCACCCCCATCATGGCCCCTCACTACCATCATCACTCCACCCCACCACCACCATGTCCCCTCATTACCTCCATCACTCCACCACACCCCCATCATGGCCCCTCACTACCACCATCACTCCACCCCACCACCACCATGTCCCCTCACTACCAACATCACTCCACCCCACCACCATGTCCCCTCACTACCATCATCACTCCACCCCACCTCCATCATGTCCCCTCACTACCTCCATCACTCCAACCCACCTCCATCATGTCTCCTCACTACCACCATCACTCCACCCCACCACCACCATGTCCCCTCACTACCACCATCACTCCACCCCACCACCATGTCCCCTCACTACCACCATCACTCCACCCCACCACCACCATGTCCCCTCACTACCACCATCACTCCACCCCACCACCATGTCCCCTCACTACCATCATCACTCCACCCCACCACCACCATGTCCCCTCACTACCACCATCACTCCACCCAACCACCATGTCCCCTCAATACCATCGTCACTCCACCCCTCATCCATCATGTCCCCTCACTACCATCGTCACTCCACCCCTCATCCATCATGTCCCCTCACTACCTCCATCACTCCACCCCACCTCCATCATGTCCCCTCACTACCTCCATCACTCCACCCCACCTCCATCATGTCCCCTCACTACCTCCATCACTCCACCCCACCACCATCATGTCCCCTCACTACCACCATCACTCCACCCCACCACGTCCCCTCACTGCCATCATGTCCCCTCACTACCTCCATCACTCCACCCCACCTCCATCATGTCTCCTCACTACCACCATCACTCCACCCCACCCCCATCATGTCCCCTCACTACCACCATCACTCCACCCCACCACGTCCCCTCACTGCCATCATGTCCCCTCACTACCTCCATCACTCCACCCCACCACCATGTCTCCTCACTACCTCCATCACTCCACCCCACCAACTTCATGTCCCCTCACTACCTCCATCACTCCACCCCACCCCCATCATGTCCCCTCACTACCACCATCACTCCACCCCACCACCACCATGTCCCCTCACTACCTCCATCACTCCACCCCACCTCCATCATTACTCCACCCCACCACCATCATGTCTCCTCACTACCACCATCACTCCACCCCACCACCATCATGTCCCCTCACTACCACCATCACTCCACCCCACCCCCATCATTTCCCCTCACTACCACCATCACTCCACCCCAACACCATCATGTACCCTCACTACCTCCATCATGTCCCCTAACTACCTCCATCACTCCACCTCACCTCCATCATGTCCCCTCACTACCTCCATCACTCCACCATCATGTCCCCTCACTACCACCATCACTCCACCCCACCACCACCATGTCCCCTCACTACCACCATCACTCCACCCCACCACCACCATGTCCCCTCACTACCATCATCACTCCACTCCACCTCCATCATGTCCCCTCACTACCTCCATCACTCCACCCCACCTCCATCATGTCTCCTCACTACCTCCATCACTCCACCTCACCTCCATCATGTCCCCTCACTACCACCATCACTCCACCCCACCACCATGTCCCCTCACTACCACCATCACTCCACCCCACCATGTCCCCTCACTACCATCATCACTCCACTCCACCTCCATCATGTCCCCTCACTACCTCCATCACTCCACCCCACCACCATGTCCCCTCACTATCTCCATCACTCCACCCCACCATCATGTCCCCTCACTACCTCCATCACTCCACCCCCATCATGTCCCCTCACTACCACCATCACTCCACCCCACCACCATGTCCCCTCACTACCACCATCACGTCCCCTCACTACCTCCATCACTCCACCCCACCACCATCATGTCCCCTCACTACCATCGCTCCACCACACCACCATCATTTCCTCTCACTACCACCATCACTCCACCCCACCTCCATCATGTCCCCGCACTAACACCATCACTCCACCCCACCACCATCATGTCCCCTCACTACCTCCATCACTCCACCCCACCACCACCATCACTCCACCCCATCATGTCCCCTCACTACCTCCATCACTCCACCCCACTCCCATCATGTCCCCTCACTACCACCATCACTCCACCCGACCTCCATCATGTCTCCTCACTACCTCCATCACTCCACCCCACCACCATCATGTCCCCTCACTACCTCCATCACTCCACCCCACCACCATCATGTACCCTCACTACCTCCATCACTCCACCCCACCTCCATCATGTACTCTCACTACCACCATCACTCCACCCCACCACCATCATGTACCCTCACTACCAATATCACTCCACCCTACCACCATCATGTCCCCTCACTACCTCCATCACTCCACCCCACCACCATCATGTCCCCTCACTACCTCCATCACTCCAACCCACCAACATCATGTCCCCTAACTACCTCCATCACTCCAACCCACCTCCATCATGTCCCCTCACTACCACCATCACTCCACCCCACCCCATCATGTCCCCTCACTAACTCCATCACTCCACCCCACCACCATGTCCTCTCACTACCTCCATCACTCCAACCCACCAACATCATGTCCCCTAACTACCACCATCACTCCACCCCACCCAATCATGTCCCCTCACTACCATCATCACTCCACCCCACCATGTCCCCTCACTACTTCCATCACTCCACCACACCACCATGTCCCCTCACTACCACCATCACTCCACCCCACCACCATGTCCCCACACTATCTCCATCACTCCACCCCACCTCCATCATGTCTCCTCACTACCACCATCACTCCACCCCACCCCCATCATGTCCCCTCACTACCACCATCACTCCACCCCACCACGTCCCCTTACTGCCATCATGTCCCCTCACTACCTCCATCACTCCACCCCACCACCAACATGTCTCCTCACTACCTCCATCACTCCACCCCACCACCTTCATGTCCCCTCACTACCTCCATCACTCCACCCCACCTCCATCATGTCCCCTCACTACCACCATCACTCGACCCCACCCCCATCATGTCCCCTCACTACCACCATCACTCCACCCCACCACCACCATGTCCCCTCACTACCTCCATCACTCCACCCCACCTCCATCATCACTCCACCCAACCACCATCATGTCTCCTCACTACCACCATCACTCCACCCCACCACCATCATGTCCCCTCACTACCACCATCACTCCACCCCACCCCCATCATTTCCCTTCACTACCACCATCACTCCACCCCAACACCATCATGTCCCCTAACTACCTCCATCACTCCACCTCACCTCCATCATGTCCCCTCACTACCTCCATCACTCCACCATCATGTCCCCTCACTACCACCATCATTCCACCCCACCACCACCATGTCCCCTCACTACCACCATCACTCCACCGCACCACCACCATGTCCCCTCACTACCACCATCACTCCACCCCACCACCACCATGTCCCCTCACGACCACCATCACTCCACCCCACCACCATGTCTCCTCACTACCATCATCACTCCACTCCACCTCCATCATGTCCCCTCACTACTTCCATCACTCCACCCCACCTCCATCATGTCCCCTCACTACCTCCATCACTCCACCCCACCTCCATCATGTCCCCTCACTACCTCCATCACTCCACCCCACCTCCATCATGTCCCCTTACTACCTCCATCACTCCACCTCACCTACATCATGTCCCCTCACTACCTCCATCACTCCACCCCACCTCCATCATGTCCCCTCACTACCTCCATCACTCCACCCCACCTCCATCATGTCCCCTCACTACCACCATCACTCCACCCCACCTCCATGTTCCATCACTACCACCATCACTCCACCCCACCACCATGTCCCCTTACTACCATCATCACTCCACCCCACCACCACCATCACTCCACCCCACCCCCATCATGTCCTCACTACCACCTTCACTCCACCCCACCCCCATCACGTCCCCTCACTACCTCCATCACTCCACCCCACCTCCATCATGTCCTCTCACTACCTCCATCACTCCACCTCCATCATGTCCCCTGACTACCTCCATCACTCCACCCCACCTCCATCATGTCCCCTGACTACCTCCATCACTCCACCCCACCTCCATCATGTCCCCTCACTACCTCCATCACTCCCTCACCTCCATCATGTCCCCTCACTACCTCCATCACTCCACCCCACCTCCATCATGTCCCCTCACTACCTCCATCACTCCACCCCACCTTCATCATGTCCCCTCACTACCACCATCACTCCACCCCACCTCCATCATGTCTCCTCACTACCTCCATCACTCCACCCCACCTCCATCATGTCTCCTCACTACCTCCATCACTCCACCCCACCACCATCATGGCCCCTCACTATCTCCATCACTCCACCCCACCTCCATCATGTCCCTTCACTACCTCCATCACTCCACCCCACCTCCATCATGTCCCCTCACTACCACCATCACTCCACCCCACCTTCATCATGTCTCCTCACTACCTCCATCACTCCACCCCACCACAATCAAGTCCCCTCACTACCTCCATCACTCCACCCCACCTCCATCATGTCTCCTCACTACCTCCATCACTCCACCCCACCACCACGTCTCCTCACTACCACCATCACTCCACCCTACCACCACCATGTCCCCTCACTACCACCATCACTCCACCCCACCACCATGTCCCCTCACTACCACCATCACTCCACCCCACCACCATGTCCCCTCACTACCATCATCACTCCACCCCACCACCACCATGTCCCCTCTCTACCACCATCACTCCACCCCACCACCATCATGTCCCCTCACTACCACCATCACTCCACCCCACCACGTCCCCTCACTGCCATCATGTCCCATCACTACCTTCATCACTCCAACCCACCTCCATAATGTCTCCTCACTACCATCACTCCACCCCACCCCCATCATGTCCCCTCACTACCACCATCACTCCACCCCACCACGTCCCCTCACTGCCATCATGTCCCCTCACTACCTCCATCACTCCACCCCACCTCCATCATGTCTCCTCACTACTACCATTACTCCACCCCACCCCCATCATGTCCCCTCACTACCACCATCACTCCACCCCACCACGTCCCCTCTGCCATCATGTCCCCTCACTACCTCCATCACTGCACCCCACCACCTTCATGTCCCCTCACTACCTCCATCACTCCACCCCACCCCCATCATGTCCCCTCACTACCACCATCACTCCACCTCACCCCCATCATGTCCCCTCACTACCACCATCACTCCACCCCACCACCACCATGTCCCCTCACTACCTCCATCACTCCACCCCACCTCCATCATCACTCCACCCCACCACCATCATGTCTCCTCACTACCACCATCACTCCACCCCACCACCATCATGTCCCCTCACTACCACCATCACTCCACCCCACCCCCATCATGTCCCCTCACTACCACCATCACTCCACCCCAACACCATCATGTCCCCTCACTACCTCCATCATGTCCCCTCACTACCTCCATCACTCCACCTCACCTCCATCATGTCCCCTCACTACCTCCATCACTCCACCCCACCCCCATCATGTCCCCTCACTACCTCCATCACTCCACCATCATGTCCCCTCACTACCACCATCACTCCACCCCACCACCACCATGTCCACTCACTACCACCATCACTCTACCCCACCACCACCAAGTCCCCTCACTACCTCCATCACTCCACCCCACCTCCATCATGTCTCCTCACTACCTCCATCACTCCACCTCACCTCCATCATTTCCCCTCACTATCTCCATCACTCCACCTCACCTCCATCATGTCGCCTCACTACCTCCATCACTCCACCTCACCTCCATCATGTCCCCTCACTACCTCCATCACTCCACCCCACCCCCATCATGGCCCCTCACTACCACCATCACTCCACCCCACCACCACCATTTCCCCTCACTACCACAATCACTCCACCCCACCACCATGTCCCCTCACTACCTCCATCACTCCACCCCACCACCATCATGTCTCCTCACTACCTCCATCACTCCACCCCACCACCATCATGTCCCCTCACTACCTCCATCACTCCACCCCACCTCCATCATGACCCCTCACTACCACCATCACTCCACCCCACCATCATGTCCCCTCACTAACTCCATCACTCCACCCCACCATCATGTCCCCTCACTAACTCCATCACTCCACCCCACTCCCACCATGTCCCCTCACTACCACCATCACTCCACCCCACCACGTCCCCTCACTGCCATCATGTCCCCTCACTACCTCCATCACTCTACCCCACCTCCATCATGTCTCCTCACTACCACCATCAGTCCACCCCACCCCCATCATGTCCCCTCACTACCACCATCACTCCACCCCACCACGTCCCCTCACTGCCATCATGTCCCCTCACTACCTCCGTCACTCCACCCCACCACCATCATGTCTCCTCACTACCTCCATCACTTCACCCCACCACCATGTCCCCTCACTACCATCATCACTCCACCCCACCTCCATCATGTCCCCTCACTACCTCCATCACTCCACGTCACCTCCATCATGTTTCCTCACTACCTCCATCACTCCACCTCACCTCCATCATGTCCCCTCACTACCTCCATCACTCCACCTCACCTCCATCATGTCCCCTCACTACCTCCATCACTCCACCCCACCCCCATCATGGCCCCTCACTACCATCATCACTCCACCCCACCACCACCATGTCCCCTCATTACCTCCATCACTCCACCACACCCCCATCATGGCCCCTCACTACCACCATCACTCCACCCCACCACCACCATGTCCCCTCACTACCACCATCACTCCACCCCACCACCATGTCCCCTCACTACCATCATCACTCCACCCCACCTCCATCATGTCCCCTCACTACCTCCATCACTCCACCCCACCTCCATCATGTCTCCTCACTACCACCATCACTCCACCCCACCACCACCATGTCCCCTCACTACCACCATCACTCCACCCCACCACCACCATGTCCCCTCACTACCACCATCACTCCACCCCACCACCATGTCCCCTCACTACCATCATCACTCCACCCCACCACCACCATGTCCCCTCACTACCACCATCACTCCACCCAACCACCATGTCCCCTCAATACCATCGTCACTCCACCCCTCATCCATCATGTCCCCTCACTACCTCCATCACTCCACCCCACCTCCATCATGTCCCCTCACTACCTCCATCACTCCACCCCACCTCCATCATGTCCCCTCACTACCTCCATCACTCCACCCCACCACCATCATGTCCCCTCACTACCACCATCGCTCCACCACACCATCATTTCCCCTCACTACCACCATCACTCCACCCCACCTCCATCATGTCCCCGCACTACCACCATCACTCCACCCCACCACCATCATGTCCCCTCACTACCTCCATCACTCCACCATCACTCCACCCCCATCATGTCCCCTCACTACCTCCATCACTCCACCCCACCCCCATCATGTCCCCTCACTACCACCATCACTCCACCCCACCTCCATCATGTCTCCTCACTACCTCCATCACTCCACCCCACCACCATCATGTGCCCTCACTACCTCCATCACTCCACCCCACCTCCATCATGTACCCTCACTACCTCCATCACTCCACCCCACCTCCATCATGTACCCTCACTACCACCATCACTCCACCCCACCACCATCATGTACCCTCACTACCACCATCACTCCACCCCATCACCATCATGTCCCCTCACTACCTCCATCACTCCACCCCACCACCATCACGTCCCCTCACTACCTCCATCACTCCAACCCACCAACATCATGTCCCCTAAATACCACCATCACTCCACCCCACCCAATCATGTCCCCTCACTACCATCATCACTCCACCCCACCACCATGTCCCCTCACTACTTCCATCACTCCACCACACCACCATTTCCCCTCACTACCACCATCACTCCACCCCACCACCATGTCCCCACACTATCTCCATCACTCCACCCCACCTCCATCATGTCTCCTCACTACCACCATCACTCCACCCCACCCCCATCATGTCCCCTCACTACCACCATCACTCCACCCCACCACGTCCCCTTACTGCCATCATGTCCCCTCACTACCTCCATCACTCCACCCCACCACCAACATGTCTCCTCACTACCTCCATCACTCCACCCCACCACCTTCATGTCCCCTCACTACCTCCATCACTCCACCCCACCTCCATCATGTCCCCTCACTACCACCATCACTCGACCCCACCCCCATCATGTCCCCTCACTACCACCATCACTCCACCCCACCACCACCATGTCCCCTCACTACCTCCATCACTCCACCCCACCTCCATCATCACTCCACCCAACCACCATCATGTCTCCTCACTACCACCATCACTCCACCCCACCACCATCATGTCCCCTCACTACCACCATCACTCCACCCCACCCCCATCATTTCCCTTCACTACCACCATCACTCCACCCCAACACCATCATGTCCCCTAACTACCTCCATCACTCCACCTCACCTCCATCATGTCCCCTCACTACCTCCATCACTCCACCATCATGTCCCCTCACTACCACCATCACTCCACCCCACCACCACCATGTCCCCTCACTACCACCATCACTCCACCGCACCACCACCATGTCCCCTCACTACCACCATGTCCCCTCACTACCACCATCACTCCACCCCACCACCATGTCTCCTCACTACCTCCATCACTCCACCCCACCTCCATCATGTCCCCTCACTACCTCCATCACTCCACCCCACCTCCATCATGTCCCCTTACTACCTCCATCACTGCACCTCACCTCCATCATGTCCCCTCACTACCTCCATCACTCCACCCCACCTCCATCATGTCCCCTCACTACCTCCATCACTCCACCCCACCTCCATCATGTCCCCTCACTACCACCATCACTCCACCCCACCTCCATGTTCCATCACTACCACCATCACTCCACCCCACCACCATGTCCCCTTACTACCACCATCACTCCACCCCACCACCACCATGTCCCCTCACTACCACCATCACTCCACCCCACCCCCATCATGTCCCCTCACTACCACCATCACTCCACCCCACCCCCATCATGTCCCCTCACTACCTCCATCACTCCACCCCACCTCCATCATGTCCTCTCACTACCTCCATCACTCCACCTCCATCATGTCCGCTGACTACCTCCATCACTCCACCCCACCTCCATCATGTCCCCTCACTACCTTCATCACTCCACCCCACCTCCATCATGTCCCCTCACTACCTCCATCACTCCCTCACCTCCATCATGTCCCCTCACTACCTCCATCACTCCACCCCACCTCCATCATGTCCCCTCACTACCTCCATCACTCCACCCCACCTTCATCATGTCCCCTCACTACCACCATCACTCCACCCCACCTCCATCATGTCTCCTCACTACCTCCATCACTCCACCCCACCACCATCATGGCCCCTCACTATCTCCATCACTCCACCCCACCTCCATCATGTCCCTTCACTACCTCCATCACTCCACCCCACATCCATCATGTCCCCTCACTACCACCATCACTCCACCCCACCTTCATCATGTCTCCTCACTACCTCCATCACTCCACCCCACCACAATCAAGTCCCCTCACTACCTCCATCACTCCACCCCACCTCCATCATGTCTCCTCACTACCTCCATCACTCCACCCCACCACCACGTCTCCTCACTACCACCATCACTCCACCCTACCACCACCATGTCCCCTCACTACCACCATCACTCCACCCCACCACCATGTCCCCTCACTACCACCATCACTCCACCCCACCACCATGTCCCCTCACTACCATCATCACTCCACCCCACCACCACCATGTCCCCTCACTACCACCATCACTCCACCCCACCACCATCATGTCCCCTCACTACCACCATCACTCCACCCCACCACGTCCCCTCACTGCCATCATGTCCCATCATTACCTCCATCACTCCAACCCACCTCCATCATGTCTCCTCACTACCATCACTCCACCCCACCCCCATCATGTCCCCTCACTACCTCCATCACTCCACCCCACCTCCATCATGTCTCCTCACTACTACCATCACTCCACCCCACCCCCATCATGTCCCCTCACTACCACCATCACTCCACCCCACCACATCCCCTCTGCCATCATGTCCCCTCACTACCTCCATCACTGCACCCCACCACCTTCATGTCCCCTCACTACCTCCATCACTCCACCCAACCCCCATCATGTCCCCTCACTACCACCATCACTCCACCTCACCCCCATCATGTCCCCTCACTACCACCATCACTCCACCCCACCACCACCATGTCCCCTCACTACATCCATCACTCCACCCCACCTCCATCATCACTCCACCCCACCACCATCATGTCTCCTCACTACCACCATCACTCCACCCCACCACCATCATGTCCCCTCACTACCACCATCACTCCACCCCACCCCCATCATGTCCCCTCACTACCACCATCACTCCACCCCAACACCATCATGTCCCCTCACTACCTCCATCATGTCCCCTCACTACCTCCATCACTCCACCTCACCTCCATCATGTCCCCTCACTACCTCCATCACTCCACCCCACCCCCATCATGTCCCCTCACGTCCCCTCACTACCACCATCACTCCACCCCACCACCACCATGTCCACTCACTACCACCATCACTCCACCCCACCACCACCATGTCCCCTCACTACCTCCATCACTCCACCCCACCTCCATCATGTCTCCTCACTACCTCCATCACTCCACCTCACCTCCATCATTTCCCCTCACTATCTCCATCACTCCACCTCACCTCCATCATGTCGCCTCACTACCTCCATCACTCCACCTCACCTCCATCATGTCCCCTCACTACCTCCATCACTCCACCCCACCCCCATCATGGCCCCTCACTACCACCATCACTCCACCCCACCACCACCATGTCCCCTCACTACCACCATCACTCCACCCCACCACCATGTCCCCTCACTACCTCCATCACTCCACCCCACCTCCATCTTGACCCCTCACTACCACCATCACTCCACCCCACCATCATGTCCCCTCACTAACTCCATCACTGCACCCCACCATCATGTCCCCTCACTAACTCCATCACTCCACCCCACCATCATGTCCCCTCACTACCACCATCACTCCACCCCACCACCATCATGTCCCCTCACTACCTCCATCACTCCACCCCACCTCCATCATGTCCCCTCATTACCTCCATCACTCCACCCCACCTCCATCATGTCCCCTCACTACCACCATCACTCCACCCCACCTCCATGTCCCCTCACTACCTCCATCACTCCACCCCACATCCATCATGTCTCCTCACTACCACCATCACTCCACCCCACCACCATGTCCCCTCACTACCATCATCACTCCACCCCACCACCACCATCACTCCACCCCACCACCACCATGTCCCCTCACTACCACCATCACTCCACCCCACCCCCATCATGTCCCCTCACTACCACCATCACTCCACCCCACCCCCATCATGTCCCCTCACTACCACCTTCACTCCACCCCACCACTGTTATGATTGAGTCACCGTAGGAGGCAAAAACAGAAATGCTAGCTAAGTCCAGAAAACCTGAGAAGTTGGCAACTATCAGATTGCAGACCCCTGAACCTATCAACACAACTAGCAGTAGCCGTGGGGGGTTCCTACGATGACCTAGACCCCTCGATCACAGCCGGAGAGATACATAGGCCTAAAGAAGGAAAGGGGAAATCTAACTGCCCCAGAGCAGACCCCAAAGCAATAGGCTGCCCCCCACATATAATGACGGTGAAGCAAGATGAAAACACTTACACAGACAGAAAGACAGACTGAGCAAAGACGGGGCCCAAAAACTACCTAGATAGGAACGGATAGGAAGGCTGCTGTCTGCAATCTGCCAAAACCCTATCAGAGACAAAAGCCAACAAGCTGATATAAAAATGGCCCTGAAGCAACTAAGCTTCAAAAACTAAATCAGCACTCAGGTACTTTCAAGAGAACGAGCTAACGGAATACTGCACACTCCAGCAGGGAGTGGCAGAATCCAAAAAGCAAGAAAAACAAAAACAAAACTTAAATGCAAAAAGGCAAAACAGAAAACTTAGCTTTAGGAGAGCAGGAATCAGACTGGTGTCCAAGAGTCCACAGAGAAATCACCCGCAGGGCAGAAAGGGCGTAAGCTGCCTTATATCCAGTCAGTGACTCCACTCAGCCAATCGTCTTCATTAGTCCCAGGTGCCTGATAATCAGACTCACTACCTTCCTTCACTAGAATAGTGAGTTCACCAGGCCTCAGTGACGGAGGGGAGAATGAACTCACAACAGTACCCCCCCCTTGAGGAGGGGTCACCGAACCCTCAACAACGCTACCAGGGCGATCAGGGTGAGCCCGATGAAAGGCACGCACCAATCTTTTGGCATGAATATCAGAGGCAGAGACCCAGGAATTATCCTCCTGACCATAACCCTTCCACTTAACCAAATACTGGAGTCTCCGTCTAGCCAGACGGGAATCCAGAATTTTCTCTACCTCATATTCCAAGTTACCTTCAACCAATACAGGGTCCGGAGGTGCCACCTCAGGCACAACTGGCTCAACAAACCTCTTCAACAAGGACTTATGAAACACATTATGGATCTTAAATGTGACAGGAAGAGCCAAACGAAAAGAGACCGGATTAATAATCTCCAAAATCTTGTAAGGTCCAATAAATCTAGGCTTAAACTTAGGAGAAGCCACCTTCATAGCAATATTTTTTGATGATAACCACACCATATCACCAATCTTAAACTGGGGACCAATGGTCCTATGTCGATTGGAAAACCGCTGGGCCTTTTCCTGAGAGAGAGATAACTTATCCACTACTTGGTCCCAGATCTGGTGCATTCTCTCCACCACAGTGTCAACACCTGGGCAGGCAGAGGGCTCCACCTGCCCTGAAGAAAATCGAGGATGAAACCCAAAGTTACAAAAAAAAGGTGACATCAAAGTGGCAGAACTAGCTCTATTATTTAAAGCAAATTCGGCCAAGGGCAAAAAGGAAACCCAATCATCCTGATCAGTGGAAATAAAACATCTCAAATACGACTCCAAGGTCTGGTTTGTTCTCTCTGTCTGCCCATTGGTCTGAGGGTGAAAAGCAGAGGAGAAGGACAACTGAATTCCCAACTTGGAACAGAACGTCCTCCAAAATTTAGACACAAATTGAACTCCTCTGTCAGATACAATGTTCTCAGGAATCCCGTGCAAGCGAACCACCTGTTGTAAAAACAGGGGCACCAACTCAGAGGAAGATGGCAACTTAGGGAGTGGTAGAAGATGAACCATCTTAGAGAACCTATCACAAATCACCCAAATAACAGTCATTCTTTGAGAGACCGGCATATCAGAGATGAAATCCATTGAAATATGGGTCCATGGCCTCCTGGGGACCGGCAAAGGCATCAACAACCCACTAGAGCAAGAACAAGATTTAGACCGGGAGCAAGTCCCACAGGACTGCACAAAATTCCTGACATCATGAGACAAGGTGGGCCACCAAAAAGAGCGACTCACCAGATCTCTAGTACCAAAAATACCTGGATGACCAGCCAATGCAGAGCAATGAACTTCAGACATCACTCTCTTCCTCCACTGGTCAGGAACATACAACTTTCCACTGGGGCAACGCTCAGGTTTGTCCTCCTGGAACTCTTGCAGAGTAAGTCTCAAATCGGGCGAGATGGCAGAAAGAACTACCCCTTCGCCTAAGATGGTAGCAGGCTTGGTCACCACAGGAGAATCAGCAAAGAAACTCCTAGAGAGGGCGTCTGCCTTGACATTCTTAGTTCCAGGAAGGAAAGAGACCACAAAATCAAAACGTGTAAAAAACAAGGCCCACCTAGCCTGTCTAGGGTTCAAGCGTTTAGCCGACTCTAGGTAAATCAAATTTTTGTGGTCAGTGAGGACCACAACTTGATGTTTGGCTCCCTCCAACCAATGTCTCCACTCCTCAAATGCCCATTTCTTGGCCAACAGTTCCCGATTCCTCACATCATAGTTACGTTCAGATGAAGAGAACTTTCGGGAAAAGAAAGCACAAGGATTCATTTTAGATGTTACCGGATCCTTTTGGGACAACACCGCTCCTGCACCAATCTCAGAAGCATCCACCTCTACCTGAAACGGGAGTGAGACATCAGGTTGCTGCAGAACCGGGGCGGAGGTAAATCTACGCTTCAGCTCCTGAAAGGAAGCAACCGCCTCCGGAGACCAATTCAACACATCCGCACCCTTCCTGGTCAGGTAAGTCAATGATTTGGCAATACTAGAAAATTTTGCTATAAATTTCCCATAAAAATTAGCAAAACCCAAAAACTTCTGGAGGGCCTTCAAAGAAGTGGGCTGAACCCAATCATAAATGGCCTGTACCTTGGCCGGGTCCATTTCAATAGTTGACGGAGACAAAATAAATCCCAAAAAAGAAATCCTCTGTACTCCAAAAAGGCATTTTGATCCTTTGACATACAGAGAATTCTCTCTCAAGATCCGGAACACAGTCCGAATATGTTCCACATGAGCATCCCAATCCTTGGAGAAGATCAAAATATCATCCAGATAGATAATCAAAAATTTATCGACAAAGTCTCGGAAAATATCGTTTATGAAGCACTGGAAGACAGAAGGGGCATTAGTGAGCCCAAAAGGCATCACCAGGTACTCAAAATGTCCCTCCGGAGTATTAAACGACTTCTTCCATTCATCCCCCTGCTTAATGCAGATAAGATTATACGCCCCCCTGAGGTCAAGCTTGGTAAACCAGCAAGCACCTCTGACTCTAGAGAATAGATCCGAAATCAGGGGTAACGGATACGATATTTAATAGTAATTTTATTGAGTGCACGATAATCAATACAAGGCCTTAAAGAACCATCCTTCTTGGCCACAAAAAAAAAACCGGCACCTAAGGGTGAAGAGGATGGTCTAATATGACCCTTCTCCAATGCCTCTTTAATATAGGACCGCATAGCCTCGTGCTCGGGTACAGATAAATTGAAGAGCCGACCCTTAGGAAATTTACACCCCGGGCTTAGTTCAATTGCACAGTCAAAACTCCTATGAGGAGGCAAGGACGCAGACTCATTCTCACTAAATACATCATAGAAGTCCGCCAAATAGTCAGGAACCTCATGCGACTGAGGAGAGGTGGAAAAAAACGGAGCCTCACTAAAGTTACACCGGCAACCCCAACTCACCACAGACACAGACTTCCAATCCAAAACTGGATTATGATTCGGCAACCAGGGAAACCCCAGAACAACGGCATCATGCAGACCATGCAACACCAAAAATCTGCAATTTTCTTGGTGGTCTGGGGCGACCCGCATTACCACCTGGGTCCAAAACTGAGGTTTATTTTTTGCCAGAGGGGTAGCATCAATCCCCCTCAAAGGGATAGGCGTCTGCAGAGGTGTCAATGGAAATCCACAACGTTTAGCAAAATCCAAGTCCATTAGGTTTAGCGCTGCTCCCGAATCCACAAAAGCCTTGGCGGAAAATGTGGACAGGGAACAGATCAGACTAATCGCCAAAAGAAACTTAGGCTGAACCCCACCAACAGAAAACGTGTGTGCAAAGCGTTTTTCACGTTTAGGACAAACAGAAATAATATGTGAGGCATCTCCACAGAAAAAGCACAGCTTATTACGCCTTCTGAATTCCTGACGTTGCGCCTTAGACAAAACTCTATCACATTGCATAGGTTGAGACGTCTGTTCAACCGGTGGCAACACCTCTCGTGTAATCCTGCGTTCACGTAAACGCCGATCAACCTGAATGGCTAAAGACATAGAATCATCCAGACCAGAGGGAACAGGAAATCCCACCATAGTATCTTTTACGGCTTCTGACAAACCCTTCCGAAAGAGAGCAGCCAAGGCATTATCATTCCAGGTAGTAAGTACTGCCCACTTTCGGAACTTTTGACAGTACAACTCTGCAGATTCTCGACCCAGGTTCAATGCTAACAGGGTCATTTCAGCCTGATCAATAGCATTAGGTTCGTCGTACAGCAACCCCAAGGATTGAAAAAATGCGTTCACATTAGTCAGAATAGGATCATCTGGTTTCAAAGAAAACGCCCAATCCTGGGGATCGCCACGCAGCAAAGAGATGACAATTTTAACCTGCTGCGCGGGGCTCCCTGACGAGTTAGGCTTCAAAGCAAAAAATAATTTACAATTATTTTTGAAACTCAAAAATTTAGATCGATCCCCAAAAAATACATCAGGTGTAGGGATCTTTGGTTCAACAGCATGTGAACGAGCAAGATAGGCGGAAATTCCTCGAACTTCAGCAGCGCGCTGCTCCACACGATCAGACACTTGCTTTATCTCCATTGAGAGAAAAAAAAATTCCCCCTACGGCCTCAGAGATATAGAGGAAGGAATATACACACTCCTTTTTTTTTTTTTTTTTAAACACAATTCTTTCCTGCTATTGAGTACCCCAGGATCTGCGGTATGGCGGGTGATTCTGTTTTGATTGAGTCACCGTAGGAGGCAAAAACAGAAATGCTAGCTAAGTCCAGAAAACCAGAGAGGTTGGCAACTATCAGATTGCAGACCCCTGAACCTATCAACACAACTAGCAGTAGCCGTGGGGGGTTCGTACGATGACCTAGACCACTCGATCACAGCCGGAGAGATACATAGGCCTAAAGAAGGAAGGGGAAATCTAACTGCCCCAGAGCAGACCCCAAAGGAATAGACAGCCCCCCACATATAATGACGGTGAAGCAAGATGAAAACACTTACACAGACAGACAGGCTGAGCAAAGACGGGGCCCAAAAACTACCTAGATAGGAACGGATAGGAAGGCTGCTGTCTGCAATCTGCCAAAACCCTATCAGAGACAAAAGCCAACAAGCTGATATAAAAATGGCCCTGAAGCAACTAAGCTTCAAAAACTAAATCAGCACTCAGGTACTTTCAAGAGAACGAGCTAACGGAATACTGCACACTCCAGCAGGGAGTGGCAGAATCCAAAAAGCAAGAAAAACAAAAACAAAACTTAAATGCAAAAAGGCAAAACAGAAAACTTAGCTTTAGGAGAGCAGGAATCAGACTGGTGTCCAAGAGTCCACAGAGAAATCACCCGCAGGGCAGAAAGGGCGTAAGCTGCCTTATATCCAGTCAGTGACTCCACTCAGCCAATCGTCTTCATTAGTCCCAGGTGCCTGATAATCAGACTCACTACCTTCCTTCACTAGAATAGTGAGTTCACCAGGCCTCAGTGACGGAGGGGAGAATGAACTCACAACAGTACCCCCCCCTTGAGGAGGGGTCACCGAACCCTCAACAACGCTACCAGGGCGATCAGGGTGAGCCCGATGAAAGGCACGCACCAATCTTTTGGCATGAATATCAGAGGCAGAGACCCAGGAATTATCCTCCTGACCATAACCCTTCCACTTAACCAAATACTGGAGTCTCCGTCTAGCCAGACGGGAATCCAGAATTTTCTCTACCTCATATTCCAAGTTACCTTCAACCAATACAGGGTCCGGAGGTGCCACCTCAGGCACAACTGGCTCAACAAACCTCTTCAACAAGGACTTATGAAACACATTATGGATCTTAAATGTGACAGGAAGAGCCAAACGAAAAGAGACCGGATTAATAATCTCCAAAATCTTGTAAGGTCCAATAAATCTAGGCTTAAACTTAGGAGAAGCCACCTTCATAGCAATATTTTTTGATGATAACCACACCATATCACCAATCTTAAACTGGGGACCAATGGTCCTATGTCGATTGGAAAACCGCTGGGCCTTTTCCTGAGAGAGAGATAACTTATCCACTACTTGGTCCCAGATCTGGTGCATTCTCTCCACCACAGTGTCAACACCTGGGCAGGCAGAGGGCTCCACCTGCCCTGAAGAAAATCGAGGATGAAACCCAAAGTTACAAAAAAAAGGTGACATCAAAGTGGCAGAACTAGCTCTATTATTTAAAGCAAATTCGGCCAAGGGCAAAAAGGAAACCCAATCATCCTGATCAGTGGAAATAAAACATCTCAAATACGACTCCAAGGTCTGGTTTGTTCTCTCTGTCTGCCCATTGGTCTGAGGGTGAAAAGCAGAGGAGAAGGACAACTGAATTCCCAACTTGGAACAGAACGTCCTCCAAAATTTAGACACAAATTGAACTCCTCTGTCAGATACAATGTTCTCAGGAATCCCGTGCAAGCGAACCACCTGTTGTAAAAACAGGGGCACCAACTCAGAGGAAGATGGCAACTTAGGGAGTGGTAGAAGATGAACCATCTTAGAGAACCTATCACAAATCACCCAAATAACAGTCATTCTTTGAGAGACCGGCATATCAGAGATGAAATCCATTGAAATATGGGTCCATGGCCTCCTGGGGACCGGCAAAGGCATCAACAACCCACTAGAGCAAGAACAAGATTTAGACCGGGAGCAAGTCCCACAGGACTGCACAAAATTCCTGACATCATGAGACAAGGTGGGCCACCAAAAAGAGCGACTCACCAGATCTCTAGTACCAAAAATACCTGGATGACCAGCCAATGCAGAGCAATGAACTTCAGACATCACTCTCTTCCTCCACTGGTCAGGAACATACAACTTTCCACTGGGGCAACGCTCAGGTTTGTCCTCCTGGAACTCTTGCAGAGTAAGTCTCAAATCGGGCGAGATGGCAGAAAGAACTACCCCTTCGCCTAAGATGGTAGCAGGCTTGGTCACCACAGGAGAATCAGCAAAGAAACTCCTAGAGAGGGCGTCTGCCTTGACATTCTTAGTTCCAGGAAGGAAAGAGACCACAAAATCAAAACGTGTAAAAAACAAGGCCCACCTAGCCTGTCTAGGGTTCAAGCGTTTAGCCGACTCTAGGTAAATCAAATTTTTGTGGTCAGTGAGGACCACAACTTGATGTTTGGCTCCCTCCAACCAATGTCTCCACTCCTCAAATGCCCATTTCTTGGCCAACAGTTCCCGATTCCTCACATCATAGTTACGTTCAGATGAAGAGAACTTTCGGGAAAAGAAAGCACAAGGATTCATTTTAGATGTTACCGGATCCTTTTGGGACAACACCGCTCCTGCACCAATCTCAGAAGCATCCACCTCTACCTGAAACGGGAGTGAGACATCAGGTTGCTGCAGAACCGGGGCGGAGGTAAATCTACGCTTCAGCTCCTGAAAGGAAGCAACCGCCTCCGGAGACCAATTCAACACATCCGCACCCTTCCTGGTCAGGTAAGTCAATGATTTGGCAATACTAGAAAATTTTGCTATAAATTTCCCATAAAAATTAGCAAAACCCAAAAACTTCTGGAGGGCCTTCAAAGAAGTGGGCTGAACCCAATCATAAATGGCCTGTACCTTGGCCGGGTCCATTTCAATAGTTGACGGAGACAAAATAAATCCCAAAAAAGAAATCCTCTGTACTCCAAAAAGGCATTTTGATCCTTTGACATACAGAGAATTCTCTCTCAAGATCCGGAACACAGTCCGAATATGTTCCACATGAGCATCCCAATCCTTGGAGAAGATCAAAATATCATCCAGATAGATAATCAAAAATTTATCGACAAAGTCTCGGAAAATATCGTTTATGAAGCACTGGAAGACAGAAGGGGCATTAGTGAGCCCAAAAGGCATCACCAGGTACTCAAAATGTCCCTCCGGAGTATTAAACGACTTCTTCCATTCATCCCCCTGCTTAATGCAGATAAGATTATACGCCCCCCTGAGGTCAAGCTTGGTAAACCAGCAAGCACCTCTGACTCTAGAGAATAGATCCGAAATCAGGGGTAACGGATACGATATTTAATAGTAATTTTATTGAGTGCACGATAATCAATACAAGGCCTTAAAGAACCATCCTTCTTGGCCACAAAAAAAAAACCGGCACCTAAGGGTGAAGAGGATGGTCTAATATGACCCTTCTCCAATGCCTCTTTAATATAGGACCGCATAGCCTCGTGCTCGGGTACAGATAAATTGAAGAGCCGACCCTTAGGAAATTTACACCCCGGGCTTAGTTCAATTGCACAGTCAAAACTCCTATGAGGAGGCAAGGACGCAGACTCATTCTCACTAAATACATCATAGAAGTCCGCCAAATAGTCAGGAACCTCATGCGACTGAGGAGAGGTGGAAAAAAACGGAGCCTCACTAAAGTTACACCGGCAACCCCAACTCACCACAGACACAGACTTCCAATCCAAAACTGGATTATGATTCGGCAACCAGGGAAACCCCAGAACAACGGCATCATGCAGACCATGCAACACCAAAAATCTGCAATTTTCTTGGTGGTCTGGGGCGACCCGCATTACCACCTGGGTCCAAAACTGAGGTTTATTTTTTGCCAGAGGGGTAGCATCAATCCCCCTCAAAGGGATAGGCGTCTGCAGAGGTGTCAATGGAAATCCACAACGTTTAGCAAAATCCAAGTCCATTAGGTTTAGCGCTGCTCCCGAATCCACAAAAGCCTTGGCGGAAAATGTGGACAGGGAACAGATCAGACTAATCGCCAAAAGAAACTTAGGCTGAACCCCACCAACAGAAAACGTGTGTGCAAAGCGTTTTTCACGTTTAGGACAAACAGAAATAATATGTGAGGCATCTCCACAGAAAAAGCACAGCTTATTACGCCTTCTGAATTCCTGACGTTGCGCCTTAGACAAAACTCTATCACATTGCATAGGTTGAGACGTCTGTTCAACCGGTGGCAACACCTCTCGTGTAATCCTGCGTTCACGTAAACGCCGATCAACCTGAATGGCTAAAGACATAGAATCATCCAGACCAGAGGGAACAGGAAATCCCACCATAGTATCTTTTACGGCTTCTGACAAACCCTTCCGAAAGAGAGCAGCCAAGGCATTATCATTCCAGGTAGTAAGTACTGCCCACTTTCGGAACTTTTGACAGTACAACTCTGCAGATTCTCGACCCAGGTTCAATGCTAACAGGGTCATTTCAGCCTGATCAATAGCATTAGGTTCGTCGTACAGCAACCCCAAGGATTGAAAAAATGCGTTCACATTAGTCAGAATAGGATCATCTGGTTTCAAAGAAAACGCCCAATCCTGGGGATCGCCACGCAGCAAAGAGATGACAATTTTAACCTGCTGCGCGGGGCTCCCTGACGAGTTAGGCTTCAAAGCAAAAAATAATTTACAATTATTTTTGAAACTCAAAAATTTAGATCGATCCCCAAAAAATACATCAGGTGTAGGGATCTTTGGTTCAACAGCATGTGAACGAGCAAGATAGGCGGAAATTCCTCGAACTTCAGCAGCGCGCTGCTCCACACGATCAGACACTTGCTTTATCTCCATTGAGAGAAAAAAAAATTCCCCCTACGGCCTCAGAGATATAGAGGAAGGAATATACACACTCCTTTTTTTTTTTTTTAAACACAATTCTTTCCTGCTATTGAGTACCCCAGGATCTGCGGTATGGCGGGTGATTCTGTTTTGATTGAGTCACCGTAGGAGGCAAAAACAGAAATGCTAGCTAAGTCCAGAAAACCAGAGAGGTTGGCAACTATCAGATTGCAGACCCCTGAACCTATCAACACAACTAGCAGTAGCCGTGGGGGGTTCGTACGATGACCTAGACCACTCGATCACAGCCGGAGAGATACATAGGCCTAAAGAAGGAAGGGGAAATCTAACTGCCCCAGAGCAGACCCCAAAGGAATAGACAGCCCCCCACATATAATGACGGTGAAGCAAGATGAAAACACTTACACAGACAGACAGGCTGAGCAAAGACGGGGCCCAAAAACTACCTAGATAGGAACGGATAGGAAGGCTGCTGTCTGCAATCTGCCAAAACCCTATCAGAGACAAAAGCCAACAAGCTGATATAAAAATGGCCCTGAAGCAACTAAGCTTCAAAAACTAAATCAGCACTCAGGTACTTTCAGGAGAACGAGCTAACGGAATACTGCACACTCCAGCAGGGAGTGGCAGAATCCAAAAAGCAAGAAAAACAAAAACAAAACTTAAATGCAAAAAGGCAAAACAGAAAACTTAGCTTTAGGAGAGCAGGAATCAGACTGGTGTCCAAGAGTCCACAGAGAAATCACCCGCAGGGCAGAAAGGGCGTAGGCTGCCTTAAATCCAGTCAGTGACTCCACTCAGCCAATCGTCTTCATTAGTCCCAGGTGCCTGATAATCAGGCTCACTACCTTCCTTCACTAGAATAAGGAGTTCACCAGGCCTCAGTGACGGAGGGGAGAATGAACTCAAAACACACCACCATCATGTCTCCTCACTACCTCCATCACTCCACCCCACCCCCATCATGTCCCCTCACTACCTCCATCACTCCACCCCACCTCCATCATGTCTCCTCACTACCTCCATCACTCCACCCCACCCCCATCATGTCCCCTCACTACCATCATCACTCCACCCCACCACCATCATGTCTCCTCACTACCTCCATCACTCCACCCCACCCCCATCATGTCTCCTCACTACCTCCATCATGTCCCCTCACTACCTCCATCACTCCACCCCACCTCCATCATGTCCCCTCACTACCACTATCACTCCACCCCACCATCATGTCCCCTCACTACCATCACTCCACCCCACCCCCATCATGTCTCCTCACTACCTCCATCACTCCACCCCAATACCATCATGTTCCCTCACTAACTCCATCACTCCACCCCACCACCATCATGTCCCCTCACTACCTCCATCACTCCACCCCACCCCCATCATGTCCCCTCACTACCACCATCACTCCACCCCACCACCATCATGTCTCCTCACTACCTCCATCACTCCACCCCCATCATGTCCCCTCACTACCTCCATCATGTCCCCTCACTACCACCATCACTCCACCCCACCACCATCATGTCCCCTCACTACCTCCATCACTCCACCCCACCTCCATCATGTCCCTTCACTACCTCCATCACTCCACCCCACCATCATGTCCCCTCACTACCACCATCACTCCACCCCATCCCCATCATGTCTCCTCACTACCTCCATCACTCCACCCCACCCCCATCATGTCTCCTCACTACCACCATCACTCCACCCCACCCCCATCATGTCTCCTCACTACCACCATCACTCCACCCCACCACCATCATGTCCCCTCACTACCTCCATCACTCCACCCCACCACCATGTCCCCTCACTACCACCATCACTCCACCCCACCACCACCATGTCCCCTCACTACCAACATCACTCCACCCCACCACCATGTCCCCTCACTACCATCATCACTCCACCCCACCTCCATCATGTCCCCTCACTACCTCCATCACTCCACCCCACCTCCATCATGTCTCCTCACTACCACCATCACTCCACCCCACCACCACCATGTCCCCTCACTACCACCATCACTCCACCCCACCACCACCATGTCCCCTCACTACCACCATCACTCCACCCCACCATGTCCCCTCACTACCATCATCACTCCACCCCACCACCACCATGTCCCCTCACTACCACCATCACTCCACCCAACCACCATGTCCCCTCAATACCATCGTCACTCCACCCCTCATCCATCATGTCCCCTCACTACCTCCATCACTCCACCCCACCTCCATCATGTCCCCTCACTACCTCCATCACTCCACCCCACCTCCATCATGTCCCCTCACTACCTCCATCACTCCACCCCACCACCATCATGTCCCCTCACTACCACCATCACTCCACCCCACCACGTCCCCTCACTGCCATCATGTCCCCTCACTACCTCCATCACTCCACCCCACCTCCATCATGTCTCCTCACTACCACCATCACTCCACCCCACCCCCATCATGTCCCCTCACTACCACCATCACTCCACCCCACCACGTCCCCTCACTGCCATCATGTCCCCTCACTACCTCCATCACTCCACCCCACCACCAACATGTCTCCTCACTACCTCCATCACTCCACCCCACCAACTTCATGTCCCCTCACTACCTCCATCACTCCACCCCACCTCCATCATGTCCCCTCACTACCACCATCACTCGACCCCACCCCCATCATGTCCCCTCACTACCACCATCACTCCACCCCACCACCACCATGTCCCCTCACTACCTCCATCACTCCACCCCACCTCCATCATTACTCCACCCCACCACCATCATGTCTCCTCACTACCACCATCACTCCACCCCACCACCATCATGTCCCGTCACTACCACCATCACTCCACCCCACCCCCATCATTTCCCCTCACTACCACCATCACTCCACCCCAACACCATCATGTACCCTCACTACCTCCATCATGTCCCCTAACTACCTCCATCACTCCACCTCACCTCCATCATGTCCCCTCACTACCTCCATCACTCCACCATCATGTCCCCTCACTACCATCACTCCACCCCACCACCACCATGTCCCCTCACTACCACCATCACTCCACCCCACCACCACCATGTCCCCTCACTACCACCATCACTCCACCCCACCATGTCCCCTCACTACCATCATCACTCCACTCCACCTCCATCATGTCCCCTCACTACCTCCATCACTCCACCCCACCTCCATCATGTCTCCTCACTACCTCCATCACTCCACCTCACCTCCATCATGTCCCCTCACTACCACCATCACTCCACCCCACCACCACCATGTCCCCTCACTACCACCATCACTCCACCCCACCACCATGTCCCCTCACTACCATCATCACTCCACTCCACCTCCATCATGTCCCCTCACTACCTCCATCACTCCACCCCACCACCATCATGTCCCCTCACTATCTCCATCACTCCACCCCACCATCATGTCCCCTCACTACCTCCATCACTCCACCCCCATCATGTCCCCTCACTACCACCATCACTCCACCCCACCACCATGTCCCCTCACTACCACCATCACGTCCCCTCACTACCTCCATCACTCCACCCCACCACCATCATGTCCCCTCACTACCACCATCGCTCCACCACACCACCATCATTTCCCCTCACTACCACCATCACTCCACCCCACCTCCATCATGTCCCCGCACTACCACCATCACTCCACCCCACCACCATCATGTCCCCTCACTACCTCCATCACTCCACCCCACAACCACCATCACTCCACCCCATCATGTCCCCTCACTACCTCCATCACTCAACCCCACTCCCATCATGTCCCCTCACTACCACCATCACTCCACCCGACCTCCATCATGTCTCCTCACTACCTCCATCACTCCACCCCACCACCATCATGTCCCCTCACTACCTCCATCACTCCACCCCACCACCATCATGTACCCTCACTACCTCCATCACTCCACCCCACCTCCATCATGTACTCTCACTACCACCATCACTCCACCCCACCACCATCATGTACCCTCACTACCACCATCACTCCACCCCACCACCATCATGTCCCCTCACTACCTCCATCACTCCACCCCACCATCATGTCCCCTCACTACCTCCATCACTCCAACCCACCAACATAATGTCCCCTAACTACCTCCATCACTCCAACCCACCTCCATCATGTCCCCTCACTACCACCATCACTCCACCCCACCCCATCATGTCCCCTCACTAACTCCATCACTCCACCCCACCACCATGTCCTCTCACTACGACCATCACTCCACCCCACCTCAATCATGTCCCCTCACTACCATCACTCCACCCCACCACCATGTCCCCTCACTACCATCATCACTCCACCCCACCACCATGTCCCCTCACTACTTCCATCACACCACCATGTCCCCTCACTACCACCATCACTCCACCCCACCACCATGTCCCCACACTATCTCCATCACTCCACCCAACCCCCATCATGTCCCCTCACTACCTCCATCACTCCACCCCACCACCATGTCCCCTCACTACCACCATCACTCCACCCCATCCCCATCATGTCTCCTCACTACCTCCATCACTCCACCCCACCCCCATCATGTCTCCTCACTACCACCATCACTCCACCCCACCCCCATCATGTCTCCTCACTACCACCATCACTCCACCCCACCACCATCATGTCCCCTCACTACCACCATCACTCCACCCCACCCCCATCATGTCTCCTCACTACCACCATCACTCCACCCCACCACCATCATGTCCCCTCACTACCTCCATCACTCCACCCCACCACCATGTCCCCTCACTACCACCATCACTCCACCCCACCACCACCATGTCCCCTCACTACCAACATCACTCCACCCCACCACCATGTCCCCTCACTACCATCATCACTCCACCCCACCTCCATCATGTCCCCTCACTACCTCCATCACTCCACCCCACCTCCATCATGTCTCCTCACTACCACCATCACTCCACCCCACCACCACCATGTCCCCTCACTACCACCATCACTCCACCCCACCACCACCATGTCCCCTCACTACCACCATCACTCCACCCCACCAACTTCATGTCCCCTCACTACCTCCATCACTCCACCCCACCAACTTCATGTCCCCTCACTACCTCCATCACTCCACCCCACCTCCATCATGTCCCCTCACTACCACCATCACTCCACCCCATCCCCATCATGTCTCCTCACTACCTCCATCACTCCACCCCACCCCCATCATGTCTCCTCACTACCACCATCACTCCACCCCACCCCCATCATGTCTCCTCACTACCACCATCACTCCACCCCACCACCATCATGTCCCCTCACTACCTCCATCACTCCACCCCACCACCATGTCCCCTCACTACCACCATCACTCCACCCCACCACCACCATGTCCCCTCACTACCAACATCACTCCACCCCACCACCATGTCCCCTCACTACCATCATCACTCCACCCCACCTCCATCATGTCCCCTCACTACCTCCATCACTCCACCCCACCTCCATCATGTCTCCTCACTACCACCATCACTCCACCCCACCACCACCATGTCCCCTCACTACCACCATCACTCCACCCCACCACCACCATGTCCCCTCACTACCACCATCACTCCACCCCACCATGTCCCCTCACTACCATCATCACTCCACCCCACCACCACCATGTCCCCTCACTACCACCATCACTCCACCCAACCACCATGTCCCCTCAATACCATCGTCACTCCACCCCTCATCCATCATGTCCCCTCACTACCTCCATCACTCCACCCCACCTCCATCATGTCCCCTCACTACCTCCATCACTCCACCCCACCTCCATCATGTCCCCTCACTACCTCCATCACTCCACCCCACCACCATCATGTCCCCTCACTACCACCATCACTCCACCCCACCACGTCCCCTCACTGCCATCATGTCCCCTCACTACCTCCATCACTCCACCCCACCTCCATCATGTCTCCTCACTACCACCATCACTCCACCCCACCCCCATCATGTCCCCTCACTACCACCATCACTCCACCCCACCACGTCCCCTCACTGCCATCATGTCCCCTCACTACCTCCATCACTCCACCCCACCACCAACATGTCTCCTCACTACCTCCATCACTCCACCCCACCAACTTCATGTCCCCTCACTACCTCCATCACTCCACCCCACCTCCATCATGTCCCCTCACTACCACCATCACTCGACCCCACCCCCATCATGTCCCCTCACTACCACCATCACTCCACCCCACCACCACCATGTCCCCTCACTACCTCCATCACTCCACCCCACCTCCATCATTACTCCACCCCACCACCATCATGTCTCCTCACTACCACCATCACTCCACCCCACCACCATCATGTCCCGTCACTACCACCATCACTCCACCCCACCCCCATCATTTCCCCTCACTACCACCATCACTCCACCCCAACACCATCATGTACCCTCACTACCTCCATCATGTCCCCTAACTACCTCCATCACTCCACCTCACCTCCATCATGTCCCCTCACTACCTCCATCACTCCACCATCATGTCCCCTCACTACCATCACTCCACCCCACCACCACCATGTCCCCTCACTACCACCATCACTCCACCCCACCACCACCATGTCCCCTCACTACCACCATCACTCCACCCCACCATGTCCCCTCACTACCATCATCACTCCACTCCACCTCCATCATGTCCCCTCACTACCTCCATCACTCCACCCCACCTCCATCATGTCTCCTCACTACCTCCATCACTCCACCTCACCTCCATCATGTCCCCTCACTACCACCATCACTCCACCCCACCACCACCATGTCCCCTCACTACCACCATCACTCCACCCCACCACCATGTCCCCTCACTACCATCATCACTCCACTCCACCTCCATCATGTCCCCTCACTACCTCCATCACTCCACCCCACCACCATCATGTCCCCTCACTATCTCCATCACTCCACCCCACCATCATGTCCCCTCACTACCTCCATCACTCCACCCCCATCATGTCCCCTCACTACCACCATCACTCCACCCCACCACCATGTCCCCTCACTACCACCATCACGTCCCCTCACTACCTCCATCACTCCACCCCACCACCATCATGTCCCCTCACTACCACCATCGCTCCACCACACCACCATCATTTCCCCTCACTACCACCATCACTCCACCCCACCTCCATCATGTCCCCGCACTACCACCATCACTCCACCCCACCACCATCATGTCCCCTCACTACCTCCATCACTCCACCCCACAACCACCATCACTCCACCCCATCATGTCCCCTCACTACCTCCATCACTCAACCCCACTCCCATCATGTCCCCTCACTACCACCATCACTCCACCCGACCTCCATCATGTCTCCTCACTACCTCCATCACTCCACCCCACCACCATCATGTCCCCTCACTACCTCCATCACTCCACCCCACCACCATCATGTACCCTCACTACCTCCATCACTCCACCCCACCTCCATCATGTACTCTCACTACCACCATCACTCCACCCCACCACCATCATGTACCCTCACTACCACCATCACTCCACCCCACCACCATCATGTCCCCTCACTACCTCCATCACTCCACCCCACCATCATGTCCCCTCACTACCTCCATCACTCCAACCCACCAACATAATGTCCCCTAACTACCTCCATCACTCCAACCCACCTCCATCATGTCCCCTCACTACCACCATCACTCCACCCCACCCCATCATGTCCCCTCACTAACTCCATCACTCCACCCCACCACCATGTCCTCTCACTACGACCATCACTCCACCCCACCTCAATCATGTCCCCTCACTACCATCACTCCACCCCACCACCATGTCCCCTCACTACCATCATCACTCCACCCCACCACCATGTCCCCTCACTACTTCCATCACACCACCATGTCCCCTCACTACCACCATCACTCCACCCCACCACCATGTCCCCACACTATCTCCATCACTCCACCCAACCCCCATCATGTCCCCTCACTACCTCCATCACTCCACCCCACCACCATGTCCCCTCACTACCACCATCACTCCACCCCACCACTTCCCCTCACTGCCATCATGTCCCCTCACTACCTCCATCACTCCACCCCACCTCCATCATGTCTCCTCACTACCACCATCACTCCACCCCACCCCCATCATGTCCCTTCACTACCACCATCACTCCACCCCACCACGTCCATTCACTGCCATCATGTCCCCTCACTATCACTACCTCCATCACTCCACCCCACCACCAACATGTCTCCTCACTACCTCCATCACTCCACCCCACCAACTTCATGTCCCCTCACTACCTCCATCACTCCACCCCACCTCCATCATGTCCCCTCACTACCACCATCACTCGACCCCACCCCCATCATGTCCCCTCACTACCACCATCACTCCACCACACCACCATGTCCCCTCACTACCTCCATCACTCCAGCCCACCTCCATAATCACTCCACCCCACCACCATCATGTCTCCTCACTACCACCATCACTGCACCCCACCACCATCATGTCCCCTCACTACCACCATCACTCCACCCCACCCCCATCATGTCCCCTCACTACCACCATCACTCCACCCCAACACCATCATGTCCCCTCACTATCTCCATCATGTCCCCTCACTACCTCCATCATGTCCCCTCACTACCTCCATCACTCCACCTCACCTCCATCATGTCCCCTCACTACCTCCATCACTCCACCATCATGTCCCCTCACTACCACCATCACTCCACCCCACCACCACCATGTCCCCTCACTACCACCATCACTCCACCCCACCACCACCATGTCCCCTCACTACCACCATCACTCCACCCCACCACCATGTCCCCTCACTACCATCATCACTCCACCTATATCATGTCCCCTCACTACCTCCATCACTCCACCCCACCTCCATCATGTCTCCTCACTACCTCCATCACTCCACCTCACCTCCATCATGTCCCCTCACTACCTCCATCACTCCACCTCACCTCCATCAAGTCCCCTCACTACCTCCATCACTCCACCTCACCTCCATCATGTCCCCTCACTACCACCATCACTCCACCCCACCATGTCCCCTCACTACCACCATCACTCCACCCCACCACCATGTCCCCTCACTACCTCCATCACTCCACCCCACCACCATCATGTCTTCTCACTACCTCCATCACTCCTCCCCACCACCATCATGTCCCCTCACTACCACCATCACTCCACCTCACCTCCATCATGTCCCCTCACTACCACCATCACTCCACCCCACCACCATCATGTCCCCTCACTACCTCCATCACTCCACCTCACCTCCATCATGTCCCCACACTACCACCATCACTCCACCCCACCAACATGTCCCCTCACTACCACCATCACTCCACCCCACCACCATGTCCCCTCACTACCTCCATCACTCCACCCCACCACCATCATGTCTCCTCACTACCTCCATCACTCCACCCCACCTCCATCATGTCCCCTCACTACCACCATCACTCCACCCCACCTCCATCATGTCCCCTCACTACCTCCATCACTCCACCCCACCTCCATCATGTCTCCTCACTACCTCCATCACTCCACCTCACCTCCATCGTGTCCCCTCACTAACACCATCACTCCACCCCACCACGTCCCCTCACTGCCGTCATGTCCCCTCACTACATCCATCACTCCACCCCACCTCCATCATGTCTCCTCACTACCACCATCACTCCACCCCACCCCCATCATGTCTCCTCACTACCATCACTCCACCCCACCACGTCCCCTCACTGCCATCATGTCCCCTCACTACCTCCGTCACTCCACCCCACCACCATCATGTCTCCTCACTACCTCCATCATGTCCCCTCACTACCTCCATCACTCCACCCCACCCCCATCATGTCCCCTCACTACCACCATCACTTCACTCACCACCATGTCCCCTCACTACCATGATCACTCCACCCCACCTCCATCATGTCCCCTCACTACCTCCATCACTCCACCCCACCTCCATATCTCCTCACTACCTCCATCACTCCACCTCACCTCCATCATGTCCCCTCACTACCTCCATCACTCCACCTCACCTCCATCATGTCCCCTCACTACCTCCATCACTCCACCCCACCCCCATCATGGCCCCTCACTACCACCATCACTCCACCCCACCACCACCATGTCCCCTCACTACCTCCATCACTTCACCCCATCCCCATCATGGCCCCTCACTACCACCATCACTCCACCCCACCACCACCATGTCCCCTCACTACCAACATCACTCCACCCCACCACCATGTCCCCTCACTACCATCATCACTCCACCCCACCTCCATCATGTCCCCTCACTAACACCATCACTCCACCCCACCACCACCATGTCCCCTCACTACCACCATCACTCCACCCCACCACCATGTCTGCTCACTACCATCATCACTCCACCCCTCATCCATCATGTCCCCTCACTACCTCCATCACTCCACCCCACCTCCATCATGTCCCCTCACTACCTCCATCACTCCACCCCACCTCCATCATGTCCCCTCACTACCTCCATCACTCCACCCCACCTCCATCATGTCCCCTTACTACCTCCATCACTCCACCTCACCTCCATCATGTCCCCTCACTACCTCCATCACTCCACCCCACCTCCATCATGTCCCCTCACTACCTCCATCACTCCACCCCACCTCCATCATGTCCCCTCACTACCACCATCACTCCACCCCACCTCCATGTCCCCTCACTACCTCCATCACTCCACCCCACATCCATCATGTCTCCTCACAACCACCATCACTCCACCCCACCACCATGTCCCCTCACTACCATCATCACTCCACCCCACCACCACCATCACTCCACCCCACCACCACCATGTCCCCTCACTACCATCACTCCACCCCACCCCCATCATGTCCCCTCACTACCACCATCACTCCACCCCACCCCCATCATGTCCCCTCACTACCTCCATCACTCCACCCCACCTCCATCATGTCCTCTCACTACCTCCATCACTCCACCTCCATCATGTCCCCTGACTACCTCCATCACTCCACCCCACCTCCATCATGTCCCCTCACTACTTCCATCACTCCACCCCACCTCCATCATGTCCCCTCACTACCTCCATCACTCCACCTCACCTCCATCATGTCCCCTCACTACCTCCATCACTCCACCCCACCTCCATCATGTCCCCTCACTACCTCCATCACTCCACCCCACCTCCATCATGTCCCCTCACTACCACCATCACTCCACCCCACCTCCATCATGTCTCCTCACTACCTCCATCACTCCACCCCACCACCATCATGGCCCCTCACTATCTCCATCACTCCACCCCACCTCCATCATGTCCCCTGACTACCTCCATCACTCCACCCCACCACCATCATGTCCCCTCACTACCACCATCACTCCACCCCACCTTCATCATGTCTCCTCACTACCTCCATCACTCCACCCCAGCACAATCAAGTCCCCTCACTACCTCCATCACTCCACCCCACCTCCATCATGTCTCCTCACTACCTCCATCACTCCACCCCACCACCACCATGTCTCCTCACTACCACCATCACTCCACCCCACCACCACCATGTCCCCTCACTACCACCATCACTCCACCCCACCACCATGTCCCCTCACTACCACCATCACTCCACCCCACCACCACCATGTCCCCTCACTACCACCATCACTCCACCCCACCACCATGTCCCCTCACTACCATCATCACTCCACCCCACCTCCATCATGTCCCCTCACTACCTCCATCACTCCACCCCACCTCCATCATGTCCCCTCACTACCTCCATCACTCCACCCCACCTCCATCATGTCCCCTCACAACCTCCATCACTCCACCCCACCTCCATCATGTCCCCTCACTACCTCCATCACTCCACCTCACCTCCATCATGTCCCCTCACTACCTCCATCACTCCACCCCACCTCCATCATGTCCCCTCACTACCTCCATCACTCCACCCCACCTCTATCATGTCTCCTCACTACCTCCATCACTCCACCCCACCTCCATCATGTCCCCTCACTACCACCATCACTCCACCCCACCACCATGTCCCCTCACTACCACCATCACTCCACCCCACCACCATGTCCCCTCACTACCATCATCACTCCACCCCACCACCACCATGTCCCCTCACTACCACCATCACTCCACCCCACCACCATGTCCCCTCACTACAACCATCACTCCACCCCACCACGTCCCCTCACTGCCATCATGTCCCATCAATACCTCCATCACTCCACCCCACCTCCATCATGTCTCCTCACTACCATCACTCCACCCCACCCCCATCATGTCCCCTCACTACCACCATCACTCCACCCCACCACGTCCCCTCACTGCCATCATGTCCCCTCACTACCTCCATCACTCCACCCCACCTCCATCATGTCTCCTCACTACTACCATCACTCCACCCCACCCCCATCATGTCCCCTCACTACCACCATCACTCCACCCCACCACGTCCCCTCTGCCATCATGTCCCCTCACTACCTCCATCACTGCACCTCACCCCCATCATGTCCCCTCACTACCACCATCACTCCACCCCGCCATCATGTCCCCTCACTACCACCATCACTCCACCCCGCCATCATGTCCCCTCACTACCACCATCACTCCACCCCACCCCCATCATGTCCCCTCACTACCACCATCACTCCATCCCACCCCATCATGTCCCCTCACTACCTCCATCACTCCACCCCACCACCATCATGTCCCTTCACTACCTCCATCACTCCACCCCACCTCCATCATGTCTCCTCACTACCACCATCACTCCACCCCACCACCATGTCCACTCACTACCTCCATCACTCCACCCCACCACCATGTCCCCTCACTACCACCATCATGTCTCCGCACTACCTCCATCACTCCACCCCAATACCATCATGTCCCCTCACTACCTCCATCACTCCACCCCACCACCATGTCCCCTCACTACCTCCATCACTCCACCCCACCCCCATCATGTCCCCTCACTACCACCTTCACTCCACCCCACCACTGTTATGATTGAGTCACCGTAGGAGGCAAAAACAGAAATGCTAGCTAAGTCCAGAAAACCTGAGAAGTTGGCAACTATCAGATTGCAGACCCCTGAACCTATCAACACAACTAGCAGTAGCCGTGGGGGGTTCCTACGATGACCTAGACCCCTCGATCACAGCCGGAGAGATACATAGGCCTAAAGAAGGAAAGGGGAAATCTAACTGCCCCAGAGCAGACCCCAAAGCAACAGGCTGCCCCCCACATATAATGACGGTGAAGCAAGATGAAAACACTTACACAGACAGAAAGACAGACTGAGCAAAGACGGGGCCCAAAAACTACCTAGATAGGAACGGATAGGAAGGCTGCTGTCTGCAATCTGCCAAAACCCTATCAGAGACAAAAGCCAACAAGCTGATATAAAAATGGCCCTGAAGCAACTAAGCTTCAAAAACTAAATCAGCACTCAGGTACTTTCAAGAGAACGAGCTAACGGAATACTGCACACTCCAGCAGGGAGTGGCAGAATCCAAAAAGCAAGAAAAACAAAAACAAAACTTAAATGCAAAAAGGCAAAACAGAAAACTTAGCTTTAGGAGAGCAGGAATCAGACTGGTGTCCAAGAGTCCACAGAGAAATCACCCGCAGGGCAGAAAGGGCGTAAGCTGCCTTATATCCAGTCAGTGACTCCACTCAGCCAATCGTCTTCATTAGTCCCAGGTGCCTGATAATCAGACTCACTACCTTCCTTCACTAGAATAGTGAGTTCACCAGGCCTCAGTGACGGAGGGGAGAATGAACTCACAACAGTACCCCCCCCTTGAGGAGGGGTCACCGAACCCTCAACAACGCTACCAGGGCGATCAGGGTGAGCCCGATGAAAGGCACGCACCAATCTTTTGGCATGAATATCAGAGGCAGAGACCCAGGAATTATCCTCCTGACCATAACCCTTCCACTTAACCAAATACTGGAGTCTCCGTCTAGCCAGACGGGAATCCAGAATTTTCTCTACCTCATATTCCAAGTTACCTTCAACCAATACAGGGTCCGGAGGTGCCACCTCAGGCACAACTGGCTCAACAAACCTCTTCAACAAGGACTTATGAAACACATTATGGATCTTAAATGTGACAGGAAGAGCCAAACGAAAAGAGACCGGATTAATAATCTCCAAAATCTTGTAAGGTCCAATAAATCTAGGCTTAAACTTAGGAGAAGCCACCTTCATAGCAATATTTTTTGATGATAACCACACCATATCACCAATCTTAAACTGGGGACCAATGGTCCTATGTCGATTGGAAAACCGCTGGGCCTTTTCCTGAGAGAGAGATAACTTATCCACTACTTGGTCCCAGATCTGGTGCATTCTCTCCACCACAGTGTCAACACCTGGGCAGGCAGAGGGCTCCACCTGCCCTGAAGAAAATCGAGGATGAAACCCAAAGTTACAAAAAAAAGGTGACATCAAAGTGGCAGAACTAGCTCTATTATTTAAAGCAAATTCGGCCAAGGGCAAAAAGGAAACCCAATCATCCTGATCAGTGGAAATAAAACATCTCAAATACGACTCCAAGGTCTGGTTTGTTCTCTCTGTCTGCCCATTGGTCTGAGGGTGAAAAGCAGAGGAGAAGGACAACTGAATTCCCAACTTGGAACAGAACGTCCTCCAAAATTTAGACACAAATTGAACTCCTCTGTCAGATACAATGTTCTCAGGAATCCCGTGCAAGCGAACCACCTGTTGTAAAAACAGGGGCACCAACTCAGAGGAAGATGGCAACTTAGGGAGTGGTAGAAGATGAACCATCTTAGAGAACCTATCACAAATCACCCAAATAACAGTCATTCTTTGAGAGACCGGCATATCAGAGATGAAATCCATTGAAATATGGGTCCATGGCCTCCTGGGGACCGGCAATGGCATCAACAACCCACTAGAGCGAGAACAAGATTTAGAGCGGGAGCAAGTCCCACAGGACTGCACAAAATTCCTGACATCATGAGACAAGGTGGGCCACCAAAAAGAGCGACTCACCAGATCTCTAGTACCAAAAATACCTGGATGACCAGCCAATGCAGAGCAATGAACTTAAGACATCACTCTCTTCTTCCACTGGTCAGGAACATACAACTTTCCACTGGGGCAACGCTCAGGTTTGTCCTCCTGGAACTCTTGCAGAGTAAGTCTCAAATCGGGCGAGATGGCAGAAAGAACTACCCCTTCGCCTAAGATGGTAGCAGGCTTGGTCACCACAGGAGAATCAGCAAAGAAACTCCTAGAGAGGGCGTCTGCCTTGACATTCTTAGTTCCAGGAAGGAAAGAGACCACAAAATGAAAACGTGTAAAAAACAAGGCCCACCTAGCCTGTCTAGGGTTCAAGCGTTTAGCCGACTCTAGGTAAATCAAATTTTTGTGGTCAGTGAGGACCACAACTTGATGTTTGGCTCCCTCCAACCAATGTCTCCACTCCTCAAATGCCCATTTCTTGGCCAACAGTTCCCGATTCCTCACATCATAGTTACGTTCAGATGAAGAGAACTTTCGGGAAAAGAAAGCACAAGGATTCATTTTAGATGTTACCGGATCCTTTTGGGACAACACCGCTCCTGCACCAATCTCAGAAGCATCCACCTCTACCTGAAACGGGAGTGAGACATCAGGTTGCTGCAGAACCGGGGCGGAGGTAAATCTACGCTTCAGCTCCTGAAAGGAAGCAACCGCCTCCGGAGACCAATTCAACACATCCGCACCCTTCCTGGTCAGGTAAGTCAATGATTTGGCAATACTAGAAAATTTTGCTATAAATTTCCCATAAAAATTAGCAAAACCCAAAAACTTCTGGAGGGCCTTCAAAGAAGTGGGCTGAACCCAATCATAAATGGCCTGTACCTTGGCCGGGTCCATTTCAATAGTTGACGGAGACAAAATAAATCCCAAAAAAGAAATCCTCTGTACTCCAAAAAGGCATTTTGATCCTTTGACATACAGAGAATTCTCTCTCAAGATCCGGAACACAGTCCGAATATGTTCCACATGAGCATCCCAATCCTTGGAGAAGATCAAAATATCATCCAGATAGATAATCAAAAATTTATCGACAAAGTCTCGGAAAATATCGTTTATGAAGCACTGGAAGACAGAAGGGGCATTAGTGAGCCCAAAAGGCATCACCAGGTACTCAAAATGTCCCTCCGGAGTATTAAACGACTTCTTCCATTCATCCCCCTGCTTAATGCAGATAAGATTATACGCCCCCCTGAGGTCAAGCTTGGTAAACCAGCAAGCACCTCTGACTCTAGAGAATAGATCCGAAATCAGGGGTAACGGATACGATATTTAATAGTAATTTTATTGAGGGCACGATAATCAATACAAGGCCTTAAAGAACCATCCTTCTTGGCCACAAAAAAAAAAACCGGCACCTAAGGGTGAAGAGGATGGTCTAATATGACCCTTCTCCAATGCCTCCTTAATATAGGACCGCATAGCCTCGTGCTCGGGTACAGATAAATTGAAGAGCCGACCCTTAGGAAATTTACACCCCGGGCTTAGTTCAATTGCACAGTCAAAACTCCTATGAGGAGGCAAGGACGCAGACTCATTCTCACTAAATACATCATAGAAGTCCGCCAAATAGTCAGGAACCTCATGCGACTGAGGAGAGGTGGAAAAAAACGGAGCCTCACTAAAGTTACACCGGCAACCCCAACTCACCACAGACACAGACTTCCAATCCAAAACTGGATTATGATTCGGCAACCAGGGAAACCCCAGAACAACGGCATCATGCAGACCATGCAACACCAAAAATCTGCAATTTTCTTGGTGGTCTGGGGCGACCCGCATTACCACCTGGGTCCAAAACTGAGGTTTATTTTTTGCCAGAGGGGTAGCATCAATCCCCCTCAAAGGGATAGGCGTCTGCAGAGGTGTCAATGGAAATCCACAACGTTTAGCAAAATCCAAGTCCATTAGGTTTAGCGCTGCTCCCGAATCCACAAAAGCCTTGGCGGAAAATGTGGACAGGGAACAGATCAGACTAATCGCCAAAAGAAACTTAGGCTGAACCCCACCAACAGAAAACGTGTGTGCAAAGCGTTTTTCACGTTTAGGACAAACAGAAATAATATGTGAGGCATCTCCACAGAAAAAGCACAGCTTATTACACCTTCTGAATTCCTGACGTTGCGCCTTAGACAAAACTCTATCACATTGCATAGGTTGAGACGTCTGTTAAACCGGTGGCAACACCTCTCGTGTAATCCTGCGTTCACGTAAACGCCGATCAACCTGAATGGCTAAAGACATAGAATCATCCAGACCAGAGGGAACAGGAAATCCCACCATAGTATCTTTTACGGCTTCTGACAAACCCTTCCGAAAGAGAGCAGCCAAGGCATTATCATTCCAGGTAGTAAGTACTGCCCACTTTCGGAACTTTTGACAGTACAACTCTGCAGATTCTCGACCCAGGTTCAATGCTAACAGGGTCATTTCAGCCTGATCAATAGCATTAGGTTCGTCGTACAGCAACCCCAAGGATTGAAAAAATGCGTTCACATTAGTCAGAATAGGATCATCTGGTTTCAAAGAAAACGCCCAATCCTGGGGATCGCCACGCAGCAAAGAGATGACAATTTTAACCTGCTGCGCGGGGCTCCCTGACGAGTTAGGCTTCAAAGCAAAAAATAATTTACAATTATTTTTGAAACTCAAAAATTTAGATCGATCCCCAAAAACTACATCAGGTGTAGGGATCTTTGGTTCAACAGCATGTGAACGAGCAAGATAGGCGGAAATTCCTCGAACTTCAGCAGCGCGCTGCTCCACACGATCAGACAATTGCTTTATCTCCATTGAGAGAAAAAAAAATTCCCCCTACGGCCTCAGAGATATAGAGGAAGGAATATACACACTCCTTTTTTTTTTTTTTTTTAAACACAATTCTTTCCTGCTATTGAGTACCCCAGGATCTGCGGTATGGCGGGTGATTCTGTTTTGATTGAGTCACCGTAGGAGGCAAAAACAGAAATGCTAGCTAAGTCCAGAAAACCAGAGAGGTTGGCAACTATCAGATTGCAGACCCCTGAACCTATCAACACAACTAGCAGTAGCCGTGGGGGGTTCGTACGATGACCTAGACCACTCGCTCACAGCCGGAGAGATACATAGGCCTAAAGAAGGAAGGGGAAATCTAACTGCCCCAGAGCAGACCCCAAAGGAATAGACAGCCCCCCACATATAATGACGGTGAAGCAAGATGAAAACACTTACACAGACAGACAGGCTGAGCAAAGACGGGGCCCAAAAACTACCTAGATAGGAACGGATAGGAAGGCTGCTGTCTGCAATCTGCCAAAACCCTATCAGAGACAAAAGCCAACAAGCTGATATAAAAATGGCCCTGAAGCAACTAAGCTTCAAAAACTAAATCAGCACTCAGGTACTTTCAGGAGAACGAGCTAACGGAATACTGCACACTCCAGCAGGGAGTGGCAGAATCCAAAAAGCAAGAAAAACAAAAACAAAACTTAAATGCAAAAAGGCAAAACAGAAAACTTAGCTTTAGGAGAGCAGGAATCAGACTGGTGTCCAAGAGTCCACAGAGAAATCACCCGCAGGGCAGAAAGGGCGTAGGCTGCCTTAAATCCAGTCAGTGACTCCACTCAGCCAATCGTCTTCATTAGTCCCAGGTGCCTGATAATCAGGCTCACTACCTTCCTTCACTAGAATAAGGAGTTCACCAGGCCAGTGACGGAGGGGAGAATGAACTCAAAACACACCACCATCATGTCTCCTCACTACCTCCATCACTCCACCCCACCCCCATCATGTCCCCTCACTACCTCCATCACTCCACCCCACCTTCATCATGTCTCCTCACTACCTCCATCACTCCACCCCACCCCCATCATGTCCCCTCACTACCATCATCACTCCACCCCACCACCATCATGTCTCCTCACTACCTCCATCACTCCACCCCACCCCCATCATGTCTCCTCACTACCTCCATCATGTCCCCTCACTACCTCCATCACTCCACCCCACCTCCATCATGTCCCCTCACTACCACTATCACTCCACCCCACCATCATGTCCCCTCACTACCATCACTCCACCCCACCCCCATCATGTCTCCTCACTACCTCCATCACTCCACCCCAATACCATCATGTTCCCTCACTAACTCCATCACTCCACCCCACCACCATCATGTCCCCTCACTACCTCCATCACTCCACCCCACCCCCATCATGTCCCCTCACTACCACCATCACTCCACCCCACCACCATCATGTCTCCTCACTACCTCCATCACTCCACCCCCATCATGTCCCCTCACTACCTCCATCATGTCTCCTCACTACCTCCATCACTCCACCCCACCCCCATCATGTCCCCTCACTACCACCATCACTCCACCCCACCACCATCATGTCCCCTCACTACCTCCATCACTCCACCCCACCTCCATCATGTCCCCTCACTACCTCCATCACTCCACCCCACCATCATGTCCCCTCACTACCACCATCACTCCACCACACCCCCATCATGTCTCCTCACTACCTCCATCACTCCACCCCACCCCCATCATGTCTCCTCACTACCACCATCACTCCACCCCACCCCCATCATGTCTCCTCACTACCACCATCACTCCACCCCACCACCATGTCCCCTCACTACCTCCATCACTCCACCCCACCACCATGTCCCCTCACTACCTCCATCACTTCACCCCACCTCCATCATGTCTCCTCACTACCACCATCACTCCACCCCACCTCCATCATGTCCCCTCACTACCACCATCACTCCACCCCACCTCCATCATGTCCCCTCACTACCACCATCACTCCACCCCACCTCCATCATGTCCCCTCACTACCTCCATCACTCCACCCCACCTCCATCATGTCCCCTCACTACCACCATCACTCCACCTCACCTCCATCATGTCCCCTCACTACCTCCATCACTTCACCCCACCTCCATCATGTCTCCTCACTACCACCATCACTCCACCCCACCTCCATCATGTCCCCTCACTACCACCATCACTCCACCCCACCTCCATCATGTCCCCTCACTACCTCCATCACTCCACCCCACCTCCATCATGTCCCCTCACTACCTCCATCACTTCACCCCACCTCCATCATGTCCCCTCACTACCTCCATCACTCCACCCCACCTCCATCATGTCCCCTCACTACCACCATCACTCCACCCCACCACCATCATGCCCCTCACTACCTCCATCACTCCACCCCACCTCCATCATGTCCCCTCACTACCACCATCACTCCACCCCCATCATGTCCCCTCACTACCTCCATCACTCCACCCCACCTCCATCATGTCCCCTCACTACCACCATCACTCCACCCCACCTCCATCATGTCTCCTCACTACCTCCATCACTCCACCCCACCACCATCATGTCCCCTCACTACCACCATCACTCCACCCCATCACCATCATGTCCCCTCACTACCACCATCACTCCACCCCACCACCATCATGTCCCCTCACTACCTCCATCACTCCACCCCACCACCATCATGTCCCCTCACTACCTCCATCACTCCACCCCACCTCCATCATGTCCCCTCACTACCATCACCTCCATCATGTCCCCTCACTACCTCCATCACTTCACCCCACCTCCATCATGTCTCCTCACTACCACCATCACTCCACTCCACCTCCATCATGTCCCCTCACTACCTCCATCACTCCACCCAACCTCCATCATGTCCCCTCACTACCACCATCACTCCACCCCACCTCCATCATGTCCCCTCACTACCACCATCACTCCACCCCACCACCATCATGTCCCCTCAGTACCTCCATCACTCCACCCCACCTCCATCATGTCCCCTCACTACCACCATCACTCCACCTCACCTCCATCATGTCCCCTCACTACCTCCATCACTTCACCCCACCTCCATCATGTCTCCTCACTACCACCATCACTTCACCCCACCTCCATCATGTCCCCTCACTACCATCACTCCACCCCACCACCATCATGTCCCCTCACTACCTCCATCACTCCACCCCACCTCCATCATGTCCCCTCACTACCACCATCACTCCACCCCACCTCCATCATGTCCCCTCACTACCACCATCACTCCACCCCACCACCATCATGTCCCCTCACTACCTCCATCACTCCACCCCACCTCCATCATATCCCCTCACTACCTCCATCACTTCACCCCACCTCCATCATGTCTCCTCACTACCACCATCACTCCACCCCACCACCATGTCCCCTCACTACCTCCATCACTCCACCCCACCACCATGTCCCCTCACTACCTCCATCACTCCACCCCACCTCCATCATGTCCCCTCACTACCACCATCACTCCACCCCACCTCCATCATGTCCCCTCACTACCACCATCACTCCACCCCACCTCCATGTCCCCTCACTACCACCATCACTCCACCTCACCTCCATCATGTCCCCTCACTACCTCCATCACTTCACCCCACCTCCATCATGTCTCCTCACTACCACCATCACTCCACCCCACCTCCATCATGTCCCCTCACTACCACCATCACTCCACCTCACCTCCATCATGTCCCCTCACTACCACCATCACTCCACCTCACCTCCATCATGTCCCCTCACTACCTCCATCACTTCACCCCACCTCCATCATGTCTCCTCACTACCACCATCACTTCACCCCACCTCCATCATGTCCCCTCACTACCATCACTCCACCCCACCACCATCATGTCCCCTCACTACCTCCATCACTCCACCCCACCTCCATCATGTCCCCTCACTACCACCATCACTCCACCCCACCTCCATCATGTCCCCTCACTACCACCATCACTCCACCCCACCACCATCATGTCCCCTCACTACCTCCATCACTCCACCCCACCTCCATCATGTCCCCTCACTACCTCCATCACTTCACCCCACCTCCATCATGTCTCCTCACTACCACCATCACTCCACCCCACCACCATCATGTCCCCTCACTACCTCCATCACTCCACCCCACCACCATCATGTCCCCTCACTACCTCCATCACTCCACCCCACCTCCATCATGTCCCCTCACTACCACCATCACTCCACCCCACCTCCATCATGTCCCCTCACTACCACCATCACTCCACCCCACCTCCATCATGTCCCCTCACTACCACCATCACTCCACCTCACCTCCATCATGTCCCCTCACTACCTCCATCACTTCACCCCACCTCCATCATGTCTCCTCACTACCACCATCACTCCACCCCACCTCCATCATGTCCCCTCACTACCACCATCACTCCACCCCACCTCCATCATGTCTCCTCACTACCACCATCACTCCACCCCACCTCCATCATGTCCCCTCACTACCTCCATCACTCCACCCCACCTCCATCATGTCCCCTCACTACCTCCATCACTCCACCCCACCTCCATCATGTCTCCTCACTACCGCCATCACTCCACCCCACCACCATCATGTCCCCTCACTACCTCCATCACTCCACCCCACCTCCATCATGTCCCCTCACTACCTCCATCACTCCACCCCACCTCCATCATGTCCCCTCACTACCACCATCACTCCACCTCACCTCCATCATGTCCCCTCACTACCACCATCACTCCACCCCACCTCCATCATGTCCCCTCACTACCTCCATCACTCCACCCCATCACCATCATGTCCCCTCACTACCACCATCACTCCACCTCACCTCCATCATGTCCCCTCACTACCTCTGTGACGAACAGCCCACCGCCGTTCGTCCACTTACGGGCGACGACTAACGGGGGTCCCGCTGCCACCAAAACGCGACGGACAGCGGACCCTGTGTCACCACTATGTCACAGTCCCACCACTGACACGGGTGTATCAGCGGACGGAGGGGCGTGACACAATGCCGGCACACGGCTATCACAGGCGCAGTGGGGCTTATCTTAGTTATCCCAACACTGGCACCATGTGACCAAAAATATCCAGCAAGCTAATCTCGCTCTACAATTTGCCGCAGGGGGAGTTTAATTTGGATGCCCCACCACTGCTATCAATCTTCCAAGTACTGCGGGGATTTATGTATATCCCACTTTCTCAGTTCCACTTTGGAACTCACAGCTCTCCGGCGCCCCCCTTACCCTCAGGTCAGTCAGGGAACTGCACCTAGGATAATTGGTCGCCGGACGGGCTGCCTGTTGTGAACCGGCAATTAGGCTTCTGCAGTAAGGGAATTATCAATGCTGTGGCTGCAGACCCTTATTCAGCAATATAAGACCCTTCTGTACTGCCAGCAAGCCGTAATAGCCGTGCACAACGCGCTGCCACCAGTCACGGTTACTTAATTCACAGTGTTAAATTAAGAGGGTCCGTGGCAAACCCTTTGAATTAGTAGCGATTATCTATCAAAGGCGTATAGTTCGATTCTTAGAGCATGGAGACAGATCTAAATAATTTCATTTATTTTCCGAAAGAGGACAGTGATTACAGATAAAAGTTGCTATAAAATTGAGACATAAAATATGTACAGTACAGGTATAAAATAAAAGTGGAGAAAACAAAGAGATTACACTCACAGTTCCATATTGTTCCTTAGGCAGACCATGCGGCTTTAAGGGGGGAGGAGCCACACGTCTCCATTCATCTGGAGTTCTTGTCAGCACGGACTCTGCAGCTGTTCTGAGCTGGTTTGCCCAGGAAATGCCTTATAGACTTTCCTATGTGACATCACGGAGAGGTGCATTCTGGGTTGATCCCACCTCTCTTATCCAAGTTATGTTTTGGCTACAAAACTTAGATTAGCTATAACTTTATGGGAGAAGCTGGTATGGACTCATCAGTGGTATCATGTTTCCCAGCGTAATGAGCCCATCAAGAAAACATCAAACATCTATGCGATATGACCGTCCATTTGGGCGCAAATCATATCTCATGTTCTGGGCAGGGTGGAACTTCGAAAGAGACACGGTATCGAAGCTGGGACCGCTCAGGTTACAAAAATATGATTTTCATATCTCTACTTGGTATGGTTTTCGTAATATGACTTTTATGTTTCCCATATACCGGCATACAGCCTGTGTTTTTCCGAACAAAGGGATCCCTTCCCCCTGCTCTTCGAGAGGAAGTTGGTTTAAGGTTTCAGAGCTAGCCCAGGCAGGGGGCACTGGTCAGTGTGTGAGTGAGCCATGGGCGAAAAGAGGAGGGGGGAAGGTGCTGCATGAGCTGACAGCCTGCATTGGCATAGAGGGCTGGATTTTTCTGGAAAGTTACAACAGAAAACATATTTTGTAGACAAAACCCCATACCTCACAGACATTGTACATCACACCTCCCCCCTTAAGAGGGCGCTAAGGAGGCATTACCTCTCGGTAATCGGCCATGCGCACCTCAGCGGGTTCGCCCCGGCGGGACAACCCATCGGCATTGCCGTTTTCGCTGCCCTTCCTGTGTTTTACAGTGAAGTCGTACTGTTGAAGGGCAAGGCTCCAGCGGAGCAACCTTCCATTGGTTCCGGACACTGTGTGCAACCAGCTCAGAGGGTTGTGGTCGGTTACCACCGTGAAGGCGCGCCCATACAGGTAGGGCTGCAAACTCTGCAGTGCCCACACCATGGCCAGACACTCCTTCTCGATGGTCGAGTATGCCACTTCCCTCGGCAAAAGTTTCCGGCTCAGGTACAACACGGGGTGCTCTTGGTCCCCCGAGTCGACCTGGCTAAGCACAGCACCGAGGCCAAACTCGCTGGCGTCGGTCTGTACCAGAAACGGGCGACTGCTGTCGACTGCTCTCAACACTGGAGAGTTGCACAGGGCTGCTTTCAAAGCTTGGAAAGCCGCCTCACAGTCATCTGTCCAGTTGACTGTTTGGGGTAGCCTCTGCTTGGTGAGGTCAGTCAAGGGTTTGGCAAGGGCGCTATAGTCCTGTACGAACCGCCTATAGTACCCTGCAGTGCCCAAGAAGGACTTCACCTGTTTCTTGGTCCTGGGGGTGGGCCAGGACACGATTGCGTCCACTTTTTCTGGCTCCGGACTCATGGAACCCCCGCCTACCCGGTGCCCCAGGTAGTGGACCTTGTGCATGCCTATCTGGCACTTCCCCGGCTTGATGGTCAGGCCTGCCTGGTGAAGACGCTTGAGCACCTCCTGGAGGTGCTGAAGGTGTTCCTCCCAGGTGGAACTGAAGACGGCAATATCGTCTAAGTATGCCACGGCGTACTCCTCCAGTCCCCGAAGCAGGTGGTTGACCATCCGCTGGAAAGTGGCAGGGGCATTCTTCATGCCGAAGGGCATGACCGTGGACTCGTACAGTCCAAAGGGGGTGATAAAGGCGGATTTCTCCTGCGCCTCAGGGCTCAGGGGAATCTGCCAGTATCCCCGACTCAAATCCATGATGGATATGTAGTTGGCGTTTGTCAACCGCTCGAGCAGATCCTCGATGCGCGGCATCGGGTGGGCATCAGAGGTTGTGATGGCATTGAGCCCCCTGTAGTCCACACAGAACCGCGTGGTTCGATCCTTTTTAGGCACGAGGACTACAGGTGAAGCCCACGCGCTTTTTGACCGTCGAATCACCCCCAGCCTTAACATCTCATCGATTTCTCTTGGCGCATGACTTGTTGCACCGTTTCAGAGATCCGATAAGGTGTTCGCCGTAATGGGGCATGATTCCCGGTGTCCACCTCATGAACCGCTAACTCCGTCCTCCCAGGACGGTTGGTGAACACGGGCCGGAAGAGTTCCAGGGTGGCCATCAACTGCAACCGCTGGGACACGGTGAGCGAACCACTTATCTCCATGTCCTCAATGGACCCATTGGCCTTGGCCTGGGCCAGCATGTCCAGGAGGGAATCTTCCTCCCCATCCTCTGGCAGATTGCAGACCGGTAGGACGCAAGCTTCACGTTCGTAGTGCGCCTTCAGCATGTTGACGTGAAAGGCCTTGCGCCTACCCCGAGCATGGTCAAGCGTGACCACGTAGGTGACCGGGTTGAGCTGTTGGTGGACGACGTATGGGCCTTCCCAGGCTGCCTGAAGCTTATCCGTTGGTACAGGGACCAGCGCCCACACCTTTTGACCCACCTGGTAGGTCCGCTCCCGGGCGTTCTGGTCGTACCAGTGCTTCTGGTCAGCCTGAGCCTGCGTCATGTTGTCATGCACCAACTGCGTCAAGGTCTGCATCTTGTCACGGAAGCGCATGACATAATCCACGATGGACACTTCTGTGGGGTTTGGCTCATCTTCCCAGGATTCTCTTATCAACCCAAGGGGTCCCCGGACTCGCCTGCCATACAGGAGCTCGAAGGGGGAGAACCCGGTCGAGGCCTGCGGAACTTCTCTGTAAGCGAACAGCAGGTGTGGGAGGTACCGCTCCCAGTCGCGCCCTTGGGTCTCAACCAGTATGTGGAGCATCTGTTTGAGGGTACCGTTGAAGCGTTCACACAAACCATTAGTCTGTGGGTGATACGGACTCGATACCAGGTGCGTCACCTGCATTTTCTCACAGAGAGCCTCCATTAGGCGAGACATGAATTGGGGCCCTTGATCGGTAAGCATCTCCCTGGGAAATCCTACCCTTGAAAAGATGGTCACCAGTGCGTCAGCCACCTTATCTGCCCTGGTTGAAGACAGAGCTACTGCCTCTGGGTACCGGGTAGCGTAGTCTACCACGGTGAGAATGTATCGCTTTCCGGAGCTGCTGGGGACGGACAGCGGTCCTACAATGTCCACCGCGATTCTCTGGAAAGGCTCCTCTATCACCGGCAAAGGAATAAGGGGAGCCTTAAGAGCAGGCCCCGCCTTACCCACTTTTTGACAGGTGGCACAGGAGCGGCAGTAGTGTGTTACATCTGTCCCCATCTTGGGCCAATAGAAGTGTTGAGACAGCCGTGCCTTTGTTTTGCTGATCCCCAAGTGTCCAGCGAGTGGAATCTCATGGGCAATCCGCAACAACTCGGTTCTGAACTGATAGGGGACGACCAGCTGTCTTTCCCTCAACCACTCCTTTTTAGGATCTCCGGGTACTGTCTCCCGGTACAACCTTCCTCGTTCCCAGAACACCCTCTCCTTATCAGACTTGGAGGTGGGCGTCTCGGCGAGACCTCTCAATTTCTCCAGGCTGGCATCTGAGTGCAGAGCAGCCTGGAACTCCATGCTGGAGGCTGCCAGAAGTGACGTCAGGGTACCTCCTTTACTGGGACCCTCTGGAACCGGCTCTGGGTTCACCTCTGGTTCAGTCTCTCCTGTAGCAGCAGAGGGTCCAGAAGACAGTGCGTTACCTGCGATCTGGGCACTCTGACTGCGTGTGACAGCTGCTATGTATGCTGTCTCCCTGGGGATTTCTACAGACCCACCAGCTGGTGCTGCCCTGGGCTCTACCTCCCCATCCACCCCCAACACTTCAGGAGCAGTGCTACTTATGGGCCAGTTACCTTCCTCGGTGGCACTGGTCAGCTGCATGGCATTACCTTCCTCATGGTCCCCATGCACCTCCCCATCCTCTTGAGCACCGTTGCTTGCTCCTGCCAGGGGTTCCTCAGCCGTCTCACTCCGCAGAGTGACGGGGCTGAGCACCTCGGTACCTGTGGACACATCTACCGCTTCAAAGAAAGGGTTAACGGGTTCAGTCGGCACAGATACATCAACATCATCATCATCCTTCCTAGGAGAAGAATGGTTATCAGTTTGCTTTGGTACATTCACATCAGCATCAGCATCGTACCTGGGGAAAGAATGGTTGTTAGTTGCATCATTACTCATCAAGGCATTAGCAGGTAACACATTCAGTTTCCCATCATCAACATCATCAGGGTTAACGTTACCCTTATTATCAGTTTGGGGAAGGGTGTCAGGGACATAGTATGCAACCATCCTCCCCAAGTCAGTCCCCAATAAAACATCAGTGGGCAAATTTTCAGACACTCCCACCTCCCTCAACCCGCTCCCGGCACCCCAGTCAAGAAAAACTCGTGCCACTGGCAAGGGACAACGGGTGCCTCCAATCCCGGTGACAGTCAGGGTTTTCCCCTCAACAAACTCTTCAGGGGCCGCCAGTCCAGGACGGATGAGGGTTCGTTCAGCCCCGGTGTCCTTGAGGCCTGTAGCAAGACGGGCCCCCACCTGAACAGGTTGAACGGTGTCGTCAGCCCTCCCAACCACACCTCCCACCAAAAGAACAGAGGCGTTGGGCCCGGGGGCCTTGGCTGGGGGGTTCTTCGGCCTATTCGGACAGGTGTAAGAGAAGTGACCAGGCCGCTTGCAGTGGTGACACAGGCGACTGTCAGTAGCCGGCCTGTTGTTGGCAACAGGGACAGGGCCTCCGGAGGGACGGCTAGCTGGGGCATTGGGGTTGGTTGCTGGCTTACCCCCTTTCCAGCTGGTGGCGACTGGCCTCCGCGTCTCGGGCTTCCGGTTGGCCTCGTGGTTGTCGGCGATCTGCGCCGCTTTGTCCGCGTTCGTTGGTTCGCGGTCCAGGATGAACTGTCGGACCTCAGCTGGGCAGAGATGCAGGAACTGGTCTTTGATCATCAGGTCCCGTAGCTGCTCAAAGGTTTCAACGGACAGTCCATGGATCCACTGGTCAAAGTGGGTCCTGAGTCCTTGCACCACATCACTGTAGCTATCGTGTGGGCCACGTTGGAGGTGTCGGAACTTCTTTCGGTATACCTCAGGTGTCAGCCGGTATTTGGCGATCAGCGCCTGCTTTATGGCGTCATAGTCGTCATCGGCTTCTGGCGGAAGAGAAGCAAATGCCTCCAGGGCTTTGCCTTTTAGCCCTGGGGTCAAGTACCTTGCCCATTGGTCTCTAGGCAGCTGGTACTGTCTGCAGGCTTTCTCAAAGGCTCGCAGAAATGTGTCCAAGTCCCCATCCTTTTCCATCACGGGAAAATGCTCTGGCCGGGGTTTAGGAGTCTGGACGCTGCTGGGCTCACTGCTTCGGGCTGTGGGGGCATTCCCACCCCGCTGGAGTACCTCCAGTTCATGGGCCCTCTGCGCCTGGCGCTCGGCTCTCTCAGCCTCAGCTTGGCGCTCACGTTCGGCTTGGGCCTCCTGCCGATATTGCTGGATCAGCCTCACCCGCCCATCCCTGTCTTCGGCGGGGAGTTCGTCCAAGGCCATTTGCAGATAGGGGTCCACCCCGTTCTGGTTGAATGTGGGGCCAGCGCTCAGGAGTGGAGCCTCTGCTGCAGCCCCATGGCAACTTGGGCCAACTTCTGCGCTCGCTGGATTCTGGCCGTTGTCCAGCTGCACTAGAGCCGCGATCATTTGATCTTTGGTTCCGCCTGCGGCGTCTATGCCTCGGTACGTGCATAACCCAGCAAGGGTGTCCTTTTTCTGCTTCTGATACCACTCCACTGTCATCGCCGCCATGGTTGCCAAATAAAAGATAGAAAAAGAAAAACGAAGAAACGGGAGGGGGATACTTGCAAGTACACACTAATGTCTCAGGACTAGTAACCACTGAGTCTGTTCTCCAAAACCTATGATGCAGGATTCCCGCAGGAACCGTGCAGGTCTTTAGTGAGAGGAATGATTGCTCAAACCAAATCACTAATGCTCTAGGATTATCCCACCGCGCTGCCACCAATATGTGACGAACAGCCCTCCGCCGTTCGTCCACTTACGGGCGACGACTAACGGGGGTCCCGCTGGCAGTAAAACGCGACGGACAGCGGACCCTGTGTCACCACTATGTCACAGTCCCACCACTGACACGGGTGTATCAGCGGACGGAGGGGCGTGACACAATGCCGGCACACGGCTATCACAGGCGCAGTGGGGCTTATCTTAGTTATCCCAACACTGGCACCATGTGACCAAAAATATCCAGCAAGCTAATCTCGCTCTACAATTTGCCGCAGGGGGAGTTTAATTTGGATGCCCCACCACTGCTATCAATCTTCCAAGTACTGCGGGGATTTATGTATATCCCACTTTCTCAGTTCCACTTTGGAACTCACAGCTCTCCGGCGCCCCCCTTACCCTCAGGTCAGTCAGGGAACTGCACCTAGGATAATTGGTCGCCGGACGGGCTGCCTGTTGTGAACCGGCAATTAGGCTTCTGCAGTAAGGGAATTATCAATGCTGTGGCTGCAGACCCTTATTCAGCAATATAAGACCCTTCTGTACTGCCAGCAAGCCGTAATAGCCGTGCACAACGCGCTGCCACCAGTCACGGTTACTTAATTCACAGTGTTAAATTAAGAGGGTCCGTGGCAAACCCTTTGAATTAGTAGCGATTATCTATCAAAGGCGTATAGTTCGATTCTTAGAGCATGGAGACAGATCTAAATAATTTCATTTATTTTCCGAAAGAGGACAGTGATTACAGATAAAAGTTGCTATAAAATTGAGACATAAAATATGTACAGTACAGGTATAAAATAAAAGTGGAGAAAACAAAGAGATTACACTCACAGTTCCATATTGTTCCTTAGGCAGACCATGCGGCTTTAAGGGGGGAGGAGCCACACGTCTCCATTCATCTGGAGTTCTTGTCAGCACGGACTCTGCAGCTGTTCTGAGCTGGTTTGCCCAGGAAATGCCTTATAGACTTTCCTATGTGACATCACGGAGAGGTGCATTCTGGGTTGATCCCACCTCTCTTATCCAAGTTATGTTTTGGCTACAAAACTTAGATTAGCTATAACTTTATGGGAGAAGCTGGTATGGACTCATCAGTGGTATCATGTTTCCCAGCGTAATGAGCCCATCAAGAAAACATCAAACATCTATGCGATATGACCGTCCATTTGGGCGCAAATCATATCTCATGTTCTGGGCAGGGTGGAACTTCGAAAGAGACACGGTATCGAAGCTGGGACCGCTCAGGTTACAAAAATATGATTTTCATATCTCTACTTGGTATGGTTTTCGTAATATGACTTTTATGTTTCCCATATACCGGCATACAGCCTGTGTTTTTCCGAACAAAGGGATCCCTTCCCCCTGCTCTTCGAGAGGAAGTTGGTTTAAGGTTTCAGAGCTAGCCCAGGCAGGGGGCACTGGTCAGTGTGTGAGTGAGCCATGGGCGAAAAGAGGAGGGGGGAAGGTGCTGCATGAGCTGACAGCCTGCATTGGCATAGAGGGCTGGATTTTTCTGGAAAGTTACAACAGAAAACATCATATTTTGTAGACAAAACCCCATACCTCACAGACATTGTACATCACAACCTCCATCACTCCACCCCACCTCCATCATGTCCCCTCACTACCTCCATCACTCCACCCCACCTCCATCATGTCTCCTCACTACCACCATCACTTCACCCCACCACCATCATGTCCCCTCACTACCTCCATCACTCCACCCCACCTCCATCATGTCCCCTCACTACCTCCATCACTCCACCCCACCTCCATCATGTCCCCTCACTACCACCATCACTCCACCTCACCTCCATCATGTCCCCTCACTACCACCATCACTCCACCCCACCTCCATCATGTCCCCTCACTACCACCATCACTCCACCCCACCTCCATCATGTCCCCTCACTACCACCATCACTCCACCTCACCTCCATCATGTCCCCTCACTACCACCATCACTCCACCTCACCTCCATCATGTCTCCTCACTACCACCATCACTCCACCCCACCTCCATCATGTCCCCTCACTACCACCATCACTCCACCTCACCTCCATCATGTCCCCTCACTACCTCCATCACTCCACCTCACCTCCATCATGTCCCCTCACTACCACCATCACTCCACCTCACCTCCATCATGTCTCCTCACTACCATCACTCCACCCCACCTCCATCATGTCCCCTCACTACCACCATCACTCCACCCCACCTCCACCATGTCCCCTCACTACCACCATCACTCCACCCCACCTCCATCATGTCCCCTCACTACCACCATCACTCCACCCCACCTCCATCATGTCCCCTCACTACCACCATCACTCCACCTCACCTCCATCATGTCCCCTCACTACCACCATCACTCCACCTCACCTCCATCATGTCTCCTCACTACCACCATCACTCCACCCCACCTCCATCATGTCCCCTCACTACCACCATCACTCCACCTCACCTCCATCATGTCCCCTCACTACCTCCATCACTCCACCTCACCTCCATCATGTCCCCTCACTACCACCATCACTCCACCTCACCTCCATCATGTCTCCTCACTACCATCACTCCACCCCACCTCCATCATGTCCCCTCACTACCACCATCACTCCACCCCACCTCCACCATGTCCCCTCACTACCACCATCACTCCACCCCACCTCCATCATGTCCCCTCACTACCACCATCACTCCACCCCACCTCCATCATGTCCCCTCACTACCACCATCACTCCACCTCACCTCCATCATGTCCCCTCACTACCTCCATCACTCCACCTCACCTCCATCATGTCCCCTCACTACCACCATCACTCCACCTCACCTCCATCATGTCTCCTCACTACCATCACTCCACCCCACCTCCATCATGTCCCCTCACTACCACCATCACTCCACCCCACCTCCACCATGTCCCCTCACTACCACCATCACTCCACCCCACCTCCATCATGTCCCCTCACTACCACCATCACTCCACCTCACCTCCATCATGTCCCCTCACTACCACCATCACTCCACCCCACCTCCATCATGTCCCCTCACTACCACCATCACTCCACCTCACCTCCATCATGTCTCCTCACTACCACCATCACTCCACCCCACCTCCATCATGTCCCCTCACTACCACCATCACTCCACCCCACCTCCATCATGTCCCCTCACTACCACCATCACTCCACCTCACCTCCATCATGTCCCCTCACTACCACCATCACTCCACCCCACCTCCATCATGTCCCCTCACTACCACCATCACTCCACCCCACCTCCATCATGTCCCCTCACTACCACCATCACTCCACCCCACCTCCATCATGTCCCCTCACTACCACCATCACTCCACCTCACCTCCATCATGTCCCCTCACTACCACCATCACTCCACCCCACCTCCATCATGTCCCCTCACTACCTCCATCACTCCACCTCACCTCCATCATGTCCCCTCACTACCACCATCACTCCACCCCACCTCCATCATGTCCCCTCACTACCACCATCACTCCACCCCACCTCCATCATGTCCCCTCACTACCACCATCACTCCACCCCACCTCCATCATGTCTCCTCACTACCATCACTCCACCCCACCTCCATCATGTCCCCTCACTACCACCATCACTCCACCCCACCTCCATCATGTCCCCTCACTACCACCATCACTCCACCTCACCTCCATCATGTCCCCTCACTACCACCATCACTCCACCCCACCTCCATCATGTCCCCTCACTACCACCATCACTCCACCCCACCTCCATCATGTCCCCTCACTACCACCATCACTCCACCCCACCTCCATCATGTCCCCTCACTACCTCCATCACTCCACCTCACCTCCATCATGTCCCCTCACTACCACCATCACTCCACCCCACCTCCATCATGTCCCCTCACTACCACCATCACTCCACCCCACCTCCATCATGTCCCCTCACTACCACCATCACTCCACCCCACCTCCATCATGTCTCCTCACTACCATCACTCCACCCCACCTCCATCATGTCCCCTCACTACCACCATCACTCCACCCCACCTCCATCATGTCCCCTCACTACCACCATCACTCCACCCCACCTCCATCATGTCCCCTCACTACCACCATCACTCCACCCCACCTCCATCATGTCCCCTCACTACCACCATCACTCCACCCCACCTCCATCATGTCTCCTCACTACCATCACTCCACCCCACCTCCATCATGTCCCCTCACTACCACCATCACTCCACCCCACCTCCATCATGTCCCCTCACTACCACCATCACTCCACCCCACCTCCATCATGTCCCCTCACTACCTCCATCACTCCACCCCACCCCCATCATGTCCCCTCACTACCACCATCACTCCACCCCACCTCCATCATGTCCCCTCACTACCACCATCACTCCACCCCACCTCCATCATGTCCCCTCACTACCACCATCACTCCACCTCACCTCCATCATGTCCCCTCACTACCACCATCACTCCACCCCACCTCCATCATGTCCCCTCACTACCACCATCACTCCACCCCACCTCCATCATGTCCCCTCTCCGCCGTGTATCCTCCTCCCCCCCTCTGTCGCCGGTTTCTGCGCGCGCACTCTCCTCGGGATCATGAGGCTCCAGTTACCATGGCAATCATCCGGCGACTCGCCGTCACGTGGTGGGTGCAGCTGGTGACGTCAGCCAGAGGCGGGACAGTGATGGCAGTCGCTGCGGTGACGTCATCACTCTCAGCTGTTCTCTCTACAATGGCAGCAGGAGACGAGAAGGCCGCGGCCTGACAGCGCCCGAGGGAGAGTGCGCGCCGCCGGGACCGCGCCCGAGGGAGAGTGCGCGCCGCCGGGACCGCGCCCGAGGGAGAGTGCGCGCCGCCGGGACCGCGCCCTAAGGTGAGTGAGCCAAACCTAGGGGAGTCACCTGCAAGTACCGGCCGCTACTGCTCCTTGTGCCCGCAGCCTCTGCAGGACAGCACCGCCTGCCCCCCTGAGTAACAGTGACTGCCTCCGAGGAATGGTGAGACTGCCCCTGAGCGACAGTGTTACCGCCCCCGCGCAACGGTGATTGCCGCCTGCAAGTCTTCTACATTACTCTGCTCCTCCTCCTAGACCTGTCCTCTGCCTTCTACATTACTCTGCGCTCCTCCTCCTAGACCTGTCCTCTGCCTTCTACATTACTCTGTGCTCCTCCTCCTAGACCTGTCCTCTACCTTCTACATTACTCTGTTCTTCTCCTCCTAGACCTGTCCTCTGCCTTCTACATTACTCTGTGCTCCTCCTCCTAGACCTGTCCTCTGCCTTCTACATTACTCTGTTCTTCTCCTCCTAGACCTGTTCTCTACCTTCTACATTACTCTGCGCTCCTCCTCCTAGACCTGTCCTCTGCCTTCTACATTACTCTGCTCCTCCTCCTAGACCTCTCCTCTGCCTTCTACATTACTCTGTTCTCCTCCTCCTAGACCTGTCCTCTGCCTTCTACATTACTCTGTGCTTCTCCTCTTGGACCTGTCCTCTGCCTTCTACATTACTCTGCGCTCCTCCTCCTAGACCTCTCCTCTGCCTTCTACATTACTCTGTTCTCCTCCTCCTAGACCTGTCCTCTGCCTTCTACATTACTCTGTGCTTCTCCTCCTAGACCTGTCCTCTGCCTTCTACATTACTCTGTTCTTCTCCTCCTAGACCTGTCCTCTGCCTTCTACATTACTCTGTGCTACTCCTCCTAGACCTGTCCTCTGCCTTCTACATTACTCTGTGCTCCTCCTCCTAGACCTGTCCTCTACCTTCTACATTACTCTGTGCTACTCCTCCTAGACCTGTCCTCTGCCTTCTACATTACTCTGTGCTCCTCCTCCTAGACCTGTCCTCTGCCTTCTACATTACTCTGTGCTTCTCCTCCTAGACCTGTCCTCTGCCTTCTACATTACTCTGTTCTTCTCCTCCTAGACCTGTCCTCTGCCTTCTACATTACTCTGTGCTCCTCCTCCTAGACCTATCCTCTGCCTTCTACATTACTCTGCGCTCCTCCTCCTAGACCTGTCCTCTACCTTCTACATTACTCTGCTCCTCCTCCTAGACCTCTCCTCTGCCTTCTACATTACTCTGTTCTCCTCCTCCTAGACCTGTCCTCTGCCTTCTACATTACTCTGTGCTTCTCCTCCTAGACCTGTCCTCTGCCTTCTACATTACTCTGTGCTCCTCCTCCTAGACCTATCCTCTGCCTTCTACATTACTCTGTGCTCCTCCTCCTAGACCTGTCCTCTACCTTCTACATTACTCTGCTCCTCCTCCTAGACCTCTCCTCTGCCTTCTACATTACTCTGTTCTCCTCCTCCTAGACCTGTCCTCTGCCTTCTACATTACTCTGTTCTTCTCCTCCTAGACCTGTCCTCTGCCTTCTACATTACTCTGTGCTCCTCCTCCTAGACCTATCCTCTGCCTTCTACATTACTCTGTGCTCCTCCTCCTAGACCTGTCCTCTACCTTCTACATTACTCTGCTCCTCCTCCTAGACCTCTCCTCTGCCTTCTACATTACTCTGTTCTCCTCCTCCTAGACCTGTCCTCTGCCTTCTACATTACTCTGTGCTTCTCCTCCTAGACCTGTCCTCTGCCTTCTACATTACTCTGTTCTTCTCCTCCTAGACCTGTCCTCTGCCTTCTACATTACTCTGTGCTCCTCCTCCTAGACCTATCCTCTGCCTTCTACATTACTCTGCGCTCCTCCTCCTAGACCTGTCCTCTGCCTTCTACATTACTCTGTGCTCCTCCTCCTAGACCTATCCTCTGCCTTCTACATTACTCTGCGCTCCTCCTCCTAGACCTGTCCTCTGCCTTCTACATTACTCTGTTCTTCTCCTCCTAGACCTGTCCTCTGCCTTCTACATTACTCTGTGCTCCTCCTCCTAGACCTGTCCTCTGCCTTCTACATTACTCTGTGCTCCTCCTCCTAGACCTGTCCTCTGCCTTCTACATTACTCTGTTCTTCTCCTCCTAGACCTGTCCTCTGCCTTCTACATTACTCTGTGCTCCTCCTCCTAGACCTGTCCTCTGCCTTCTACATTACTCTGTTCTTCTCCTCCTAGACCTGTCCTCTGCCTTCTACATTACTCTGTGCTCCTCCTCCTAGACCTGTCCTCTGCCTTCTACATTACTCTGTTCTTCTCCTCCTAGACCTGTCCTCTGCCTTCTACATTACTCTGTGCTCCTCCTCCTAGACCTATCCTCTGCCTTCTACATTACTCTGCGCTCCTCCTCCTAGACCTGTCCTCTGCCTTCTACATTACTCTGTTCTTCTCCTCCTAGACCTGTCCTCTGCCTTCTACATTACTCTGTGCTCCTCCTCCTAGACCTGTCCTCTGCCTTCTACATTACTCTGTGCTCCTCCTCCTAGACCTGTCCTCTGCCTTCTACATTACTCTGTTCTTCTCCTCCTAGACCTGTCCTCTGCCTTCTACATTACTCTGTGCTTCTCCTCCTAGACCTGTCCTCTGCCTTCTACATTACTCTGTTCTTCTCCTCCTAGACCTATCCTCTGCCTTCTACATTACTCTGTGCTCCTCCTCCTAGACCTGTCCTCTGCCTTCTACATTACTCTGTGCTCCTCCTCCTAGACCTATCCTCTGCCTTCTACATTACTCTGCGCTCCTCCTCCTAGACCTGTCCTCTGCCTTCTACATTACTCTGTGCTCCTCCTCCTAGACCTGTCCTCTGCCTTCTACATTACTCTGTTCTCCTCCTCCTAGACCTATCCTCTGCCTTCTACATTACTCTGTGCTCCTCCTCCTAGACCTGTCCTCTGCCTTCTACATTACTCTGTGCTCCTCCTCCTAGACCTGTCCTCTGCCTTCTACATTACTCTGTGCTCCTCCTCCTAGACCTGTCCTCTGCCTTCTACATTACTCTGCGCTCCTCCTCCTAGACCTGTCCTCTGCCTTCTACATTACTCTGTGCTCCTCCTCCTAGACCTGTCCTCTGCCTTCTACATTACTCTGCTCCTCCTCCTAGACCTGTCCTCTGCCTTCTACATTACTCTGTGCTCCTCCTCCTAGACCTGTCCTCTGCCTTCTACATTACTCTGTGCTCCTCCTCCTAGACCTGTCCTCTGCCTTCTACATTACTCTGCGCTCCTCCTCCTAGACCTGTCCTCTGCCTTCTACATTACTCTGTTCTTCTCCTCCTAGACCTGTCCTCTGCCTTCTACATTACTCTGTGCTACTCCTCCTAGACCTGTCCTCTGCCTTCTACATTACTCTGTGCTCCTCCTCCTAGACCTATCCTCTGCCTTCTACATTACTCTGCGCTCCTCCTCCTAGACCTGTCCTCTGCCTTCTACATTACTCTGTGCTCCTCCTCCTAGACCTGTCCTCTGCCTTCTACATTACTCTGTTCTCCTCCTCCTAGACCTATCCTCTGCCTTCTACATTACTCTGTGCTCCTCCTCCTAGACCTGTCCTCTGCCTTCTACATTACTCTGTGCTCCTCCTCCTAGACCTGTCATCTGCCTTCTACATTACTCTGTGCTCCTCCTCCTAGACCTGTCCTCTGCCTTCTACATTACTCTGCGCTCCTCCTCCTAGACCTGTCCTCTGCCTTCTACATTACTCTGTGCTCCTCCTCCTAGACCTGTCCTCTGCCTTCTACATTACTCTGCTCCTCCTCCTAGACCTGTCCTCTGCCTTCTACAATACTCTGTGCTCCTCCTCCTAGACCTGTCCTCTGCCTTCTACATTACTCTGTGCTCCTCCTCCTAGACCTGTCCTCTGCCTTCTACATTACTCTGCGCTCCTCCTCCTAGACCTGTCCTCTGCCTTCTACATTACTCTGTGCTCCTCCTCCTAGACCTGTCCTCTGCCTTCTACATTACTCTGTGCTCCTCCTCCTAGACCTGTCCTCTGCCTTCTACATTACTCTGTGCTCCTCCTCCTAGACCTGTCCTCTGCCTTCTACATTACTCTGTTCTTCTCCTCCTAGACCTGTCCTCTGCCTTCTACATTACTCTGTCCTCCTCCTCCTAGACCTGTTCTCTACCTTCTACATTACTCTGTGCTCCTCCTGCTAGACCTGTCCTCTACCTTCTACATTACTCTGTGCTCCTCCTCCTAGACCTGTCCTCTGACTTCTACATTACTCTGTTCTTCTCCTCCTAGACCTGTCCTCTGCCTTCTACATTACTCTGTGCTCCTCCTCCTAGACCTGTTCTCTGCCTTCTACATTACTCTGTGCTCCTCCTGCTAGACCTGTCCTCTACCTTCTACATTACTCTGTTCTCCTCCTCCTAGACCTGTCCTCTGCCTTTTACATTACTCTGTGCTCTTCCTCCTAGATCTGTCCTCTGCCTTCTACATTACTCTGTTCTCCTTCTCCTCCTGGCCCTGTCCTCTGCCTTCTACATTACTCTGCTCATCCTCCTAGACCTGTCCTCTACCTTCTACATTGCTCTGTGCTTCTCCTCCTAGACCTGTCCTCTGCCGTCTACATTACTCTGTGCTCCTCCTCCTGGCCCTGTCCTCTGCCTTCTACATTACTCTGTGCTTCTCCTCCTAGACCTGTTCTCTGCCTTCTACATTACTCTGCGCTCCTTCTCCTAGACCTGTCCTCTGCCTTCTACATTACTCTGTGCTCCTCCTCCTAGACCTGTCCTCTGCCTTCTACATTACTCTGTACTCCTCCTCCTAGACCTGTCCTCTGCCTTCTACATTACTCTGTACTCCTCCTCCTGGACCTGTCCTCTGCCTTCTACATTACTCTGCGCTCCTCCTCCTAGACCTGTCCTCTGCCTTCTACATTACTCTGTTCTCCTCCTCCTAGACCTGTCCTCTGCCTTCTGCATTACTCTGTGCTCCTCCTCCTAGACTTGTCTGCTGCCTTCTACATTACTCTGCGCTCCTCCTCCTAGACCTGTCCTCTGCCTTCTACATTACTCTGTTCTCCTCCTCCTAGACCTGTCCTCTGCCTTCTACATTACTCTGTGCTCCTCCTCCTAGACTTGTCTGCTGCCTTCTACATTACTCTGCGCTCCTCCTCCTAGACCTGTCCTCTGCCTTCTACATTACTCTTTGCTTCTCCTCCTGGACCTGTCCTCTGCCTTCTACATTACTCTGCGCTCCTCCTCCTAGACCTGTCCTCTGCCTTCTACATTACTCTGTTCTCCTCCTCCTAGACCTGTCCTCTGCCTTCTACATTACTCTGTGCTCCTCCTCCTAGACCTGTCCTCTGCCTTCTACATTACTCTGTGCTCCTCCTCCTAGACCTGTCCTCTGCCTTCTTCATTACTCTGTTCTCCTCCTCCTAGACCTGTCCTCTGCCTTCTACATTACTCTGCGCTCCTCCTCCTAGACCTGTCCTCTGCCTTCTACATTACTCTGTGCTCCTCCTCCTAGACCTGTCCTCTGCCTTCTACATTACTCTGTGCTCCTCCTCCTAGACCTGTCCTCTGCCTTCTACATTACTCTGTGCTGCTCCTAGACCTGTCCTCTGCCTTCTACATTACTCTGTTCTCCTCCTCCTAGACCTGTCCTCTGCCTTCTACATTACTCTCTGCTCCTCCTCCTAGACCTGTCCTCTGCCTTCTACATTATTCTGTGCGCCTCCTCTTAGACCTGTTCTCTGCCTTCTACATTACTCTGTGCTCCTCCTAGACCTGTCCTCTGCCTTCTACATTACTCTGTGCTCCTTCTCCTAGACCTGTCCTCTCTCCTTCTACATTACTCTGTACTCCTCCTAGACCTGTCCTCTGCCTTCTACATTACTCTGTACTCCTCCTCCTAGACCTGTCCTCTGCCTTCTACATTACTCTGTGCTCCTCCTCCTAGACCTGTCCTCTGCCTTCTACATTACTCTGTGCTCCTACTCCTAGACCTGTTCTCTGCCTTCTACATTACTCTGTGCTCCTCCTGCTAGACCTGTCCTCTACCTTCTACATTACTCTGTGCTCCTCCTCCTAGACCTGTTCTCTGCCTTCTACATTACTCTGTGCTCTTCCTCCTAGATCTGTCCTCTGCCTTCTACATTATTCTGTTCTCCTTCTCCTCCTGGCCCTGTCCTCTGCCTTCTACATTACTCTGCTCATCCTCCTAGACCTGTCCTCTACCTTCTATATTACTCTGTGCTTCTCCTCCTAGACCTGTCCTCTGCCGTCTACATTACTCTGCGCTCCTTCTCCTAGACCTGTCCTCTGCCTTCTACATTACTCTGTTCTCCTCCTCCTAGACCTGTCCTCTGCCTTCTACATTACTCTGTACTCCTCCTCCTAGACCTGTTCTCTGCCTTCTACATTACTCTGTGCTTCTCCTCCTGGACCTGTCCTCTGCCTTCTACATTACTCTGCGCTCCTCCTCCTATACCTGTCCTCTGCCTTCTACATTACTCTGTTCTCCTCCTCCTAGACCTGTCCTCTGCCTTCTACATTACTCTGTGCTCCTCCTCCTAGACCTGTCCTCTGCCTTCTACATTACTCTGTGCTCCTCCTCCTAGACCTGTCCTCTGCCTTCTACATTACTCTGTGCTCCTCCTCCTAGACCTGTCCTCTGCCTTCTACATTACTCTGTTCTCCTCCTCCTAGACCTGTCTTCTGCCTTCTACATTACTCTGCGCACCTCCTCCTAGACCTGTCCTCTGCCTTCTACATTACTCTGCGCTCCTCCTCCTAGACCTGTCCTCTGCCTTCTACATTACTCTGTGCTCCTCCTCCTAGACCTGTCCTCTGCCTTCTACATTACTCTGTGCTCCTTCTCCTAGACCTGTCCTCTGCCTTCTACATTACTCTGTGCTCATCCTAGACCTGTCCTCTGCCTTCTACATTTCTCTGTGCTCCTCCTCCTAGACCTGTCCTCTGCCTTCTACATTGCTCTGTGCTTCTCCTCCTGGACCTGTCCCCTGCCTTCTACATTACTCTGTGCTCCTTCTCCTAGACCTGTCCTCTGCCTCCTACATTACTCTGTGCTCCTCCTCCTAGACCTCTCCTCTGCCTTCTACATTACTCTGTTCTCCTCCTCCTAGACCTGTCCTCTGCCTTCTACATTACTCTGTGCTCCTCCTAGACCTGTCCTCTGCCTTTTACATTACTCTGTTCTCCTCCTCCTAGACCTGTCCTCTGCCTTCTACATTACTCTGTGCTCCTTCTCCTAGACCTGTTCTCTGCCTCCTACATTACTCTGTGCTCCTCCTCCTAGACCTGTCCTCTGCCTTCTACATTACTCTGTGCTGCTCCTAGACCTGTCCTCTGCCTTCTACATTACTCTGTTCTCCTCCTCCTAGACCTGTCCTCTGCCTTCTACATTACTCTCTGCTCCTCCTCCTAGACCTGTTCTCTGCCTTCTACATTACTCTGTGCTTCTCCTCCTGGACCTGTCCTCTGCCTTCTACATTACTCTGCGCACCTCCTCCTAGACCTGTCCTCTACCTTCTACATTACTCTGTGCTTCTCCTCCTGGACCTGTCCTCTGCCTCCTACATTACTCTGTGCTCCTCCTCCTAGACCTGTCCTCTGCCTTCTACATTACTCTGTGCTGCTCCTAGACCTGTCCTCTGCCTTCTACATTACTCTGTTCTCCTCCTCCTAGACCTGTCCTCTGCCTTCTACATTACTCTCTGCTCCTCCTCCTAGACCTGTTCTCTGCCTTCTACATTACTCTGTGCTCCTCCTCCTAGACCTCTCCTCTGCCTTCTACATTACTCTGCGCACCTCCTCCTAGACCTGTCCTCTACCTTCTACATTACTCTGTGCTTCTCCTCCTGGACCTGTCCTCTGCCTTCTACATTACTCTGCGCTCCTCCTCCTAGACCTGTCCTCTGCCTTCTACATTACTCTGTTCTCCTCCTCCTAGACCTGTCCTCTGCCTTCTACATTACTCTGTGCTCCTCCTCCTAGACCTGTCCTCTGCCTTCTACATTACTCTGTGCTCCTCCTCCTAGACCTGTCCTCTGCCTTCTACATTACTCTGTGCTCCTCCTCCTAGACCTGTCCTCTGCCTTCTACATTACTCTGTTCTCCTCCTCCTAGACCTGTCTTCTGCCTTCTACATTACTCTGCGCTCCTCCTCCTAGACCTGTCCTCTGCCTTCTACATTACTCTGTGCTCCTCCTCCTAGACCTGTCCTCTGCCTTCTACATTACTGTGCGCTCCTCCTCCTAGACCTGTCCTCTGCCTTCTACATTACTCTGCGCTCCTCCTCCTAGACCTGTCCTCTGCCTTCTACATTACTCTGTTCTCCTCCTCCTAGACCTGTCTTCTGCCTTCTACATTACTCTGCGCTCCTCCTCCTAGACCTGTCCTCTGCCTTTTACATTACTCTGTGCTCCTCCTCCTAGACCTGTCCTCTGCCTTCTACATTACTCTGCGCTCCTCCTCCTAGACCTGTCCTCTGCCTTCTACATTACTCTGCGCTCCTCCTCCTAGACCTGTCCTCTGCCTTCTACATTACTCTGTGCTCCTCCTCCTAGACCTGTCCTCTGCCTTCTACATTACTCTGCTCCTCCTCCTAGACCTGTCCTCTGCCTTCTACATTACTCTGTGCTCCTCCCCATGACAGATGTTTTTTCATTTCTTATTGTACTTCATGTTAGTGGTAACATTTCTTTGATGTGAAAAAAGGGAAATTTGGTGAAAATTTTTTTTTTCCAACTTTGAATTTTCATAGCTTTAACCCCTTCACCCCCATGGGTAATTTGCACGTTAATTCCCAGGCCAATTCTTACAATTCTGACCCCTGTCCCTTTATGAGGTGATAAATCTGGAGCTTCCATGGATCCCGGTGATTCTGACATTGTTTTCTCGTGACATATTGTCCTTCATGTTAGTGGTAAAATTTCATTCATATAACTTGTGTTTATTTGTGAAAAAAAAAGTGAAAACTTTGAAAATTTCGCAATTTTCCAACTTTGAATTTTTATGCCCTTAAATCACAGAGATACGGCACACAAAAAACTTGATAAGTAACATTTCCCACATGTTTACTTTACATCAGCACAATTTGGGAACCAACATTATTTTTTTTTGTTAGGAAGTTATAAGGGTTAAAAGTTGACCAGCGATTTCTCACTTTTACACCATTTTATTTTTAGGGACCACATCACATTTGAAGCCACTTTGAGGGGTCTATATGATAGAAAATACCCCAAAGTGACACCATTCTAAAAACTGCACCCCTCAAGGTGCTCAACACCACATTCAAGAAGTTTATTAACCCTTCAGGGGCTTCACAGGAAGTTTTTGAATGTTTAATGAACATTTAACTTTTTTTCACAGAAAAAAATTACTTCAGGTTCAATTTTTTTTATTTCTCCAAGGGTAAGGCTGGGTTCACACATTGTGGAATTCCCGCAGAAGTTACCGCGAGAATTCCGGAATTCCATTCCGCGGGAAAATCGCATTTAAATTCCCGCGATTTTCCTGCGGGAAAACTAGCGATTTGGAAGTGTAATTAGCTTGCAGAATGCTAGCGTTTTCCAAGCGATCTGTAGCTGGTTGGTCACATTCGTCATACACAGTGTTTGACGAGTGTGACAAACTTCTTACTATTGAGGCTGCCTATGCGGCATCAGTAGTAAAAGATAGGATGTTAAAAATAATAAAAAAAATCGGGTTATATTCACCTTTCGATGTCCCGCACAGCCTTCCCGGGCCTCCGCGATGCTGCGGCAGGTCCCGTTCCCAATGATGGATTGCGGCAATGACCTTTGATAACGTCGCGGTCTCGCGAGATAGCAGCGTCAGCAAAGGTCATTATCGCAATGCATTGCTGGGAATAGGACCTGCCGGGAGCATTCCTGAAGCCTGGGGACGCTGCGCGGGACATCGGAAGGTGAATATAACCCGATTTTTTAATTTTAATTCTATTTTTTACAGGGATATGGTACCCAAAGCCTGGAGGTCAATCTCCTCTCCTCCGGACCGTGGGTACCATCCGCAAATGTTCTGCTTACTTTTCGCATGGTGGGCACAGCCACAGTAAAGTAAGCGGAACAATGCATTCCTATGTGGGCGGAATCGCCACGATTCCACAAATTAATGAGCATGCTGCATATTTTTCTGCGATGCGATTCCGCCACAGGAAAATCAGCAGCATTAGCACAGCATTGTGGAATCCCATAGGATCGCATGGGATGCTGTTTTTTTGCGTTTTCGCGGCAAAATCGCGCGTTAAAAACCACCGCAAAAACGCGGAAAAAAACATGACGTGTGAACGCAGCCTAACAGGAGAAATTGGACCCCAAAAGTTATTGTACAATTTGTCCTGAGTACACTGATACCTGATATGTGGGGTGGGGAACCACTGTTTCGGCGCATGGCAGAGCTCGGAAGGGAAGGAGCGCCGTTTGACTTTTTCAACGCAAAATTGGCTGGAATTCAGATCTGAAAATTAAAAAAATCATATTTTTTCCATAAAAATGATCTTTTCACCCCCAATTTTTATTTTCCCAAGGGTAACAGGAGAAATTGGATCCCAAAAGTTGTTGTCCAATTTGTCCTGAGTATGCTGATACCCCACATGTGGGAGAAAACTACTGTATGGGCACACGTCGGGGCTCGGAAGGGAAGTAGTGACGTTTTGGAATGCAGACTTTGATGGAATGGTCTGTGGGTGTCATGTCGCGTTTGGAGAGCCCCTGATGTGCCTAAACTGTTGAAACCCACCACAAGTGACCCTATTTTGGAAACTAGACCCCCTAAGGAACTTACCTAGATGTGTGGTGAGCACTTTAAACCCCCAAGGGCTTCACAGAAGTTTATAACATAGAGCCATAAAAATAAAAAAATCATATATTTTTTCCTCAAAAATTATATTTTTGCCCCCAATTTTTTATTTTTCCAAGGGTAACAGGAGAAATTGGACCCCAAAAGTTGTTGTGCAATTTGTCCTGAGTAGGCTGATATCCCATATGTGGGGGGAACCACTGTTTGGGCTCATGGCAGAGCTCGGAAGGGAAGCAGCGCCATTTGACTTTTTCAACGCAGAATTGGCTGCAATTGAGATCAGACACCATGTTGCATGTGGAGAGCACCTGATGTGCCCAAACAGTGGAAACCCCCCAATTCTAACTCCAACCCGAACCCCAACACACCCCTAACCCTAATCTCAGCCCTAACCCCAACACACCCCTAATCTCAGCCCTAACCCCAACACACCCCTAATCTCAGCCCTAACCCTAGCCCTAACCGGAAAATGGAAATAAATACATTTTTTTAATTTTATTATTTTTCCCTAACTAAGGGGGTGATTACGGGGGGGTTTGATTTACGATTTATGGCGGTTTTTATGTTTGGCAGCTGTCGCACGCTAAAAGACGCTTTTTATTGTAAAAATAGTTTTTGCATCACCACATATTGAGAGCTATAAATTTTTCCTTATTTTGACCCACCGAGTCATATGAGGTCTTATTTTTTGCGGGACGAGTTGACGTTTTTATTGGTACCATTTTCGGGCACGTGACATTTTTTGATCGCTTTTTATTCCGCTTTTTGGACGCAAAATGAGCATAAACCAGCATTTCATGAATTTCTTTTGGGGGGTGCGTTTACACCGTTCCGCGTGCGGTAAAATTGATAAAGCGGTTTTATTCTTCGGGTCAGTACGGTTACAGCGATACCTCATTTAGGTCGTTTTTTTATGTTTTGGCGCTTTTATACAATGAAATCAATTTTATATAAAAAATAATTATTTTTGCATCGCTTTATTCTGCGAGCTATAACTTTTTTATTTTTTCGCTGATGACACTGTATGGTCGCTCGTTTTTTTGGGACAAGATGACGTTTTCAGTGGTACCATGGATATTTATATGCGTCTTTTTGATCGCGCGTTATTCCACTTTTTGTTCGGTGGTATGATGATAAAGCATTGTTTTTTTTATTTTTTAAGGGGTATACTAAAGGGGTTAACTAGTGGGACAGTTTTATAGGGCGGGTCGTTACGGACACGGTGATGCTAAATTTGTGTACTTTTATTGTTTTTTTGTTTTTTTTTTATTTCCAAAAAATGAATTTATTAGGGAATAAATATATATATATATATATATATATATATATATATATATATATATATATATATATATATATATATATATAATATGTATGTATAATTTTTTTTTTAATTTATTTAGGGATTTTTTATAAATTATTTTTACACTTTTTTTTTTTTTTTTTACTTTGTCCCGGGGGGACATTACTGTTTGCACAGCACTCTGTCAGATCAGCGATCTGACAGGCGCTGCACAGGCTTCCTCCGTGCCTGCTCTCTGCAGGCACGGAGGAAGCCGCCTCCCTGCAGGCCCCCGAAGGCCCCTGCGGCCATCTTGGAGGCCTGCAGGGAAGGAGGCCCCCAGCGCAGCACATCACGCTGCGCTGGGGGTCTCAGGGAAGCACGGAGGGAGCCCCCTCCCCGCCGATGCTTCTCTAAACCCCCAGTACACTGCGATCATGTTTGATCGCAGTGTGCCAGGGTTAATGTGTCGGGGGTGGTCCGTGACCGCCCCTGACACATAGTGCTGGGTGTCAGCTGTGATAATCAGCCGACACCCGGCCGCGATCAGCGGCGCTCACCACTGGTTTTATACCACTGAGCGGTGAAGAAAGAATAAATTACATTTTCACCACTAAAATATTGTTTTAGCCCCAAGATTTTAATTTTTTTTATAACTGAGCTCCATTGTTTCCTGAGTGCCCCAATATACTACATGTAATCGTGAAATATTTTTCAGGTACAGTGAAAAATCTCAGAAGGGAAGGAGCGCCAGATTTTACTTTCTTGGTTTGCAGGTGCCATGACCCAGTGGGAGAGCCCCTGAGGGGCCAGAATAGCAGAACCCTCCATAAGTGACCCCATTTTACAAACTACACCTCTCAGTGAATACATCTAGGGGTGCAGTGATCATACTGACACCACGGCTGTGCCACAGAATTTTATACCATTTGGCAGTGAAGACAAAATAACGACATTTTTACCTCTAAAATGTTGTTTTAGCCAAAGATTTTACTTTTTCACACAAGAAGTGGGTAAAACGGCAACAAATTTTGTCCCACAATTTCTCCTGAACGTGGCAGCACCCCATATGTGGCTGTACAGTGCTGCTAAACCATACAGAGAGACTCGGAAGGACGGCGCGCCATTTGCCTCCTGGAGCGCAGATTTTCCTAGAACAGTTTGTTGACTCCATATACAGAGCCCCAAACTGCTAGAAGAGCAGAATCCCCCCTCAAGTGACCCCATTTTTGAAATTATACCCCTTGGGGAATTCATCAACAGATGTAGTGATGATTTTGACTCCATGGGTCTTTTCCAGAAACAGGCAGCAGTGGATGTTGCCGAGTGAAAATTGCAAACTGACGTTGTAGTGACCTGTACTTTGTAGTGACCAGTACGCTGTAGTGACCAGTACGCTGTAGTGACCAGTACGCTGTAGTGACCAGTACGCTGTAGTGACCAGTACGTTGTAGTGACCAGTACGTTGTAGTGACCAGTACGTTGTAGTGACCAGTACGCTGTATTGACCAGTACGCTGTATTGACCAGTACGCTGTAGTGACCAGTACGCTGTAGTGACCAGTACGCTGTAGTGACCTGTACTTTGTAGTGACCAGTGCGCTGTAGTGACCAGTGCGCTGTAGTGACCAGTGCGCTGTAGTGACCAGTGCTCTGTAGTGACCAGTGCGCTGTAGTGACCAGTACGCTGTAGTGATCATTACGTTGTAGTGACCTGTACTTTGTAGTGACCTGTACTTTGTAGTGACCTGTACTTTGTAGTGACCAGTACGCTTTAGTGATCATTACGTTGTAGTGACCTGTACGCTGTAGTGACCAGTACGTTGTAGTGATCATTACGCTGTAGTGACCAGTACGCTGTAGTGACCAGTACGTTGTAGTGACCAGTACGCTGTAGTGACCAGTACGCTGTAGTGACCAGTACGCTGTAGTGACCTGTACTTTGTAGTGACCTGTACTTTGTAGTGACCAGTGCGCTGTAGTGACCAGTGCGCTGTAGTGACCAGTACGTTGTAGTGACCATTACGTTGTAGTGACCAGTACGCTGTAGTGACCAGTATGCTGTAGTGACCAGTGCGTTGTAGTGACCAGTGCGCTGTAGTGACCAGTTCGCTGTAGTGACCAGTGCGTTGTAGTGACCAGTGCGCTGTAGTGACCAGTGCGTTGTAGTGACCAGTGCGTTGTAGTGACCAGTGCGTTGTAGTGACCAGTGCGCTGTAGTGACCAGTGCGCTGTAGCGACCAGTGCGGGCCCGGGCCCGGGGGTTTGTCACCTTTAGTGATTTTTAGACGCCGCCATACTTCTTGCTGGATTAAGCAGGTGACATTTAATGGAGAATTTTTGTGATCACTGATCATGTTATCCGTCATGGGATTTTCTTGTGTAAATATTGTTGTAATGTCATTTAGCATATTGGCTTTTTCCTCATCCACCATTTCACCCAGACTATTTAAGTAAGTTCCAGACTGGACCAAGGGAATGCAGTGAACGTGGTGTACATGAACTTTTCAAAAGCTTTGATACGGTGCCACACAAAAGGTTGATACATAAAATGAGAACAATGGGGATAAGGGAAAATATGTGTAGCTGGGTTAAGAGCTGGCTCAGGGATAGAAAACAAAGGGTGGTTATTAATGGAGCACACTCGGACTGAGTCACGGTTAGCAGTGGGGTACCACAGGGGTCAGTATTGGGTACCGCAGGGGTCAGTATTGGGTACCGCAAGGGTCAGTATTGGGTACTGCAGGGGTCCGTATTGGGTCCTGCCTGTTACCCCGCTGCGGCTCCCGGGCCGTGTCCTGCCTGTTACCCCGCTGCAGCTCCCGGGCCGTGTCATGCCCATTACCCCACTGCGGCTCCCGGGCCGCGTCCAGCCTGTTACCCTGCTGCGGCTCCCGCGCCTTGTCCTGCCTGTTACCCCGCTGCAGCTCCTGGGCCATGTCCTGCCTGTTACCCCGCTGCATCTCCCGGGCCGCGTCCTGCCTGTTACCCCGTTGCGGCTCCCGGGCCGCGTCCTGCCTGTTACCCTGTGGCAGCTCCCGGGCCGCGTCCTGTCCTGCGGCGGCTCCTGGGCCGCGTCCTGCCTGTTACCCTGCGGCGGCTCCTGGGCCGCGTCCTGCCTGTTACTCCGCTGTGGCTCCTGGGCCGCATCCTGCCTGTTACCCTGCTACGGCTCCTGGGCCGCATCCTGCCTGTTACCCCGCTGTGGCTCCTGGGCCGCGTCCTGCCTGTTACCCCACAGCGGCTCCCGGGCCGCGTCCTGTCCTGCAGCGGCTCCTGGGCCCGCGTCCTGCCTGTTACCCTGCGGCGGCTCCTGGGCCCGCGTCCTGCCTGTTACCCTGCGGCGGCTCCTGGGCCGCGTCCTGCCTGTTACCCTGCGGCGGCTCCTGGGCCGCGTCCTGCCTGTTACCCTGCGGCGGCTCCTGGGCCGCGTCCTGCCTGTTACCCTGCGGCGGCTCCTGGGCTGCATCCTGCCTGTTACCCTGCTACGGCTCCTGGGCCGCATCCTGCCTGTTACCCCGCTGTGGCTCCTGGGCCGCGTCCTGCCTGTTACCCCACAGCGGCTCCTGGGCCGCGTCCTGCCTGTTACTCCGCTGTGGCTCCTGGGCCGCATCCTGCCTGTTACCCTGCTACGGCTCCTGGGCCGCATCCTGCCTGTTACCCGCTGTGGCTCCTGGGCCGCGTCCTGCCTGTTACCCCACAGCAGCTCCTGGGCCGCATCCTGCCTTTCACCCCGCGGCAGCTCCTGGGACGTGTCCTGCCTGTTACCCCACTGCGGCTCCTGAGCCGCGTCCTGCCTGTTACTCCGCTGCGGCTCCTGTATCGCCCTTTTCCACCATGCTTCTTTCTTACTGCAGGTTTTCCTGTGAAGCCTCTGCGTGCAATTATGGCGAGTCCGGTGGTGCGTCAGATTGACAAGCAGTTCCTTATCTGCAGCATCTGCCTGGAGCGCTACCATGTGCCCAAGGTCCTGCCATGTCTGCACACCTTCTGCGAAAAGTGAGTGTCCAGTGTCCTAACGTAAGGAGGACATAAGTGTCACATCGACCCCACCGGGATTATCACACGTCAGTACCACACCGGGATTTTCACATGTCAGTGCCACATCGGAATTATCACACGTCAGGGCCACACCGGGATTATCGCACGTCAGGACCACACGTCAGTGCCACACCGGGATTATCACACGTCAGTGCCACACCGGGATTATCGCACGTCAGGGCCACACCTGGATTATCGCACGTCAGTGCCACACCGGGATTATCGCACGTCAGGACCACACGTCAGTGCCACACCGGGATTATCACACGTCAGTGCCACACCGGATTATCGCACGTCAGTGCCACACCGGATTATCGCACGTCAGTGCCACACCGGGATTATCGCATGTCAGGGCCACACCGGGATTATCGCACGTCAGTGCCACACCGGGATTATCGCACGTCAGTGCCACACCGTGATTATCACACGTCAGTGCCACACCGTGATTATCACACGTCAGTGCCACACCGTGATTATCACACGTCAGTGCCACACCGTGATTATCACACGTCAGTGCCACACCGTGATTATCACACGTCAGTGCCACACCGTGATTATCACACGTCAGTGCCACACCGTGATTATCACACGTCAGTGCCACACCGTGATTATCACACGTCAGTGCCACACCGGGATTATCACACGTCAGTGCCACACCGGGATTATCACACGTCAGTGCCACACCGGGATTATCACACGTCAGTGCCACACCGGGATTATCACACGTCAGTGCCACACCGGGATTATCACACGTCAGTGCCACACCGGGATTATCACACGTCAGTGCCACACCGGGATTATCACACGTCAGTGCCACACCGGGATTATCACACGTCAGTGCCACACCGGGATTATCACACGTCAGTGCCACACCGGGATTATCACACGTCAGTGCCACACCGGGATTATCACACGTCAGTGCCACACCGGGATTATCACACGTCAGTGCCACACCGGGATTATCACACGTCAGTGCCACACCGGGATTATCACACGTCAGTGCCACACCTGGATTATCGCACGTCAGGGCCACACCGGGATTATCGCACGTCAGGGCCACACCGGGATTATCGCACGTCAGGGCCACACCGGGATTATCGCACGTCAGGGCCACACCGGGATTATCGCACGTCAGGGCCACACTTGGATTATCACACGTCAGGGCCACACCGGGATTATCGCACGTCAGGGCCACACCGGGATTATCGCACGTCAGGGCCACACCGGGATTATCGCACGTCAGGGCCACACCGGGATTATCGCACATCAGGGCCACACCGGGATTATCACACGTCAGCGCCACATCAGGATTATCACACGTCAGTGCCACACCTGGATTATCACACATAACTGCCACACCGGGATTATCGAACGTCAGGGCCCCACCGGGATTATCGCACATCACAGATCAGGGCAGTGCGGGGCTGCTGGCATTTTGCTCCAACCTTCTCCACTAATCCATTCACTCTCCCCACCTCCAGGTGTCTGCAGAGCTACATCCCCCCGCAGAGCCTGACCCTGTCCTGCCCCGTGTGCCGGCAGACGTCCATACTCCCAGAGCGCGGGGTCTCCGCTCTGCAGAACAACTTCTTCATCACCAACCTCATGGAAGTTCTGCAGCGGAGCCCGGAGAGTGGGCGACAGGAGCAAAGCGTCCTCCCGAGTGATGGGCACACGTCCGCCACCTCTTTATCCTGCCCCAATCATCAGGGCAAGGTGAGCAGTCGCCTTCTATCCTGCACCAATCCCGGGGGTGAGGTGAGCAATCGCTCCTTATCCTCCACTGATCCTGGGGTGAGGTGAGCAGTCACCCCTTATCCTGCACTGATCCCGGGATGAGGAGAGCAGTCACCCCTTATCCTTCACTGATCCCGGGATGAGGAGAGCAGTCACCCCTTATCCTTCACTGATCCCGGGATGAGGAGATCAGTCACCCCTTATCCTGCACTGATCCCGGGATGAGGAGAGCAGTTGCCCCTTGTCCTGCACCGATCCCGGGATGAGGAGAGTAGTCGCCCCTTATCCTGCACCGATCCCGGGATGAGGAGAGCAGTCACCCCTTATCCTGCACTGATCCCGGGATGAGGAGAGCAGTCACCCCTTATCCTGCACCGATCCCGGGATGAGGAGAGCAGTCACCCCTTATCCTGCACCGATCCCGGGATGAGGAGAGCAGTTGCCCCTTGTCCTGCACCAATCCCGGGGTGAGGAGAGCAGTTGCCCCTTATCCTGCACCGATCCCGGGGATGAGGAGGGCAGTTGCCCCTTATCCTGCACTGATCCCGGGATGAGGAGGGCAGTTGCCCCTTATCCTGCACTGATCCCGGGATGAGGAGAGCAGTTGCCCCTTATCCTGCACTGATCCCGGGATGAGTAGAGCAGTTGCCCCTTATCCTGCACTGATCCCGGGATAAGTAGGGCAGTTGCCCCCTTATCTTGCACCGATCCCGGGGTGAGGTGAGCAGTTACCCCCTTATCTTGCACCGATCCCGGGGTGAGGTGAACAGCCGCCCCTTATCCTGCACCAATCCTTGGGGTCAGGGGAGCAGTCACCTAATTATCCTGCACCAATCCCGGGATGAGAAGAGCAGTCGTCCCTTATCCTGCACCAATCCCGGGGGTGAGGTGAGCAATCGCCCCTTATCCTCCACTGATCCTGGGGTGAGGTGAGCAGTCTCCCCTTATCCTGCACCTATCTCGGGGTGAGGTGAGCAGTCATCTAATTATCCTGCACCAATCACTTGGTCAGGTGAGCAGTCACCTAATTATCCTGCACCTATCCCGAGGTGAGGTGAGCAATCATCCGCTTTTCCAGTTCACCAATCCTGACAGCACCATGGAGGACGTCATTCTTCTATCCTCATTGCGACAGGAAACAACGAGAGGTTAAAAGGATGCTCCCATCTCCACCCCTCAGTGTTTTTTTTTCTTTTCCCAATGAGAAGAAGCTCCTATCCCTGGCCGCAACTGGCAGATCAGCGTGGATCGGGGGGCCCAGCCTTTCCTTCCTGCTAGCAAGTGATCTGCAGCCGACACTATCCGATGTGGGGGTCCCTCAGCCTACCTCAGTGCAGCGCTGCTCCTGAGTTGTGAGACGCTTCCGCCTGCCTGGGGGCTCTTGGCTGGGGCGTCTGCCTCCGGCAAGCTGCAATCCTTCGGGCGCACTTCCAGTGACGTCATCTCTGCGGGCCAGGCAGAGCACTTCCGGGTCGCAGACGGCGTGCGCTCCAGCATGCGTTCCAGCGTGCGTTCCACCGTGGAATGCAGGAAGAGATCCAGCGAGAACTTACAGCCAAACATGGGTATCGTATAAATAGGGTCCCCGTGTGTGTTGGCTGCTCTACTGTAAGCTAGGACTTCTTACCAGAAATCCTACATGGAGGATTCCACTACGACAGACATTAGATATTAACTTGGAACAAAGCCAGGGGCATGTAAGTAAGCTTGCAAAGCAACACCCGTTTGTAGCCCTTATCCTACACTTAGAAACACATGGCATATACTCTGTGTATTCTAGGGGGAACACCAGTCTCAGCAACTCCAAAGAAGGATAACACGAAGTCAGGGAGAGTTAAAAGTTGTGCTATCTGTAACACCAAACTTCCAGAGTCCTGGCAGAAACACCTATAGGAACCCTGCACTTCAAAAATTATCACAGAGGAACAGACTTCTTTGCTGTCAGACATGAGGTCCATAATAAGAGAGGAGATCCAGGCATCAATTTCTGGGATAGTACATTATCATACCTCACAATCCGAATCCCAGGGGAGGGTCCCGTAAAATACCAAGGGAGACGGACGTGTCCTCTGAAGACGAGATGTCGGATGACTCTGACCAGGGGGAAGGGGAAGTTTTTACTGACCCACCAGAGGGAGGGAAGAGGTACCTCTTTTCCTTTGAGAACACAGCTGAACTCCTTCGTGCGAAATGAGATACAATGCAGGTGGAGGAAACCCCAAAACCCCTCTCTGTACAGGATGAGATGTTTGGAGGGTTACGTTCCCAGAGAAGTAGAGTGTTCCCGGTCAACGCCCACATTCGTTCTATGATCATGGAGGAATGGGAGGATGCAGAATAAAGACTTGTCATTCCGAGAGACTTTAAACTCCGCCTACCCTTTGAGCCAAAGGACGTCAAAGCCTGGGAAGACATCCCCATATAGACGTTACGGTAGTCAAGGTGGCGTAAAGAACTTTGATCCCATTTGAAGATTCATCCAGCTTGAAAGAACCCATGGACCGGATGGCGGATGGTCACCTAAAAAGAACCTGGGAAATCACGGCAACCATAATCCGAGCTAACATCACAGCAACCTCGGTGGCTCTGTCCATGCACTTATGGGTCGACAACTTAGAGGAACACTTGAGAGCTAAGACTCCCGGGACACCATCTTAAAATCCCTTCCCCTCCTAAAACTGGTGACCGGCTTCACGGCTGACGAGTCTGCAGAATCTGTACGATTCGCAGCCAGGAACGGGTCTTTGTCCAATGCTGCCCGAAGGGCTATCTTTTTAAACACTTGGTCGGGGGACACTCAGTACAAAAATAAACTCTGTTCCATTCCCTTCTCTGGCTATAAAGTGTTTGGAAGCAAAATTCCAATGACAGTAGTCAGAGGAAAAAGAAGAGATCCAATAGTGATAGAAACTCAATGTTTATTAATGATGCATAAAAATACAATTACAAAAAATTAAAAAAGCTGAGAAAATGTCTCAAAAAGAGAGATGCCAGTAAGAATATAATATAAACATGATCATAAACCAGGTGTGCCAGTCACCAGACCGTAAATGAATCAAAAATCTATAGGAAACACTAGGTACAAAAACCATTCCACAATTAGTTACAAGTATATAATTAACAACTCAGTGAGAAAGGAAAGTTTTCATGTGACCAAGACAATAATATAAATGTAATATCAATTCCTGGAGATCAGATGAAATAGAGAGTGACAGCTCCCCACCCCAATGCGCGTTTCACCGCTGGCTTCTTACGGGGCGTGTTTTTTGTAGAAAAGGCATCATGCAAAAAGAAGGGGGTCCCTGAGGAGCAACAACAAATATCAGCCCTTTCGTAGGCCCCAACCTAGCCAGAAGTCAGGCTATAAGGAGAAAGGGAAAACGGGTAGATGGAGTTACTCCAAGGGAGGTAGGGTTAAGAACTCCATTTTTGGTTCGGGCTCAGGAAAAAAGTGAAGCCATGAGAGTTGGGGGACGGCTAGGGTGGTTCCTGGAGGGGGGCTGGCAGCAGATCTCAGAAAATGTATGCATCTAAAGGCCCCTTTACATTTAGCGATGCACCAGCGATCCCGACCACGATACGACCCGGTCAGGATCGCTGGTGCATCGCTAAATGGTCGCTAGTGAGCTGCCACACAGGCAAATCTCACAGCGATGTAGCGACGCAGCAGCGGTCGTTACTTACCTTTCAGACGCGGCGATCCTGACGTCCTCCCGCCTGCGTCCACGCGTCGTTCGTCGGCGCCAGCACGAAGTGCCCGACGAGAAATGGAGCTGCACGATTTCGTGCGATCAGCGACAGACAGCGGGGGAGCCGGTCGGAGGTAGGTATCACACATAGCGATATCGCTAGCAATATCGCTATAACGTCACAAAATCGGTGACGCTTTAGCGATATTGCTAGCGATATCGCTATGTAAAGCCCCCTTTAGAGAGAGTCTCCAACGGCTACAAAATAAAATAGACTTCACCCAGTTTCGCCCCCGAAAAGTTCATAATAACGAACTCCCGCCTTCAGTCAACCGCTTCACCCATGTGGTCAGATGTCCAGGACCTACTAAAGATAGGAGCGGTAGTCCTGGTCCTCGAGAGAGAAAAATGCAAGGGCCATTACTTCAGCCTCTTCTCAATAAAGAAACCCTAAGGAGAGAGCAGGACAATAATAAATTTCAAGCTCTTAAACCAATGGATAAAATGCAAAAAGTTCGAGATGGAATCCATCAAATCTGTGATTCCTCTTATAGACAAAAATATGGTGATGTGTACCCTAGATTTTAAAAAAACGCGAACTATCACGTTCTGGTCCATGCTTCTTACCAGAGATTCCTAAGGTTTGCTCTGATGGTCCAGGGGAGGGTCTGGCACTACCAGTTCTGATGTCTTCCTTTTGGGCTAGCCTCAGCACCCAGAATATTCACCAAGCTTGTCGCGGAGATAGTCGCCTACCTGAGGAAATGGGACATCATCATAATCCGCTATCTAGACAACGTCCTGATAATGGCAAGCTCTGAGGAACAGCTCAGGGACCATTGCCAGATCTCAGTCTCCACGCTTCAGAAGCTGGGATGGGTCATAAATTGGGAGAAGTCAGACCTCGTTCCAGAACCCAGGAAGAAATTCCTCGGAGTCTTACTAGACTTCCGATTGAGAGCATCTTTCTTGCTAGAAGAAAAACAGCACGCCATGGTGGAAAGAATCCACCAGTTTACAGGAACCCGCTGCTCCATCAGAGAAGCAATGAGAATCTTGGGGCTAATGACATCTTGTATCCCCTGCATACGGGTGGAGTCAGTTCCACTCTCGGGAGCTTCAGGGAGCGGTTCTATCCACCTGGGACAAACGCCAACAGTCTCTGGACAAAGTAATGCCCTTGTCCCTCCCAGTAAGGGAATCTTTAGGTTTGTGAACCACCCTGGAAAACCTCCAGGCAGGAATTCCATGGATTTTCTCCCCATGTGTCGTGGTCACCACCTACGCAAGTCAGCTAAGCTGGGGCAGCCATGTGGAAGGGAGATATTTCCAAGCGGAATGGAGTCCAGAGATAGGATCCAGGTCCTCGAATTTCAGGGAGCTGTATGCAGTATGGAAGGTACTACTTCAGGTCCAGTCGATAGTCGGAGGCAGATTCTGTCCGACAACATGATGGCCGTGGCATTCCTGCATCATCAAGGGGGACCAAAACATCCTGCACTGCAACACCTGGCTAAGAATATCTTCAGATGGGCGGAAGCAATGGTTCTATCCATCTCTGCAGTGCACCTGGAGGGATCCAGAAACCAGGTGGCAGACTTCTTGAGCAGAAGAAACTTATCCCCCACGGAGTGGGAGCTGAACGAAGAAGTGTTCAGTATGCTGTGTCAGCCCTCTGGGGTGTCTCTTCTCAGCCAGAGAGAATGCGAAGGTCCGAAGATTTTTCACCCTAGACCCCCTAGACGGTTCAGCAGGAGTCGACGCACTGTCCCAGCCATGGGTAGAGGGGCTGTCCTCTGCATTTCCACCTCTAATTCTGAGGGTGCTCAGGAAGGTACAGGAGGAAAGGGCGAAGATTGTCTTAGTGGTGCCCTTCTGGCCGAAGAGGAGTTGGTTCCCTCTGCTGAGGAAAATGACGGAAGAAGACCCAATCCTCCTTCCAAGAAGAAAAGCTCTCCACCAGGGACCAATTCTCCACCACAACCCAGACAGTCTTGAAAACTCAGCATGGATCCTGAGAGGCAGGTCCTGAAGTCAAAAGGATTGTCCAACGAAGTAATTTCTACCCTTCAAGCAAGCAGAAAGCCCGTGACCTCTGCTATATACAACAAAATTTGAAAGTGCTTCTGCATTTATTGCGAAGAATTGTCGGTAGATATGTCTCACCCTGACATCCCCAAGATCCTTGAATTTCCTGCAGACAGGTTTCAAGAAGGGTCTTTGACCAAGTACTCTTAGGGAACAGAGCTCTGCACTTAGCGTGTTTTTTGACTCTCCCCTATCCACCCACCCCTGGATAGCTAGGTTTTCTAGAGCTATAAAGAGGCTGAAGCCTTCTGTGAGGAAGTCTGTCCCTCCTTGGGATCTTTACAAAGTGCATTTAGTACTAGGTTAACACCCATATGAACCAGCAGATGATATGGACACTAGTAGGCTCTCATTTAATCCTGGTAGTGATCACATCGGCAAAAAGAATAGGGGAATTACAAGCCCTATCTATTCAGGACCCATATTTACAGGTGTTTGAGGATCGACTGGTCCTGAGGCTCGACCCAGTATTCTTCCCCAAAGTTGTATCAACTCCGTACGTGAATCAGGAAGTTGTCCTCCCCTCCTTCTGCCAGCACCCTTGAAACCTGAAGGAACAGTCCTTTCATTGCCTAGATGTCAGAGTAATGGTCCTTAAATACCTAGAGGCAACTAGGGGCTGGAGATAGGACACAAGCCTGTTTGTGCAATATGGGGGTTCAAATAGGGGTAGAAGAGCAGCCAAATCCACAATAGCTAGGTGGATCAGATCCACTATTGGTCTAGCCTATGAGGCTCAGGGAAGATCTCTCCCAGATACTCTTAGGGCCCAGTCAAGTAGGGCCATAGCTACTTCATGGGCTGAAAAAGGGGGGCTTCAGTGGATCAGATTTGTAGAATCGCAACTTGGTCTAGTCTAAATTACCTTCTTGAAACATTATAAACTAGATGTAGTCTCAGAGCAATTAGCCTTCGGTAGGAAGGTTCTTCATGTAGTGGTCCCGCCCTAGGTCATCATACTTTGGTATTCTCCATGGTGCTGTCAGGATTGGTAAACTGGAAAACAGTAAATAGACCTACTGGTAATGGTGTTTCCAGGAACCCATCCTGACAGGACTACTAGTTCCCTCAGTTCTGAGAAAATTCTATACTAATGTGATGTAACGTTTGTATAAAGAATCATTAATACATTTTTTTTGTTGCATTCATCCAGATGTGGTACTTTGAAAAGACACTGAGGGGTGGAGATGGGAGGGTCCTTTTAACCTCTTGTTTCCTGTCCCAATGAGGAAAAGAAGGATGTCCTCCATGATGCTGTCAGGATTGGGTTCCTGGAAATACATTTACCAGTAGGTCTAATTACTGTTATACTGCACCGATCCCGGAGTGAGGCGAGTCGTCGCCCCTTATCCTCCACTGATCCCGGGGTGATGTGAGTAGTCACCCCTTATCCTGCACCAATCTCTCGGGTGAGGTGAGCAATTGTTCACGAGCCTGCTCCGGTCCCGGGGGATAGGTGAACAGTTGCCCCTTATCCTGCACCGATTCCAGGGTGAGGTGAGCAGTTGCCCCTTATCCTGCACCGATCCCGGGGGGAGGTGAGCAGTTGACCCTTATCCTGCACCAATGCTGGGGTGAGGAGAGCAGTCGCCCCTTATCCTGCACTGATCCTGGGGTGAGCAGTCACCCCTTATCCTGCACCGATCCCAGGGTGAGGTGAGCAGTCGCCCCCTATCCTGCACCAATGCTGGGGTGAGGTGAGTAGTCACCCCCTTATTCTGCACCGATCCCGGGGTGAGGTGAGCAGTCGCCCCTTATCCTGCACCAATGCTGGGGTGAGGTGAGCAGTCACCCCCTTATTCTGCACCGATCCCGAGGTGAGCAGTCGCCCCTTATCCTGCACCAATGCTGGGGTGAGGTGAGCAGTCACCCCCTTATTCTGCACCGATCCCGAGGTGAGCAGTCGCCCCTTATCCTGCACCAATGCCGGGGTGAGGTGAGCAGTCACCCCCTTATTCTGCACCGATCCCGGAGTGAGGTGAGCAGTCGCCCCTTATCCTGCACTCATCCTGGGGTGAGGTGAGCAGTCGCCCCTTATCCTGCACCAATCCCGGGGTGAGGTTAGCAGTCGCCCCTTATCCTGCACCGATCCTGGGGTAAGCATAGCAGTCACCCCTTATCCTGCACCAATGCTGGGGTGAGGTGTGCAATCACCCCCTTATTCTGCACCGATCCCGGGGTGAGGTGAGCAGTCGCTCCTTATCCTGCACCGATGCTGGGATGAGGTGAGCAGTCACCCTCTTATTCTGCACCGATCCCGGGGTGAGGTGAGCAGTCGCCCCTTATCCAGCACCGATCCCGGGGTGAGGTTAGCAGTCGTCCCTTATCCTGCACCGATCCCGGGGTGAGGTTAGCAGTCGTCCCTTATCCTGCACCGATCCCGGGGTGAGGTTAGCAGTCGCCCCTTATCCTGCACCGATCCCGGGGTGAGGTTAGCAGTCACCCCTTATCCTGCACCAATGCTGGGGTGAGGTGAGCAGTCACCCCCTTATTCTGCACTGATCCCGGGGTGAGGTGAGCAGTCACCCCCTTATTCTGCACCGATCCCAGGGTGAGGTGGGCAGTCATCCCCTTATTCTGCACCGATCCCAGGGTGAGGTGGGCAGTCATCCCTTATCTTGCAGTTTCCCCATGACTCTCTCTGCAGACGATGGAGTATTACTGCGGACCCTGTGAGACGGCCATGTGTGTGGAGTGTACGGAGGGGGAGCATCGGGAGCACTGCACAGTGCCATTGAGAGACGTCTTGGAACAGCACAAAGCGTCTCTTCGCAGCCAGCTGGACAGCATTCGCAGCAGGTACTACTTCCCCCATCGTCTTACTGCTGGCTGGGAATAACAGTACGGAGGGTAAAGGAAAGGAAGAGAAGGCGAGATTAAAGCCAATAACTGGAAATATTAACCATAATCTAAATCAAGTAACGAATCCTTGGGGTAACGAAAGTACAGCATATCACAATGATTACCACCAAGTACAGCAATAGATAGATTATACTGGAGTCCTACATGACTGACACTACCGGTCCCAGCAATCCTCCTGACAGGTGAGACCAATAGTACCACGCTCCTCTCCCCCGGGCCACAGGCTGCCGTGTCTTCCATATCACACTAATTACCACCAAGTACAACAATAAATAGATTATACTGGAGTCCTACATGACACTACAGGTACCAGCAATCCTCCTGACAGGTGAGAACACTAGTACCGCGCTCCTCTCCCTGGTACCACAGGCTGCTGTCTCTTCCATATCACACTAATTACCACCAAGTACAGCAATAAATAGATTATACTGGAGTCCTACATGACTGACACTACAGGTCCCAGCAATCCTCCTGACAGGTGAGGACACTAGTACCGCGCTCCTCTCCCCGGGACCACAGGCTGCCGTGTCTTCCATATCACACTAATTACCACCAAGTACAACAATAAATAGATTATACTGGAGTCCAACATGACTGACACTACAGGTCCCAGCATTCCTCCTGACAGGTGAGGACACTAGTACCGCGCTCCTCTCCCCGGGACCACAGGCTGCCGCATCTTCCATATCGCGCTAATTACCACCAAGTACAGCAATAAATAGATTATACTGGAGTCCAACATGACTGAAGCTACAGGTCCCAGCAATCCTCCTGACAGGTGAGAACACTAGTACCACGCTCCTCTCCCCGGGACCACAGGCTGCCGTGTCTTCTTTATCACACTAATTACCACCAAGTACAGCAATAAATAGATTATACTGGAGTCCTACTTGACTGACACTACAGGTCCCAGCAATCCTCCTGACAGGTGAGGTCACTAGTACTACGCTCCTCTCCCCGGGACCACAGGCTGCCGTGTCTTCTATATCACACTAATTACCACCAAGTACAGCAATAAATAGATTATACTGGAGTCCAACATGACTGACACTACAGGTCCCAGCAATCCTCCTGACAGGTGAGAACACTAGTACCACGCTCCTCTCCCCGGGACCACAGGCTGCCGCATCTTCCATATCGCGCTAATTACCACCAAGTACAGCAATAAATAGATTATACTGGAGTCCTACTTGACTGACACTACAGGTCCCAGCAATCCTCCTGACAGGTGAGGTCACTAGTACTACGCTCCTCTCCCCGGGACCACAGGTTGCCGTGTCTTCTATATCACACTAATTACCACCAAGTACAGCAATAAATAGATTATACTGGAGTCCTACATGACTGAAACTACAGGTCCCAGCAATCCTCCTGACAGGTGAGAACACTAGTACCACGCTCTGCTTCCCGGGACCACAGGCTACTGTCTCTTCCATATCACACTAATTACCACCAAGTACAGCAATAAATAGATTATGCTGGAGTCCTACATGGCTGACACTACATTTTCATCAAAATAGATGGACCCCCTGACAAAGCTGAGCATGAAAAGCGTGTTGGGGTACTGGGCAGTGTGGTTCTACACCTAGCAATGGCACATGAGTGGATTCAATTGCATCTTGCAGAAGTGGTTGTTGTAGGGGTCTCCTCTTTCAGACATGACAAGCGCTTTTTACTAAGTTCTGAATGATTCACGGTCCCTCCACGACCACCCTCCGGCCCTCCACGACTACCCTCATGCTCTTTATGAATGTCCCAAGCTATCTGTCCTCATTCAGTGTAATATCTTCGTCGTATGCTGTAATTTCTATATATTGTAACCTTGTGATTTAAAAATAAAAAATAAATATGAAATCGAAAATCTTTTTTAATTACTTGTTTATGTCTGTGCACCCCTTGAATGTGTGTAACAATAAGAGGCCTGAATCGCCTCGCAGCCACACTGCCTATTTCTGGATTTATGGGGAGGTTTATGTAACATTTCTGGATGTTTTGTAGGTATCTTGTAATAAAGATTGATATGTTATAATGGATTTAATCCAGTATAATCTATTTATTGCTGTACTTGGTGGTAATTAGTGTGATATAGAAGACACGGCAGCCTGTGGTCCCGGGGAGAGGAGCGCGGTACTAGTGTCCTCACCTGTCAGGAGGATTGCTGGGACCTGTAGCTTCAGTCATGTTGGACTCCAGTATAATCTATTTATTGCTGTACTTGGTGGTAATTAGTGTGATATAGAAGACACGGCAGCCTGTGGTCCTGGGGAGCAGTGCGCAGTACTAGTGGCCTCACCTGTCAGGAGGATTGCTGGGACCTGTAGCTTCAGTCATGTTGGACTCCAGTATAATCTATTTATTGCTGTACTTGGTGGTAATTAGTGTGATATAGAAGACACGGCAACCTGTGGTCCCGGGGAGAGGAGCGTGGTACTAGTGTCCTCACCTGTCAGGAGGATTGCTGGGACCTGTAGCTTCAGTCATGTTGGACTCCAGTATAATCTATTTATTGCTGTACTTGGTGGTAATTAGTGTGATATAGAAGACACGGCAACCTGTGGTCCCGGGAAGAGGAGCGTGGTACTAGTGGCCTCACCTGTCAGGAGGATTGCTGGGACCTGTAGTGTCAGTCATGTTGGACTCCAGTATAATCTATTTATTGCTGTTCTTGGTGGTAATTAGTGTGATATAGAAGAGACAGCAGCCTGTGGTCCCGGGGAGAGGAGTGCGGTACTAGTGGCCTCACCTGTCAGGAGGATTGCTGGGACCTGTAGCTTCAGTCATGTTGGACTCCAGTATAATCTATTTATTGCTGTACTTGGTGGTAATTAGTGTGATATAGAAGACACGGCAGCCTGTGGTCCCGGGGAGAGGAGCGTGGTACTAGTGGCCTCACCTGTCAGGAGGATTGCTGGGACCTGTAGCTTCAGTCATGTTGGACTCCAGTATAATCTATTTATTGCTGTACTTGGTGGTAATTAGTGTGATATAGAAGACACGGCAGCCTGTGGTCCCGGGGAGAGGAGCGCGGTACTGGTGGTCTCACCTGTCAGGAGGATTGCTGGGACCTGTAGTTTCAGTCATGTTGGACTCCAGTATAATCTATTTATTGCTGTACTTGGTGGTAATTAGTGTGATATAGAATAGACAGCAGCCTGTGGTCCCGGGGAGAGGAGCGCGGTACTAGTGTCCTCACCTGTCAGGAGGATTGCTGGGACCTGTAGTTTCAGTCATGTTGGACTCCAGTATAATCTATTTATTGCTGTACTTGGTGGTAATTAGTGTGATATAGAATAGACAGCAGCCTGTGGTCCCGGGGAGAGGAGCGTGGTACTAGTGGCCTCACCTGTCAGGAGGATTGCTGGGACCTGTAGTTTCAGTCATGTTGGACTCCAGTATAATCTATTTATTGCTGTACTTGGTGGTAGTTAGTGTGATATAGAAGACACGGCAACCTGTGGTCCCGGGGAGAGGAGCGTGGTACTAGTGCCCTCACCTGTCAGGAGGATTGCTGGCACCTGTAGTGTCAGTCATGTAAGACTCTATATTGGGGGGCCCTCCACAGAGCATTAATAGAGTTATCTGGGATTACAAAATATGGCCGCCTCTTCAAGAGCTGAAGCGTCTACATCCTCAGGTTGCACTCCAAGGGCGGAATTTTTATGGACCAGGGCAGCGGCGTGTCCGCAGAGTGTAACCCGCCTTATGCTATGCTTCTGCCCCCCAGAATCCCGCAGCTGACGTCGGCCATTGACCTGGTAGGGGAGATCAGCCGGCAGCTCAGCGAGAGGAAGAACGCCGCCGTGAGCGAGATTTGCGCCACCTTTGAGGAGCTGGAGCGTGCGCTGCAGCAGAGGAAGAATGCACTACTCCAGGACCTGGATGCCATCTCTGTCAGCAAGCAGAAGGTGCGGAGCAGGGCAAGGGGCTGCGGAGCGGGGCTGTGCATAGCAGGGGCTGACGCTTCCTCTCTCCGCAGGTGCTGCAGGCGCAGCTCTCATCCCTCAAACAGGGGCTGGATAACATGGAGAGCAGCGTGCGCTTCACGGAGCAGGCGCTGGGTCATGGCTCGGAGACGGAGGTCCTGCTGGTGCGGAAGCAGATGAGCGAGCGGCTGAGCGAGCTGGCCTCCCGAGACTTCCCCTTCCACCCGCAGCAAAACCCGCAGCTGGAATTCCGAGTGGAGACGGACGGGCTGCGCCGCTCCCTGCAGAACCTGGGAGCGCTGCTCACCACCAGTGCGGTGGCCCACGCCTCGGTGGCCACAGGGGAGGGTCTGCGCCAGGCGCTGGTGGGACACCAAACCTCCGTCACCGTCACCACCAAGGATAAAGATGGTGAGCTGGTGAAAAGCGGCAATGCCACCCTGCAGGCCCAGCTGACTGCTCCAGATGGAGGGGCCCAGGACGGAGAGGTGGCAGACAATAAGAACGGCACCTACGAGGTCTTCTTCACCCCACGCCATGAAGGCGAGCACCACCTGTCCCTGCGGCTCTATGGCCAGCCTCTGCGCGGGAGCCCCTACCGGGTGCGGGCCGTGAAGCCTGGAGACGTACCGGCCTCCCCCGAGGACGTTAAGCGCAGGGTGAAATCCCCCAGCGGAGGTCACATCCGCCAGAAGGCGGTGAGGAGGCCGTCCAGCATGTACAGCACCAACAAGAAGAAGGAGAACCCCATAGAGGACGAGATGATCCTGCGAGTAGGTACGGATGATGGGAGTGATACTGTGTGGTGGGGTCAGGGACGACGGGAGTGATACTGTGTGGTGGGGTCAGGGACGACGGGAGTGATACTGTGTGCTGGGGTCAGGAAGGATGAGAGTGGTGCTGGGGTCAGGGATTACGGAGTGATACTGGTGCTGGGGTCAGGGATGGTGAGAGTGATACTGGTGCTGCGGTTAGGGAGGATGAGAGTGATACTGTGTGCTGGGGTCAGGGAGGATGGGAGTGATATTGTGTGCTGGGGTCAGGGATGATGGGAGTGATATTGTGTGCTGGGGTCAGGGAGGATGAGAGTGATACTGTGTGCTGGGGTCAGGGAGGATGGGAGTGATATTGTGTGCTGGGGTCAGGGAGGATGGGAGTGATACTGTGTGCTGGGGTCAGGAAGGATGAGAGTGATGCTGGTGCTGGGGTCAGGGATGGTGAGAGTGATACTGTGTGCTGGGGTCAGTGAGGATGGGAGTGATACTGTGTGCTGGGGTCAGGAAGGATGAGTGATACTGTGTGCTGGGGTCAGGGAGGATGGGAGTGATACTGTGTGCTGGGGTCAGTGATGGTGAGAGTGATACTGTGTCCTGCGGTCAGGGATGGTGAGAGTGATACTGGGGTCAGGGATGATGGGAGTGATACTGTGTGCTGGGGTCAGGGGTGATGGGAGTGATACTATGTGCTGGGGTCAGGGATGATGGAAGTGATACTGTGTGCTGGGGTCAGGAAGGATGAGAGTGATGCTGGGGTCAGGGATGGTGAGAGTGATACTGTGTGCTGGGGTCAGGGAGGATGGGAGTGATACTGTGTGCTGGGTCAGGGAGGATAAGAGTGATACTGTGTGCTGGGGTCAGGGATGGTGAGAGTGATACTGTGTCCTGCGGTCAGGGATGGTGAGAGTGATACTGGGGTCAGGGATGATGGGAGTGATACTGTGTGCTGGGGTCAGGGGTGATGGGAGTGATACTATGTGCTGGGGTCAGGGATGATGGAAGTGATACTGTGTGCTGGGGTCAGGAAGGATGAGAGTGATGCTGGGGTCAGGGATGGTGAGAGTGATACTGTGTGCTGGGGTCAGGGAGGATGGGAGTGATACTGTGTGCTGGGTCAGGGAGGATAAGAGTGATACTGTGTGCTGGGGTCAGGGAGGATGGGAGTGATACTGTGTGCTGGGGTCAGTGATGGTGAGAGTGATTCTGTGTCCTGCGGTCAGGGAGGATGGGAGTGATACTGTGTGCTGAGGTCAGGGATGATGGGAGTGATACTGTGTGCTGGGGTCAGGGAGGATGAGAGTGATGCCGGTGCTGGGGTCAGGGAGGATGGGAGTGATACTGTGTGCTGGGGTCAGGGAGGATGAGAGTGATGCTGGGGTCAGGGATGGTGAGAGTGATGCCGGTGCTGGGGTCAGGGATAGTGAGAGTGATACTGTGTGCTGGGGTCAGGGATGATGGGAGTGATGCTGGTGCTGGGGTCAGGGATGGTGAGAGTGATACTGTGTGCTGGGGTCAGGGATGATGGGAGTTATACTGTGTGCTGGGGTCAGGGATGATGGGAGTGATACTGTGTGCTGGGGTCAGGGAGGATGAGAGTGATACTGTGTGCTGCGGTCAGGGATGATGGGAGTGATACTGTGTGCTGGGGTCAGGGATGATGGGAGTGATACTGTGTGCTGGGGTCAGGGATGATGGGAGTGATACTGTGTGCTGGGGTCAGGGAGGATGGGAGTGATACTGTGTGCTGGGGTCAGGAAGGATGAGAGTGATGCTGGGGTCAGGGATGGTGAGAATGATGCCGGTGCTGGGGTCAGGGATGGTGAGAGTGATACTGTGTGCTGGGGTCAGGGATGATGGGAGTGGTGCTGGGGTCAGGGATGGTGAGAGTGATACTGTGTGCTGGGGTCAGCGATGATGGGAGTTATACTGTGTGCTGGGGTCAGGGATGATGGGAGTGATACTGTGTGCTGGGGTCAGGGATGACGGAAGTGATACTGTGTACTAGGTTCAGGGATGGTGAGAGTGATACTGTGTGCTGGGGTCAGGAAGGATGGAAGTGATACTGTGTGCTGGGGTCAGGGATGATGGAAGTGATACTGTGTGCTGGGGTCAGGGATGGTGGAAGTGATACTGTGTGCTGAGGTCAGGGATGGTGGGAGTGATACTGTGTGCTGGATTCAGGGATGGTGGGAGTGATACTGTGTGCTGGGGTCAGGCATGGTGAGAATGGTGCTGGGGTCAGGGATGATGGAAGTGATACTGTGTGCTGGGGTCAGGGAGGATGGGAGTGATACTGTGTGCTGGGGTCAGGGAGGATGGGAGTGATACTGTGTGCTGGGGTCAGGGAGGATGGGAGTGATACTGTGTGCTGGGGTCAGGGAGGATGGAAGTGATACTGTGTGCTGGGGTCAGGGATGATGGGAGTGATACTGTGTGCTGGGGTCAGGGAGGATGAGAGGTGCTGGGGTCAGGGATGGTGAGAGTGATACTGTGTGCTGCGGTCAGGGATGATGGAAGTGATACTGTGTGCTGGGGTCAGGGATGATGGAAGTGATACTGTGTGCTGGGGTCAGGGATAATGGAAGTGATACTGTGTGCTGGGGTCAGGGATGATGGAAGTGATACTGTGTGCTGGGGTCAGGGATGGTGGGAGTGATACTGTGTGCTGGGGTCAGGGATGGTGGGAGTGATACTGTGTGCTGGGGTCAGGGATGGTGAGAATGATGCTGGTGCTGGGGTCAGGGATGATGGAAGTGATACTGTGTGCTGGGGTCAGGGAGGATGGGAGTGATACTGTGTGCTGGGGTCAGGGAGGATGAGAGTGGTGCTGGGGTCAGGGAGGATGAGAGTGGTGCTGGGGTCAAGGAGGATGGGAGTGATACTGTGTGCTGGGGTCAGGGAGGATGGGAGTGGTACTGTGTGATGGGGTCAGGGAGGATGGAAGTGATACTGTGTGCTGGGGTCAGGGATGATGGGAGTGATACTGTGTGCTGGGGTCAGGGAGGATGGGAGTGGTACTGTGTGCTGGGGTCAGGGAGGATGGGAGTGGTAATTTGTGATGGGGTCAAGGAGGATGGAAGTGATACTGTGTGCTGGGGTCAGGGAGGATGAGAGATGCTGGGGTCAGGGATGGTGAGAGTGATACTGTGTGCTGCGGTCAGGGATGTGAGAGTGATACTGTGTGCTGGGGTCAGGGATGATGGGAGTGATATTGTGTGCTGGGGTCAGGGATGATGGAAGTGATACTGTGTGCTGGGGTCAGGGATGATGGAAGTGATACTTTGTGCTGGGGTCAGGGATGATGGAAGTGATACTGTGTGCTGGGGTCAGGGATGGTGGGAGTGATACTGTGTGCTGGGGTCAGGGATGGTGGGAGTGATACTGTGTGCTGGGGTCAGGGATGGTGGGAGTGATACTGTGTGCTGGGGTCAGGGATGGTGAGAATGGTGCTTGGGTCAGGGATGATGGAAGTGATACTGTGTGCTGGGGTCTGGGAGGATGGGAGTGATACTGTGTGCTGGGGTCAGGGAGGATGAGAGTGGTGCATGGGTCAGGGAGGATGGGAGTGATACTGTGTGCTGGGGTCAGGGAGGATGGGAGTGATACTGTGTGCTGGGGTCAGGGAGGATGGGAGTGATACTGTGTGCTGGGGTCAGGGAGGATGGAAGTGATACTGTGTGCTGGGGTCAGGGAAGATGGGAGTGATACTGTGTGCTGGGTTCAGGGATTATGGGAGTGATACTGTGTGCTGGGGTCAGGGATGATGGGAGTGATACTGTTTGCTGGGGTCAGGGATGATGGGAGTGATACTGTGTGCTAGGGTCAGGGATGGTGAGAGTGATGCTGGGGTCAGGGATGATGGAAGTGATACTGTGTGCTGGGGTCAGGGAGGATGGGAGTGATACTGTGTGCTGGGGTCAGGAAGGATGGAGAGAGTGATGCTGGGGTCAGGGATGATGGAAGTGATACTGTGTGCTGGGGTCAGGAAGGATGGAAGTGATCCTGTGTGCTGGGGTCAGGGAGGATGGGAGTGATACTGTGTGCCCAGGCAGTGGTACTTGTGATGTTGTACATGGTGTTTGGATGTTTTTCCTCTGATACATCCCGTTTATCCCGCTGGTGTGAGGACAGTGAGTGACAATCCTGTGTGCAGCGCTGCAGACAGTCACCGCTACGTGTTCTGCCATTGATGTCCGCTCTCATCATCTTTCAGGATCCCGCGGCCGAGATAAAGGAGAATTCTCCAATCTCCAGGGGATTTCCACGTCCAGCAACAACCGCATCGTGGTGGCGGACAGCAATAACCAGTGTATACAGGTAACGGATCGCTGCCGTGGGGTCCGCCGCTGCGTACGGATCGCTGCCGTGGGGTCCGCCGCCGCGTACGGATCGCTGCCGTGGGGTCCGCCGCCGCGTACGGATCGCTGCCGTGGGGGTCCGCCGCCGCGTACGGATCGCTGCCGTGGGGGTCCGCCGCCGCGTACGGATCGCTGCCGTGGGGGTCCGCCGCCGCGTACGGATCGCTGCCGTGGGGGTCCGCCGCCGCGTACGGATCGCTGCCGTGGGGGTCCGCCGCCGCGTACGGATCGCTGCCGTGGGGGTCCGCCGCCGCGTACGGATCGCTGCCGTGGGGGTCCGCCGCCGCGTACGGATCGCTGCCGTGGGGGTCCGCCGCCGCGTACGGATCGCTGCCGTGGGGGTCCGCCGCCGCGTACGGATCGCTGCCGTGGGGGTCCGCCGCCGCGTACGGATCGCTGCCGTGGGGGTCCGCCGCCGCGTACGGATCGCTGCCGTGGGGGTCCGCCGCCGCGTACGGATCGCTGCCGTGGGGGTCCGCCGCCGCGTACGGATCGCTGCCGTGGGGTCCGCCGCCGCGTACGGATCGCTGCCGTGGGGTCAGCCGCCGCGTACGGATCGCTGCCGTGGGGTCAGCCGCCGCGTACGGATCGCTGCCGGGTGTTCTATCCGCTATGTACAGGTCCTCGGGTGACTGCCACTCTCATCATCCGCAGATCTTCTCTAATGAGGGGCAGTTTAGGCTGCGCTTTGGGGTGCGGGGCCGGTCTCCGGGGCAGCTGCAGCGCCCCACCGGTGTGGCCGTGGACATGAATGGGGACATCATTGTGGCAGATTATGACAATCGCTGGGTCAGCATCTTCTCTCCCGAGGGGAAGTTCAAGGTGAGATGTGAATCGGCGTCTCGTCTCTTGAAGCTGTTTCTCATCTGCCATGTCGCATGTGTATATACAGTCCTGGCTGTCTCTGTCTCTCCATTGTGCTTGCTGTCTCTCCATGGTAACCGGCTGTCTCCCCTAGCTAGCTGTCTCTCTCCTGGCTGTCTCTCTCTTTCCTGGCTGTCTCTCTCTCCTTGGTGCTGGCTCTTTCTCCTTGGTGCCAGCTGTGTCTCTCTCTTTCCTGGATGTCTGTCTCTCCTTGGTGCCGGCTGTCTCTCCTCGCTGTTTGTCTGTCTCTCTCTCTTCTGGCTGTCTGTCTCATGCTTTCTTTCTCCTGGCTATCTGTCTCCTTGGTGTTGGCTGTCTGTCTGTCTCCTTGGTATTGGCTGTCTGTCTCTTTCCTGGCTGTCTGCCTCTCTCTCTCCTTGGTGCTGGCTATGTCTCTCTCCTTGGTGCCAGCTATGTCTCTCCCCTTGGTGCTGGCTGTCTCTCTCCTGGCTGTCTGTCTCTCCTGGCTGTCGTCCCTTTTTCTTCTGGCTGTCCGTCTCTCTCTTGGCTGTCTGTCTCTCCTTAGAGCCAGCTGTGTCTCTCCTGGCTGTCTGTCTGTTTCTCCTTGATGCTGTCTGTTTCTCCTTGATGCTGTCTGTCTCTCTCTCGTGGCTGTCTGTTTCTCTCTTCTGGCTGTCTCTCCTTAGTGCCAGCTGTCTCTCTCTCCTGGCTGACTGTCTTTTTCCTGGGTGGCTGTCTCTCCTGACTGTCTCTCTCCTTGTCTCTCTCCTTGATGCTGGCTGTCTCTCTTTCCTGGATGTCTGTCTCTCCTTGGTGCCGGCTCTATCTCCTTGGTGCCGGCTGTGTCTCTCTCCTGGCTGTCTCTCTCCTTGTCTCTCTCCTTGGTGCTGGCTGTCTCTCTCTTTCCTGGATGTCTGTCTCTCCTTGGTGCCGACTGTCTTTCTCTTTTGGCTGTTTGTCTGTCTGTCTCTCTCTCTCTTCTGGCTGTTCGTCTCTCTTTTGGCTGTCTGTCTCGCTCTCTCTCTCTTGGCTGTCTGTCTCCTTGGTGTTGGCTGGCTGTCTGTCTCCTGGCTGTCTGTCTCCTGGCTGTCTGCCTGTCTCTCTCCTTGATGCTGGCTGTCGGTCTCTCTCTTTCCTGGCTGTCTCTCCTGGCTGTCTGTCTCTCCTTGGTGCCAGCTGTCTTTCTCTCTCTCGTTGGTGCCGGCTGTGTCTCTCTCTCCTTGGTGTCGGCTGTGTCTCTTTCTCGGCTGTCTGCCTCCCTGTCTCCTTGGTGCCAGCTGTGTCTCTCTCTCTCCTTGGTGCTGGCTGTCTCTCTCTCTGTCCTTGGTGCCGGCTGTCTCTCTCTCTCTCCTTGGTGCCGGCTCTCTTTCTCCTTGGTGCTGGCTGTGTCTCTCTCCTTGGTGCTGTCTCTCTCCTTGGTGCCGGCTGTGTCTCTCTCCTTGGTGCCGGCTGTGTCTCTCTCCTTGGTACCGGCTGTGTCTCTCTCTCTCTCCTTGGTGCCGGCTGTGTCTCTCTCTCTCCTTGGTGCCGGCTGTGTCTCTCTCTCTCTCCTTGGTGCCGGCTGTGTCTCCTTGAATCATAGAATAATAGGATGGTAGAGTTGGAAGGGACCTCCTGGGCCATCTGGTCCAACCCCCTGCTCAAAGCAGGATTCGCTAAATCATCCCAGTCAGATGTCTGTCCAGCCTCTGTTTGAAGACTTCCATTGAAGGAGAACTCACCACTTCTCATGGCAGCCTGTTCCACTCATTGATCACTCTAACTGTCAAAAAGTTTTTTCTAATATCTAATCTGTGTCTCCTCCCATTCAGTTTCATCCCATTCCTTCTAGTCTTTCCTTGTGCAAATGAGAATAAAGTTGATCCTTCTACAATGTGACAGCCCTTGATGCCGGCTGTCTCTCTCTCTTGGCTGTCTGCCTCCCTGTCTCCTTGGTGCCGGCTGTCTCTCTCTCTCCTTGGTGCCGGCTGTCTCTCTCTCCTTGGAGCCGGCTGTCTCTCTCTCCTTGGTGCCGGCTGTCTCTCTCTCTCTCTCTCCTTGGTGCCGGCTGTGTCTCTCTCTCTCGCTCCTTGGTGCCGGCTGTGTCTCTCCTTGATGCCGGCTGTCTCTCTCGGCTGTCTGCCTCCCTGTCTCCTTGGTGCCAGCTGTCTCTCTCTCTCCTTGGTGCCGGCTGTCTCTCTCTCTCCTTGGTGCCGGCTGTCTCTCTCTCCTTGGTGCCGGTTGTCTCTCTCTCTCCTTGGTGCATTCTCTCTCTCTCCTTGGTGCAGGCTGTCTCTCTCTCTCTCCTTGGTGCCGGCTGTCTCTCTCCTTTGGCGTCGGCTGTGTTTGTCTCTCTCTCCTTGGTGCCGGCTGTGTCTCTCTCCTTGATACCGGCTGTCTCTCTCTCTCGGCTGTCTGCCTCCTTGTCTCCTTGGTGCCGGCTGTCTCTCTCTCTCTCCTTGGTGCCAGCTGTCTCTCTCTCTTTGGTGCCAGCTCTCTCTCTCCTTGGTGCCGGCTGTCTGTCTCTCTGTCCTTGGTGCCGGCTGTCTCTCTCTCTCTACTTGGTGCCGGCTGTCTCTCTCTCTCTCTCTCCTTGGTGCCGGCTGTCTCTCTCCTTGGTGCAGGCTGTCTCTCCTTGGTGCCGGGTGTGTGTCTCTCTCCTTGATGCCGGCTGTGTCTGTCTCTCTCTCCTTGGTGCCGGCTGTCTCTCTTTCTCCTTGGTGCCGGCTGTCTCTCTTTCTCCTTGGTGCCGGCTGTCTCCCTTTCTCTTTGATACCGGCTGTGTGTCTCTCCTTGGTGCCGGCTGTGTCTCTCTCCTTGGTGACGGCTGTCTCTCCCTCTCTCTCCTTGGTGCCGGCTGTGTCTCTCTCCTTGATGCCGGCTGTCTCTCTCTCTCGGCTATCTGCCTCCCTGTCTCCTTGGTGCCGGCTGTCTCTCTCCTTGGTGCCAGCTGTCTCTCTCCTTGGTGCCAGCTGTCTCTCTCCTTGGTGCCGGCTGTCTCTCCTTGGTGCCGGCTGTCTCTCTCTCCTTGGTGCCGGCTGTCTCTCTCTGTCCTTGGTGCCGGCTGTCTCTCTCTGTCCTTGGTGCCGGCTGTCTCTCTGTCCTTGGTGCCGGCTGTCTCTCTGTCCTTGGTGCCGGCTGTCTCTCTGTCCTTGGTGCCGGCTGTCTCTCTGTCCTTGGTGCCGGCTGTCTCTCTCTCTCCTTGATGCCAGCTATCTCTCCTTGGTGCCGGCTGTCTCTCTCCTTGGTGCCGGCTGTCTCTTTCTCCTTGGTGCCGACTGTGTCTCTCCTTGGTGCCGGCTGTCTCTCTCCTTGGTGCAGGCTGTCTCTCTCTCTCTCTCCTTGGTGCCGGCTGTGTCTCTCTCTCTCCTTGGTGCCAGCTGTGTCTGTCTCTCTCTCCTTGGTGCCGGCTGTGTGTCTCTCCTTGATACCGGCTGTCTCTCTCTCTCTCGGCCGGCTGTCTCTCTCTCCTTGGTGCCAGCTGTCTCTCTCTCTCTTTGGTGCCAGCTCTCACTCTCCTTGGTGCCGGCTGTGTCTCTCTCTCTCCTTGGTGCTGGTTGTCTCTCTCTCTCCTTGGTGCCGGCTGTGTCTCTCTCCTTGATGCCGGCTGTCTCTCTCTCTCTCGGCTGTCTGCCTCCCTGTCTCCGTGGTGCCGGCTGTCTCTGTCTCCTTGGTGCCTGCTGTCTCTCTCTCCTTGGTGCAGGCTGTCTCTCTCCTTGGTGCCGGCTGTCTCTCTCTCCTTGGTGCCAGCTATCTCTCTCTCCTTGGTGCAGGCTGTCTCTCTCCTTGGTGCCGTCTGTCTCTCTCTCCTTGGTGCCGACTGTGTCTCTCTCTCTCCTTGGTGCCAGCTGTGTCTGTCTCTCTCTCCTTGGTGCCGACTGTGTCTCTCTCTTTGATACCGGCTGTCTCTCTCTTTCGGCTGTCTGCCTCCCTGTCTCCTTGCTGCCGGCTGTCTCTCTCTCCTTGCTGCCAGCTGTCTCTCTCTCCTTGGTGCCGGCTAACTCTCTCCTTGGTGCCAGCTGTCTCTCTCTCTTTGGTGCCAGCTCTCTCTCCTTGGTGCCGGCTGTGTGTCTCTCTCCTTGGTGCCGGCTGTGTCTCTCTCTCTCTCCTTGGTGCCGGTTGTCTCTCTCTCTCCTTGGTGCCAGCTGTGTCTCTCTGCTTGGTGCCGGCTGTGTCTCTCTCTCTCCTTGCTGCTGGCTGTCTCTCTCTCCTTGGTGCCGGCTATCTCTCTCCTTGGTGCCAGCTCTCTCTCTCCTTGGTGCCGGCTGTCTCTCTCTCTCCTTGGTGCCGGCTGTGTCTCTCTCTCCTTGGTGCCAGTTGTCTCTCTCTCTCCTTGGTGCCGGCTGTGTCTCTCTCTCCTTGCTGCCGGCTGTCTCTCTCTCCTTGGTGCCTGCTATCTCTCTCCTTGGTGTCAGCTCTCTCTCTCCTTGGTGCCAGCTGTGTCTCTCTCTCCTTGGTGCCAGCTGTGTCTCTCTCTCCTTGGTGCCGGCTGTGTCTCTCTCTCTCCTTGGTGCCGGCTGTGTCTCTCGCTCTCCTTGGTGCCTGCTGTGTCTCTCTCTCTCCTTGGTGCCTGCTGTGTCTCTCTCTCTCCTTGGTGCCGGCTGTGTCTCTCTCCTTGGTGCCGGCTGTGTCTTTCTCTCTCCTTGGTGCCGGCTGTGTCTCTCTGCTTGGTGCCGGCTGTTTTCTGTGTGTGGTTTCCCTCACTGTTACTGTGTCCATAGAACAAGGTGGGCGTCGGGCGTCTCATGGGTCCTAAGGGTGTGGCCGTGGACCGGAACGGCCACTTGATCGTGGTGGACAACAAGTCCTGCTGCATCTTCATCTTCCAGTCTAACGGGAAGCTGGTGGGCAGGTTCGGCGGCCGCGGCCCCGGGGACAAGCAGCAGACAGGCAGTCTGGATGGTACGTGTGGCTGTGATTGGTGGGAGGGGCCTGTGAGGGCAGGACTTGTTTGGCACTCTGGATGGTACATGTGGCTGTGATTGGTGGGAGGGGCCTGTGAGGGCAGGGCTTGTTTGGCACTCTGGAATGTACATGTGGCTGTGATTGGAGGGAGGCGCCTGTGAGGGCGGGGCCTATATGGCAGTCTGGATGGTATGTGTGGCTGTGATTGGTGGGAGGCGCCTGTGAGGGCAGGGCTTGTTTGGCACTCTGGATGGTATGTGTGGCTGTGATTGGTGGGAGGCTCCTGTGAGGGCAGGGCTTGTTTGGACCTCTGGATGGTACGTGTAACTGTGATTGGTGGGAAGCGCCTGTGAGGGTGGGGCTTGTCTGGCAGTCTGGATGGTACGTGTTGCTGTGATTGGTGGGAAGGTGCCTGTGAGGGCGGGGCCTATGTGGCAGTCTGGATGGCATGTGTGGCTGTAATTGGTGGGAGGCGCCTGTGAGGGCGGAGCTTGTTTGGCAGTCTGGATAGTGCGTGTGACTGTGATTGGTGGGAGGTGCCTGTGAGGGCGGGGATTGCCTGGCAGTCTGGATGGTATGTGTGGCTGTGATTGGAAGGCGCCTGTGAGGGCGGGGCTTGTCTGGCAGTCTGGATGGTATGTGTGGCTGTGATTGGTGGGAGGCACCTGTGAGGGTGGGGCTTGTCTGGCAGTCTGGATGGTACGTGTTGCTGTGATTGGTGGGAAGGTGCCTGTGAGGGCGGGGCCTATGTGGCAGTCTGGATGGCATGTGTGGCTGTAATTGGTGGGAGGCGCCTGTGAGGGCGGAGCTTGTTTGGCAGTCTGGATGGTGCGTGTGACTGTGATTGGTGGGAGGTGCCTGTGAGGGCGGGGATTGCCTGGCAGTCTGGATGGTATGTGTGGCTGTGATTGGAAGGCGCCTGTGAGGGCGGGGCTTGTCTGGCAGTCTGGATGGTATGTGTGGCTGTGATTGGTGGGAGGCACCTGTGAGGGTGGGGCTTGTCGGCACAGGATGTTGACTGTGCGCTCTCTTTCCAGGTCCCCATTTTGTGGCCGTTAATAACAAGAATGAGATTATTGTGACTGATTTCCACAACCACTCTGTGAAGGTGAGCGATGTGCCAATATGTCGCACCCCACGGGACGGTCTGTGTGGCCGATGTAGACGCCGTCACCCCTAATCTCACCTAGGTGGTCACCAGATCAGTGGCGCTCGCCCTTATGTGCCCGATCCCCCTGGTTCTCACGCCTTTTGTCAGTGTTCTCTCTCGGCGCTGTGGCGGTAATAAGGTCACGGGTCACGTATGACTGTGGCGCTCTTGTTTACCTCCTGCAGGTGTACAGCGCAGAGGGAGAGTTCCTCTATAAGTTCGGCTCTCATGGAGAAGGAAACGGTCAGTTTAACGCTCCGACCGGAGTTGCTGTGGATTCCAATGGAAACATCATTGTGGCCGACTGGGGAAACAGCCGGATTCAGGTGTGTAAGGGTGGGATGGCGGTCCGATCATGCGTCAGGCTAAGTGATGACTAAGGGTATGTGCCCACGATCAGTAAACACTGTGGGTCGGACACTGCACAAGTACAGATGTTACAGGACAGTGGATTGTATTTTAAGAAATCCCATGCCCACTGTGCGTCCACAGACGCTCGCAGCTCACGCACAGAGACAGACGTGGCGCCTCTCTCCAGACCCCTGCATATCTACTTATTAGCATCTCCGCAAGAGAAATTACATCAATCGAATGTATTGGATGTTGTGGATCCACACGGCTCAGTGATCACAGAGGAGTCATCTGCGTTCAATAGACGGCAGCGGACATGTGCTGTGTGCTGACGACAAGCTTAGGAAGCTAACAGGGCAGTGAGGTTTGTGGCCAGGTGACCTGATTGTCCCAACCTGGATTCTTCAAGACGTCTCTGAGGGTTCAGTGATGGTCAATGAAGAGGTTCTGTGTTCTTCCAGCTGTGGCCGCAGTCCCCTAAGCTGACATCCTGTAGAGTCTCTTGAAACAAAGGAAAAAGTCTCCTTACATAGATGCACAATTGTCCTTCAAGCCAGCATCCAGAGGTGAAGAGAAAAATATGATAAAGTTAACCCACAAGGTTTGTTTATATATAGTTGGTCCTTCAATGTTTGTAAGTCAACAAATTGCATGGCCTGGTACAATGTGTAGTCAACATATCAGCAAACATCATTGTTCAGTGACCCCGCATCCCTATTTTGCAAAGATAGCAGTACAATAAACTGTAGAAGCTGATATAGGAAGTAAATATTTGCAACTATCAATTCAATCTACAAAACGAGTCAATACTTCAGTCAACAGTTTGATTGTGGCCTACTGAATTTATGTCTGGCATAATTAAGAAGAAATTTTGTGTCATCACATTCCTCACCCTTCTTAATTAGCCCTGAAGACTGCTGGGTCCTGCGTGAGCCGCTGTTGACGGAGCTTCCAGACATCTTAGGCTTCCAGTCATCCTTCTCTCCTTGTTGGGACAATCCATCTGCATTTCCATGATATTTGTCCTTTTTATGGGAGACAGAAAAATGATAGGACTGTAAGGCCAGACTCCGTCTGAGCAAACGTCCGTTGTCACCAGCAGTTTGATTTAGCCAGCTGTGGCCGGTTATGTCCATGAATTTGTTGCCGTAGAGGTAAGGCTGCAATTTTTTTTTTTTAGTGCCCAGACTATGGCCAAGCATTCTTTTTCTGTTGTGTCATATGCCCTCTCCCGGTCCAACAGATTCTGGGAGACTTAGGCTTTTGGGTGTTCCTGACCATCGCCCCCCAATTGACTGAGTATGGCTCCCAATACGGTGTCCATTGCATCTGTTTGGACAATGAACCGATGGTGGAAGAGGCGCTGATGTATGGGGTATGGACCTTCCCAGGCTGCCTGAAGCTTGTTCTGGGTCATTGTGACTAGGACCCACACCTTCTGACCCACTTCGTACACCCTCTCCCGGGCGTTTAGGTCATACTACAGCTTCTGGCTGGCCTGTACCTGCACCATGCTCTACTGCACCAGCTGCATCCTTGCCTGCATTTTGTTATGGAGCCCCATGACATACTCTATGACGGACACTTTTGGGGGTGTTCAGTTCTCCTTCCCAGTATTCCCTTACCAGACCAAGAAACCCCCGTAACACATCTGCCATACAGGAGATCAAAGGAGGAGTACTCCGTTGAGGCCTGTGGTACCTCTCTTGTCTTATGAGGAAAGGTTGCAGGATTTGGGAATGTTTAGTTTGCAAAAGAGAAGACTGAGAGGAGACTTAATAGCTGTCTACAAATATCTCAAGGGTTGTCACATTGTAGAAAGATCAACTTTATTCTCATTTGCACAAGGAAAGACTAGAAGCAATGGGATGAAACTGAATGGGAGGAGACACAGATTAGATATTAGAAAAAACTTTTTGACAGAGTGATCAATGAGTGGAACAAGCTGCCACGAGAAGTGGTGAGTTCTCCTTCAATGCAAGTCTTCAAACAGAGGCTGGACAGACATCTGACTGGGATGATTTAGCGAATCCTGCTTTGAGCAGGGGGTTGGACCAGATGGCCCAGGAGGTCCCTTCCAACTCTACGATTCTATGATTTTATGAAAAAGCAGGTGTGGGAGGTATTGCTCCCAGTCGCACCCATGGGACTCAATCAGCATCTTAAGCATCTGCTTAAGGGTACCATTGAAATGTTCACACAAACCATTGGTCTGTGGGTGATATAGACTCGATATCAGGTGCCGCACCTGCATTTTCTTACAGAGAGCTTCCATTAACCAAGAAATGAGCTGAGTCCCCAGGTCCGTTAGCATCTCCCTGGGAAATCCTACTATAGAAAAAATGGTCAAAAGGGCATCCGCCACATTATCGGCCCTAATTGAAGACAGAGCTACTGCCTCCAGGTACCTGGTAGCATAGTATATCACAGTAAGGATGAACTGTTTCCCAGAGCTACTGGGTACAGCCAGTTGTCCGACAACGTCCACAGCAATCCTCTGGATTGGCTCTTCTATTACTGGCAAGGGGATCAGGGGAGCCTTGGACCCAGGTCCTGACTTCGCCACTCTTTGACACGTGATACAGGAGCAGCAGTAATTGGCAACATCTGTGCCCATTTTTGGCCAATAGAAGTGGTGTGACACCTGAATCTTGATTTTGCGGACCCCCAAATGTCTAGCTTTAGGAATCTCAACCCACAACAACTCCTCCCTGAACTGATGGGGCACCACCAGCTGTCTTGCCCTCATCCACTCCTGTTGGGGGTTACACGGAACAGTCTCCCGATACAACCTCCCCTGTCCCAGAATACCCTCTCCGTATCAGACTCTGAGATAGGCTTCTCTGTGAGGTCCCTTAACGTCTCTAGACTGGCATCTGAACCCAGAGCCACCTGGAACTCGTGGCTAGATGTAGCCAGAGGCGACATTAAAGCTCCAACCTCACTGGAACCTTCTGAGACCTACTGTGGATCTGCAGCTGGTTCAGTTAACCCGCAGGGTGATGTGGGCCTAGAAGGCAGCACATTGTTTGCATTCTGGGCACTCGTACTACGAGTGACAGTGGCTATGTAGGCCGTCTCCCCGGAGGACAACCCTTTCCTATCAGCCTGACAGACTGTGGGTACCATTTCCTCTTCCTCCCCCAATACTTCAGGAGCAGTGCTAAGCATGGGGCAGCTACCACCGGCCATGTCACACTTCGTCGTGACACTGGTCAGCTGCTCAGGACCACCTGCTTCATGGTCTCCATGCCTGCTCCCATCGTCCTTAACACTCACGCTGGCTCCTTTTTGGGGATCCTCAGCAACATCAGCTATCACAAGACATATTATCATCATTCAACATATTAACTTTCACATAATCAGTAATTTCATCACAGGAATTCCCGGATCTGGGAGGGTGGTTAGGAATGTATTGCGCAACCAACCGTCCCTGATTAGTCCCCAACAGAACTTTTGTGGGGAGAGTCTTAGACACCTCGACTTCCCTTAACCCCCTCCCCGCACCCCAGTCTACGAAAACCTGGGCCATGGGTAAAGCGTCGGTGAACACCCCCCCCCCCCCCCCAATCCCCATGACAGTCAGGGTTTTCCCGCGGATAAGGTCTTCAGGGCACACCAACTCCAGGCGGATGAGGGTTCGTTCAGCTCCGGTGTCCTTGAGTCCCATAGTGACTTTATCACCCACGGTAACTGATTGCAAGTTTTCACAGACCCTCCCAACTACCCCACCCACAAAAAGAACAGCTGCAGTAGTTGCCTGGGTCTTGGGTGTGGGGTTCTTCTTTTGCCTCTGTGGGCAGGTGATGCTGATGTGACCAGCTTGGTCTCAGGTGTAGCACCGCCGGAAGTCAGATGCAGGCTGGGAGCTGGGACAAGACCCTTGAGGGCTGGCTGGCAGGGACACTTGGGGTCATTGTTGGCTTACCCCCTTTCCAGCTGGTGACGGCTGACGATATTTGTCAGGACTTTTCTAATCCCACAAATCCCTGATATCACAGGCCGGGAAGGTCACGAATACCACCAGCTGTGATCTTTGGAGCAAAGAGCTCTATGCTGCGCCCTATCATCCGGACAATTACGCGATTGGCTGATGATCAACGGAGAAGGCCGCCACCACCACTCAGTCCTTCATGATTTTTGGAAATCCCAGTTTATGCAATAACTCCTCATAATGCGATCACAGAAGTTTGAGACTGAGGTCATCTTTTCTATCAGGATTTTATCTACACATAGAGACCAAACGTGGTTGAGCTGCTGGCAGTAATATGGTGGTGGTTATAATTATGAAAAAATGTGTATTTTTACCTAGTTATCCTGGTGCCGACAACGTACGTCTCATTAATATTGGATGTATAGAATTTCCAATATTCCATATTTTCTCCCGGAGGCTGTCTGCTCTCCCATTGTACTGCCGTGACCATAGCTATTTGTAAAAGGTGTCAGATCTTCTTTGATCCACTTCAGACCCTAATAATACTTTTCCTGTCTCTCAGTGGACAATACACAACCTCTTCAGTCATCTGGACATAAAGAGGAATCCTTGCATTTTAATTAATCTGCTAAACCTCTCTGTCACTGCCATTTTAAATAAAGACAGGTTTAAGTGCTAGCTCCTGTCTCCTCATGACAAATGGTAGATGAACGAGAAAAAGGAAGGGGCTATATGAGTGACCTCAAGGATTTTTAATATTTTCTATGACACTCCCCCATTGGACTTCACATCTGTTGACAAACCGGATAAGATGCTTGGTATTTCCGCACCTGTTGAGCGACCCTTGGTCAAAAGAAACTACCCAGCAGTCGGGCCCGGGTCTTTCTGACCCCATATGCCCAGCTACAGTGACGTAATGGACCAGGCACAGGAGTTGCGTTTGATAATGCTGGGGCACCACGAGCTGATGGACAAGGGTCCAGGGTTTCTCTTGGCAGGATGCTGGCTTTTTCCGATATAACAGTCCATTTTCCCATCTATATACCTTCACCTCCCCTGATTTCTTTTCCCAGGTCGAGCGGCCATACTGCGGGCAAGTCTGTGAGTTTGGCTTCCCTAAATTCCTTGCCACTGGTCTTCTTCCAGTCAATGGCCATAGTCTAGTCAGGTTTACTCACCACTGTCGGCTCAGAGTAGGATTATGGAGGCTTGGAGTGTTGGTTATCCTTGGAATGGGTGGCAGAAGGATCCACATCACGGTGTTGCTTGGCTTGGTTACGGTGATGAGTCTGACAAATTGGCTGGACAGTCCTTGTCGTAGGTAATTCAACAAAATAACTGGTGTGGGGAGGTCGTCCATGAGTCCCACTTCGACTTTTCCCTGGTAGGTACCCCAGTCCAGATGCACACATGCTAGAGGAATGTCCGAGCACTGACCTCCAGCCAGGGAGAATGTCACTTGGCGACCGCGTAAATTTTGTTCTGGTGAGACAATATCTGGGCTGACCATGGTGATGGAGGACCCAGCATGCAAAGTCCCCAGGCCTGGATATCACTGACCTTGACTGGCCGGATGTGGCGATGGACTGGTGTAGGGTGGCCAAACCACCCACCATAGAGTATGGATAGAATATATCACGTTCTCCGCTGCTGGTGTATCCCGGGGATAGCATCCCTCAGACAATGCTGGCTCCTTTTGGGAGATTTTGACCTGCTGGGCTGGCAGATGTAGTCCAGCTATGGAGACCCGGCCCTGGGAACAATCTTTGGCATCGTATCCACGGAGCATGCATGTATAACAGCACTGTGGGTTGGGCAAATCACGGGTACTGTTACTAAACCTTTGTCCTGGTTTGTTTTCTGCTGGGTAGCTGGATAATCCTGCTTGACCGACTGGTGGCCCAACGAATCTTTGGTTGATGGGTCTTCAGGGATCGGTGATCATATCAAGTCTCCAGTGGAGTCGGTTGGCTGTAAACTTGTCAGCCAATTGGGCTGCTTGCTCTGAGATGTCGGGCTTCCAGTCAGATACCCACTCTCGTATTTCTGGTGCCATTTTCTCTTTAAGTTTAATATAATATAACTTTGGCACTCACTGAGTGCCGAAGTTATATTATATTATACTTTCGATTGATTTTCTTCTTGGCACTGCACCTCCACGGTTGAGCACCCCCCTTCTTCTGTTATCTACTCTTTAAGTTGCTCAAGCACGATCATGTCCCAAAGGGCAGCAGCAGAGTGGGTAGCAATATAGTCAAGCCAGTGGTTGCAGTCTCGCTGGAGTTGACTGCCAAATTCTACACAAGAGACCCCGTGGCGAGACAATGTCCGGAACTTGGTGCTATATCTCTCAGGGGTGGTGGTAAAAACGGCCAACAGGATGTCTTTAATAGTTCCATAGTCCTGGCAATCCTGAGGCCCAAGTGACCGGGCAGCAACCTGGGCCGAACCAGTCGGACTTGTCTACAAGTAGCCCAACTAGCTGTGGGCACCTGGTGTTTCAGCATTAGAGTCTCAAAATCTTGCAGATGTTCATAGACTTGGATGTTGGACTCATTAAACACTGGCACATCCTGTAGTGGAGATAAGGACCTTAGTGGGGGACTATCTTGGGAGTACTGGACCTCCCAAAACGGATTCCTTAACGTAAGCCCTTTCCCCACTTAAGGTCCCAATGCAAAAAACAACTCCTGGATTCGAGCTGCTGGGGACTGGGTTGACACTAGACCAGCATTGGGTCATTTCTCTGGCAATTTCCATCTTAGCAGAGTTTCCCTTGTCCTCCAAGACTTTCTGGACATCCTAACGGACCAATTCCTTATCTAAGCCAACCAAGTGTCGGTGGTCCAGTTTTCAGTCCGTCAAAGCTGGCACAGCTCCTGTGGTTACCGTTTTTTGATGCGGCTATACATCCACTCTGTTCCTCTTCCCAAGGCCAAGTTGGTGGGGTTCGACATGGTGGCGTCCGAAACCTGCTGTGTATGCCTTACCTGTGGTTTGCTGGGTCTGTCTATATGCCTCCCTAGTTGTGGAGCCCTCCTTGAACTGTGTCTACAAACACCAGTCCCCTGCACCTCCCCTGGATCCGCTGGGCTGAGTGGTGTCCCACTGCTGCCGCCATATGTGGAGACACGGGGTCAGTGGGTGCTCTTGTCTGCTGGCCTAGCTGTCTTTAGAAAGACTGCATGGACCAGGGCTCATTCTACTGAATACCCGCTCTCTCTTCCTGTGGGCAGAACACTACTTGGACAACACAGGGTGAGGTTAAAACAGTGTGGCAATAATTTACTGAACCACCAACAAACAATACCATATACAAGAGTCCCAGCCAATACCCAATATGGTGCAAATAAGAGTCTCACCCTTCCCTCTGACTCACTATGATTAGAGCTGCTTCCAGGGCCGAATACCCCCAGCAGTGACACTTCGCTTTTGGTGGGCCCACACAGAGAGGCAGTAATGACAAGCATAGGAAACAAATAGAGGGCAGTGATGTATGTAGCCAGATGACCTGACTGTCCCAACCTGGATTCTTCAAGTAATCTTCGAGGGTTTAGTGATGGTCAATGAAGCAGCTTTCTGTTCTTCCAGCTGGGGCCGCGGTTCCCTAAGCTAACATCCTATAGAGTCTCTTGGAACAAAGGAAAAAAGTCTCCTTATATAGTTCACAATTGTCCTTCAAGCTGGTATCCTGAGGTCAAGAGAAAGATGTTATGAAGTTAATCCACATTGTTTGTTTATATATAGTTTATCCTTCAATGTTTGCAATGTGTAATCAACATATCCGCAAACATCATTGTTCAGTGTCCTTGCATCCCTATTTTGCAAAGATAGCTGTACAATTAACTATAGGAGCTGATATAAGAGGTAAATAACCATTTGTTCATTTGCATATATCAATTTAAGAGTAAATACTTCAGACAGCAGTTTGATTCTGGTCCTACTGAATTTAAGTCTGGCATAATTAAGAAAAAATGCTGTGTCATCACACGCTCTCTTTATACATAGGAGTAGGCAGCACAGTCTTGACAGTATAGCGCCTGCGCTGTGCACACATTCTATAATGCCCCCTCTCTTTATACATAGGAGCAGGTGCCCAGTCTCAGCAGCAGTATAGCGTCTGCACAGAGCACACATCCAGTAACGCCCCCTCTCTTTATACATAGGAGCAAGCAGCGCAGTGTCGGCAGCAGTATAGCATCTGCGCAGTGCATACATCCAGTAACGCCCCCTCTCTTTATACATAGGAAAAGGCAGCACAATCTCGGCAGCGGTGTAGCGCCTGCACAGTACACACACTCAGTAACGCCCCCTCTCTTTATAGATAGGAGCAGGCAGCAGTATAGCGCATACATCCAGTAACGCCCCCCTCTTTATACATATGAGCAGGTGGCCCAGTCTCGGCAGCAGTATAGCGCCTGCACAGCACACACTCAGTAACGCCCCCTCTCTTTATAGATAGGAGCAGACAGCAGTATAGCGCATACATCCAGTAACACCCCCCTCTTTATACATAGGAGCAGACAGCAGTATAGCGCATACATCCAGTAACGCCCCCCTCTTTATACATAGGAGCAGGTGGCCCAGTCTCGGCCGCAGTTTAGTGCCTGCACAGCACACACTCAGTAACGCCCCCTGTCTTTATACATAGGAGCAGACAGCAGTATAGCGCACACATCCAGTAACGCCCCCGTCTTTATACATAGGAGCAGGTGGCCCAGTCTCGGCCGCAGTTTAGCGCCTGCACAGCACACACACTCAGTAACTCCCCCTGTCTTTATACATAGGAGCAGACAGCAGTATAGCGCACACATCCAGTAACGCCCCCGTCTTTATACATAGGAGCAGGTGGCCCAGTCTCGGCCGCAGTTTAGCGCCTGCACAGCGCACACACTCAGTAACGCCCCCTGTCTTTATACATAGGAGCAGACAGCAGTATAGCGCACACATCCAGTAACGCCCCCCTCTTTATACATATGAGCAGGTGGCCCAGTCTCGGCAGCAGTATAGCGTCTGCACAGCGCACACACTCAGTAACGCCCCCTGTCTTTATACATAGGAGCAGACAGCAGTATAGCGCACACATCCAGTAACGCCCCCCTCTTTATACATAGGAGCAGGTGGCCCAGTCTCGGCCGCAGTTTAGCGCCTGCACAGCGCACACACTCAGTAACGCCCCCTCTCTTTATAGATAGGAGCAGACAGCAGTATAGCGCACACATCCAGTAACGCCCCCCTCTTTATACATATGAGCAGGTGGCCCAGTCTCGGCAGCAGTATAGCGTCTGCACAGCGCACACACTCAGTAACGCCCCCTGTCTTTATACATAGGAGCAGACAGCAGTATAGCGCACACATCCAGTAACGCCCCCCTCTTTATACATAGGAGCAGGTGGCCCAGTCTCGGCCGCAGTTTAGCGCCTGCACAGCGCACACACTCAGTAACGCCCCCTCTCTTTATAGATAGGAGCAGACAGCAGTATAGCGCACACATCCAGTAACGCCCCCCTCTTTATACATAGGAGCAGGTGGCCCAGTCTCGGCCGCAGTATAGCGCCTGCACAGCGCACACACTCAGTAACGCCCCCTCTCTTTATACATAGGAGCAGACAGCAGTATAGCGCACACATCCAGTAACGCCCCCCTCTTTATACATAGGAGCAGGTGGCCCAGTCTCGGCCGCAGTATAGCGCCTGCACAGCGCACACACTCAGTAACGCCCCCACTCTTTATACATAGGAGCAGACAGCAGTATAGCGCACACATCCAGTAACGCCCCCCTCTTTATACATAGGAGCAGGTGGCCCAGTCTCGGCCGCAGTATAGCGCCTGCACAGCGCACACACTCAGTAACGCCCCCTGTCTTTATACATAGGAGCAGACAGCAGTATAGCGCACACATCCAGTAACGCCCCCCTCTTTATACATAGGAGCAGGTGGCCCAGTCTCGGCCGCAGTTTAGCGCCTGCACAGCACACACACTCAGTAACGCCCCCTGTCTTTATACATAGGAGCAGACAGCAGTATAGCGCACACATCCAGTAACGCCCCCCTCTTTATACATAGGAGCAGGTGGCCCAGTCTCGGCAGCAGTATAGCGCCTGCACAGCGCACACACTCAGTAACGCCCCCTGTCTTTATACATAGAAGCAGACAGCAGTATAGCGCACACATCCAGTAACGCCCCCCTCTTTATACATAGGAGCAGGTGGCCCAGTCTCGGCCGCAGTTTAGCGACTGCACAGCACACACACTCAGTAACGCCCCCTGTCTTTATACATAGGAGCAGACAGCAGTATAGCGCACACATCCAGTAACGCCCCCCTCTTTATACATAGGAGCAGGTGGCCCAGTCTCGGCCGCAGTATAGCGCCTGCACAACGCACACACTCAGTAACGCCCCCACTCTTTATACATAGGAGCAGACAGCAGTATAGCGCACACATCCAGTAACGCCCCCCTCTTTATACATAGGAGCAGGTGGCCCAGTCTCGGCCGCAGTTTAGCGCCTGCACAGCGCACACACTCAGTAACGCCCCCACTCTTTATACATAGGAGCAGACAGCAGTATAGCGCACACATCCAGTAACGCCCCCCTCTTTATACATAGGAGCAGGTGGCCCAGTCTCGGCAGCAGTATAGCGCCTGCACAGCGCACACACTCAGTAACGCCCCCTGTCTTTATACATAGGAGCAGACAGCAGTATAGCGCACACATCCAGTAACGCCCCCCTCTTTATACATAGGAGCAGGTGGCCCAGTCTCGGCCGCAGTATAGCGCCTGCACAGCGCACACACTCAGTAACGCCCCCTCTCTTTATAGATAGGAGCAGACAGCAGTATAGCGCACACATCCAGTAACGCCCCCCTCTTTATACATAGGAGCAGGTGGCCCAGTCTCGGCCGCAGTATAGCGCCTGCACAGCGCACACACTCAGTAACGCCCCCTCTCTTTATAGATAGGAGCAGACAGCAGTATAGCGCACACATCCAGTAACGCCCCCACTCTTTATACATAGGAGCAGGTGGCCCAGTCCCGGCCGCAGTTTAGCGCCTGCGCTGCGCACTCGTCCTTTAACGCCCCCTGTCTTTATACATAGGAGCAGGTGGCCCAGTCTCGGCCGCAGTATAGCGCCTGCACAGCGCACACACTCAGTAACGCCCCCACTCTTTATACATAGGAGCAGACAGCAGTATAGCGCACACATCCAGTAACGCCCCCCTCTTTATACATAGGAGCAGGTGGCCCAGTCTCGGCCGCAGTATAGCGCCTGCACAGCGCACACACTCAGTAACGCCCCCTCTCTTTATAGATAGGAGCAGACAGCAGTATAGCGCACACATCCAGTAACGCCCCCCTCTTTATACATAGGAGCAGGTGGCCCAGTCTCGGCAGCAGTATAGCGCCTGCACAGCGCACACACTCAGTAACGCCCCCTGTCTTTATACATAGGAGCAGACAGCAGTATAGCGCACACATCCAGTAACGCCCCCCTCTTTATACATAGGAGCAGGTGGCCCAGTCTCGGCCGCAGTATAGCGCCTGCACAGCGCACACACTCAGTAACGCCCCCTCTCTTTATAGATAGGAGCAGACAGCAGTATAGCGCACACATCCAGTAACGCCCCCCTCTTTATACATAGGAGCAGGTGGCCCAGTCTCGGCCGCAGTATAGCGCCTGCACAGCGCACACACTCAGTAACGCCCCCTCTCTTTATAGATAGGAGCAGACAGCAGTATAGCGCACACATCCAGTAACGCCCCCACTCTTTATACATAGGAGCAGGTGGCCCAGTCCCGGCCGCAGTTTAGCGCCTGCGCTGCGCACTCGTCCTTTAACGCCTTGTCTTTTCTCTCCCATCCTTCATCTTGTCCTTCCAGGTTTTTGACAGTTCTGGCTCATTTCTGTCCTACATTAACACCATGGCTGACCCTCTGTACGGTCCGCAGGGGCTGGCGCTAACCTCCGATGGTCATGTGGTGGTTGCTGACTCGGGAAACCATTGCTTCAAGGTGTACAGGTATCTGCAGTGACGTGGGACAGGAGTCTCGGGCATAGCAGCCCGCGGCGTGTACATGATGTCTGCCCGCTCTGTGTATTCATCCTGCAGTGGTATTTCCTCGTCCATTCTCCGCCGCCAGTTCCTTGTCCTATTGCCCGACACTGCGGTGTCGCCTGTGTGCTCCGCTTTCCTGTGCCCTCGGCCCAGAGATTTTCCTACTCTGCTTTCTCTCCGTGCTCTAATTTCTCTGGAGAACTCTGCTATGGATGCTGCTCAATGTTTACTACGTGTCAGAGAGGACGATGGACGCGCCGATGTCTCCTCCGCGCGGTTTACAGACTGATGGGAATGACGGTGGAGGATCGATCGGCCCCTGCTCGCTGGGCCCGCGCGACTGCTGACAATGATGGTGGCTCTCTGATATTTGCACTGATTATGTTTTATGATGGATGCTGTTATGTCTGCCGGTAGATTCTGCTCTGGATGGGGCTACACCCCAGGGTCACCTCTCTGTCGAGGTTGCCACAAGATCACAGAAGCTCCTGCAAGGTAAACAGGGTCTCAGCTGGTTACAGGGTTTCCCAGCATGCAGTTCCCAGATGTTCCACCTTGGTGGTGGCTCCGGCTGTGGCATCGGACGTGAGCTCTGGGGTCAGTGGCCCCGCGGGTGTTGAAGCTGTGGTAGTGAATGTGTGCCTGATCCTGGTGATGTCGGTAAGTTATCGCTGATTGGCGTTTCAGCTGCCATGTCCGCCTCCATCAGGTGGTCTTCTCCTCGGCCCTATGGGGTGGGGGAGGTCAGTATTTGGGGGTATTGCCATCTGACTGTTGTTTTTTTTTTTACTTTTGTTTTATTACATCTTCACTGTTTTTGTATTTAGTTTTTTACTTTGTCCGCACACCATGAATGTAACTTCCCACTCCTCGCCACATCACAAGCATGAACGGCCGAGCCAGGGCCCCTTGTGGTGGGGGGTCAGTGTGTCCAGAGGCAGCAGAGCTGAATGTGTCACTGCCCTATATGGAGATGTGCAGTCCCATGTAAGCGGCTCAGCACCAGCTGTGTGGGGTGCAGCCCCCTATTGGACCTGATCCTATTTCGGAGCAGCACCAGGCGCTCCCAGGTAGCTTTACTCCTGCCATGGGGTCAGTGGGATTAGAGCCCTGATCTCCAGGAGGCCGTAGTGATGTCCGCCCGGCTGGTATCGCTCGTCTCTGCTCCTGACAGCATCTGGCTGGATTTCGTCTTCAAATCATTTTCTGCCATGTTTTTGGGGGAGCTATTGCTGGCAAACCTTCTGCCCGGAGGTGACGATAATTTACCATCATCCATGTGGCAGAGCTGTGTACCAGCTGGGCGTGCTCAGGTATGATGCAGAACAGAAGCCCCGGCGGCCATATTACCCAGACCTGCCACTCCAGCCCCACTGTGTGTCATCGTGTAGGACGGGGTCACAGACCAGAGGTCCAGCAATGTATGAATGTGAGGAGGGTGCAGGGCGACATGTGGATCTGTTTCATGGGCCTGACCTTTGTATGATACATGATGGATGATGACAGGTTTGAACAGCTGGCTGCAAATAAACCCATTCCCCCACCACATCTCGTCTGGTGCCTTCTCCTCAGCGGGTCAGTGAGGCCATGTGCTTTGCTGTGGTGCATTGTGGGAACTGTAGTGTAATAATGATCCGCACGCCGTGCCTTAGACTGTGGCCAATGCGGAGTAGACCTGGTACCTTTTACTACATTGCCGCTGTAGCCTGAGCCACCACAACGAGGGGTGGTGCTCCACCACGGCATACGGATGCTGGATGTGGGGTCTCCAGGTGCCTAGGGTTACATTTATGAAGGTGAGAGCAGAGTTTAGTTCTGTACAGACTGGTAATTTGCACGGTGGTATAGGGTACAATCGCACATGCTAGACACAGCTGCAAAATCCGCAGGGGCTTATGGGACACTCCGATCTCATCCACATACTCCATAAAGCTGCGGTAATTGACCTGCGCTACGGCTTTTTATTTGTGTCGTACAGATTCATGTGTCGTATGGCTTTTCATTAGCGTTGTGTGGATTTATGCTGCAACATTGTCGTTGCTTGCTATAAGTTTGCCTCCACATCTTGTCGACTGCGGTTTAATGGCGCTGATCTTTGTTGTCATTGTGTTGATTCATGCCGTGGATCTTTGTTGTCATCGTGTGGGTTCATGCCGTGGATCTTTGTTGTCATCGTGTTGATTCATGCCGTGGATCTTTGTTGTCATCACGCGGGTTCATGCCGTGGATCTTTGTTGTCATCACGCGGGTTCATGCCGTGGATCTTTGTTGTCATCATGTGGGTTCATGCCGTGGATCTTTGTTGTCATCACGCGGGTTCATGCCGTGGATCTTTGTTGTCATCATGTGGGTTCATGCCGTGGATCTTTGTTGTCATCGTGTGGGTTCAGGCTGTCCATCTTTGTCACCGCGCGAGCTCATGCCCTGGATCTTTGTTGTCATCACGCGGGTTCATGCCGTGGATCTTTGTTGTCATCACGCGGGTTCATGCCGTGGATCTTTGTTGTCATCACGCGGGTTCATGCCGTGGATCTTTGTTGTCATCGTGTGGGTTCATGCCGTGGATCTTTGTTGTCATCGTGTGGGTTCAGGCTGTCCATCTTTGTCACCGCGCGAGCTCATGCCCTGGATCTTTGTTGTCATCACGCGGGTTCATGCCGTGGATCTTTGTTGTCATCACGCGGGTTCATGCCGTGGATCTTTGTTGTCATCGTGTGGGTTCATGCTGTGGATCTTTGTCGTCATCATGTGGGTTCAGGCTGTCCATCTTTGTCACCGCGCGAGCTCATGCCGTGGATCTTTGTTGTCATCACGCGGGTTCATGCCGTGGATCTTTGTTGTCATCACGCGGGTTCATGCCGTGGATCTTTGTTGTCATCACGCGGGTTCATGCCGTGGATCTTTGTTGTCATCGTGTGGGTTCATGCTGTGGATCTTTGTCGTCATCATGTGGGTTCAGGCTGTCCATCTTTGTCACTGCGCGAGCTCATGCCCTGGATCTTTGTTGTCATCACGCGGGTTCATGCCGTGGATCTTTGTTGTCATCACGCGGGTTCATGCTGTGGATCTTTGTTGACATCGTGTGGGTTCATGCCGTGGATCTTTGTTGTCATCGTGTGGGTTCATGCCGTGGATCTTTGTCGTCATCGTGTGGGTTCATGCCGTGGATCTTTGTCGTCATCATGTGGGTTCAGGCTGTCCATCTTTGTCACCGCGCGTGCTCATGCCCTGGATCTTTGTTGTCATCGTGTTGATTCAGGCCGTGCATCTTTGTTGTCATTGCGCGGGTTCATGACGTGGATCTTTGTCGTCATTGCGTGGGTTCATGCCGTGGCTCGTTGTCATAATGTGGGTTCAGGCCGTGCATTTTTGTCACCGCGCGAACTCATGCCCTGGATCTTTGTTGTCATCGGATCAATTCATACTGCAGATCTTTATTTTCATCGTGTTGATTCATGCCGTGGGTCTTTGTCGTCATCTCGGGTTCGTGCCGTGGATCTTTGTCATCATCGTGTGGGTTCATGCCGTGGATTTTTGTCGTCATCGCGCCAGTTCATGCCGTGGATCTTTGTCGTCATTGCACGGGTTCATGCCGTGGATTTTGTCGTCATCGCGCCAGTTCATGCCGTGGATCTTTGTCGTCATCACACGGGTTCATGCCGTGGATCTTTGTTGTCATCGTGCGGGTTCATGCCGTGGATCTTTGTTGTCATCGTGCGGGTTCATGCCGTGGATCTTTGTTGTCATCGTGCGGGTTCATGCCGTGGCTCGTTGTCATCATGTGAGTTTTTTTTTTTTTTTACTCTTCTTGTCTACTGGAGTGAGACTGCATAAAATGATTGAATACCTACATCGCACGCTAGGAGTGAGCCCCGGACAGTGGTTGTCTCCGTCTTATAAGCTGTAAATTGTGGATTAATTGGGAAACAATAGTGGCTCCGACACCTTGATAAATGTCAAATGGTGATGAACGGAATTTGCATTCATCTGTCAGAAATGACCACTGGACTCTGCCTCTATACTGAATTTATAGCATTGGGAATCCCAGGGCTGGGCACCGCACCAAGTATCAAATCATGTAAATACCGATCTAATGTTGATTGCCTATCCTAAGTGTGAAAATCTGAGGTTGGGGGTTGTAATAATCACATAGGCAAGTGAATGATATAAAAAAAAGTTGTTTACTTATCTATGGTTATAACACAACTCCAGGTAGATGGCCAAACTACATTGACCCTAGTCCACAGGATCCCCTCCCTGGGGCCGGTAGTCCCACTGCCCCTGTACCAGGCGATACTCACTGTCTCCTAAATTTTGGTTGGCCCACAGATTTTGTATCTCCCACCAGTCTAGTCTGTAGTCACAGTCCACGCTCCTCTAGAAGACAGGTAACACAACCGAAGTGCATTCATCCAGCAGCACAATCCTTAATAGTTTCTGAAATTTAGATGACAAATCCTTCTACAGTAGCACATGTGTCCAGCCCAGCCGGCAACTGATCTCTAAACTTCATAGGCCATCCACACACGTGCTCCAGGACCTCATCCTCCATCCTCTCTGTTCGACATCACTCTCCCCCACTCCATGACTAAACATTTGGCTTCTTCCCCCCTCCCTGTGATTAGGCCCCCTGAATGGGTGGAAGTGTACACACCCTCCCCCTTAAACATTTGCTTTGGCAACTATTTGTTATTCCTTATATCCATGGTTTTATAACTCCGGGTAGATGGCCAAAATACATTGCCTCCAGTCCACAAGGTCTCGTTTACTGCCCCCATACCAGGCGGTACTCGCTGTCTCCCAACTTTTGGTTGCCCTACAGATTTTATTTCCCCCGCCAGTATAGGCTGTAGCCGTCTAGAGGAGCATGGACTGTGATACGCAACACAACCGAAGCCCATTTATCCAGTTGCAACAATCCCCAAAGTTCCTAAAATCCAGACGACAGATCCCTCAACAGTAGCACGTGGATCCAGCCCAGCCGGAAACATGTGCTCCAGGCCTCATCCTAAATCCTCTCCCTTCAATGTCAACTCCCTCATTAAACATGTAGCTTCCCCCCCTACCTTCGGGTTCAGCCCGAGGCTATGTGCCCACGCTAGCGTTTTTAAACGCTCAGGAAAAGGATCCCCTTCCCAGAAATCGTGCGTCTTTTTCCCCGCGATTTTTGACGCGATTTTGACGCGTTTGACGCGTTTTTTGACACACGATTTCTGGGATCATTGGGGATGGCTAAAAACGCTCAGCAATGCGGGAATTAATGAGCATGCTGCGTTTTTAGCCGCTAAGCGATTCCTGAGCGGTTAAAAACGCATGCATTGGCACAAAAAGCCAAAAACGCATGCTATTTAATTGGATGCATCTTTTAAGCGTTTCTGCAGCGTCTGATCCGGCACAAACGCTGCGGAAACGCTTAACAAAACGCATCGTGGGCACACAGCCTGAATGTGCATAGGTGTTTACACCCTCTCCTTTAAACATTTTTTTTTTGGCTCAAAGAATGAAAAATATTCCAGCAGCCCATCTCCTGGGACTACATGTGAGACCCCCTTGTGGTGACAGCTTCCCTGCATCTACTGTTCCCATCCACACAATGGGCCTAGTGCCTGGGAGAACATGGGCTTGAGGCCTTCTGAGATACGCATGACATTAATAGGATGATTGCTTTACATTTACCTTTAGCAATCTCCTGTCTGGCCTTATGTATACATAAGATCAACACGTCCTCTGCTTACTGTCACTGAAGGGAAATGTTGATTCCTGAGGCTGAACAGACGAGCAAGTTAATGTCTAATAAAACACAGCTGGAAAAAGTCTGCATTCCTTAGAGCCGTGGACTCCGCTCTACATGCATTGACCAATTGTATTTAGTAACTGGCCAGCTGCTCACACTATGGATGTGTTGATTATATATGCTCACATTGCAGCTCATATTCTACCAGTAGATGAGATGGTACCCAATCCACATCACTGATGATTTCGATGAAAATCTTAACACCAGACTGTGAAGACACGGGGGTCAGCGTGTGCCCTAGTCCGCTAGCCGAATCTTTATGGACCAGGGATCATCCCACCAATACATTTCAGACAGCACAGGGTGGGGGTAAAACTGTGGCAATACTTTATTGAACCACAAAACAGGCAAATAACACATAAAACAGTCCCAGCACAGTACCCAAGATGGTGCAAAGTTACACAGTCTCACCTTCTGATGACTCGCCGGGATAATGGCAGCTGTTACTTCAGATCTTCCAGGGCCGACTATCCCCACCTGTGGCATGCACAGAAAGGAGGTAATGACAAACGTAGGAAGTTGACAGTCCGTTGGGGTACAAGGCCAGGTGACCAGAGGGTCACAACCTGGTTTCTCTGAAACTCCATGGAGCCAGGTGACCAGTGAGTCCCATTCTTGGCTTTCCCAAATGTATCCATGGGGCTCATGTGATTGGTGGGTCCAAATCCTGACTATCCCAAACATATCCATGGATTCTCTGATGATCAATGGAGCAGCTCTGTGTTCTTTCATCCGGGGCCGTGGTCACCTAAGCTGGCATCCCATAGAATGTCAAATCCGTGTCCCTAGGGATGGAGCCATGATTTGGCAGCTATCCTGTAAACCAGGGGTGGGCATTTAATTTTCCTGAGGGGCCACATGTGAGACAGTGACTGTTGTGGAGGGCCGAACCAATATGCCAGAATTAATTCTACTCAATATTCATATCAATATAATTATATTATTGATAATTATATTAATTGTATCACTTAATATTGAGCAGAATTAAGTATGCTGACATCTCGCTAAATATCATTTGAACCCAAGTACAGCCCCTTCTGCATATCATATGAGCCCCACACAGTGTGTATATAGCGCATGAGCCCCACACAGCCTCCCTATGTACTGCATGTGCCCAACACAGCCTCCCCTTGAGCAGCACGACATCCCCATAGCCACCCCTTGCAAAGCTCAACACCCCCATAGCATCGCCTTGTGAAGTTGCTCACCTCCATAGACATACCTCCCAACTTTTGAAGGGAAAGAGGGACAAAGGTTGCGCAGCACGCCGTGGCAAGTTTTAGACCACACCCATTTCACAACTAGTTACAACCATGTCCGTGCCCCCAACCACACCTAGAGAAAGAACAGAGATAGAAAGAAAGATTAGAGAGAAAGAAAGAACAGAGCAAAAGAAAGAGGGGAAAGAAATAAAGAACAGAGAGATATAGAAAGAACAGAGAAAGAGTGGACAGAAAAAAAAGCGAGAGAAAGAAAGAACAGAGAGCGAGAGAAAGGAAGAGGGGAAGGAACAGAGAGAGAAAGGAAGAGGGGAAAGAAAGAGGAAAGAAAGAACAGAGAGCGGAGAAAGAAAGAACAGAGAAAAAAAGATTAGAGAGAAAGAAAGAAACAGAGAAAAAGAGATTCTATAAAGATACTATAGCAGCCTGGCTCCCATTGTAATCCCCACCTGAGCCTCCCGATGCAGGATATATGATTCACACACACTGCTCCGCTCCATACACCTCATACACGCACGGCTCCGCTCACCTCATACAAACGTGGCTCCGCTCCGTACACCTCCTACACACGCGGCTCCGCTCCGTACACCTCGTACACACGCGACTCTGCTCCGTACACCCTGTAAACCCCTCCTGACCCCACACAAACTTCTCACCAGCATCATGACAACCAGCACAGCAGAGTCCTGCACACACACCGAGCCCCTGATCATGTGACCCCTGACTCCTCCCCTCCTGTGACCTCACTGGTCCTGTGCCACACAGAAGCAACTAGCAAGTCATCGCAGGCTGTGGGGGGTTTCTCTGAACGTGAGGATGGGGTCGGTGCATGGGGGGCGTGGCAACTCAGTGCAGTGCGGGGAAAAAAAAGTCCCACTCGGGACAGGCAGTTAAAAACGGGATTGTCCCACCATATCCGGGATGCTTGGGAGCTATACATAGCCTCCCCTTGCAGAGCTCCACACCCCCATTGCCTCCTCTTGCAAAGCTCCACACCCCCAAAGCCTCCCCTTGCAAAGCTCAACACCCCCATAGACTCCCCTTGCAAAGCTCCACACCCCCATAGCCTCGCTTTGTAAAGCTCCATAGCCTCCCCTTGCAAAGCTCAACACCCCCATAGACTCCCCTTGCAAAGCTCAACACCCCCATAGACTCCCCTTGCAAAGCTCAACACCCCCATAGACTCCCCTTGCAAAGCTCAACACCCCCATAGACTCCCCTTGCAAAGCTCCACACCCCCATAGACTCCCCTTGCAAAGCTCCACACCCCCATAGACTCCCCTTGCAAAGCTCCATAGCCTCCCCTTGCAAAGCTCCACACCCCCAAAGCCTCGCTTTGTAAAGCTCCATAGCCTCCCCTTGCAAAGCTCAACACCCCCATAGACTCCCCTTGCAAAGCTCCACACCCCCATAGCCTCGCTTTGTAAAGCGCCACACCCCCATAGCCGCCCCTTGCAAAGCTCCACACCCCCATAGCCGCCCCTTGCAAAGCTCAACACCCCCATAGCCGCCCCTTGCAAAGCTCAACACTCCCATAGCCTCGCTCTGTAAAGCGCCACACCCCCATAGACTCCCCTTGTTAAGCTCGATACCCCCTTAGCCTCCCCATGCCCACCCAAACATTCCATACACATGAATAAAAATGAACACCACATACTCACCTCGGTCAGGTTCCCCGGCGCTCTGCTTGTCTCCGGTGTGCTGACTCCGCACCGCAGCACACAGCTAACACGATGAAATGATGTCATTGCATCTGCTGTTCCACACGCTGATTGGTGGAGGAAGTGGCCGGAGGCTCCTCCACCAATGAAGTCAGCGGTACCTATGGAGACAGTGAGCGAGCGGCACGGTGCGGCCCGTGGACCCCAGTTTTCCAGCCCCTCGGCTGTCTCGCACTGTGCCTAGGTCTGCTGTAAAGTGTTCCTGGCTGTGGTTTTGGAAAGAGTCTTTGCATCTCTTGAATGTATGGTATAATCTCACAGAGGTATATATCCCCTTTTTCTAATCAACAGCTGTTCTTCAAGCCATCATTCACAGGGGAAGAATGATGACGAGATCAACTTACAAAGTTTGATTATTTAATCTATTTGCATAGTTTTTCCTGCTCCTTTTTTCAAGTCAACAAACTAGTTGGCCTGGACAATGTGTAATTAACATATCAGTAAACATCATTATTCAATTATCCAGCATTTCTGTCATCCAGGATAACGGCGCAATATGTTACAACAAACGTCAACTTAAAAGTCAAAATTACAGGCTTATAGGAACAAAAGTCTGTGTTTTCTTGACCAGCCAAAGAACAAACGCAAATTCAAAAGTCAACATACAGATGAGTCTATTCCTCTTGGCTTACTGAAAGTAGATGTCTGGTTAAACAAGATAAAATGATGTGTTGTCATACAGACTTGTGCAGCCATTCAGTGTAGTTTTCACCTTTTGCAATGGAAAGAAAGAAATTGGCAGCGTGAAGGTGGGGTAATATCAGAGAAATGGACTGTAGTACTGATGATGAGAGAAGAATACGGGGTGAGGGGGGCCATTAATGATGACCACAGGCTATGACCAGATGCACACAGGGAGCACTGCTGTTTTTTTTGTTTATAGCCACTCCTGCCTAGACAGTCTTTATCCCTAAACACCTGTTAGTTATACCATATGTAATCTTCTCCTCCTGCCTGTGTCCTATAGTCAGTGTGTTAAATGTATATGGGAAGTGCTGTAGTCTGTCTTACCATCAGTATTTGTGATAGGGTTTATGTTCCTCCTGTGGAGAACATGTAATGACATCATACAAGATGTTCTGAATCCTTTCTCATCATCAGTAACTGTGAGAGGAGTTTTCATATCATCCTGTAAAGAGCGTGTGTGATATAGTTCATACAATGACATCACACAGGAAATGTTGGATCCTTCCTAATCATTAGTACCTGTGTTAGGAATCTCTGCACCCTTATGAAGAACCTATGCAATGAAATTATCAAAGCTCCAGAGTTTCCTTTATAATATTCAGAAACTGTGATAGGTGTTTTTATTCCCCTTTGAAGAGCCTGTATGGTACAGTCCATGTTGTCATATAGGAAACGCTGGAGCTTTCTAGTCATCAGTAGTAACTGTGATAGGTGTTTTTATTCCCCTGTGAAGAGCCTGTATGGTACAGTCCACGTTGTCATATAGGAAACGCTGGAGCTTTCTAGTCATCAGTAGTAACTTGATAGGTGTTTTTATTCCCCTGTGAAGAGCCTGTATGGTACAGTCCACGTTGTCATATAGGAAACGCTGGAGCTTTCTAGTCATCAGTAGTAACTGTGATAGGTGTTTTTATTCCCCTGTGAAGAGCCTGTATGGTACAGTCCACGTTGTCATATAGGAAACGCTGGAGCTTTCTAGTCATCAGTAGTAACTGTGATAGGTGTTTTTATTCCCCTGTGAAGAGCCTGTATGGTACAGTCCACGTTGTCATATAGAAAATGCTGGAGCTTTCTAGTCATCAGTAGTAACTGTGATAGGTGTCTGTCCCTCTCTGGGCAGCCTGTGTGTTACGATCCATATGATGGCATCATGCCGAAAGTTCTGGTGACCGCTGGAAGGGACAGACTGATAAGGAACTACAAGGCGTTATAAGATCATATGACCCTATGGAGAGAAGAACGCCATGAAACCAATTACAAGGACAAATGAGGCCACATTAGTGGAATCATACATTTACATACCGGGGACTTGTTACAGTATGAATAAATAAGAAAAATACCAGAGAGCACCGTGAATACAGCAGAGCATCTCTGGCTCATCCACCAACATAAGGGCTCGTTTACGCTGGTGCATTACATGTCTAATAGCTTTATAAAAACATCAGATACATTGACACGGTTGTTATACACAGCAGGATCCAGCTTATTCACGTGGGCCACATTTCAAACCCATCGAAGTCAATGGGATGTAAATAAACATCTGCCTAAAGAACCGGGGCAGATAGCAAAAAATATCATGTAATAAACGGATCACTCTGCAAAGAGCGATAGAGTGTCTATATCTGCATCTTTATACACAAGTGTGAATGAGGCTCAGGCAGAAATCGGAGCACCCACATCCGCTCGCTGCCACGTTCTTCTCCAAGTCGCCTTTGAACTTTTACTACAGATATTTATAAACCCCCAAGATGGAAACAAAATGAACATATACCCTGCTATAAGTATATAGTAATAGTGCATATGGTCAACATAGGGGACTTGGTAAACATGGTCTTTTTATCCAAAAAGTGTAAAAGCCATCCCACCATCGTCAAGGTGTACCCAGTCAAAAACCGAAAGAAATGAACCACAATATAAGTCTAGAGGCATGTTCACATTGGCCCATGTACAGCAAAAGATTCAGATAGACTACAAGAACAAGAGTTTCTGGGCTCATTGAGACCGTGTACTCAACCAAATAGTCTAGACCTGGTCCGCCAATCGACCAGAGGGTTGGTCGGAACAGGTCCATCTGTTGCAGCTGTATCGCCACTTGTCCAAACTCCTTAGGGTGTTGTCCACCACTTTCCTGTCATAAAACCGGGACAAACATGATCAATTAAGGATGTAACCATCATCTGCACCGGAGGACCCTGGGCAGTGGCGCAGGATCACTCGGTAAGGGTTTGTTTTTTTTATTAGTAGTTTTAGACTAAACCAGGCCCAGGATAAGCTTTTAACGTTGGTAGAACCATGTCTGGTTTATCCCAGACCTCATTTGTTCTTGTGGATTCTGGTCTGCGTTTTACAACCAGTACTGGGTACAAATCCCAGAAGACGTGCAGATCTTCCCATTACATTTCCTTCCATAGATTCCACTCTTGAGTTTACATCGACAAATCATTATACACAAATGGGATAGAGGCCGAGCAGTGGGGGCTTCACTAGTTGGGATACCACTCTGTACATTTTGTAGAAGCTGGAGCGGATATTTCATATACCTTTTAAGTACTGGGAGATCATGCACTGAATAATGACACAGCTGCGATCCTGCAGAAGACCCATCTGTGGGCTCCTCGTGAGGAACATCCGGGGAATCCAGACTCAAATCTAAATGCGGCCATGGCATGCAGGTCCTACTATGGACATATCATGACCTTGTAAGACTAAGACTCTCTGCCTGCAGTGCACACAATAGTCCTCCACCGCCCCAACTATGACCCGTTCCAGGGCTCGTCACCACAACACCACGGGAGACACAGCTCAATTCCTCCAGAACAAATCCCCTTTATTAAATCCACATACAATCTGTCCTGTTCACAGTTAAAAAGAAAGTGATAGACATTTAAAGTTTAACTTAGCCAGGGGCAGGATGGGGCAGAACAGTCCAGCTGGACATTAAGAACTGTAAAATGCTGGTGCTGTGTTTTCTACTAACGTCCCAGATCAAAGTGCTATAAATAAGGAGAGAGGAACAGAAGAGTCTTGCTTGTGCTGGTCACTCCTCCTGGACTCCTAGTAACCATGACTCAGTCCTGTCATGTCTGTATCCTCTATGATGAGTCAATGATTAAAACCAACATTATAAAGATCAGTGCTTGGGTATTACCGCCTCTCCCAGAAGCCATCCAATGATTCCTCCATCATTGTGCGCCCTTGCTGGTGACAGTCTGCATGAGGCCTCAAAAACGGATGGACACTTTGTCTTTTCCTAATGTCATCAAAGTTTGTGCCCTATTTAGGTGATCGAAGCGCATTGTCAAATCGTCTTAGAAAGGTGGCAAGTGCAGAGGCCTCACTGCTTCCTCTTGGGGAACCATCTGCTAGTTGGATGGTCAGAGGTTCAGGACTCTTTAAACTTCCTCTCCTATGGAAGAGTCCACCCAGGCGGAAGGGGCTTGGGGTGCCTAAGGTAGGAGAGGGGGGGTCCTTCTGAGAACCATCTGCAGTCCATGATCTTAGAACTTGGCTGCGGGAATTAGCATTTGGAATGCATGGAGAAGAACTGGAGACTGGCTCACAAGGTAATATCATTGAATCCTTAGTGGATGCAACTGGGGAGGTACGAACGGATTGCCTCTCCTCCTCAGTTTTGCAAGAAGGGAGGCTGCCAAGGGTATGTCTCCTGTTCATCTTGCCTGGAGTCTCTGGATGTCCTTCACTTTCCGTGCTGTCCTCTCGTGGTCTCCTCAGTCCATGACTTTGGCTCTCTGCTGCAACGTCATCCTCTTCTCTGATGGGCTCCACAGTAATGTTGGTTGAGGCTCCAGCAGACGATTTCAACAGCATACCACCAGTGGGCGAAGTATTAAGAACATCAGTTGAGTGACATCGAGGAAGTGGTCGTGGACCTCTACTTGAGCGTCTGCGAGGCAGACGAAGCATCAAAAACTCCAATTCAACATCTTGGAGATCTTTATCTTGTGAGGAACAACTCGCTATAGAACGACGTTTCTCTAGACGCTCCTTCCTGTGTTCGGCTTTTTCACGTTCTCTGTTCTCCTGCAAAGCAGAAAATTAGATAATATTTCATGCATAACGGCTGTCCTTCTGTACTAACATTAGCAAGAAATGGTTGTATTTGAGGTACGCCATGGGAAATGGAACCAAACTTATCCTGTACTGAATACACAACCCAACGAATACAAATGGAGCAGACAATGGCAGGATTAGGAATGATGAGGATACGATATACAATTATCTCATGACCGGTTACTTGGTGGAACGTATCGTCTCACCATCTGCAATTATATAATGACTTCAAATGAGCATAATTAAGAGGTGAGGGGGCAACCTGGGTTATGGGGAGTCCAAAACTGCAACATTAGCTTTAGGAGGTTTCCCCATCTACACAGGAATACCAGCCTGAGGGTCTCACTACTATTTCTCATAAGGAGTAATTAAAGGGAGGCGCTGGAGCATCCTGCTCTAGAACTGGGGATGAAGGAGGTAATCTGCAAATGTGGAACCATCAACTCTGATTACTCCTCATTCCCTGCTACTGAAGACCCCAGACATCAGCCGAAATATCATCACTTTGTGGTAAATAATTGTCACCAAATGACAGCCAAGGCCATGTGAATCTGTATCTGTCAGGAACGTGAAATGACTGGTTTATTGCTCACCTGGATAGCAGACATGAACTTGGCGCAGAAGCTGGTGAAGACCAGACACATTTCTTCCAACCGGAACGTGGACTCATCTTCGCAAAAATAGTCCATTAAGGCCCGGCGAGCATCTTGCATACTCTGCAAGGAGCAGAGCACTTCACACAGCTCTACCTCCGCCACCTGCGAGTGAAAAAAAGAATGTGATTTGTGACCCCATTAGATCCAACCATGTCTATACACAGAGGAGACACTGCAGATTGAGGGATCAAAGTCTAGCAGGTCTTTCACCATCATTTAACGCCTGTACAATCTGAAGCTGAAGACAAGGCTCAGGAGCCAAGTTTTCTTGACGGTTGGATTGTATAAACTATTTACGTGACTGTCATTATTGAGAGGACAACTTGAAAAAGCTCAGCTAGTCCACACTAAGCTTCTCCAGTGGGTTCACGACAAAAAAAAAAAAGTCTGAAAGACTCTTCCTATTCGTTTCTATTGTTAAATGACTTTGTTGTTCACACGTTCAGCCTTTTCAGCATTATTTTACTGATTCAAGTTTCGAAAAATGCCCAGCAGGAAAAATAAAGTACAAGGTGGTATCCACACCAAACTGAGCACTATCGAATCATAGAATCGTAGAGTTGGAAGGGACCTCCTGGGCCATCTGGTCCAACCCCCTGCTCAAAGCAGGATTCGCTAAATCATCCCAGTTAGATGTCTGTCCAGCCTCTGTTTGAAGACTTCCATTGAAGGAGAACTCACCACTTCTCGTGGCAGCCTGTTCCACTCATTGATCACTCTAACTGTCAAAAAGTTTTTTCTAATATCTAATCTGTGTCTCCTCCCATTCAGCTTCATCCCATTGCTTCTAGTCTTTCCTTGTGCAAATGAGAATAAAGTTGATCCTTCTACAATGTGACAGCCCTTTAGATATTTGTAGACAGCTATTAAGTCTCCTCTCAGTCTTCTCTTTTGCAAACTAAACATTCCCAAATCCTGCAACCTTTCCTCATAAGACAGGGTTTGCAGACCGGTCACCATTCTGGTCGCTCTTTTCTGAACTTGCTCCAGTTTGTTGATGTCTTTTTTAAAATGTGGTGCCCAAAATTGGACACAATATTCCAGATGAGGTCTGACCAAAGTGGAGTAGAGGGAAATAATGACTTCACGTGATCTAGACTGTATGCTTCTGTTAATACATCCTAGAATTGCATTTGCCTTTTTTGCTGCTGCATCACACTGTTGACTCATATTCAGTCTGTGATCTATTAGTATACCCAAGTCTTTTTCACCTGTGCTGTCACTTAGCCCTATTCCTCCCATTCTATATATGCTTTTTTCATTTTTATTGCCCAGATGTAGTACTTTGCATTTCTCCCTGTTAAAAACCATTCTGTTAATTGCTGCCCATTTCTCCAGTTTATCAATAATCAATAAGCTGGAAAAAAAAATGATTCAAGAAAAACTCCTCAAAACCATTTCAGGAAACAAAAACCTCACCTGCCCACCGTGGCCGATACTGAAGCTCAGTGAGTACAAGACCATGCATCTCAAGAAAAAGCCCGACTCAAAACAGTCCGGTCAGTAATGCAAGTCTTTCTGAGTGGGGTAAACACCTGAAGGAGCAGATCTCTCTGTGGTGGACCCGCTGTAGCTGTGATCTGTATGGTTGACCGATTATTTGTATTTCCTCCATTAGCCCTGCAGTAATGACTAGTGACTTCCTATAACCATTAGTGATGGGACCTCAGCAATGACTTTTCCCGATTGAGGCCCTGGAAGCAAAATAAGTTTCCAAAACAGAAAACCCTTCCGCAGATTTCTCACCATGCCATCAGGCCTTAAAATTTACCAAGAGTATAAAGTGGAATCTACTCACCTGCAGGAATGGCGCCATTTCATGTCTAAGGTCTGGCTGATCTCGGAGGGCTTCTTTGGTGCTCTGAAGTCTCTGAGATAATGTCTCCAAGTCACTCTCCACCTCCTGGGATGTGATACTAAATAGAAACACTCTGTTAATGGATGGTGTAAGGCCACACCAATAATTGGAGGAGAGCTTTACCCTCAGGTATTTGAGGAAGAGAATCACCTTATCACGACTAATAACACAACATAGTAATGTGACCTCCGTCCCGGTATATAACCCCATCACCTCCACACCAACCCCCTGGAAGAGTATATGTAAGCCACATTGATCAATATAAAGAAATCCTCACCGAGATGCCTGGCTGATGTGTGGCAGCTTTTCCGGGAAAGTCAGAAGTGAATGATTGTTTCTCTCAGCTTCCTGCGTATTAAAGAAGATCGATAAGTCCCAGCCACCCAGTCCCATCTGCCTGCCACTCTACTGGCCACAGCCAGGCAAGCCCCAGCAATCAGGTCCTAACCTTCTTTCCCTAATCTACAACTGGCAGGGGCGTAACTACAATACGTGCAGGGGACGCAATCGCAACTGTGCCCTGGAGCCTATGGGCCCCAAAAGTCGCTTTTGCCTATGTAAAATGACTAATGCTATTAAAGACTTGCAATAATTGAGGGTCCCGTTTGAGCTTTTGCGTTGGGGCCCATGAGCTTCAAGTTACACCACTGACAACTGGATAAGTCCCATCCTACCTGCAGCCAGGTAGGTCCCCGCCACCTCCCCGTCTATCTGCAGGTCTCTGTCACCCTCTACTCTTCTATCTGCAGGAAGACAGGCACACCACCCCTCTCCCTGTCTAACTGCAGCTAGGTTGGACCTTTTTGCTCCCCCACTCACAATCCCCTCTCCTGCTTATCTACAGACCGGTAGGTCCCCATCACCAACCCTCATCATGACCCCCAAGCTATCAGTTGCCAGGTAGGTCTCAGATGCCCCTCTGTCCCATCTATCTGCAACCATGCATGGCCCTGTTGCCTTCCGCCACACCTAGTCTATCTGCAGAAAGGTTCCCGTCGACCCACCCTCATCACCCCATCTACCTGCGACCAGGTACAGTGGGGAAAATAGATACACTGGATTTTGCAGGTTTTCCCACCTACAAAGAATGGGGAGGTCTGCAATTTTTGTCGTAGGTACTCTTCACCTGTGAGAGACAGAATCTAAAGATAAAATCCAGAAAATCACATTGTAGGATTGTTACATAATTAATTTGCATTTTATAACATGAAATAAGTATTTGATATAATAAAAATACAGAACTTAATATTTGGTCCAGAAATGCTTTGTTTGCAGTTGCAGAGGTCAGACATTTCATGTTGATCTTGACCAGGTTTGCACACACTCTGCAGCAGGGATTTTGGCCCCCTCCTCCATACAGATCTTCTCCAGAACTTTCAGGTTTCAGGGCTGTCATTGGGCAACATTGAGTTTCAGTTCCCTCCAAAGATTTTCTATTGGATTCAGGTCTGGAGACTGGCTAGGCCACTCCAGGACCTTGAAATGCTTCTTACGGAGCCGCTCCTTAGTTGCCCTGGCTGTGTGCTTTAGGTCATTGTCATGTGTGAAGACCCAGCCTCAACCCATCTTTAATGCTCTTACTGAGGAAAGGAGGTTGTTGACCAAAATCTTGCCATACATGACCCCATCCATCCTTACATTACGGTGCAGTCGTCCTGTTCCTTTTGCAAAAAAGCACCCCCAAAGTATGATGTTTCCCCCACCTTGCTTCTCGGTTGGGATGGTATACTTGGGGTTGTACTCATCCTTCTTTCTCAAAGCATGATGCGTGGAGTTGAACTTTTTGGTATCAATTTTGGGCTCATCTGACCACATGACTTTCTCCCTTGCCACCTCTGGACCATCCAGGTGGTCACTGGTGAACTTCAAACAGGCCTGGACATGGTGTGAGCAGGCTTGGACGTGTGCTGAAGTTGAGCAGGGGGACCTTGCGTGGCCTGCAGGATTTCCATGACGGCGTAGTCTGTTACTAACGGTAATGTTTGAGACTGTAAGAGCCAGAATTCTTGCTGATTGCTCAGTGATCAAATACTTATTTCATGTAATAAAATACAATTTAATCATATAAAAATCCTACAATGTGATTCCCTGGATTTTATTTTTAGATTCTGTTTCTCACACTTGAAGTGTACATACGATAAAAATTACAGACCTCTCCATTCTTCTCCAAAGACATACTGATAGGGAATTTAGATTGTGAGCCCCATTGGGGACAGCGATGATAATGTGTGCAAACTGTAAAGCACTGCGGAATAGGTTAGTGTATCAAATATTTTCCCCACTGTAGGTCTCCATCGCCCACTCCTAACCCACCTCGTACATCGCCAGGCAGGTTCATGTAGCCCTCCTGTCTACGGCAAGGCCACCACTCACCCCTGCTATAACCCACCTCGTATATGGCCAGGCAGGTTCATGTAGCCCTCCTGTCTACGGCAAGGCCACCACTCACCCCTGCTATAACCCACCTCGTATATGGCCAGGCAGGTTCATGTAGCCCTCCTGTCTACGGCAAGGCCACCACTCACCTCTGCTATAACCCACCTCATATATGGCCAGGCAGGTTCATGTAGCCCTCCTGTCTACAACAAGGCCACCACTCACCCCTGCTACAAAGTGCATCAGGTTCATTCCCGGTTTATTTGCTTTAGTGTCGGCCAGTCTTAAGAGTGATCCCATGCGGAATCCCATTGCACTCCCTGCGTATCCACCCTACAAGGCAAAGAACACGCTGTCATAATGAATAGAATTTAAAGGGGTTTACCGAGAAATACACAATGTAAAATAAACACCTTTAAATATTGAACATTTTTACTATATAAAAGGGAGTTGGAACAAAGTATGCTTTATCTACTGATTCTAAGGGGGCAGTCGGTCCTTGATCTCAGAGGACACGTAGTAGGAGTAGGACGGGCTGCTAAGCAAGAGGCAGAGGTCAAGTCAGAATAGTCCTGTCGGACATTGTGAGGGCACGTTCCTCTGTTCAGCCAACCTGACAAGACACTGACTAGAGCCGGACTAAATGGGAAGATCATTCTCTTTCAGTGAAAGAAAGGAGTTAACATCCATCTCAAGTCAGCCTGACAGTGTCAGCGCGTCCGTCTTGTGCTCCACTACTGTGTGTCCTGGAAATTACCATGATTACAATCCTGATGGATCGCAGTAGATAAAGCTTACCTTCCTGCTACATAAAAGGTATTTAGAACAATGTTTAAATATTAAATGTGTATTAATTTAATTACATTTATTGGAGAACCCTTATAAGTGAATATTAGATACAATAGGAAATTGTATGTGCCACTAATATAAGTGGATCAAAAATGTTTCCGAAACTGATTTGCAATTCTACAACTAATAACTTCAGGTGCAGAATGCCAGATCCAGCACTACACGAGGGAAGATCACAAGGTGGACAGAAGACGAGGCAGACGCCCTCCGCCGGGCACAGCCGGACAGAGGGCAGACGCCCTCCGCCGGGCACAGCCGGACAGGGGGCAGACGCCCTCCGCCGGGCACAGCCGGACAGGGGGCAGACGCCCTCCGCCGGGCACAGCCGGACAGAGGGCAGACGCCATCCTCCCCCCCCCTCCCCTTGCAGGACAGATGGGAGACAGCACCCTCTTTCCAGAACTGCAGGACGGACAGCAGACACTCCATCCTCACGTCATGTGACAACTCCTAACTCTTGTACTCGTCCCATTCATTATCGCGGCTCAGTTAAGGGTCTCACTGCTCCAATACCTGCAGATCTCATTTTCCTAAAGAGACCATGGCCAGGTCACGCCCAAGATATTTTTTGGCCTAAAAGTATTTACACATCTGACATTATAACAATTGAGCGATGTTTGTTGAGGCCAGGTATAACTGCCATGTTACCCCCAACATTGGGATATTTGGGGTGCGGGGTCCGCACAGGTCTGCAGTACTCACAGCATTCATGTAGTTTCCAGCCTTCAGCACCAGGTGGATGACGACGTGTAAATCCTCACACTGCAGCAGCTCTGAAACCAGACAGGACACAGTGGTGAGTGGAGGCGGTTTAGGGTTCGGGGGCACCGCAGGGTCTCATGTGATCCCCAGAGTTATTAGGGCAGAGCTAAGACTTAGGGTCCCGTCTCACATAGCGATGCTCCAGCGATCCCGACAATGATACGACCTGGTAAGGATCGCTGGTACGTCACTACATGGTCGCTAGTAAGCTGTCAAACAGGCAGATCTACTCAACGACGCAGCAACGATCCGGCGATCTGTATAACGACCTCGGCGGTCGTTGGGACCTTGTCACACAGCTGCGATTCTGACGGCTCAGACCTCGCTAGGTGTGCTTCAGCGTTGCCTTTTCCACACCCCTCTGCTCCGATTGGTGGCCACTACTGCGCTATCACTACGCGGTTTGCTTCAGCGTCCCTGTCTGAGTCGCTAGTGCGTTATCCATTTGTGGATCCACAGTCACTGACACAGGGACACGCGATTATTATAACTGTACATGTTAAATGTTATGATTGCATATAATTGATAGGTGACCTATAAAAGGAAACGCTACAAAGATCCTAATTTGAGACCTCCAATCGGAGCAGAGGGGGCGTTGAAAAGACAAAGCAAAATCACGCCTGCGTCCCTGAGTTCTGAGTCGCCAACGAGGTCGCTCGTCGTTGTTATGGCGTCAAACACAGCGATGCATGCCGGCCAGCGGGACACGGACTACCAAAAAATGGCCCAGGACATTCGAGCACGATCAACGATATTGCAGCGAGGGGGGGGGGGCGATCGCCGCTATGTGTCACACGTAGCGAGATCGCTGGCGAGGTCGCTGCTGCGTCACAAAACCTGTAATGTTTCAGCGATCTCGCTATGTGTGAAGTACCCTTTAGGTCTGGAGTTTAGGTTCAGATTTATTTTCAGGTTGTGGAAATTTATAAAAAAAAAAAGCAAAACTTCAACTTTCACATACATTAGTGTTCAGAAAACTCTGTCCAATACAACTAACCAGATTAATCGCTGGTTTTGGTATAAATTATATCCCAAATGTCACACAATTTACCAATTGGTGCCTGGCCCTTATCTAAGGGTGAAGCCAGGACATGTTGCTCATGCATTTCTCCTTGAAAGCCTGAGAAATATGGGTTGTCCAAAGCATTGCTCAGAAGAACAGCGTACTTTTGTGGGCAAGAGGTACCTCTCGTCTTCGGATGACACAGATGAGCTACTGCAGGCTTTTAGGAACACGACGAAGATAGAGGAACCCCAAAGACCTCAGTCAGTACAAAACGAGATGTTGGGGGCCTGAGGTCACAGATACATGGTGTGGCGCCCCCAGGAGTATGGTCGCCACAGTGGCTTTGCCTTCCTCCAGGGGAAGGTAATGCCAGGCTTGGAGGCAGTGAAGGGTCTCTCTCGCAGTCAATCCATGCATACAACACAGTTCCACTCAAGGCCAGCAGGGGGAACTCTGAACCGGGATTAAGGGGAGGAGTGCTTTCAAAGGGCCAAGAGGAAGGAGTGGTCAGTTAGTCTGCGGAGGGTGAAGTGTGCAGACGTGTAGAGAGAAGCTGGAGGTTGAGCTAGGAAGGAGAGCTCCCTCAGCTTGAACGCGCAAGAACTGGAGCCTGGTCTCCACGGTTGTACGGATACCAACAGTCCTACAACAGATACCAGAGGAGTAGTGGGCTGTAAATGCCCTACTCTCATCTAAGACTTGAGACACAACAGCAGCTCGGATAGTGAGCCGTGACTCAGGAGTGAGGAGTCCCCGAGATAGGCTACAGCCATCTGCCATGCAAGTAAGGTTCTTGGGAACATCTGACAGGAGGAACTCCAGAGTAACTAAGTACTGGAGTGCTTCACACCACAAGGCGCTAGGAAGGAGACTGCACAGCCTGTCTGTGAGAGAGAAACCCTGAGTTGCTTCCAGGCTAGCCTGCTCCGTTACCATTTGTAATCAGGACCCTGGACTGCAGTTATCAAGTAAAGGTACAGAAATTGCACCCCGCTGTGTCTTGTCTGCTTCCTACTTTTCCGGCACTGCTACATCTCTGTGCCAACTACATCTACACTGCCCTGGGACTACAGCTTCACCTGTGGGGAGCTTTTACATCTTTGCTGCACCATACCATCAGTCCCAGCGGATCTGCATGCAGCGTCGGCTTAACAACTCCCTTGCCGAACACCACAGGTGGCGTCACAAACTATTCATCTAACTACATTCTACCATTACTTGGGCGCCCAGGGCCACGGACCGGGTCACTGCTGCTGTGACACATCCCGCTGACACCGGCCCGGTACAGAGTACCCCACAGCCCTGGGAGGGCAACCCACATGGTGCTTTACGTGTAAAGGACCACATCCGGGCAATGATTATGGAGGAGGGGGAAGGACGCCGAGAAGCGTTTGGTCATCCTTCGGGATTTCAGGCCCTGTCTACCATTTGACCCGGATGATATAAAGACCTGGGACGAGATCCCAAAAATTGACATTCCGGTGGCGAGTGTCAAAAAAGACTTCAATCCCCTTTGAAGATTTGTCTAGCCTCAGAGAGCCTATGGACAGGAAATCGGACGGCCTCCTTAAGAGGGCTTGGAAGGCATCAGCGGCAATCATGAAAACGAATATTGCCACCATGTCAGTGGCCAGATCCATGCACTTATGGATTGACCAACTGGGAGGATCAGTTAAGAGGGAAAACTTCTTGGAATACCACATTAGAAGGTCTTCCCCTGTTAAAACTCGCCACCCGGTTCTTGGCAGATGCCTCGGCGGAATCTATGCGGTTTGCCGCTAGAAACAATTCTTCAACCAACGCAGCTTGTAGAGCCTTATGGATGAAGACCTGGTCGGGAGATTACCAGTCCAAGAATAAACTGTGTGCCATTTTCAGGTTTAAGGGTGTTCAGGCCACGTCTAGATAATATACTAGAAAATGCTACCAACAAGAAAAAAGGGATTCCTGAGGAGAAAATTAGGAGATACTACCCTTTTCAGGGGACCCGCCCCTCTCAGAGGCAGGAATATTGGGAAAAGGGGAAAGCTAGTCGGTGGGACAACCCTAGAGGGGGTAAAACTAGAGCCCCACCATCGCGTTTTGGGTCGGTTCAAAAAAACAGGAGACAAGGACGCCATATCCGTAGGGGGTCACCTCGGGGAATTCTTATATTCATGGAGACTCGTCTAAAAAAAAAAAAAATCAGTGGGTCATAAACACCATTTCTCAGGGCTACACCTTAGAATTTGTCAGACCCCCTCAACAAGGTTTGAGGTGACAGATCTCCGATCCAGAACAATCACCTCCCCTAAATGGACAGATGTAAAAGACCTCTTAAAAGCAGGAGTGGTGGTCCCAGTTGCCCAACCAGAAGTCGGTCAGGGACATTATTCAATCCTGTTAAAAATTAAAAAAAAAATAAAAAAAAACATAGGGAGAAAGCAGTAAAATCATAAAACTGAAGCCCTTGAATCAGTGGATAACATACAAAAGGTTGAGAATGGAGTCTCTAAAGACCACAATTCCTCTCATAGTCAAGAATGCAGTGATAGACCTAAAGAGCGCATACTACCACGATCCAATTCACCCGCGCTCTCAAAACTAACTACGGTTCACCCTAAAGATAAAAAACAAGTGCTACCACTTCCAGTTTTGCGCTCTTCCTTTCGGTCTTGCGTCAGCTTTGTAAATACCCGAGGTGCCGGTCACCGAGACTGTGGCCTATGTGAGACAGAGGGACATGTTCATTGTCCCGTACTTGGATGATTTTCTACTGATATCCAGTTCAGGGGCAGAATTAGAACAGCAGCTCAGTCTCGTGATCTCTACTTTAGTAGGCTTAGGTTGAATCCTAAACCGAGAAGTTTCTAAGGGTTATTCTAGATTCCAGACAAAGAGTTCCGCCTTTACCAGAGGAGAAGCAAGAGGCGGTGAACAAGACGGCTAATCCTTGAAAATTGGGTGTCCAGAAGGCCTGCAATGAGATTCTTGGGAACACTAACAGCCTGCATATCGTGTGTTTGTTGGGGTCAGTTCCACACAAGGGGACTACAGGGAGATCCTTTCAACCTGGGACAGAAGACAGAGGTCTTTAGACAAAGAAATCTGTCTATCCCCGGCATTAAAATAGTCACAAAGATGGTGCACCTCTTCCAGGAACATCACGCAGGGAGTTCCTTGGATATTGTTGCCTTGCATAACGATCGACACAGATGCAAGCAAAGAAGAATGGGGAGCCCGTCTAGAAGGAAAGTATTTCCAAGGAATTTGGTCTCCAGACATCAGGATCCAGTCCTACAACTTCAGAACGTTAAAGGCAGTTTGGGTGACCCTGAAGCGAAAGCCAGTCATAAGTATTTAGACCTTTTGCTCAGCCACTCATATTTAAGTCACATGCTTTCCATTTCCTTGTGATCCTCCTTGAGATGGTTCTACTCCTTCATTGGGGCCCAACTGTGTTTAATTAAACTGATAGAACTTGATTTGTAAAGGCGCACACCTGTCTATAAAAGACCCCACAGCTCACAGTGCATGTCAGACCAAATGAGAATCATGAGGTCAAAGGAACTGGCCAAAGAGCTCAGAGATAATTGTGGCAAGGCACAGATCTGGCCAAGGTTACAAAAGAATTTCTGCAGTACTCAAGGTTCCTAAGAGCACAGTGTCCTCCATGATCCTTAAATGGAAGAAGTTTGGGACCACCAGAAGTCATCCTTGACCTGGCCGTCCAGCCAAACTGAGTAATCATGGGAGAAGAGCCTTGGTGAGAGAGGTAAAGAAGAACCCCAAGATCACTATGGCTGAGCTTCAGAGATGCAGTAGGGAGATGGGAGAAAGTTCCACAAAGTCAACTATCACTGCAGCCCTCCACCAGTCGTTCCTTTATGGCAGAGTGGCCCGACAAAATGAAAGCGCACATAGAGTTTGCTAAAAGCACATGAAGGACTCCCAGACTATGAGAAATAAGATTCTCTGGTCTGATGAGATGAAGATAGAATTTTTTGGTGATAATTCTAAGCGGTATGTGTGGAGAAACCAGGCACTGCTCATCACCTGCCCAATACAATCCCAACAGTGAAACATGGTGGTGGCAGCATCATGCTATGGGGGTTTTTTCAGTTGCACGGACAGGATGACTGGTTGCCATTGAAGGAAACATGAATACGGCCAAGTACAGAGATATCCTGGATGAAAACCTCTTCCAGAGTGCCCTGTACCTCAGACTTATCATAGAATGGTAGAGTTGGAAGGGACCTCCTGGGCCATCTGGTCCAACCCCCTGCTCAAAGCAGGATTCGCTAAATCATCCCAGTCAGATGTCTGTCCAGCCTCTGTTTGAAGACTTCCATTGAAGGAGAACTCACCACTTCTCGTGGCAGCCTGTTCCACTCATTGATCACTCTGTCAAAAAGTTTTTTCTAATATCTAATCTGTGTCTCCTCCCATTCAGTTTCATCCCATTGCTTCTAGTCTTTCCTTGTGCAAATGAGAATAAAGTTGATCCTTCTACAATGTGACAGCCCTTGAGATATTTGTAGACAGCTATTAAGTCTCCTCTCAGTCTTCTCTTCTGCAAGCTAAACATTCCCAAATCCTGCAACCTTTCCTCATAAGACAGGGTTTGCAGACCGGTCACCATTCTGGTCGCTCTTTTCTGAACTTGCTCCAGTTTGTTGATGTCTTTTTTAAAATGTGGTGCCCAAAACTGGACACAATATTCCAGATGAGGTCTGACCAAAGAGGAGTAGAGGGAAATAATGACTTCACGTGATCTAGACTGTATGCTTCTGTTAATCCATCCTAGAATTGCATTTGCCTTTTTTGCTGCTGCATCACTTGGCTGAAGGTTCACCTGCCAACAAGACAATGGCCCTAAGCACACAGCTAAAATAACAAAGGAGTGGCTTCAGAACAACTCTGTGACCATTCCTGACTGGCCCAGCCAGAGCCCTGACCTAAACCCAATTGAGCATCTCTGGAGAGACCTGAAAATGGCTGTCCAACAACGTTCACCATCCAACCTGACGGAACTGGAGAGGATCTACAAGGAAGAATGGCCGAGGATCCCCGAATCCAGGGGTGAAAAACTTGTTGCATCATTCCCAAGACGACTCATGGCTGTACTAGCTCAAAAGGTGCTTCTACTCAATACTGACCAAAGGGGCTGAATATTTATGACCTTGTGATTTCAGTTTTTTTTTTTTTATCAATAAATTTGCAAAAATTTCTACATTTCCGTTTTTTTCAGACAAGATGGGGTGCAGAGTGCAAATTAATGAGAAAAAATGAACTTTTTTGAATTTACCAAATGGCTGCAATGAAACAAAGAGTGAAAAATTTAAAGGGCTCTGAATACTTTCCGTACCCACTGTAAATCAGGAGATAATACTTCCCTCCTTCTGCCAGGCCCAAAAAACCTTAAAGAGAAATTCTTCCACTCTTTGGATGTTAGGCAGGCAGTGATTCACTATCTGGAAGCTACTCATGAGTGGAGACAGGACACTAATCTGTCTGTCCAGTGTGCGGGGAAAAATAAGGGGAAAAAACATCAATCTTCTTTAGCTAGATGGATAACGACTAACATCTACCTAGCATACGAGGCCGAGAAATTGCCCGTCCTCGAGCGCCTGAGAGCCTATTCCACCAGAGCGGTAGCAACATCATGGGCCGAAAGGGCAGGGGCGTTGGTAGATCAGATTAGTAGAGCAGCTACATGGTCTAGCGTAAACACATTCTGAAGACATTATAAGCTAGATACCTTGGCGGGTGGCCAGATGGCCTTCGGCCGGAAGGTTTTGCCGGCAGTAGTCCCACCTTAGTGATGTAGTACTTAGGTATTCTCCATGGTGCTGTCAGGAGGGACATCTTGGAAAATGAGGATTAGACCTTCCAGTAATATTGTATCCAGGAGTCCATCCTGACAGCACAGATAGTTCACTCTCTTAAATTTTGTATTGGTGATGATAAACTTGTACAGAATTTCAATAAATAAGAATTGTATGGTTCATGGAGAATCACTGATTACAATGCTTGAAGAGGTCATGTTGCCTTACGCTGAAGAGGATATGCCCTTGAAATGGGGGTTTCACCAAGACAACGACCCTAAACACCAGGAAACCAGCAAAATCTTGGTTCCAATCCAACAAAATTGAGGTTACAGAGCGGCCGGCCCGATCCCCGGACCTTAATCCGATAGAACACTTTTGTGGGGGACAGCAAAAATGTCATTTCTGAGGCAAAGCCAACAAGTGCCAAAACATTGTGGGATGCAGTCCGAGCATCCAGGGCTGGAATAAATAACGGGTGACAGGGCTAGAAGTTGGTGACTCCATGCAAAAACTGCGGGTAACAACGAAATATCAGGTCAGTGATTGACAGGAATAATAAATCCTCATAAAGAGCAGGACAAACACAGACACTGCTGATTAATGGAAAATGGTCATTCATGGTCATTCTCCACATTTCTCTTTATGTTGCGAATTAGGAAACAGCGTCCAATGTTCCCAGTGCTGGAGATAATATTGTGTGATCACTGCTGTTTGTGAACACACGGCTAGTATTGGGAACGCTACTGTAGAACAAATGGTCGGTCCAGAAGAAGACCACAAACCTCACCGGTAGCAGCCGCCATCTGCACCTCCACTGCTTGCTTCAAGGAATTCAGCTGTGGAAAGAATTCTTCCTTCAGGATCATCACTTGAAGCCTCCGATGAAAGCTAGAAATGAGAAATGAGGATCAGGGAGCTAGTGAGTCGGCGGGCCCAGAGAGAGGAGGCGCGGGCCCAGAGAGAGGAGGCGCGGGCCCAGAGAGAGGAGGCGCGGGCCCAGAGAGAGGAGGCGCGGGCAGGGGCCGGCGGGCCCAGAGAGAGGAGGCGAGGGCAGGGGCCGACGGGCCCAGAGGAGATTTGGACAGTTTTATTAGAGAGAACAGAACAGCACAGATAACAGATGGGGGTGAAATGTAAATAAAGGTCAGTGTGTGAAAAAACGATGGTCTGAAGAAGGCATGGGGTCAGTTAGAGGATAATGGTCGTCTGATCTCACCTGGGAATTTCCACCAACATCACCATAAAAAGTTCTGGATCAGACAAGCGACTTCTGTCTCCTTTAAATGCCCGAAGTCTCTTCACCTGTATCACAAATGAGGAAAATGGGGGAGGCCATCACACTACACTCCAGGGGAGGCAGCGGAGGCCATCACACTACACACCAGGGGAGGCAGCGGAGGCCATCACACTACACACCAGGGGAGGCAGCGGAGGCCATCACACTACACACCAGGGGAGGCAGCGGAGGCCATCACACTACACACCAGGGGAGGCAGCGGAGGCCATCACACTACACACCAGGGGAGGCAGCGGAGGCCATCACACTACACACCAGGGGAGGCAGCGGAGGCCATCACACTACACACCAGGGGAGGCAGCGGAGGCCATCACACTACACACCAGGGGAGGCAGCGGAGGCCATCACACTATACTCCAGGGGAGGCTATAAGTGGATGGTCTTGTATACAGGGCAGGAATGAGGTCTGCTGGGAACTTTTCTTATAGTGAGGCTTCATGAGGTGATGGCTTCAGGTTATGGAGGAGCTCTCTGTACAGCTCATGCACTTACCTCATCTTTTTCTGGGAGAAGCCGCAACAGCTCCCCCAACTTTTCTGCCCCAAAGTTAGATCCCACTCCTCGCTTTATGTCTGCAACCATCACCGGCACCGGTCTGAGGAGACAACGATGGAGAAGCATCGGAATGGTGAGCATTTGCCATACATGCACCATCGGCCACGCTCCCAGGTTCCCATGGGCCCCCCCCAGCCATGTTCCCACACATCTCCAGTCGTGCACCCTGGCCATGATCCCACACACCCTTGGCAACCCCTCACACCCCTTAGCCATGCACCCCCAGTCATGTGCGTCCTCGGCCTCCCTCCCACGCGCCCTCAGTCATGCGCTCCCCCAGCCACGCTTCCTCAGTCTTACCTCTTGAACTGCTTCAAGAAGATGCCGAGGTTCATGCTTCGTTTAGAATCCAGCAGAGGCGCCTACAGGAAGAAAGACATGAAAGACATCGCACAGATACAGAGCCAGGTAAAGCGGAGGACAGACCTTCATGGTTTGTTGGGTTCTACTTTTATGTAATTCATTATATGGTCACAGTGTCCGGTGCTCCAGAGTCTCCGAGGGAGCGTGGTCACAGCGACAAAACGGAATAATCTGTAACATTCACAGAAGTTTCTTGGAGTTTTCCCTCCATGTAGCTGCAGGAGGTCCTGTGAGAGTGGTGAGCTGTCATTATTATCCACACTGATATCGGGTACATACACTTATGTGTGGGGTACATATGCTTACGTATGAGGCATGTGTGGAGTACATGCACTTACATATGGCGTACATGTGGCATACATACACTTACATATGGGGTACATAAGCGTATGTATCCGATACGCAAGCATATGCATGGTGTGACGACACAGCATTATATCTTAATTAACCAGATGTCTATTTTAAGCAAGCCAGAAAGAATAGACTGTTATCTATGTTTCTTTATGAATTTTTTTGTTCTTTAGTTAGGCAAGAGTCTGAAATGTTTCCTCCTCTTTCATGCAGGGTCATGTAACAATGATGTTTGCTGATATGTTGAGTAAACATTGCCCAGGCCAGCCAGTTTGTGGACAGAGGAGGAAAAACTATGCAAATAGATTACATTAATGTGAGTTGGTCTCCTCTCCATTCTTCTCCTTTATCTGTGAATGCTGGTGAAGCACAGTTAACTATAAAAACAGGTTATATGCCTCTGTAACATGAGACAGATGTAACTCCAGACATCCAAGAGCTCCAGAGATTCAAAGAACTGGAGACTCTATAGGACAGCAGTCAAGACCTCATGGCTTCCTCACGAGGGACACAGATGTCTTTCTACTGGATGCCAGGTTAGGGGAACACAGCCCCGGCTGGAAGAATGCAGATTTGCTCCATGGACCATCACTGACCCATGGATATGTTTGTGAAAGCCAGGAATGGGACCAACCAGTCACCTGGCTCAGTGGAAATGTTCGTAGAAGCCAGGTGTGACCTTCCGGTCAATCGGCCTTGTACCTGAATGGACTGTCATCTTCCCAAGCTTGTCGATACCTTCTCTCTGAGCGTGCTACAGGTGGGGTAGTTGGCCCTGGTGGCCCAGAAGTCACAGCTACTCTTATCCTGGCAAGTCAGTGGAAGGGAGAGACTAATGTGCACCATCTTGGTTATTTTGCTGGGCTTGTCTATAAGTTATTTGCCTGTTTGTGGTTTAATAAAGTATTGCCACACTACCCTCACCCTGTGTTGTCAGAGTAGCGTTACGCGTATGGTGGGGCGATCCCTGGTCCATGTGGTTTCAGCTAGCAGACCAAAGCATCTGTCAACCCCCATGTTTCCACACACGGGGCGGAGGCCTCTCCAACGCTACACAAGGCGGAGGTGTGAGGGACGAGTGAGACTCCATTTTGATTACTTAATTCCAGGCCCAATGTATTGTCCAGAGATGTCCCCCCTACTCCCGAACTGTGGCCCCCACCCATGAGATAAGTACACAAATTCCTGAACGAACAGGAACATGCCATAAGGCCAGAAAATTAGAGGCCATGTGTTAAATAAAGTGAAGAGTGTCAGGAAAATATGAGTTATTGCCTAAATAACCAAAGCACTCAGCCAGGGCTGCCTGTTCCATATCCTTGGTTTGTGAATGACATGCTTCACAAACAATTCCTCTCGCAGCCTCCCCCATCCCTCACTGTGCTCTGTGAGACACGGTCCCTTCTCTTCAACACATGGTCATTTTATGACCCTGATTAGTTAAAAGTTCTTCTCGCCATGGATTTAAACTCTCTGTTGTCTATTTAAACTCAAAATTTAATAACACACAATCCTAGAGGCAGGAAACATTTTCAGGATCGGTATTATTAAAGCTACGCCCGACAACATTTGGCAACTTCTAGGGTCATCAGAAACCGAGGAAAGGGTTTCTGCCCTCCAGTACCACACAGAGACCTCATGTTTGGTCTTAAATGAAAGATAATTTCTTAAGAGAAAATATAATCCACCTGCCATCACTCTGAGCCCCACAGCAAAAGATATGGCACGTAGAAGGTTTTTAATAACTCTTCAAAAAGGGGCGTACATTTTCTGACTATATTATACTCACCGGTGCGGTTCGGTCCGATGGGTGTCGCGGTCCGGGTCCTCCCATCTTCTAGCGATGACGTCCTCTTCCTTGCTTCCTGTCGTCCTCCTGCACAGGCGTAATTCTCTGCCCTGTTGAGGGCAGAGCAGAGTACATCCGTGCGCAGGGAAAGGTCAGAGAGCTCCGGATCCAGGGGCAGAGGTCTCGCCAGCTCAGCAGCGAGTCCAGCATGGCTCAGTTCCTTAAACCTCGGCCATAGCATTTTCCTGTGATGGAAAAGGACAGGAACATGGACATTTTTCTGCGAGGATTTGAAAAAGCTTGCAGACAGTAACAGCTGCCCGAGGACCAATGGACCCGATATTTAACCCCAAGGCTCAAAGGAAAAGTGCTGGAGGTGTTTGCTTCTCTTCCTGGAGACCAAGAGGGAAACTATGAGGCCATCAAACAGGCCCTGATAAAAAGTACCAACTGACTCCTGACGTCTATCGTAAAAAAGTTTCAGAACCTTCAATGTGGCCCACACGACAGCTACAGTGATGTGGTGCATGGACTCAGAACCCACTTTGACAAGTGGATCCAAGGACTGTCAGTTATCACCTTTGAGCATCTGAAGGACCTGTTGATAAAAGACCAGTTCCTGCATCTTTGTCTGGCTGAGATGTGACAGTTCGCGATGGTCCGGGAGCCAAAAGACGCGGACAAAGCAGCGCAGATCGTCCACACCTATGAGGCCAACCGTAAACCGGAGGTGCGGAAGTCGGTCACCACTAGCTAGAAAGGGGGTAAGCCATCAACCAACCTCAGTACCCCTGCCAGCCGACTCACCGGAGGCCTTGTCCCCTTTGCCATGCCAGGCCTACATCCGAACCCCGCGTTATTCCTGCAATTGGACTGGACATCTCAGCGCCACTTGTCCGGAGAAGCAGAAGAACCCCCTAGGTCAAGGCCTCAAGGCCTAATACAGCAGTTCGTTTTGTGGGTTTCCTGTGAACATTTGCAGGAAGTCACCATGGGGAACAAGGTTGCTATAGGCCTCAAGGACACTGGGGCCGAACGAACCCTCATCCAACCCGATCTGCTGGCCCCTGAAAAGATTATTCTGGGGAAAACCCTGTCACCAGGAATTGGGGCGTAAGCTGTCCCTTGCCGATGGCCCAGGCTTTTATATAGATTGGGGTGCCGGGAACGGGGTGAAGTGGAGTGGTCCGAAAACTTGCCCGCACACATTTCGTTTTGAACTGATTTTGGGACGATTGTTGCGTATTATGTCCCCGACACCCCTCCCCAATTGGATATTGAGGGTAATGTTAATGATGTGAATATGAGGTAAAGCATGCACAATGATCATGTATCTGAAGGTACAGGAGTACTCAGCCATCTCATACTACAGGGTGATCTGCCTGAAGAACCCCTAACAGGAGCATGCGACAGTGCTAAGGGAAATGGGGAGAGGCACGGGAACCATGAAGCAGGTGATGCCGTGCAACTGACCAGTGCCACAACGGAAGGTGACCTGGCCAAAGGTTACTGCCCCATATATAGCACTGCTCCTGAGGTAATGGGGGTGGATGAGAAGGTATTACCCATGGCTGAACAGGCTGATGGGACTGTGGTACTCCCTGGGGAGACAGTCTACATAGCCACTGTCACCCACAGTCAGAGTTCCCAGAATGCAGGGAACGCCTTGACTTCTGAACCCTCCTTGGTCAGAGGGATGACTGAACCAGCGACGGACCCAGAGCAGGTCCCAGAGGTTCCCCGTAAGGAAGGGACCTTAACATCACTTCTGGTTGCCCCCACACAGGAGTTCCAGGCAGCTCGGCCCTCAGATGCTAACCTGGAGGCCTTGAGAAACCTCGCCGAGAAGCCCTCCTCTGAGACTGATAAGGAGAGGGTTTTCTGGGAGCCAGCAAGGTTGTACCGGCAGATGGTTCCCAGTAAATCCTAACAGGAGTGGTTGAGTGAAAGACAGCTGGTTGTTCCCTATCAGAATAGGGGTGCCCATGAGATTCCTCTTGCTGGACACTTGGGGATCAGCAAAACTAAGGCCCAGCTGTCAACACTTTAATTGGCCCAAATTGGGGACAGATTTAACTAACTACTGCCTCTCCTGAACCACGTGTCAGAGTGGGGAAGTCAGGGAGTGCTCCCAAGGCTCCCCTGGTCTCTTTGCCAGTGATAGAGGAGCTTTTCCAGAGGATTTCTGTCACCAAATTATGCTACCTATTGGGTTGGTTCCTGACCCGATATAAGCTAGTATCAAACAAGGAACTGGTGGCAGCAAAGGGTTGTGAATTCGCTTTCTGGCCTACCTCTGGTTACTACTGAAGGTAGTGGAGCTGGTCAAATTGACAGAGGGGTTGCAAGTTCTCTTTCTGGGCTCCCTCTGGTGGTTACTAGAGGTAATGAAGCTGATCTGATTAACAGATGCTTGCCACCTGATAATGAGGACGACGATTGGAGATCTGGGGTTTCAGACTGGAATTTAAGACAGTAGACTCCCTCTATCCCTGCTGGTGATTTTTTCCTGCCTCCTGAGGTCTTAGTTTCCAGCTCAGTCCCTGCATGCTCAGCTAAGTGCTCATTTGCTATTTTGTTTACATTTGATCTGGTTTTGTCTATTTCAGTTTTTTGTGGTTCAGCCAGCTCCAGCTGGGGCTGTGCTGAATCACCATCCATATGTTACTGCTTGTGCCAGTTTGTTTTTGTCCTCAGTTAGATTGGCCTCTTTTTGCTCTGCTTTCAGTATATACCAGAGTGCTGATACAGTGGGCGAAGTCGTGTGACTTCAGTATTTTTTGAATCAGACGTGTTGGACTTTTTGCAGGGTTTTCTGCGTGATTGCAGACAGTGTCTTTCCTTTCCTGTCCTGTCTAGTCAGTGTGGGCCCCATCGTTTGCTCAGTCTATTTTCCTACCTGTGTGTGTGTTTTCATCTTGTCTCACTGACAGTATATGTTTGGGGGGCTATCTATTCCTTTGGGGTCTGCTCCGGGGCAGTTTAGATTTCCCCTTTCTTGCTTTAGGCTGTTAGCTCTCCGGCTGTGCCTAGGCGTCTAGGATCATCGTAGGCACACTCCACGGCTACTGCTAGTTGTGTGGATAGGATCAGGGGTCTGCAATCTGCTTAGTTACCAACCTCTCTGGTTTTCTGTGGCTTAGCTTGGGCTTGCTCTCCTCCTCGGTGACCCAATCATAACTGTCCCTGGTGGTATTGGGAAACACTGGCAGTGATGGATCAGAGGTTTGTTTGTGTGTGTGTGTGTGTGTGTGTGTGTGTGTGTGTGTGTGTGTGTGTGTGTGTGTATTTCCTGCCTGAGACGGGTGATATACATACTGTAGTGACCTGGTCCAGATTGGGTATGCCCCTTTAAGTAACCCTGGACCGTGAGTAGCTTTTTTACACCTCAACTCACCCCTAAGTTATCCTTCTACTGTTATATGGTGTAAATGAATCCATTACTCACCAATCTCATATATTCATGATTTATATATTAATCTCACAATGTGAAGTCTGACAAGAATTGAGAGTTGTCCTGTTGGTCGGTGACCCGTCACCAAGGATCAATGGGAGGAGCTACCTCCAGTCTCTGTGGAGACAAAACAGGGTTCTGGAAGGTTCCCTGAGGAGTCTGGTTCAAGATGTGACCCAGAGCAGACCTCATGTGAGGGGTCTCCAAGCCTGGAGGTTCATCCTTCTCTTCATCTCAAGACTAATGCCTTGGATCTTCCCCTGACTGACAGCCAAAATGGCTGAAGACATTTAACCCTTTTTTTAACCCTGGGTCCCCGCTGTCCGGTTTAGGGCGTGTTTCTCCAGCATTAGGTCTCACTAGATGTGTACAGAACCCATTGCTCCGCGTGTTAAGGAAATCGAGGGTCCCCCACCTCACCGCAAATTATCCGCTATTTACTTCCAGTATATTTCTGCCCGTACCGTGACCGGCTGAGGACATGAATCCGGGATGTCAGGTCTGTATATTCCGTATATTCCCTCTTCTGCCTTTATGCCACCAAGAGACTATGAATTCTCTTATAATTACCTGCAGGTCCTGCTCCTAACTAACACAGGGTCTTAAAGCTCCAGAACCTCAATTCTGTGTCAGAACCCAATCCTGATCTGTACGGGCCGTGGATTCCCCACGTGAGCTGTTCCCATAACTCCATGTTATTTCTCCCCGTTCTGCTGAAGTAAAGCCGCTGTTATCCCCGAGACCTGTTGTCTGTGGTTATTCTATTGGCTGTGGACACTGCATGGGGGTGGATAACAGTGAAGAGAATGGCCCCATATCAGGGCTATTGCACATTCCGCCCTCATTGCAGAGTGCCCAATAACCAGGACGCAACCAGGCAGCCTTTCCGGCGACTACTTAACCAAGGTGCAGTTCCCTGACTGACCTGAGGGTAAGGGGGGGGCACCAGAGAGCTGTAAGTTCCAAACTGGAACTGAAAGTGAAAACATAAGTTGTGGGGATTTATGTATCATCCCACCACATATACAATATATAAATTCCTGACAACTGAGGGCAAACTCACCCCCCCACAAATTCCTGACAAGGAGGAACAAAGCTGGGATCCCCTGTTGTCTTTTGCTCAAGGCGACCAACATCAATGAGCTATCGATGGAAGGCATAGACGGCTAGGCACCGACACAGTTATGAGAGTACTGTGCACAGGTTTTGTGACGCAACAGCGACCTCGCCAGCGATCTTGCTACATGTGACACATAGCGGCAACCAGCCCCCCCCCGCTGGATATCGCTGATCATGCTTGAATGTCCCAGGCCATTTTTTGATCGTTGGTGTCCCGCTGGCCAGCACGCATCGCTGTGTTTGACGCCGACGAGCGACCTCGTTGGCGACTCAGAACCCAGGCGTGAGTCGTCAGAATCGCTGCTGTGTGACCAGGTCCCAACGACCGCCGAGGTCGTTATATGGATCGCCGTATCATTGCTGCGTCGTTGAGTAGATCTTCCTGTTTGACAGCTTACTAGTGACTATGTAGCGACGCACCAGCGATCCTTACCAGGTCATATCGTTGTCGGGATCGCTTGAGCATAGCTATGTGAAACGGGACCCTAAGTCCAATATACCACCAGAACTCTGGGAGCCCTCCACACACACCCCTGTGTCTCATCGTTCTCTAGCGGTCCCAGATACTGAGCTATTGAGACAGGCTCTCCAGAACCACTTAGCCGACCCAAGTTTGGACTCTCCATATCGGTCCAGCCCCAAAGAACCTGTTGAGACGTCAATCGTCCCATTTGGACCTCCCACTAGGAAGTTTTGACCCATCCTAGATATAGGGAATTATTTCAGATAGGAGGTCAAGGGAGGTGAATTCAGTTCAGACTAGAGGAGCGGTGGGAAATATGGGGAGAGGGCGAGCTAGGGGTTAAAAGCTAGCTACACAACTTTAGCCAGTGTTATTGTTCAGACATGGAAGCACATGTGGAGATGGACCAGAAACTAAGAAGGTGCCTGTGGATACGAGAGCTTCCCTCCATCCGCAAGTGATAAGGAGCGGTAACGTGACCCATCCAGCTGCCTGCTGTCCCATCCTGTGCCCTCCCTGTATCTGCACCTCTGGCTGTAATCTCTGTATATTACTCTGTATATATCTGTATTATCCAGCTGACTGCTGTCCCATCCTGTGCCCTCCCTGTATCTGCACCTCTGGCTGTAATCTCTGTATATTACTCTGTATATATCTGTATTATCCAGCTGCCTGCTGTCCCATCCTGTGCACTCCCTGTATCTGCACCTCTGGCTGTAATCTCTGTATATTACTCTGTATATATATCTGTATTATCCAGCTGACTGCTGCCCCATCCTGTGCCCTCCCTGTATCTGCACCTCTGGCTGTAATCTCTGTATATTACTCTGTATATATCTGTATTATCCAGCTGACTGCTGTCCCATCCTGTGCCCTCCCTGTATCTGCACCTCTGGCTGTAATCTCTGTATATTACTCTGTATATATCTGTATTATCCAGCTGCCTGCTGTCCCATCCTGTGCCCTCCCTGTATCTGCACCTCTGGCTGTAATCTCTGTATATTACTCTGTATATATCTGTATTGTCCAGCTAACTGCTGTCCCATCCTGTGCACTCCCTGTATCTGCACCTCTGGCTGTAATCTCTGTATATTACTCTGTATATATCTGTATTATCCAGCTGACTGCTGTCCCATCCTGTGCTCTCCCTGTATCTGCACCTCTGGCTGTAATCTCTGTATATTACTCTGTATATATCTGTATTATCCAGCTGACTGCTGTCCCATCCTGTGCCCTCCCTGTATCTGCACCTCTGGCTGTAATCTCTGTATATTACTCTGTATATATCTGTATTGTCCAGCTAACTGCTGTCCCATCCTGTGCACTCCCTGTATCTGCACCTCTGGCTGTAATCTCTGTATATTACTCTGTATATATCTGTATTATCCAGCTGACTGCTGTCCCATCCTGTGCTCTCCCTGTATCTGCACCTCTGGCTGTAATCTCTGTATATTACTCTGTATATATCTGTATTATCCAGCTGACTGCTGTCCCATCCTGTGCCCTCCCTGTATCTGCACCTCTGGCTGTAATCTCTGTATATTACTCTGTATATATCTGTATTGTCCAGCTAACTGCTGTCCCATCCTGTGCACTCCCTGTATCTGCACCTCTGGCTGTAATCTCTGCATATTACTCTGTATATATCTGTATTATCCAGCTGACTGCTGCCCCATCCTGTGCCCCCCCTGTATCTGCACCTCTGGCTGTAATCTCTGTATATTACTCTGTATATATCTGTATTATCCAGCTGACTGCTGCCCCATCCTGTGCACTCCCTGTATCTGCACCTCTGGCTGTAATCTCTGTATATTACTCTGTATATCTCTGTATTATCCAGCTGACTGCTGCCCCATCCTGTGCCCTCCCTGTATCTGCACCTCTGGCTGTAATCTCTGTATATTACTCTGTATATATCTGTATTATCCAGCTGACTGCTGCCCCATCCTGTGCCCTCCCTGTATCTGCACCTCTGGCTGTAATCTCTGCATATTACTCTGTATATATCTGTATTATCCAGTTGACTGCTGCCCCATCCTGTGCCCTCCCTGTATCTGCACCTCTGGCTGTAATCTCTGTATGTTACTCTGTATATATCTGTATTATCCAGCTGACTGCTGTCCCATCCTGTGCCCTCCCTGTATCTGCACCTCTGGCTGTAATCTCTGTATATTACTCTGTATATATCTGTATTATCCAGCTGACTGCTGCCTCATCCTGTGCCCTCCCTGTATCTGCACCTCTGGCTGTAATCTCTGTATATTACTCTGTATATATCTGTATTATCCAGCTGACTGCTGTCCCATCCTGCGTCCTCCCTGTATCTGCACCTCTGGCTGTAATCTCTGTATATTACTCTGTATATATCTGTATTATCCAGCTGACTGCTGTCCCATCCTGCGTCCTCCCTGTATCTGCACCTCTGGCTGTAATCTCTGTATATTACTCTGTATATATCTGTATTATCCAGCTGACTGCTGTCCCATCCTGCGTCCTCCCTGTATCTGCACCTCTGGCTGTAATCTCTGTATATTACTCTGTATATATCTGTATTATCCAGCTGACTGCTGTCCCATCCTGTGTCCTCCCTGTATCTGCACCTCTGGCTGTAATCTCTGTATATTACTCTGTATATATCTGTATTATCCAGCTGACTGCTGCCCCATCCTGTGCCCCCCCTGTATCTGCACCTCTGGCTGTAATCTCTGTATATTACACTGTAAATATCTGTATTATCCAGCTGACTGCTGCTCCATCCTGTGCCCTCCCTGTATCTGCACCTCTGGCTGTAATCTCTGTATATTACTCTGTATATATCTGTATTATCCAGCTGACTGCTGCCCCATCCTGTGCCCCCCCTGTATCTGCACCTCTGGCTGTAATCTCTGTATATTACTCTGTATATATCTGTATTATCCAGCTGACTGCTGCCCCATCCTGTGCCCTCCCTGTATCTGCACCTCTGGCTGTAATCTCTGTATATTACTCTGTATATATCTGTATTATCCAGCTGACTGCTGTCCCATCCTGTGCCCTCCCTGTATCTGCACCTCTGGCTGTAATCTCTGTATATTACTCTGTATATATCTGTATTATCCAGCTGACTGCTGCCCCATCCTGTGCCCTCCCTGTGTCTGCACCTCTGGCTGTAATCTCTGTATATTACTCTGTATATATCTGTATTATCCAGCTGACTGCTGTCCCATCCTGTGCCCTCCCTGTATCTGCACCTCTGGCTGTAATCTCTGTATATTACTCTGTATATATCTGTATTATCCAGCTGCCTGCTGTCCCATCCTGTGCCCTCCCTGTATCTGCACCTCTGGCTGTAATCTCTGTATATTACTCTGTATATATCTGTATTATCCAGCTGACTGCTGCCCCATCCTGTGCTCTCCCTGTATCTGCACCTCTGGCTGTAATCCCTGTATATTACTCTGTATATATCTGTATTATCCAGCTGACTGCTGTCCCATCCTGTGCCCTCCCTGTATCTGCACCTCTGGCTGTAATCTCTGTATATTACTCTGTATATATATCTGTATTATCCAGCTGCCTGCTGCCCCATCCTGTGCCCTCCCTGTATCTGCACCTCTGGCTGTAATCCCTGTATATTACTCTGTATATATCTGTATTATCCAGCTGCCTGCTGCCCCATCCTGTGCCCTCCCTCTATCTGCACCTCTGGCTGTAATCTCTGTATATTACTCTGTATATATATCTGTATTATCCAGCTGACTGCTGCCCCATCCTGTGCCCTCCCTCTATCTGCACCTCTGGCTGTAATCTCTGTATATTACTCTGTATATATATCTGTATTATCCAGCTGACTGCTGCCCCATCCTGTGCCCTCCCTCTATCTGCACCTCTGGCTGTAATCTCTGTATATTACTCTGTATATATATATCTGTATTATCCAGCTGACTGCTGCCCCATCCTGTGCCCTCCCTCTATCTGCACCTCTGGCTGTAATCTCTGTATATTACTCTGTATATATATCTGTATTATCCAGCTGCCTGCTGCCCCATCCTGTGCCCTCCCTGTATCTGCACCTCTGGCTGTAATCTCTGGATATTACTCTGTATATATCTGTATTATCCAGCTGACTGCTGCCCCATCCTGTGCCCTCCCTGTATCTGCACCTCTGGCTGTAATCTCTGTATATTACTCTGTATATATCTGTATTATCCAGCTTACTGCTGCCCCATCCTGTGCCCTCCCTGTATCTGCACCTCTGGCTGTAATCTCTGGATATTACTCTGTATATATCTGTATTATCTAGTGTACCTTTCACCAATTAAGATATCAATTTTGGGCTGCTCTTATATCTCGAATCCCAATTTCCCACATCTGTGAGTCTGGCTAGTACTTATACGCTACCTGGGGTTGGCTTCTGACCCGATATAGGCTTTGGTAACGGACCGGGCTTATATCTAACGTGGAACTGGTGGCAGCATACCACCCTGGTGTTATTGGGAGTGCGCCTGCGCAGGAGCCACGTGAGGAAGGAAAGGACGTCATCGCTGCAAGATGGAAGGCGCCGGACCAGACCGAGACACCCATCGGAGGACCGGCCCCCAGGGTGATTATAACCCGTTTTTCTTCTCTTTCAGGTTACATCGGGGGCTTATCTACAGCATTACAGAATGCTGTAGACAAGTCCCTGATGTCAGTGCCGGCAGCTCAAATGGGTGACAGATCCCCTTTACTTCCCGAGGATGAACTGACGAGCAAGAAAATCTCTAATAAAATACAATATCGATGCAACCCGTGCTCCGTGCTGGAACAGTCTGCGTACCGTAGAGCCATGGACTTTACGAGTATTGGTTCGATAGTCTTTAGTAAGTGGCCATATCCTCCCAAGGACGTCCTTCATTGGAAGTATGTGTGTGATGAATGTGCATCAGCCCTGGCATGGGGCCATTCCGTTCACTGTTATCCGCCCCCACGCAGCGTCTACAGCCGATAGAATCGCCACAGACAACAGGTCTCGGGGATAACAGCTGCTTTCCTTCAGCAGAACGGGGAGCGGAACAGTTCACGTGGGGAATCCATGGCGCTTAGTTACCCGCTATTTACCTTGGTTACCAGCTCCCAGCGCGCGCACGCTGGTATCCAGGGTACGCAGCGGGTAACTAAGGGAAGCGCGCGCTTGGTTACCCACCATTAACCCTGGTTACCAGCTTCTGCTTACAGCACTGGGAGCTCGCTGATCATTGGTCTCTCGCTGTCACACGCAGTGATGCGCGCTGCCCAGCGGGAGACCAACGATTGAAAAATGGCCCAGGACGATCCTGCACTATCAGCGATACCCGGCGGGGGGCGTTCGCTGATGCCTGCCACTCACAGCGAGATCACTTAGTGTGACGCACCCCTAACTTGCTCGCCTCCCTCTGCTGGTCGCCACTCAATACAAACACTGATTCCCGAGTATGAACTGACAAGCAAATCACTAATAAAACACAGCAAGCAAATTAGCTATTAAAGGGAACCTGTCACTAAAAGAGCCACCGTCAGCAGCACTAAGACTGCATTCTGTGAAGGTGACTCTTCTGCTTCTGACCCCCATTAACGGCGAAATATTGACTTTTATAACTAGGTCCTCATACCTGGATTCCGTCACAGAGGTATGGAGTGTCCCTCCGTTTAAGCCGCCTCCCAGTTGTCCATCGCTGTGTTGCGTCCCTACCCCACCTCCTCCTGTATTGCTGTTTGCTTTACATGCCGGAGAGCGCCTGCGTTGTTTCAAAAGTTCCCGGGCATGCGCAGTGCGCGCTGTCTGGGAATGGCAATCAAGCTATCGCGCCTGCGTGTCTTGGAGTCCCCTGATCCCGCAGTGTGAATACTTCATAACACTGATGCTGAAGGTGGCTCTCTGAGTGAAAAACACCCTGGGGGTGACAGGTTCCCTTTAAATTACAATAATATTGATGTAACCGGCGCTCCATGCTGGAATAAGTCTGTATCTCTTAGAGTTATGGACTCAGCGCTACGTCCATCTGTCCTATAGGTTTTAGTGTGACTAAGGCCATGTGCTCAGGAATCGCATCCCCGTTCACAGAAGACACGCGTCTTTTTCCGTGCGATTCTTGTGTTTTTGACGCGTTTGACACGCGTTTTCAGGGAACATTGGGGGTGGCTAAAACCGCTCAGCTATGTGGAAATCAATGAGCATGCTGCGTTTTAGCCGCTAAGCGATTCCTGAGCGGTTAAAAACGCATGCATTGGCACAAAAAGCCAAAAACGCATGCTAATTAATTGGAAGCATCTTGTAAGCGCTTCTGCAGCGTCTGATCCGGCACAAACTCTGCGGAAACGCTTACAAAAACGCAACGTGGGCGCACAGCCTTAATCTGGTTTATAAAGTATTTGGCTTCAGGCAGGAGGCACATAACAGTGATACAAGGATGGAAGAAACCGCAGTCTGTACCAAGATGGCCACAGTGTGCTCAAGCGTGATGCTGTCCTGTGCCAGAAATGGAAAGAGATCGAGCAGCCGACATGTCATAGGAAGTGATTTTGTCATGACCTGAACACCCATTACACCGAGGCCTCCATCTTGTGCCAGTCATTGCACTGTTTGTATTCTGTTGCAAATGGCTAATCTTATCTGTCACCCACAAAGCTCTCAACAGTGCTGCACCGACCTACATCTCCTCCTCATCTCTACCTACCTGTCCTCTCCACAGTGCTGCACCGCCCTACGTCTCCTCCTCATCTCTACCTACCTGTCCTCTCCACAGTGCTGCACCGCCCTACGTCTCCTCATCTCTACCGACCCTGTCCTCTCCACAGTGCTGCACCACCCTACGTCTCCTCCTCATCTCTACCGACCCTGTCCTCTCCACAGTGCTGCACCACCCTACGTCTCCTCCTCATCTCTACCGACCCTGTCCTCTCCACAGTGCTGCACCACCCTACGTCTCCTCCTCATCTCTACCGACCCTGTCCTCTCCACAGTGCTGCACCGCCCTACGTCTCCTCCTCATCTCTACCGACCCTGTCCTCTCCACAGTGCTGCACCGCCCTACGTCTCCTCCTCATCTCTACCGACCCTGTCCTCTCCACAGTGCTGCACCGCCCTACGTCTCCTCCTCATCTCTACCGACCCTGTCCTCTCCACAGTGCTGCACCGCCCTACATCTCCTCCTCATCTCTACCGACCCTGTCCTCTCCACAGTGCTGCACCGCCCTACATCTCCTCCTCATCTCTGCCTACCTGTCCTCTCCACAGTGCTGCACCGCCCTACATCTCCTCCTCATCTCTGCCTACCTGTCCTCTCCACAGTGCTGCACCGCCCTACATCTCCTCCTCATCTCTACCTACCTGTCCTCTCCACAGTGCTGCACCGCCATACATCTCCCTAGCGGTATCAGTCAGCTGTGGAGACAGCGAGCCTCCCTAGCGGTATCAGCGAGACAAAAAGTCATTGTTAATCATCGGCGAGTGGTCACTGACTGCGGTCGGCCCCTCAACATGAGCCATAACCTTTACCCTTTAAAGCGACTTATGACGTTAATCTTGCTATTTTCATATAGTCTGACTACAGCAATTTTCACTGTCCTCAGCTGTCAGTGAAGTTGTTAAAAAAATAAGTTTAATTACTAATTATTGATCAGCTTTTGCCAAGATGTGAATGTTTGAAATATACCCATCACCTGAATTTGCTTCCTTTTCTCATAAGTTCCATGCTGAGAGTGCCGTTTAACCAGCTTCGTTCATGCTCTTTTATGAGCTGCTTTGAACTTCTGCTCTAGCAAGAATCCATACTTTATCACTGTATGCAAAAACTGTGTGTAAGGGCTCATTGTTGTGAATCCTCTTTCTGGTCCCCCTCTGGTTATTACTGAAGGTAGTGGAGCTGGTCAGATTGACAGAAGTTGCGAGTTCTCTTTCTGGGCTCCCTCTGGTGGTTACTGGAGGTAGTGGAGCTGATCTGATTGACACAGGCTGGCCACCTGATAATGAGGATGACGATTGGAGATCTGGGGTTTCAGATTGGGATTTAAGACAGCTGACTCCCTCTATCCCTGCTGGTGATTTTCTTCCTGTGCCTTCTGAGGTCTGATGTCTCCTGCTCTGTCCCTGCATGGTTCAGCTAAGTGGTTCATTTGCTATTCTGTTTGCATTTGATCTGGTTTTGTCTCTCTCTGCTTTGTGCGGATCAGCCAGCTCCGGCTGGGGCTGTGCTGAATCACCGCCCATATGTTACTGCTTGTGCCAGTTTGTTTTGTCCCCTGTTCTATTGGTCTCTTTTTGCTTTGCTTTCAGATCATACCAGAGTGCTGATATAGTGGGGGGCGAAGTCATGCGACTTCAATGTTTTTTGTGCATCAGACGTGTTGGACTTTTTGCAGGGTTTTTTGCGTGATTGCAGACAGTGTCTTTCCTTTCCTGTCTAGTCAGTGTGGGCCCCCATCATTTGCTCAGTCTATTTTCCTGCCTGCGTTTGTGTTTTCGTCTTGTCTCACCGACAATATATGTTTGGGGGCTATCTATTCCTTTGGGGTCTGCTCCAGGGCAGTTTAGATTTCTCCTTTCTTTCTTTAGGCTTATTTAGCTCTCCAGCTGTGTCGAGGCATCTAGGATCATCGTAGGTACGCTCCACGGCTACTGCTAGTTGTGTGGATAGGATCAGGGGTCTGCAATCCGCTTAGTTACCAACCTCTCTGGTTTTCTGTGGCTTAGCCTGGGCCTGCCATCCTCCTCGGTGACCCATTCATAACAGCTCATACTCACTTGCGAGAGACTCCCACGATTCTTTCGCATGAAAACCTGGCACTGCCGCCGGCACTGGGAGCGGAGCATGCGGCTACATGTATTTCTATGCCGAGTACCGACGACAGTGCCGGGTATTCGTGTGAGTCTCTCGCAAGTGAGTATGAGCCCTAAGGTGGAGGGAAATTTTAAATAGGGGTGCAAGGGATGCCTGTAAATAGTGTTCAAGCAAGGGTTCTTGCTAAAGCAGCAATTCAAAGTAGCTTTAAAAAGTATTAGCTGGGCAGTTCTAAACAGCAGGACAACATGGTGCTGGAGAAAAACGGAGCAAAATGAGGTAATGGAGCATGTTACAAAAGACATAACTTTGCACAAACTGATCAATAATTAGTAAAAAAAAAAAAGTTTAATTACTCTTTAACTCTAAGCCAATTTCCGTGGTATTGTCACCTGTCAAGCGGCACCTTATTCGTAGTGTGTGATGAATTTTTGGTTGGGAGCTTTGTCCCCTAAAATCTGCGTCCTTCTGATATGGACGTGTTCTTTGTATTTCAATTTATAAAGCAAAAAAAAAAAAAAAATTATATGGCAGTTGTGGTGGATTATACAGTTGTGGTCAAAAGTATTGACACCCCTGCAATTCTGTCAGATAATACTCAGTTTCTTCCTGAAAATGACTGCAAAACAAATTCTTTGGTATTATCTTCATTTAATTTGTCTTAAATGAAAAAACACAAAAGAGGATGAAGCAAAAAGCAAAACATTGATCATTTCACACAAAACTCCAAAAATGGGCCAGACAAAAGTATTGGCACCCTCAGCCTAATACTTGGTTGCACAACCTTTAGCCAAAATAACTGCGACTAACCGCTTCCGGAAACCATCAATGAGTTTCTTACAATGCTCTGCTGGAATTTTAGACCATTCTTCTTTGGCAAACTGCTCCAGGTCCCTGATATTAGAAGGGGGCCTTCTCCAAACTGCCATTTTTAGATCTCACCACAGGTGTTCTATGGGATTCAGGTCTGGACTCATTGCTGGCCACCTTAGAAGTCTCCAGTGCTTTCTCTCAAACCATTTTCTAGTGCATTCTGAAGTGTGTTTTGGGTCATTGTCCTGCTGGAAGACCCATGACCTCTGAGGGAGACCCAGCTTTCTCACACTGGGCCCTACATTATGCTGCAAAATTTGTTGGTAGTCTTCAGACTTCATAATGCCATGCACACGGTCAAGCAGTCCAGTGCCAGAGGCAGCAAAGCAACCCCAAAACATCAGGGAACCTCCGCCATGTTTGATTGTAGGCACCGTGTTTTTTTCTTTGAATGCCTCTTTTTTTCTCCTGTAAACTCTATGTTGATGCCTTTGCCCAAAAAGCTCTATTTTTGTCTCATCTGACCAGAGAACATTCTTCCAAAACATTTTAGGCTTTTTCAGGTAAGTTTTGGCAAACTACAGCCTGGCTTTATGTCTCGGGGTAAGAAGTGGGGTCTTCCTGGGTCTCCTACCATACAGTCCCTTTTCATTCAGACGCCGACGGATAGTACGGGTTGACACTGTTGTACCCTCGGACTGCAGGGCAGCTTGAACTTGTTTGGATGTTAGTCGAGGTTCTTTATCCAACATCTGCTCAATCTTGCTTTGAAATCTCTTGTCAATTTTTCTTTTCCGTCCACATCTAGGGAGGTTAGCCACAGTGCCATGGGCTTTAAACTTCTTGATGACACTGCGCACGGCAGACACCGGAACATTCAGGTCTTTGGAGATGGACTTGTAGCCTTGAGATTGCTCATGCTTCCTCACAATTTGGTTTCTCAAGTCCTCAGACAGTTCTTTGGTCTTCTTTCTTTTCTCCATGCTCAATGTGGTGCACACAAGGACACAGGACAGAGGTTGAGTCAACTTTAATCCATGTCAACTGGCTGCAAGTGCGATTTAGTTATTGCCAACACCTGTTAGGTACCACAGGTAAGTTACAGGTGCTGTTAATTACACAAATTAGAGAAGCATCACATGATTTTTCGAACAGTGCCAATACTTTTGTCCACCCTCTTTATGTTTGGTGTGAATTATATCCAATTCGGCTTTAGGACAAATCTTTTTGTGTTTTTTCATTTAAGACAAATTAAATGAAGATAATACCAAAGAATTTGTGTTTGCAATCATTTTCATGAAGAAACTGAGTATTATCTGACAGAATTGCAGGGGTGTCAATACTTTTGGCCACAACTGTAGCATCAGTAGCTGGCTAAGGGCAGGCCACTGAGGCGGGGGGCCTGGGGCCAAGCTCTGTCTCTTTCCTACTATATTAAACAATCTTTAACATTCAATTTGACAAAATGTTCTTACAATCCATCTGAAGTGAAAGCTTCACTCACAAAGATGGATGAAGTTCTAGTAGACGAGTCTGATAGGACAAGATGGAGACAAACATCAAAGAGAAGCAAGGCGGCTGAGTCTCAATGGAAGACGTTCTGCTCAGTGAGGTCTATGTGATCAATACTAATGAATAGAATAATTCCTCTCCTACCTCCTTCATGTCGCGCTCAGTGACACCTTGATGGGATCGGGCCTTGAAGCTCTTGGTTCCTCGCAGTTTACGTGGTTCCTCTCTTTGTCCAAAAAGTTCCTCCATGTGAACCACATCTATCTGCAGACTATTCCCCTGAGGGCCACAAGTCCAGAGGTTCCGACCTCCCAGAACCCGATCAGCGGGCAGCGCATCCCAGTTAAAGTTGCGCAATTTTGGTCTACGATGATCTAAGTGTGGGTGTGTAGCAGCTGGAAGAGATGTTCCATAAGGTGGTGGAAGCAGAGCAGCAGGAAGAGACGTTCCACAAGATGGCGGTGGTGGGGGCGGAGCAGCAGGAAGAGACATTCCATGAGATGGCGGCGGTGGGGGCGGAGCAGCTGGAACAGATGTTCCATGAGATGGCGGCGGTGGGGGCGGAGCAGCTGGAACAGACGTTCCATGAGATGGCGGCGGTGGGGGCGGAGCAGCTGGAACAGACGTTCCATGAGATGGCGGCGGTGGGGGCGGAGCAGCTGGAACAGACGTTCCATGAGATGGCGGCGGTGGGGGCGGAGCAGCTGGAACAGACGTTCCATGAGATGGCGGCGGTGGGGGCGGAGCAGCAGGAACAGATGTTCCATGAGATGGCGGCGGAGCAGCAGGAACAGACGTTCCATGAGATGGCAGTGGTGGGGGTGGAGTAGATGAAAGAGATGTTTCAAAAGATGGTGGTGGTGGGGGTGGAGCAGTGGGAAGAGACATTCGATAAGATGGCGGTGGTGGGGGTGGAGTAGATGGAAGAGATGTTCCAAAAGATTGCGGTGGCGGGGGCGGAGCAACAGGAACAGACATTCCATAAGATGGCGATGGTGGAGGTAGAGTAGATTGAATAGATGTTGCAAAAGATGGTGGTGGTGGGGGTGGAGCATCGGGAAGAGATGTTACATAAGATGGTGGTGGTGGAGGCAGAGCAGCATGAAGGGACTTTCCATAATACGGCGGCAGTGGGGACGTAGCATTGCGAAGAGACGTTCCATAACATGGCGGAGATGGTGGTGACGGCAGGCCAAATCTTCCTGTTGGAGGAGGTGGTGGAGGTAAAGAAACTTCTGACTGAAGTGGGAGTTCACTAGCTGGTAGGGTTGGTGGGCATGGAGGTAAAGGTGGGGATGGCGAGGTCCTTGAAGTTACCATGGAGACATCCTTTGCATCATCCATCTGCTTCGTAGTAAGGGCCCGAATCTGCAGTTGTCGGTGGTGGCGGCTGCTCAGGCCATTCTCAAGTGAAAATCTTCAGTCTCTAATAAAAAACAAAACAAAAACGTCACCATAAGAAGCCGAAGCTCAATATATAGAATAGTGAAAGAACACAATAATGGCGAAACATGAGTATGTGCACCAAACTAGAGCTCTAGCAAGGTCTAAAACAAGAAAAAGCTGCCGGGGAACGGCCGTCCTGGCGCCGTATGGATTAGGACTAGCGATGAGCGAGCATGCTAGTGTAGGATAGGCGAGAGAGTAACCAACAGGGATGGGGGGTGACCCACTTCTTGCCGCCGACAGACACGAGACTGAGACAAGGGTTGTATTCAACAGGTCCGTCTTTATTGGCCGCCTCACTGATGACCACTGCAATTCACCACAGGAATTTCACACTTCTTTTATTAACAGACCCGGGTACCTTCACTTGTTATTTTTACCGTCGTGGCGTCCTTTGTGGCTCTTCTCACTGTGGCTGCCCTAGGTCAATCCACCACAGCGCTTCACCATTCCAAGTACGCCGTCCGCTTGGTACCCTCCGACCGTCTACGTCTGCAACTACTGTCCTCTGGGTCACCCCCCCGGGACCGTCTCAACTGTCAGTTCCTCTGTGGAGCCTTTCTACCGTCTCTCTCTCTCTACAGCAGAACCTCCTTACTAATGAGCTCCCCTGGCTGACTGGACTTTCCAGAACCTTCCCTCAACCTCTTATACTCCCAGTCCTGGTAGCTCCGCCCACTATCACCTGACAGTTTCTTTGACCAATGGCAGTTACACAGTCACATTCCTACACTCCCCACTGCCCTCTAATGGTCAAACGGCAACACAGCACCCCTTTCTCTTTATCTCAGCGCTTTTGTACCTACACTGCGCTACCCTTCTGCCTCTTCCTACAGGCAGATCTATCCGTCAGTTCAACCTCCCTACACTAGAATAAGGCATCATCCAAGCACGCTCGTGTCCTAATCAAGGAATTTCATCGTGGTCGAAAACAATACTCGAGTCCCCATCGCTGCACGTCTCACCGCTGTTCAACAGCCGCAACATATGCAAGGATTCTCTATTCGTTAGGCACGAGACATGGAGGCGAGGGGACATGAGTAAGCTCGGATAGCACCTTATCACTAATGGAGTAATACAGGGCTGTAGCCCACCGCTGTCCTGGGTCCACGTGTATGAGGAGTAATACAGGGCTGTAGCCCCCCCACTGTCCTGGGTCCACGTGTATGAGGAGTAATACAGGGCTGTAGCCCCCCACTGTCCTGGGTCCACGTGTATGAGGAGTAATACAGGGCTGTAGCCCCCCGCTGTCCTGGGTCCACGTGTATGAGGAGTAATACAGGGCTGTAGCCCCCCACTGTCCTGGGTCCACGTGCGTGTGAGGAGTAATACAGGGCTGTAGCCCCCCCACTGTCCTGGGTCCACGTGTATGAGGAGTAATACAGGGCTGTAGCCCCCCCACTGTCCTGGGTCCACGTGTATGAGGAGTAATACAGGGCTGTAGCCCCCCCCACTGTCCTGGGTCCACGTGTATGAGGAGTAATACAGGGCTGTAGCCCCCCCACTGTCCTGGGTCCACGTGTATGAGGAGTAATACAGGGCTGTAGCCCCCCCACTGTCCTGGGTCCACGTGTATGAGGAGTAATACAGGACTGTAGCCCCCCCACTGTCCTGGGTCCACGTGTATGAGGAGTAATACAGGACTGTAGCCCCCCCACTGTCCTGGGTCCACGTGTATGAGGAGTAATACAGGACTGTAGCCCCCCCACTGTCCTGGGTCCACGTGTATGAGGAGTAATACAGGGCTGTAGCCCCCCCACTGTCCTGGGTCCACGTGTATGAGGAGTAATACAGGACTGTAGCCCCCCCACTGTCCTGGGTCCACGTGTATGAGGAGTAATACAGGGCTGTAGCCCCCCGCTGTCCTGGGTCCACATGTGTATGAGGAGTAATACAGGGCTGTAGCCCCCCGCTGTCCTGGGTCCACGTGTGTATGAGGAGTAATACAGGGCTGTAGCCCCCCGCTGTCCTGGGTCCACGTGTGTATGAGGAGTAATACAGGGCTGTAGCCCCCCGCTGTCCTGGGTCCACGTGTGTATGAGGAGTAATACAGGGCTGTAGCCCCCCGCTGTCCTGGGTCCACGTGTGTATGAGGAGTAATACAGGGCTGTAGCCCCCCCACTGTCCTGGGTCCACGTGTGTATGAGGAGTAATACAGGGCTGTAGCCCCCCCACTGTCCTGGGTCCACGTGTATGAGGAGTAATACAGGGCTGTAGCCCCCGCTGTCCTGGGTCCACGTGTATGAGGAGTAATACAGGGCTGTAGCCCCCCCACTGTCCTGGGTCCACGTGTATGAGGAGTAATACAGGACTGTAGCCCCCCGCTGTCCTGGGTCCACGTGTGTATGAGGAGTAATACAGGACTGTAGCCCCCCGCTGTCCTGGGTCCACGTGTGTATGAGGAGTAATACAGGGCTGTAGCCCCCCCGCTGTCCTGGGTCCACGTGTGTATGAGGAGTAATACAGGGCTGTAGCCCCCCGCTGTCCTGGGTCCACGTGTGTATGAGGAGTAATACAGGGCTGTAGCCCCCCGCTGTCCTGGGTCCACGTGTGTATGAGGAGTAATACAGGGCTGTAGCCCCCCGCTGTCCTGGGTCCACGTGTGTATGAGGAGTAATACAGGGCTGTAGCCCCCCACTGTCCTGGGTCCACGTGTGTATGAGGAGTAATACAGGGCTGTAGCCCCCCCACTGTCCTGGGTCCACGTGTATGAGGAGTAATACAGGGCTGTAGCCCCCGCTGTCCTGGGTCCACGTGTATGAGGAGTAATACAGGGCTGTAGCCCCCCCACTGTCCTGGGTCCACGTGTATGAGGAGTAATACAGGACTGTAGCCCCCCGCTGTCCTGGGTCCACGTGTGTATGAGGAGTAATACAGGACTGTAGCCCCCCGCTGTCCTGGGTCCACGTGTGTATGAGGAGTAATACAGGGCTGTAGCCCCCCGCTGTCCTGGGTCCACGTGTATGAGGAGTAATACAGGACTGTAGCCCCCCGCTGTCCTGGGTCCACGTGTGTATGAGGAGTAATACAGGGCTGTAGCCCCCCGCTGTCCTGGGTCCACGTGTGTATGAGGAGTAATACAGGGCTGTAGCCCCCCACTGTCCTGGGTTCACATGTATGAGGAGTAATACAGGGCTGTAGCCCCCCACTGTCCTGGGTCCACGTGCGTGTGAGGAGATATACAGGGCTGTAGCCCCCCGCTGTCCTGGGTCCACGTGCGTGTGAGGAGATATACAGGGCTGTAGCCCCCCGCTGTCCTGGGTCCACGTGCGTGTGAGGAGATATACAGGGCTGTAGCCCCCCGCTGTCCTGGGTCCACGTGCGTGTGAGGAGTTATACAGGGCTGTAGCCCCCCGCTGTCCTGGGTCCACGTGTGTATGAGAAGTAATACAGGACTGTAGCCCCCCGCTGTCCTGGGTCCACGTGTATGAGGAGTAATACAGGGCTGTAGCCCCCCACTGTCCTGGGTCCACGTGCGTGTGAGGAGATATACAGGGCTGTAGCCCCCCGCTGTCCTGGGTCCACGTGTGTATGAGAAGTAATACAGGACTGTAGCCCCCCACTGTCCTGGGTTCACATGAGGAGTAATACAGGGCTGTAGCCCCCCACTGTCCTGGGTCCACATGCGTGTGAGGAGATATACAGGGCTGTAGCCCCCCGCTGTCCTGGGTCCATTTGTGTATGAGGACACCATGAAGTGCACATGATGAGGATGTTGCTCTGCGTCACTCGTGTCGGCGGCCCACACCCTGTCCAGTCTTGTCCCCCAGTGGTGATGTGGATAATTGTGTGATACGGCCGGTGATGGAGTCGGGCACGTGCCGTCTATGGCCTGGAATTGAGGGAAACACATCAGTCTCCCAATGCTTCACATGGACGCTGTCGCTATTCAGCCCAAAGATGAGGTCCGGCCTCCAGGACAGCAGGCCACGTGGCCCCCACTCTCCACATACAGTAAATACGGCCCCTGCATTACACACCTTCTCGGGCCCGGAGCCCTTGTTACAGAATCACTCAGCACCCAGAATATGTTGTGCAGTTATATGTATATATAATAGGTTCCATGTGAGATGCATGTCCCTAATGTATCAGCAGTGTCCGCCCTCCCCCCACCTTTGTAATTCCCACAGTAAACCTCCGCAGGCTCCGGCCACCTGCGGCTTTTGTAATGCATGTCTGGCCTGACACTTGTCTATTGGCCAGCCCTCTGTATCTGTGTGATATATTCTGTGTCCTGTGAGTAAAGTGTTGTCAGACTGGAAATACGTGGAGAAGCAGTGATCTTTTATATGCGCCCATGCACTCAGAGGAATTCCAGCCAGCGTCATTCATTCAGACTCCAGCCAACGCAGAGCGGACCTCCGAAAACACGGGGTGGTCCTGAAAGAGGTACCCCAGCTTGGAAGACCCCGTTACACTGGTGGCAGACAGTGGGATTTGATACCCCTTCTACAGGAGGAAAGGAATGAATGGAAAATAACTACCAGAAGTTAAAGAGGACTACATTAAAAGATCTGGTGGAAACCCGAGGGTTGATCGCCAGCAACAAAACAAAAGCGGATTTGATAGCAGCCACCATGGAACACGAAAGTGCAGTGCCCCCCAATGTGAACGTGGAGGAGACCGAATTCCAGAGGGAGGTAAACAATAGACTGGCGTTCTATGGCACAAACCCTGCAGTAGAGATCATACGAGAGGTGATGGCTGATGTGCGTACTGATCTGAAGGAAAAGATGGCCGAGCGGACCAGGATAGAGCTAGCCAAGATGGAAATGGCACAGCGGACCAAAGTGGAGCTGGCCAAGATGGAGATGGCAGAGCGGAGAGAGGAGAGCCAGCGAGCAGGGGGAGCTCTGGCCTTCGACCAGGTACCTTCAACAGTAAGCCACAAAAAGATCCAGTATAATGCCTTCCGACAGTTGGGGGAGGCAGAGGAAGACATTGATGGCTTTCTGCAGGACTTTGAGCGGCAGTGTGCCCTTCATCAAGTAAAGCCGGAGGAACGGGTTCAGATTCTGGCCAGCAAGCCGACAGGCCGGGCAGCGGAAGCCTACCGCACGGTACCTGATGAGGACTGTATGAACTATGAGCGGATCAAAGAAGAGATCTTGGCCCGGTGTGCGCTGACACCAGAGGCCTACCGCCAAAAGTTCAGCGGACTTATAAAATGCGTAACCGATACCCACGCTGAATGGGCCTGTAAATTACGGCGGTCACTGCTACAGTGGGTACAAGGGAGCCAAGCAACCACTAAGGAGGACGTCCTCCAGCTCTTCCTGTTAGAACGATTCTTTAATGGACTAAACCCCGAGACACAGGAATGGCTTTGGGACAGGCGGCCAACGACTCTTGAGGAAGCCGCTTGTCTGGCCGATGATCATCATGATGCCAGGAGGCCGCAGTTCTCCGGATCAAAGGTGGTCACTAGGGGTCCGCCCATGGACCTGGAGGGCCCCAAACCACCGAAGATTGTAGGGGGATCAGCTAGAAACCCGGCCTACCACAGTCCCCCTGGGGCGCGATGCCACACCTGCCGTCAGCTGGGCCACCTGCAAAGACAATGCCCCAACCGGACTCAGCATACCCAGTGGCCAAAGGCGGGAACAGCTACCTTCAGCCAGGCTGCTGTACACTGCTACCAAGGCGAAGCTGACCCGGCATTGGGGGCTACGACTAACCAAGGGGTGGAAGAGATGGAGGAAGTGCTGCATGAAGTAGACCCCGTGCAGGCAGCCCGGGCAGATAATCGACAACAGCATCGACAGGTCGTGTGGGTTAATGGGAAACGTATGCAGGGACTAAGATTCTGGAGCAACTTTGACCCTTGTGAAGCCTCATCTCGTCCGGGACCAAGAGAAGACGGACCGGACAGTGGCAGTCCGTGTAGCAGGGGGAGCCATACATCGACTACCCACTGCCAGGATTCACCTGAACTGGGGAGTCGGGGATGGCCTTGTTGAGGTCGGCTTGATGGAGGATTTGCCTGCAGACGTCTTGCTGGGAAATGACTTGGGGCCCATGTTGTCTGCATTCTCGGTGGCCCCTCTGGCTGAGACCTATCCTGTGACCACCCGGAGACAAGCTCGAGCTGCGGAGGCGGAATCACACTCAGAGGAGGCCCAGGTAAGACATCCCAGCCCTGCACGTATTCCCATAGCCAGACACATTTCTTGGGCCACCCCAGATGAATTTAAGAGGGAGTTACTTGAGGATCCTTCATTAGAGGGATATCGAGGGAAGGCACAGGAGGGGAGAGGAGTACTGGAAGGGGAACAGTTTGTATGGAAGCAGGGACTCCTCTACCGGATCACAGAGCAGCACCACACAGGGACGAGCCCCACTATAAAACAGCTGGTAGTTCCCAAGAAGTATAGGCAGGCGCTACTACGAATCTCTCATGATATACCCTTAGCCGGGCACTTCAGCGTCAGTCGCACCAGGCATCGTCTGACACAAAACTTCTTTTGGCCAGGGGTAACCTATGATGTTTGTCAGTACTGCCAGACCTGTGACAGTTGTCATAGAATCATAGAATCGTAGAGTTGGAAGGGACCTCCTGGGCCATCTGGTCCAACCCCCTGCTCAAAGCAGGATTCGCTAAATCATCCCAGTTAGATGTATGTCCAGCCTCTGTTTGAAGACTTCCATTGAAGGAGAACTCACCACTTCTCGTGGCAGCCTGTTCCACTCATTGATCACTCTAACTGTCAAAAAGTTTTTTCTAATATCTAATCTGTGTCTCCTCCCATTCAGCTTCATCCCATTGCTTCTAGTCTTTCCTTGTGCAAATGAGAATAAAGTTGATCCTTCTACAATGTGACAGCCCTTTAGATATTTGTAGACAGCTATTAAGTCTCCTCTCAGTCTTCTCTTTTGCAAACTAAACATTCCCAAATCCTGCAACCTTTCCTCATAAGACAGGGTTTGCAGACCGGTCACCATTCTGGTCGCTCTTTTCTGAACTTGCTCCAGTTTGTTGATGTCTTTTTTAAAATGTGGTGCCCAAAATTGGACACAATATTCCAGATGAGGTCTGACCAAAGAGGAGTAGAGGGAAATAATTACTTCACGTGATCTAGACTGTATGCTTCTGTTAATACATCCTAGAATTGCATTTGCCTTTTTTGCTGCTGCATCACACTGTTGACTCATATTCAGTCTGTGATCTATTAGTATACCCAAGTCTTTTTCACATGTGCTGTCACTTAGCCCTATTCCTCCCATTCTATATATGCTTTTTTCATTTTTATTGCCCAGATGTAGTACTTTGCATTTCTCCCTGTTAAAAACCATTCTGTTAGTTGCTGCCCACTTCTCCAGTTTATTTAAATCTTTTTGAATCCTCTCTCTCTCTTCTCTAGTATTAGCTATCCCTCCTAGCTTTGTGTCATCAGCAAATTTAATCAGTTTACCCTCAATTCCTTCATCTAAATCGTTGATAAAGATGTTGAACAATACAGGGCCCAGGACAGAGCCCTGTGGTACCCCACTTGAGACATTCTTCCAACTGGATGTGCAGCCATTTACGACCACTCTTTGGGTCCGATCACTAAGCCAGTTATGAATCCACCTAACAGTTGCCTTGTCTATTCCATACTTAGTCATTTTTTCAATAAGGATTGTATGAGAGACTTTGTCAAATGCTTTGCTGAAGTCAAGATATACTATATCTACAGCATTTCCTTGATCCACCCAATCAGTAATACCATCATAGAAGGAAATTAAATTAGTCTGACATGACTTATTAGTTACAAAACCATGCTGACTCTGTTTAATCACTTCATTCTTATCCAGGTATTGACATACATGTTGTTTAATAATTTGTTCAAAGATCTTTCCTGGTATAGAAGTCAGACTCACCGGCCTATAGTTGCCTGGGTCCACCTTCTTCCCCTTTTTGAAGGGCATAGGCAAGAGGGGGGAATCGATGCAAGGCCAAATTACGCCCCCTCCCCATTGTGGAGGAACCATTTAGCCGAGTAGCGGTCGATTTGATAGGGCCGTTAGCCAAACCCAGTCTGTCCGGGAAAAAGTATATATTGACAGTGGTAGATTATGCCACACGGTATCCAGAGGCGGTTGCGTTACCTAACATACTGGCAGAGACGGTGGCAGGCGCCCTGCTCCAAGTTTTCTCACGGGTTGGATTTCCCCGGGAGATTATCTCAGACCAGGGTACCCAGTTTACAGCAGAGGTGACCAACCAACTGTGGAAGCTGTGCGGCGTAAAGTCCATTAGAAGCGCCCCGTACCACCCGCAAACCAATGGGTTGTGTGAACGCTTTAACGGGACATTAAAACAGCTCATTGGGAATTTTACCAGTACATACAGGGACTGGGAGAAATTCTTGCCACACCTCCTGTTTGCCTATCGGGAGGTGCCCCAAGAATCCACGGGGTTCTCCCCGTTCGAGCTGGTGTACGGGAGACGGGTAAGGGGACCCCTAGACTTAGTGCTGGAACACTGGGAAGGGGAGGGCCTCATAGAAGGGGTACCTATTGTACCCTATGTGCTGGAATTCCGGGACCGCCTACAGGAGCTGACTCAGGCTGTACTTGAGAACATGCAGGCGACCCAGCGGCGCCAGCGCATATGGTACGATCGGAGGGCCAGAGAGCGCACCTTGGAAACAGGACAGAAGGTCCTGGTGTTAGAGCCCACTAAGCAGAATAAGTTCCAAGCTGCATGGCAGGGGCCCTACCAGGTAGTGGGGAAAATAGCCGACACAACCTATAATGTCGCCGATTGTGACGACCCCAGGGTTATCCGCATGTTCCACGTGAATATGCTGAAGCCCTACCGGGAGCGCCCTAAAGAGGTAGTTGTCATCTGTGCACCTGAAGCAGAGGATTTAGCCAGACTTCCCTTGCCGGATGTCTTAGGGGAAAGGACTCAGTCTAAAACATGGGACCAGGTACACTTGGGTGAAGACCTAGGCCCCCGGGAGAGACAGCAGGCGGAGGCGTTGTTGAGGCTGCGACAGAGGATGTTTTCAGAGAGACCGGGGTACACTCGCCTGGCACAACACAAGGTTGAGACCCAGGATCAGACCCCCCTGCGACAAAACCCCTTCCGCGTCCCTGAGTCTGTACGAGAGGGGATGCGACAAGAGATACAAGAGATGCTTCGTTTAGGGGTCATTGATGAGTCAGATAGTCCCTGGGCATCCCCCGTAGTGTTAGTGCCCAAGAAGGATGGGACTACACGGTTTTGTGTAGACTATCATAAGCTCAATGAGAAAACGGTGACGGATGCATACCCCATGCCGCGTGTGGATGAGTTGTTAGACCGGCTGGTGGGGGCAAAGTATTTGACCACCATCGATCTATGCAAAGGCTACTGGCAGATTCCCCTTTGTCCTGACGCTATTCCCAAGACGGCATTTGTCACCCTGTTCGGCTTTTTCCAGTTTCGACTTATGCCATTCGGGATGAAGAATGCCTCGGCGACCTTCCAAAGGCTGGCTGACCGGCTTCTGGATGGTCTCCAGGACTATGCTTGTGCCTACCTGGATGACATCGCCATCTACAGTGCAACATGGGAAGAGCATCTAAATCACCTAGAAACAGTATTGGACAGGATCCACCAGGCCGGAATCACCCTGAACCCAAACAAGTGTCACGTAGGCAAAGCAGAGGTTCAGTATTTAGGGCATTGGGTGGGAAGTGGGAAACAGCGACCAGAACCAGCCAAGATTGAGGCCATAGCCAAATGGCCCATGCCACGCACTAAAACCGAGGTCATGGCGTTTTTAGGGACAGCGGGGTATTACAGGAAATTCGTTGCCAATTACAGCAGCGTAGCCAAGCCCCTCACTGATTTGACTCGTAAGAACCAACCCCACCAGGTAACCTGGACCTCAGAGTGTGAGGAAGCCTTCCGCCAACTAAAGGACGCCCTCACCAATACCCTTGTATTGGCCGCACCCGATCCAACTAAACGTTTCCTTGTTCATACAGATGCTTCTTTGTTTGGATTGGGGGCAGTACTGAACCAAGTCGGGCCGGACGCCAAGAATACCCGGTAGCTTACCTGAGTCTGAAACTACTGCCCTGTGAAGTAAGCTATGCGGCCATCGAGAAGGAGTGCCTGGCGGTAGTATGGGCACTCAAGAAGTTGCAACCATATTTGTATGGACGACAGTTTTCCCTCCCAACGGACCATAATCCCCTAGTCTGGCTTAATCGGGTCTCTGGAGACAACGCCAGATTGCTGCGGTGGAGTTTAGCCCTACAACCTCTGGACTTCACCATCCACTACAGACCCGGCAAACAAAATGGTAATGCCGATGGACTAAGTCGACAAACGGAACTTGTACCAACCCCATAAACTTCGGTCATCCCCAAACCGATCCGTTGAGGATCAGACTGTGTATGCCGATCGCGTCGCTGAAAAGGGGAGCCGTGTTACAGAACCACTCAGCACCCAGAATATGTTGTGCAGTTATATGTATGTATAATAGGTTCCACGTGAGATGCATGTCCCTAATGTATCATCAGTGTCCGCTCTCCCCCACCTTTGTAATTCCCACAGTAAACCTCCGCAGGCTCCGGCCACCTGCGGCTTTTGTAATGCATGTCTGGCCTGACGCTTGTCTATTGGCCGGCCCTCTGTATCTGTGTGATATATTCTGTGTCCTGTGAGTAACGTGTTGTCAGACTGGAAATACATGGAGAAGCAGTGATCTTTTATATGCGCCCATGCACTCAGAGGAATTCCAGCCAGCGTCATTCATTCAGACTCCAGGTAACGCAGAGCGGACCTCCGAAAATACAGGGTGGTACTGAAAGAGGTACCCCAGCTTGGAAGACCCCTTTACAGCCCGCTCCTCACTATGGCCTCCAGGAAAATGGACTATGCAGCCCCCACTCTCCACATACAGTAAATATGGCCCCTGCATTACACACCTTCTCAGGGGCCAGGAGCCCTCTCCTCACTGTGGCCTCCAGGACAGCGGACCATGTGGCCCCCACTCTCCGCATACAGTAAATGTGGCCCCTGCATTACACACCTTCTCAGGTGCCCGGAGCCCTCTCCTCACTATGGCCTCCATTACAGCGGACCATGTGGCCCCCACTCTCCGCATACAGTAAATGTGGCCCCTGCATTACACACCTTCTCAGGGGCCCGGAGCCCTCTCCTCACTATGGCCTCCAGGACAGCGGACCATGTGGCCCCCACTCTCCGCATACAGTAAATGTGGCCCCTGCATTACACACCTTCTCAGGGGCCCGGAGCCCTCTCCTCACTATGGCCTCCAGGACACAGGACCATGCAGCTCCCACTCTCCACATACAGTAAATGTGGCCCCTGCATTACACACCTTCTCAGGGGCCCGGAGCCCTCTCCTCACTATGGCCTCCATTACAGCGGACCATGCGGCCCCCACTCTCCGCATACAGTAAATGTGGCCCCTGCATTACACACCTTCTCAGGGGCCCGGAGCCCTCTCCTCACTATGGCCTCCAGGACAGCGGACCATGCGGCCCCCACTCTCCACATACAGTAAATGTGGCCCCTGCATTACACACCTTCTCAGGGGCCCGGAGCCCTCTCCTCACTATGGCCTCCAGGAAAGCAGACCATGCGGCCCCCACTCTCCACATACAGTAAATGTGGCCCCTGCATTACACACCTTCTCAGGGGCCCGGAGCCCTCTCCTCACTATGGCCTCCAGGAAAGCAGACCATGCGGCCCCCACTCTCCACATACAGTAAATGTGGCCCCTGCATTACACACCTTCTCAGGGGCCCGGAGCCCTCTCCTCACTATGGCCTCCAGGACAGCGGACCATGCGGCCCCCACTCTCCGCATACAGTAAATGTGGCCCCTGCATTACACACCTTCTCAGGGGCCCGGAGCCCTCTCCTCACTATGGCCTCCAGGACAGCGGACCATGCGGCCCCCACTCTCCGCATACAGTAAATGTGGCCCCTGCATTACACACCTTCTCAGGGGCCCGGAGCCCTCTCCTCACTATGGCCTCCAGGACGGCGGACCATGCGGCCCCCACTCTCCACATACAGTAAATGTGGCCCCTGCATTACACACCTTCTCAGGGGCCAGGAGCCCTCTCCTCACTATGGCCTCCAGGACAGCGGACCATGCGGCCCCCACTCTCCGCATACAGTAAATGTGGCCCCTGCATTACACACCTTCTCAGGGGCCCGGAGCCGTCTCCTCACTATGGCCTCCAGGACAGCGGACCATGCGGCCCCCACTCTCCGCATACAGTAAATATGGCCCCTGCATTACACACCTTCTCAGGGGCCCGGAGCCCTCTCCTCACTATGGCCTCCATTACAGCGGACCATGTGGCCCCCACTCTCCGCATACAGTAAATGTGGCCCCTGCATTACACACCTTCTCAGGGGCCCGGAGCCCTCTCCTCACTATGGCCTCCATTACAGCGGACCATGCGGCCCCCACTCTCCACATACAGTAAATGTGGCCCCTGCATTACACATCTTCTCAGGGGCCCGGAGCCCTCTCCTCACTATGGCCTCCAGGACAGCGGACCATGCGGCCCCCACTCTCCACATACAGTAAATGTGGCCCCTGCATTACACACCTTCTCAGGGGCCCGGAGCCCTCTCCTCACTATGGCCTCCAGGACGGCGGACCATGCGGCCCCCACTCTCCGCATACAGTAAATGTGGCCCCTGCGTTACACACCTTCTCAGGGGCCCGGAGCCCTCTCCTCACTATGGCCTCCAGGACAGCGGACCATGCGGCCCCCACTCTCCACATACAGTAAATGTGGCCCCTGCATTACACACCTTCTCAGGGGCCTGGAGCCCTCTCCTCACTATGGCCTCCAGGACAGCGGACCATGCGGCCCCCACTCTCCACATACAGTAAATGTGGCCCCTGCATTACACACCTTCTCAGGGGCCCGGAGCCCTCTCCTCACTATGGCCTCCATTACAGCGGACCATGTGGCCCCCACTCTCCACATACAGTAAATGTGGCCCCTGCATTACACACCTTCTCAGGGGCCAGGAGCCCTCTCCTCACTATGGCCTCCAGGACAGCGGACCATGTGGCCCCCACTCTCCACATACAGTAAATATGGCCCCTGCATTACACACCTTCTCAGGGGCCCGGAGCCCTCTCCTCACTATGGCCTCCAGAACAGAGGACCATGCGGCCCCCACTCTCCGCATACAGTAAATGTGGCCCCTGCATTACACACCTTCTCAGGGGCCCAGAGCCCTCTCCTCACTATGGCCTCCAGGACAGCGGACCATGCGGCCCCCACTCTCCACATACATTAAATATGGCCCCTGCATTACACACCTTCTCAGGGGCCCGGAGCCCTCTCCTCACTATGGCCTCCAGGACAGCAGACCATGTGGCCCCCACTCTCCACATACAGTAAATGTGGCCCCTGCATTACACACCTTCTCAGGGGCCCGGAGCCCTCTCCTCACTATGGCCTCCATTACAGCGGACCATGCGGCCCCCACTCTCCACATACAGTAAATGTGGCCCCTGCATTACACACCTTCTCAGGGGCCCGGAGCCCTCTCCTCACTATGGCTTCCAGGACAGCGGACCATGTGGCCCCCACTCTCCACATACAGTAAATGTGGCCCCTGCATTACACACCTTCTCAGGGGCCCGGAGCCCTCTCCTCACTATGGCCTCCAGGAAGGCGGACCATGCGGCCCCCACTCTCCACATACAGTAAATATGGCCCCTGCATTACACACCTTCTCAGGGGCCCGGAGCCCTCTCCTCACTATGGCCTCCAGGACAGCGGACCATGCGGCCCCCACTCTCCACATACAGTAAATGTGGCCCCTGCATTACACACCTTCTCAGGGGCCCGGAGCCCTCTCCTCACTATGGCCTCCATTACAGCGGACCATGTGGCCCCCACTCTCCGCATACAGTAAATGTGGCCCCTGCATTACACACCTTCTCAGGGGCCCGGAGCCCTCTCCTCACTATGGCCTCCAGGACAGCGGACCATGTGGCCCCCACTCTCCACATACAGTAAATATGGCCCCTGCATTACACACCTTCTCAGGGGCCCGGAGCCCTCTCCTCACTATGGCCTCCAGAACAGAGGACCATGCGGCCCCCACTCTCCGCATACAGTAAATGTGGCCCCTGCATTACACACCTTCTCAGGGGCCCAGAGCCCTCTCCTCACTATGGCCTCCAGGACAGCGGACCATGCGGCCCCCACTCTCCACATACATTAAATATGGCCCCTGCATTACACACCTTCTCAGGGGCCCGGAGCCCTCTCCTCACTATGGCCTCCAGGACAGCGGACCATGCGGCCCCCACTCTCCACATACAGTAAATGTGGCCCCTGCATTACACACCTTCTCAGGGGCCCGGAGCCCTCACCTCACTATGGCCTCCATTACAGCGGACCATGTGGCCCCCACTCTCCGCATACAGTAAATGTGGCCCCTGCATTACACACCTTCTCAGGGGCCCGGAGCCCTCTCCTCACTATGGCCTCCAGAACAGAGGACCATGCGGCCCCCACTCTCCGCATACAGTAAATGTGGCCCCTGCATTACACACCTTCTCAGGGGCCCAGAGCCCTCTCCTCACTATGGCCTCCAGGACAGCGGACCATGCGGCCCCCACTCTCCACATACATTAAATATGGCCCCTGCATTACACACCTTCTCAGGGGCCCGGAGCCCTCTCCTCACTATGGCCTCCAGGACAGCGGACCATGCGGCCCCCACTCTCCACATACAGTAAATGTGGCCCCTGCATTACACACCTTCTCAGGGGCCCGGAGCCCTCTCCTCACTATGGCCTCCAGGACAGCGGACCATGCGGCCCCCACTCTCCACATACAGTAAATGTGGCCCCTGCATTACACACCTTCTCAGGGGCCCGGAGCCCTCTCCTCACTATGGCCTCCAGAACAGAGGACCATGCGGCCCCCACTCTCCGCATACAGTAAATGTGGCCCCTGCATTACACACCTTCTCAGGGGCCCAGAGCCCTCTCCTCACTATGGCCTCCAGGACAGCGGACCATGCGGCCCCCACTCTCCGCATACAGTAAATGTGGCCCCTGCATTACACACCTTCTCAGGGGCCCGGAGCCCTCTCCTCACTATGGCCTCCAGGACAGCGGACCATGCGGCCCCCACTCTCCACATACAGTAAATGTGGCCCCTGCATTACACACCTTCTCAGGGGCCCAGAGCCCTCTCCTCACTATGGCCTCCATTACAGCGGACCATGTGGCCCCCACTCTCCGCATACAGTAAATGTGGCCCCTGCATTACACACCTTCTCAGGGGCCCGGAGCCCTCTCCTCACTATGGCCTCCAGGACAGCGGACCATGCGGCCCCCACTCTCCACATACAGTAAATGTGGCCCCTGCATTACACACCTTCTCAGGGGCCCGGAGCCCTCTCCTCACTATGGCCTCCAGAACAGAGGACCATGCGGCCCCCACTCTCCGCATACAGTAAATGTGGCCCCTGCATTACACACCTTCTCAGGGGCCCAGAGCCCTCTCCTCACTATGGCCTCCAGGACAGCGGACCATGCGGCCCCCACTCTCCACATACATTAAATATGGCCCCTGCATTACACACCTTCTCAGGGGCCCGGAGCCCTCTCCTCACTATGGCCTCCAGGACAGCGGACCATGCGGCCCCCACTCTCCACATACAGTAAATGTGGCCCCTGCATTACACACCTTCTCAGGGGCCCGGAGCCGTCTCCTCACTATGGCCTCCAGGACGGCGGACCATGCGGCCCCCACTCTCCGCATACAGTAAATGTGGCCCCTGCATTACACACCTTCTCAGGGGCCCGGAGCCCTCTCCTCACTATGGCCTCCAGGACAGCAGACCATGCGGCCCCCACTCTCCACATACAGTAAATGTGGCCCCTGCATTACACACCTTCTCAGGGGCCCGGAGCCCTCACCTCACTATGGCCTCCATTACAGCGGACCATGTGGCCCCCACTCTCCGCATACAGTAAATGTGGCCCCTGCATTACACACCTTCTCAGGGGCCCGGAGCCCTCTCCTCACTATGGCCTCCAGGACAGCGGACCATGCGGCCCCCACTCTCCACATACAGTAAATGTGGCCCCTGCATTACACACCTTCTCAGGGGCCCGGAGCCCTCTCCTCACTATGGCCTCCAGGACAGCGGACCATGTGGCCCCCACTCTCCACATACAGTAAATGTGGTCCCTGCATTACACACCTCAGGGGCCCGGAGCCCTCTCCTCACTATGGCCTCCAGGACAGCGGACCATGCGGCCCCCACTCTCCACATACAGTAAATGTGGCCCCTGCATTACACACCTTCTCAGGGGCCCGGAGCCCTCTCCTCACTATGGCCTCCAGGACAGCGGACCATGCGGCCCCCACTCTCCGCATACAGTAAATGTGGTCCCTGCATTACACACCTCAGGGGCCCGGAGCCCTCTCCTCACTATGGCCTCCAGGACAGCGGACCATGTGGCCCCCACTCTGCACATACAGTAAATGTGGCCCCTGCATTACACACCTTCTCAGGGGCCCGGAGCCCTCTCCTCACTATGGCCTCCATTACAGCGGACCATGCGGCCCCCACTCTCCACATACAGTAAATGTGGCCCCTGCATTACACACCTTCTCAGGGGCCCGGAGCCCTCTCCTCACTATGGCCTCCAGGACAGCAGACCATGTGGCCCCCACTCTCCACATACAGTAAATGTGGCCCCTGCATTACACACCTTCTCAGGGGCCCGGAGCCCTCTCCTCACTATGGCCTCCATTACAGCGGACCATGCGGCCCCCACTCTCCACATACAGTAAATGTGGCCCCTGCATTACACACCTTCTCAGGGGCCCGGAGCCCTCTCCTCACTATGGCCTCCAGGACAGCGGACCATGTGGCCCCCACTCTCCACATACAGTAAATGTGGCCCCTGCGTTACACACCTTCTCAGGGGCCCAGAGCCCTCTCCTCACTATGGCCTCCAGGACAGCAGACCATGTGGCCCCCACTCTCCACATACAGTAAATGTGGCCCCTGCATTACACACCTTCTCAGGGGCCCGGAGCCCTCTCCTCACTATGGCCTCCATTACAGCGGACCATGCGGCCCCCACTCTCCACATACAGTAAATGTGGCCCCTGCATTACACACCTTCTCAGGGGCCCGGAGCCCTCTCCTCACTATGGCCTCCAGGACAGCGGACCATGTGGCCCCCACTCTCCACATACAGTAAATGTGGCCCCTGCGTTACACACCTTCTCAGGGGCCCAGAGCCCTCTCCTCACTATGGCCTCCAGGACAGCGGACCATGCGGCCCCCACTCTCCGCATACAGTAAATGTGGCCCCTGCATTACACACCTTCTCAGGGGCCCGGAGCCCTCTCCTCACTATGGCCTCCAGGACAGCGGACCATGCGGCCCCCACTCTCCACATACAGTAAATGTGGCCCCTGCATTACACACCTTCTCAGGGGCCCGGAGCCCTCTCCTCACTATGGCCTCCAGGACAGCGGACCATGTGGCCCCCACTCTCCACATACAGTAAATGTGGCCCCTGCATTACACACCTTCTCAGGGGCCCGGAGCCCTCTCCTCACTATGGCCTCCAGGACAGCGGACCATGTGGCCCCCACTCTCCGCATACAGTAAATGTGGCCCCTGCATTACACACCTTCTCAGGGGCCCGGAGCCCTCTCCTCACTATGGCCTCCAGGACAGCGGACCATGCGGCCCCCACTCTCCACATACAGTAAATGTGGCCCCTGCATTACACACCTTCTCAGGGGCCCGGAGCCCTCTCCTCACTATGGCCTCCATTACAGCGGACCATGTGGCCCCCACTCTCCACATACAGTAAATGTGGCCCCTGCATTACACACCTTCTCAGGGGCCCGGAGCCCTCTCCTCACTATGGCCTCCAGGACAGCGGACCATGTGGCCCCCACTCTCCACATACAGTAAATGTGGCCCCTGCATTACACACCTTCTCAGGGGCCCGGAGCCCTCTCCTCACTATGGCCTCCAGGACAGCGGACCATGTGGCCCCCACTCTCCACATACAGTAAATGTGGCCCCTGCGTTACACACCTTCTCAGGGGCCCGGAGCCCTCTCCTCACTATGGCCTCCAGGACAGCGGACCATGTGGCCCCCACTCTCCACATACAGTAAATGTGGCCCCTGCGTTACACACCTTCTCAGGGGCCCGGAGCCCTCTCCTCACTATGGCCTCCAGTGTGGAGTCTTCATGCTCCAATTTCCAAACTGATCCTCCAATAACAGGAAATCCCAATCCCAAGGTCCAGTCTCCGGCCAGCTATGACCTGGAGCCATTAACCCTGTCACTCTCAGCCCATGCGCTGCCTCAGGGACTAATTGTCGTTTCTACACCTGGTCCACAGTCATCTCCTGCAGCAGGAGGGTCACCCAGAGGGTCTGTGGGGGCTCAGCGCGGTCACACTGACTTATTCCTGTGTTTTAGGCCCAGGGTTCTCGTGTTTATCTGCACACCCTGGTGCCCGGATCTTCACATGATCCACGATGTCAGGGTGGAAGGGGCAGATGAGCGGGGTGAGGGCAGCGCATCGTGCGCAAGTAGAAACACATCATGCATTTTTGCATGCGTTTGCGTTTTGGATGTACATTCGTTCTCTAGGTGTTATAGTGTCTACATATATTTACTCATAAAACGCTTGCGAACGCAAACACAGGCATGCGCATGCCTGCGTTCCCATAGACTGTAATGCGTTGCTGCGTTCCCATAGACTGTAATGCATTGCTGCGTTCCCATAGACTGTAATGCGTTGTTGCGTTCCCATAGACTGTAATGCGCATGCCTGCGTTCCCATAGACTGTAATGCATTGCTGCGTTCCCATAGACTGTAATGCGTTGCTGCGTTCCCATAGACTGTAATGCGTTGTTGCGTTCCCATAGACTGTAATGCGTTGTTGCGTTCCCATAGACTGTAATGTGCATGCCTGCGTTCCCATAGACTGTAATGCGTTGCTGCGTTCCCATAGACTGTAATGCGTTGCTGCGTTCCCATAGACTGTAATGCGTTGTTGCGTTCCCATAGACTGTAATGCATTGCTGCGTTCCCATAGACTGTAATGCGTTGCTGCGTTCCCATAGACTGTAATGCGTTGCTGCGTTCCCATAGACTGTAATGCGTTGCTGCGTTCCCATAGACTGTAATGCGTTGTTGCGTTCCCATAGACTGTAATGCGCATGCCTGCGTTCCCATAGACTGTAATGCGTTGCTGCGTTCCCATAGACTGTAATGCGTTGCTGCGTTCCCATAGACTGTAATGCGTTGCTGCGTTCCCATAGACTGTAATGCGTTGTTGCGTTCCCATAGACTGTAATGCGTTGTTGCGTTCCCATAGACTGTAATGCGCATGCCTGCGTTCCCATAGACTGTAATGCGTTGCTGCGTTCCCATAGACTGTAATGCGTTGCTGCGTTCCCATAGACTGTAATGCGTTGTTGCGTTCCCATAGACTGTAATGCGTTGTTATGACACATTCCGTGCGTAAGTGAACGCATGCATTTTTTTACGCCTATGGCGGACCCAAAAATGCAACAGGTTGCGTCTAGCGCGTCTAGACGCACACCTTGAAATATGCAGGCGCACGAAAACGCAGACGAATGAATGCAAACACAAGACCATGCTCTCGCCATGTTAAACATAGGTACGCATGTCGCATGCGCACGATGCGCTGCGCACAAAAATGCTAATGTGAAACCAGCCTAAGGTGAGTGCAGCGCTGGATCGGGAGCATGCACATGAGCGGGGTGAGTGCATCACAGAATCGGCAGCATGCAGATGAGCGGGGTGAGGGAAGCGCAGGATCGGCAGCGTGCAGATGAGCAGGGTGAGTGCAGTGTAGGATCGGCAGCATGCAGATGAGCGGGGTGAGGGAAGCGCAGGATCGGCAGTGTGCAGATGAGCGGGGTGAGTGCAGTGTAGGATCGGCAGCATGCAGATGAGCGGGGTGAGTGCAGTGTAGGATCGGCAGCATGCAGATGAGCAGGGTGAGTGCAGCACAGAATAGGCAGTGTGCAGGTGAGCGGGGTGAGTGCAGTGTAGGATCGGCAGCATGCAGATGAGCGGGGTGAGTGCAGTGTAGGATCGGCAGCGTGCAGATGAGCAGGGTGAGTGCAGTGTAGGATCGGCAGCATGCAGATGAGCAGGGTGAGTGCAGCACAGAATCGGCAGTGTGCAGATGGGCAGGGTGAGTGCAGTGTAGGATTGGCAGCATGCAGATGAGCAGGGTGAGTGCAGTGTAGGATCGGCAGCATGCAGATGAGCAGGGTGAGTGCAGCACAGAATCGGCAGTGTGCAGATGGGCAGGGTGAGTGCAGTGTAGGATTGGCAGCATGCAGATGAGCAGGGTGAGTGCAGTGTAGGATCGGCAGCGTGCAGATGAGCAGGGTGAGTGCAGTGTAGGATCGGCAGCGTGCAGATGAGCAGGGTGAGTGCAGCACAAAATCGGCAGTGTGCAGATGGGCAGGGTGAGTGCAGTGTAGGATCGGCAGTGTGCAGATGAGCAGGGTGAGTGCAGCACAGAATCAGCAGTGTGCAGATGGGCGGGGTGAGTGAAGTGTAGGATTGGCAGCATGCAGATGAGCGGGGTGAGTTCAGTGTAGGATCGGAAGCGTGCAGATGAGCAGGGTGAGTGCAGCACAGAATCGGCAGTGTGCAGATGAGCAGGGTGAGTGCAGTGTAGGATCGGCAGTGTGCAGATGAGCAGGGTGAGTGCAGCACAGAATCAGCAGTGTGCAGATGGGCGGGGTGAGTGAAGTGTAGGATTGGCAGCATGCAGATGAGCGAGGTGAGTGCAGTGTAGGATCGGCAGCGTGCAGATGAGCAGGGTGAGTGCAGCACAGAATCGGCAGTGTGCAGATGGGCAGGGTGAGTGCAGTGTAGGATTGGCAGCATGCAGATGAGCAGGGTGAGTGCAGCACAGAATCGGCAGCATGCAGATGAGCAGGGTGAGTGCAGTGTAGGATTGGCAGCATGCAGATGTGCAGGGTGAGTGCAGCACAGAATCGGCAGCGTGTAGATGAGCAGGGTGAGTGCAGTGTAGGATTGGCAGCATGCAGATGAGCGGGGTGAGTGCAGTGTAGGATCGGCAGCGTGCAGATGAGCAGGGTGAGTGAAGTGTAGGATTGGCAGCATGCAGATGAGCGGGGTGAGTGCAGCACAGGATCGGCAGCGTGTAGATGAGCAGGGTGAGTGCAGTGTAGGATTGGCAGCATGCAGATGGGCGGGGTCAGTGCAACGCCGGATCGGCAGCGTGCAAATAAGCAGGGTGAATGCAGTGTAGGATCGGCAGCGTGCAGATGAGTGGGGTGAGTGCAGCTCAGGATCGGCAGCATTCTGATGAGCTGTGTGAGTGCAGCACAGGATCGGCAGCATGCAGATGAGCGGGATGAGTGTAGCGCAGGATAGGCAGCATGCAGATGAGCGAGGTCAGTGCAGTGCAGGATAGGCAGCGTGCAGATGAGCGGGGTGATTGCAGTGCAGGAGCGGCAGTGTGCAGGTGAGCGGGGTGAGTGCAGCTCATGATCGGAAGCATGCAGATAAGCAAGGTGAGTGCAGCCCTGGATCGGGAGCGTGCAGATGAGCTGGATGAGTGCAGCACAGGATTGGCAGCGTGCAGATGAGCGGGGTGAGGGAAGCACAGGATCGGCAGTGTGCAGATGAGTGAAGTGAGTGCAGCACAGGATCGGCAGCGTGCAGATAAGTGAGGTGAGTGTTGCGCCAGATCGGGAGCATGCAGATGAGTGAGGTGAGTGTAGCGCAGGATTGGCAGCATGCAGATGAGTGAGGTGAGTGTAGCGCAAGATCGGCAGTGTGCAGATGAGTGAAGTGAGTGCAGCACAAGATCGGCAGCGTGCAGATGAGTGAGGTGAGTGTAGCGCAGGATTGGCAGCATGCAGATGAGTGAAGTGAGTGCAGCACAGGATCGGCAGCGTGCAGATGAGTGAGGTGAGTGTAGCGCAGGATTGGCAGCATGCAGATGAGTGAAGTGAGTGCAGCACAGGATCAGCAGCGTGCATATGAGCGAAGTGAGTGTAGCGCAGGAGAGGCAGCGTGCAGATGAGTGAGGTGAGTGTAGCGCAAGATCGGCAGTGTGCAGATGAGTGAAGTGAGTGCAGCACAGGATCGGCAGCGTGCATATGAGCGAAGTGAGTGTGCTGTTCCATCTAAGGTTTTGATAGTATGCTTATATAATTGTGTTATGTTACCATTCTTTGTGATCAGTCTTACATTTGCTCTGCTGCCACCTACTGTCCTTTTCTGTATAGCAGGCGGCAGCTAATTAATTCTAGTACATGCCTCCCACTTCCAGGTCAGGTGATTCCTTCTCTTCCTGCCAGTGGCCATCACTAGTTTCATTTTCTCCTGGGAGAGACATGCTTACCAAGCTATGGAAGGCATCAGTTTTTTGACCACACACACAATTTGGTGAATCATCTTGTTACCACCTCGGTTGTTACATCTGCATTTCTGGAGAAGTACTGCATTACCAATCATACGCTGTATGTCCAGATCTCCAATAAACAAGTCTAGACTTCGCAATATCTGGTGTGTATCATCTCTCCGGACGCATGAACAGCAAAACAGCAACAATGGTCCTGTCTGCTCTGCATCGAGGAAACGGAAGGTAGGAATCTCTCCCAGCCCCCCTCAACTACACCTCCATTCGCCTCATGTGGGGACAGAACAGTCAAAAAACTGCCTTGAAGCCCGGCAAAAAATCACCCTTAGATCCTAACCCGTCTGCCCGCTCACATACTGCAGCCCTGCTCTGCTAAAAAACTCTGCAGCATCACCCCAGACCGCATTGTGCATAGAGACTGTCTGTATATTATACGACATCGCTGCAGATTGTCGGACTGCAAAACCCCACAATTCTCTAAAAACACTTTGGGGATCTCGTCAGGACGTCTTAACTAAGCTGCACTGCGATTTCCAGCCCCCAATTCAAAAGTTCAGTTTCTTAAAGAGACAGTGCACCTTAAATCAAAATGGCCGAAAAAGACCCTGCACAGTCTCCCACTGCTGAAACAGAGCAAATACTACCCGATACTGTCCATTATGAAGAAGGGGAAACAGAGCCAGCTTCAGAAACAGACCAAGACTCATGACCAAGACGCTCTGTAACAACCATAAAGGCTGTCGAAAACTATCACAGTACAAAGGATGAGTTCAATGACAACCTGGACGACCTATGGAAACGAGTCACCTCCCTCATGTCAAGCATCCAACGCCACAAAAATGATGCAGCGAGTCTACAGGACACTATAAAGCGGCTAGACACGGCCAACGGAAGATACAAGAGACTGTCCGCAAGGTACGCCGCCTTCCTAAAAGACTCTAATATTGATGAAACCTCATCAGAGTTAAGCAAAGTGGATTCCACAGAAAGAGAAAGGGACGCCGCTGTGCTAGACGCCAAGGATAAAGCGAGCTGGTATCGCTTATCTGCAAGCTGGATCTCACAGGTCAGGCTCATCCAGACACTCTGCTCGGTCATACAAATCATCCTGCTCAAGAATTTCAGCCCTCAGCGACAGAATCCTAGAGGCCCGTTTAAACGCAGAGCGATCCAAACTTAGACGCTCCTACACAAAAAAGGAAACAGAAGCAGAGGCAGAAGCCAAGAAAGCAGAAGCAGAGGCCCAAGCAAAGATCCTTCAAACAGAAGCAGAGGCTCGTGCAAAGATTCTTCAAATAGAAATGGAGGAAAAAATCGCATTAGCTGAAGTAAAAATACTCGAGCAAGCATTGAAGCAAACCCTCGACCCGATTTGCCTACCACCACTGGAAGAAGAGGACCCAGCTGTCCATACCACTGATTACGTGCAGAAACAGATCTCTGCAGCACACACCTTCAGCAACGTTCAACCCAACAATGTGGAAACGTCCAAGTCAGCCCAACTTACGTTGCCAGTGTTACCCACAGCATCTGCAGAGACCCAAGACCAGCGCCATAATGTGTCCCCTCAGGCGCAGCAATCATCACAAGACGACCACAAGACGCACTCCAGTCCATCTCCACAGTTCAAGCCGCAGTCATCAAAATCTCCAGAGGTTAAACAGCAGCTCAACCCTGCAGCAACTTCATTCTTCCCGGGAACAATTCACCCTTCCATGCCACACAGCTTATACGCCCGAGAGGCAACACAAGCTAACATGGTAACAAGGAGTGAAGGATCGGATATGCCCGAGTTAGCTTAGGTTTATGGTGAGCAAAGATCTAATCAGTACCAGCCTCTCAAAGTTTGACGACTGTGCAGAGAACTACAGAGCCTGGAAAGCAACCTTCAAGGCCACCATTGCTGACCTCAACCTATCTGCAGAACAGAAGCTTGACCTCATGGTAAAATGGTTGGGTCCTGAATCCACAAACCGTATCAAGAATCTTCGGACTGTCTGCGTGGGGCAAGCTGAAGCAGGTCTCGCTGCTGCCTGGCTGAGACTCGAAAGAACCTACGGCAGCGCTGAAGTCATAGAAAAGTCCCTATTCAAGAGACTGCAGAACGTTCCAAGGATCAACCTTAAGGAAGCCCACAAGCTTCTGGACTTAAGCGACCTGCTTATGGAACTGGAACTCGCAAAAAGAGACCCTTGTCTGTCTGGATTGTGCTACCTGGACACTGCCCATGGGGTGAACCCAATCATCTCAAAGCTGCCACATAGTCTGCAAGAGAAGTGGGCAGTGTGTGTTTCCAGGTACAAAAGGCCACATGATGTCACCTTTCCTCCGTTCAATCAGTTCTGCAAGTTTGTCGACGAACAGGCCCAAATGAGGAATCACCCTAGCCTAGACGTCCTGGAGTCTAACACTGCAGCTCCAGCAACACCGTCATCAAGGTATGAAAGCGTCTCACATAGACGCAAGGACTTGAGGAGCAGTGTAAGTGTCAGAAGGACTAACCTGCCACCACCTGCAGTAACTGCCGATAAACAGTACACTATTCCATCGAGAGATAAGTCTTTCAATCGTGAGTGTCCCATTCACAAAAAAACACACTCACTGAATAAATGTAGAGGCTTCAGGTCCAAAACCATGCATAGAATCATAGAATCGTAGAGTTGGAAGGGACCTCCTGGGCCATCTGGTCCAACCCCCTGCTCAAAGCAGGATTCACTAAATCATCCCAGTCAGATGTCTGTCCAGCCTCTGTTTGAAGACTTCCATTGAAGGAGAACTTACCACTTCTCGTGGCAGCCTGTTCCACTCATTGATCACTCTAACTGTCAAAAAGTTTTTTCTAATATCTAATCTGTGCCTCCTCCCATTCAGTTTCATCCCATTGCTTCTAGTCTTTCCTCGTGCAAATGAGAATAAAGTTGATCCTTCTAAAATGTGACAGCCCTTTAGATATTTGTAGACAGCTATTAAGTCTCCTCTCAGTCTTCTCTTTTGCAAACTAAACATTCCCAAATCCTGCAACCTTTCCTCATAAGACAGGGTTTGCAGACCGGTCACCATTCTGGTCGCTCTTTTCTGAACTTGCTCCAGTTTGTTGATGTCTTTTTTAAAATGTGGTGCCCAAAACTGGACACAATATTCCAGATGAGGTCTGACCAAAGAGAAGTAGAGGGAAATAATGACTTCACGTGATCTAGACTGTATGCTTCTGTTAATACATCCTAGAATTGCATTTGCCTTTTTTGCTGCTGCATCACACTGTTGACTCATATTCAGTCTGTGATCTATTAGTATACCCAAGTCTTTTTCACATGTGCTGTCACTTAGCCCTATTCCTCCCATTCTATATCTGCTTTTTTCATTTTTATTGCCCAGATGTAGTACTTTGCATTTCTCCCTGTTAAAAACCATTCTGTTAGTTGCTGCCCACTTCTCCAGTTTATTTATAACTTTTTGAATCCTCTCTCTCTTCTCTAGTATTAGCTATCCCTCCTAGCTTTGTGTCATCAGCAAATTTAATCAGTTTACCCTCAATTCCTTCATCTAAATCGTTGATAAAGATGTTGAACAATACAGGGCCCAGGACAGAGCCCTGTGGTACCCCACTTGAGACATTCTTCCAACTGGATGTGCAGCCATTTACGACCACTCTTTGGGTCCGATCACTAAGCCAGTTATGAATCCACCTAACAGTTGCCTTGTCCATTCCATACTTAGTCATTTTTTCAATAAGGATTGTATGAGAGACTTTGTCAAATGCTTTGCTGAAGTCAAGATATACTATATCTACAGCATTTCCTTGATCCACCCAATCAGTGATACCGTCATAGAAGGAAATTAAGTTAGTCTGACATGACTTATTAGTTACAAACCCATGCTGGCTCTGTTTAATCACTTCATTCTTATCCAGGTATTGACATACATGTTGTTTAATAATTTGTTCAAAGATCTTTCCTGGTATAGAAGTCAGACTCACCGGCATATAGTTGCCTGGGTCCACCTTCTTCCCCTTTTTGAAGATAGGAACAACATTTGCTCTTCTCCAGTCTTCTGGCACTTCTCCTGTTCTCCAAGAATTTTCAAAGATTATGGAGAGGGGTTCAAAAATTTCTTCTGCTATCTCCTTCAGTACTCTTGGGTGTAATTCATCTGGACCTGGAGACTTGAATTCATTTAGGTTAGCTAAGTGTTTCCTCACTATCTTTCTGTTTATAGATATCCTGGATTCTTCTATTCCCTTAATAGGACAGTGAAGAACAGTTGATGTTACATTTCCTTTCTGAGAGAAAACAGATGCAAAATAGGAATTTAAAAGTTCAGCCTTCTCAACATCCTGTCTTACCATTTCATCATTTTCACCCTGTAAAAATCCTATAGCATCTTTGACTTTTCTTTTACTTTTGACATATCCCCAAAATCCTTTAATATTGCTTTTGACATCTCTTGCAAGCCTCAATTCATTTTCAGCTTTAGGTAATCTGATTTGTGCCCTGCAGGTTCTGCAGACAGCATTATATTCTTCTTTAGATATGCCTCCCTCTTTCCATTTTATAAACATTTTTTTCTTCCTTTTTAGCATGTGCTTAAGTTCTGTGTTCATCCATCCTGGTTTCCTTAAATGCTTCCTATTCTTCCCTCTTTTCGGAATTGTTAACAACTGTGCTTTGAGAATTTCATTTTTCAAGATTTCCCATCCTTCCTGGACATTTTTGTCTTTAAGGATATCCAGCCATTGGATCCCTCCAATTCTGTTTCTGAATCCCTTAAAATCTGCCTTTCTGAAATCTAACCTTGACGTCTGAGTCTTCACAGGTCTTCCGCCTCTAGTTATCCAAAATTCTAAAATAGCATGGTCGCTACCTCCTAGGGTCCCAGCCACTATTACCTCCTCAACCATTTCCTCCCTGCAGGAGCGCAAGAAAATCCCCAGTGAACTTGGGGTATGTTTCAAGTGCTGCACCTCATTAGAACACATGGCCAAGGACTGTAAATCTGCCATTAAGTGTGAAGAGTGTCATAGTGACAAACACCCATCAGCCTTACATCCAACCTCAGCCACCAGCGATCCAGCAGTCGCAGTTACCTCTAGTCCGGCTACAAGCCATGACGGGGAGCCACAGAATAACGCCAATTCTACCACGGCTGTCTCCTGCTCATGCTCAGAGGTATGTGGGGAGAGCCAAAGTGATAAATGCTGTGCCAGGATATGCCTAATCAGAGTTTATCCAGAAGGACAACCAGAGAAGGCAGTAAAAATGTATGTCATCATTGACGATCAGAGCAATCGATCCCTAGCTGGACCTAAGTTCTTTGAAGCCTTTGGAATCATGGGACCAGCAACACCCTATACTCTGAACACTTGCTCAGGCCGCATAGAGACTAGCGGCAGAAGGGCACAAGGTTTAATTGCGTCTCCTGTCAACGGAGGCGTAGAAATACCCCTACCTACACTAGTCGAATGCGATCAAATACCCGACCAAAGGGATGAGATCCCTACTCCAGAAGCTGCGTTCCACCAACCACACCTAAGGCACCTAGTCAGCGTTATCCCACCTATGGTCACAGATGCTGAAATCCTACTTCTGCTCGGCAGAGACAATTTCAGGATGCATAAGGTCCGCCAGCAGTGTAATGGTCCTGACTATGCCCCCTACACACAGAGACTCGACTTGGGGTGGATAATCATAGGAAATGTGTGCTTGTACCGAACAAGAGTCGATTCCTTTAAGACCTACAGTTGTGGCCAAAAGTATTGACACCCCTGCAATTCTGTCAGATAATACTCAGTTTCTTCCTGAAAATGATTGCAAACATAAATTCTTTGGTATTATTATCTTCATTTAATTTGTCTTAAATGAAAAAACACAAAAAGAATTGTCCTAAAGCCAAATTGGATATAATTCCACACCAAACATAACAAAGAGGGTGGACAAAAGTATTGGCACTGTTCGAAAAATCCTGTGATGCTTCTCTAATTTGTGTAATCAACAGCACCTGTAACTTACCTGTGGCACCTCTCTGTCTGTCTCTGCTCGTCCGTCTCTGTATGTACGCAGAGATGGACGAGCTACTTTCTGCAAACCATGCCCTCATCACTACGAGGTGAAAGAGAAGCCTCCAGATCCCGTACAGCTGCCTGATGTCATTCCTTCTCCCTATGCAGATGACTTGGGAAGATCGGTGTTTCATACAACTAAGGATGACAACAAAGTAGCCCCGTCAATGGAAGACAAGGAATTTGTCAGGATAATGGACAATGAGTTCCTTAAGGACGAGACCAATCACTGGATTTTTCCCCTACCCTTCTGAGCTACCAGGGTAAGACTCCAGAACAATCAGAACAAGCCTTATCCAGATTCAACTCTCTCCAGCGCACACTTAGCAACAAACCGGAGATGAAAGAACACATTGTGATCTTCATGAGCAAGATATTCCGGAATAACTATGCGGAGCCAGCGCCTCCCTTAAAGGAAGACGAGGAGTGCTGGTACCTATCCTCATTCCGAGTATATTACCCACAGAAACCTAAGCAAATTAGAGTTGTCTTAGATTCAAGCGCCAAACATCAAGGTGTATCTCTCAACGATGTCCTCCTCACGGGTCCTAACCTTACAAACAACCTAGTAGGAGTGTTGATGAGGTTCCGGAAAGAGCCCATCACCGCCGACATTGAACAGATGTTCCACTGTTTCATAGAGAGGACCACAGGAATTTCCTCAGGTTCCTATGGTACAAGGACAATGATCCCAGCAAAGAGCAGGGTCAGTGCAGCGTTGGATTGGCAGCAGGTAAATGTGCGGGTTGGGGGCAGCACAAGATTGGCAATGTACAGATGAGCGGGTGAGGGCAGCACAGGATCAGCAGCATGTAGGTGAGTGGGTGAGGGTAGTGCAGGATTGGCAGTGTGCAGATGAGCGGGGGTGAGCGGAGCGCTGGATCAGCAGCGTGTAGATGAGCGAGCTGAGTGTAGCGCCAGATTGGGAGCGTGCAGATGAGCTGGGTGAGTGCAGCACAGGATCGGTAGCGTGCAGATGAGCGAGCTGAGTGTAGCGCAGGATCAACAGCATACATATGAGTCAGGTGAGTGTAGTGCAGGATCGGCAGCGTGTAGATGAGCGAGCTGAGTGTAACGCCGGATCGGGAGCGTGCAGATGAGCTGGGTGAGTGCAGCACAGGATCGGTAGCGTGCAGATGAGCGAGCTGAGTGTAGCGCAGGATCGGCAGTGTGCAGATGAGCTGGGTGAGTGCAGCACAGGATTGGTAGTGAGCAGATGAGCAAGCTGAGTGTAGCGCAGGATCAACAGCATGCATATGAGTGAGGTAAGTGTAGCGCAGGATCGGCAGTGTGTAGATGAGCGAGCTGAGTGTAACGCTGGATCGGGAGCATGCAGATGAGCTGGGTGAGTGCAGCACAGAGTCAGCAGCATGCAGATGAGCGAGCTGAGTGTAGCGCAGGATCAACAGCATACATATGAGTGAGGTGAGTGTAGTGCAGGATCGGCAGCGTGTAGATGAGCAAGCTGAGTGTAGTGCTGGATTGGGAGCGTGCAGATGAGCTGGGTGAGTGCAGCACAGGATCGGTAGCATGCAGATGAGCGAGCTGAGTGTAGCGCAGGATCAACAGCATACATATGAGTGAGGTGAGTGTAGTGCAGGATCGGCAGCGTGTAGATGAGCGAGCTGAGTGTAGCGCAGGATCGGCAGTGTGCAGATGAGCTGGGTGAGTGCAGCACAGGATTGGTAGTGAGCAGATGAGCAAGCTGAGTGTAGCGCAGGATCAACAGCATACATATGAGTGAGGTAAGTGTAGCGCAGGATCGGCAGTGTGTAGATGAGCGAGCTGAGTGTAACGCTGGATCGGGAGCATGCAGATGAGCTGGGTGAGTGCAGCACAGGATCTGCAGCATGCAGATGAGCAGGGTCAGTGCAGCGTTGGATTGTCAGCATGCAAATGTGCGGGGTGGGGGCAGCACAAGATTGGCAACGTACAGATGAGCGGGTGGGGGCAGCACAGGATCGGCAGCATGTAGGTGAGTGGGTGAGCGGAGCGCAGGATCAGCAGCGTGCATATGAGTGAGGTGAGTGCAGCACAGAGTCAGCAGCGTGCAGATGAGTGAGGTGAGTGCAGCACAGAGTCAGCAGCATGCAGATGAGTGAGGTGAGTGCAGCACAGAGTCAGCAGCATTCAGATGAGTGAGGTGAGTGCAGCACAGGATCGGCAGCGTGCAGATGAGCGAGCTGAGTGTAGCGCAGGATCAACAGCATACATATGAGTGAGGTGAGTGTAGTGCAGGATCGGCAGCGTGTAGATGAGCGAGCTGAGTGTAACGCCGGATCGGGAGCGTGCAGATGAGCTGGGTGAGTGCAGCACAGGATCGGTAGCGTGCAGATGAGCGAGCTGAGTGTAGCGCAGGATCGGCAGTGTGCAGATGAGCTGGGTGAGTGCAGCACAGGATCGGTAGCGTGCAGATGAGCGAGCTGAGTGTAGCGCAGGATCAACAGCATACATATGAGGGAGGTAAGTGTAGTGCAGGATCAGCAGTGTGTAGATGAGCGAGCTGAGTGTAACGCTGGATCGGGAGCGTGCAGATGAGCTGGGTGAGTGCAGCACAGAGTCAGCAGCATGCAGATGAGCGAGCTGAGTGTAGCGCAGGATCAACAGCATACATATGAGTGAGGTGAGTGTAGTGCAGGATCGGCAGCGTGTAGATGAGCAAGCTGAGTGTAGTGCTGGATTGGGAGCGTGCAGATGAGCTGGGTGAGTGCAGCACAGGATCGGTAGCATGCAGATGAGCGAGCTGAGTGTAGCGCAGGATCAACAGCATACATATGAGTGAGGTGAGTGTAGTGCAGGATCGGCAGCGTGTAGATGAGTGAGCTGAGTGTAGCGCAGGATCGGCAGTGTGCAGATGAGCTGGGTGAGTGCAGCACAGGATCGGTAGTGTGCAGATGAGCGAGCTGAGTGTAGCGCAGGATCAACAGCATGCATATGAGTGAGGTGAGTGTAGTGCAGGATCGGCAGCGTGTAGATGAGCGAGCTGAGTGTAACGCTGGATTGGGAGCGTGCACATGAGCTGGGTGAGTGCAGCACAGGATCGGCAGCATGTAGATGAGCGAGCTGAGTGCAGCACAGGATCAACAGCATACATATGAGTGAGGTGAGCGTAGTGCAGGATCGGCAGCGTGTAGATGAGCGAGCTGAGTGTAACGCCGGATCGGGAGCGTGCAGATGAGCAGGGTCAGTGCAGCGTTGGATTGGCAGCATGCAAATGTGCGGGGTGGGGGCAGCACAAGATTGGCAACGTACAGATGAGCGGGTGGGGGCAGCACAGGATCGGCAGCATGTAGGTGAGTGGGTGAGCGGAGCGCAGGATCAGCAGCGTGCATACGAGTGAGGTGAGTGCAGCACAGGATCGGTAGCGTGCAGATGAGCGAGCTGAGTGTAGCGCAGGATCAACAGCATGCATATGAGTGAGGTGAGTGCAGCACAGAGTCAGCAGCATGCAGATGAGCAGGGTGAGTGTAGTGTATCCCTTCCTGATAAAACATGTACACCTCAGTTATATTGGTTTTATATGTGGTGACTTATGTTCAGTATACATACAGTGGGGAAAAAAAGTATTTAGTCAGTCAGCAATAGTGCAAGTTCCACCACTTAAAAAGATGAGAGGCGTCTGTAATTTACATCATAGGTAGACCTCAACTATGGGAGACAAACTGAGAAAAAAAAATCCAGAAAATCACATTGTCTGTTTTTTTTTTCATTTTATTTGCATATTATGGTGGAAAATAAGTATTTGGTCAGAAACAAGCAATCAAGATTTCTGGCTCTCACAGACCTGTAACTTCTTCTTTAAGAGTCTCCTCTTTCCTCCACTCATTACCTGTAGTAATGGCACCTGTTTAAACTTGTTATCAGTATAAAAAGACACCTGTGCACACCCTCAAACAGTCTGACTCCAAACTCCACTATGGTGAAGACCAAAGAGCTGTCAAAGGACACCAGAAACAAAATTGTAGCCCTGCACCAGGCTGGGAAGACTGAATCTGCAATAGCCAACCAGCTTGGAGTGAAGAAATCAACTGTGGGAGCAATAATTAGAAAATGGAAGACATACAAGACCACTGATAATCTCCCTCGATCTGGTGCTCCACGCAAAATCCCACCCCGTGGGGTCAGAATGATCACAAGAACGGTGAGCAAAAATCCCAGAACCACGCGGGGGGACCTAGTGAATGAACTGCAGAGAGCTGGGACCAATGTAACAAGGCCTACCATAAGTAACACACTACGCCACCATGGACTCAGATCCTGCAGTGCCAGACGTGTCCCACTGCTTAAGCCTGTACATGTCCGGGCCCGTCTGAAGTTTGCTAGAGAGCATTTGGATGATCCAGAGGAGTTTTGGGAGAATGTCCTATGGTCTGATGAAACCAAACTGGAACTGTTTGGTAGAAACACAACTTGTCGTGTTTGGATGAAAAAGAATACTGAGTTGCATCCATCAAACACCATACCTACTGTAAAGCATGGTGGTGGAAACATCATGCTTTGGGGCTGTTTCTCTGCAAAGGGGCCAGGACGACTGATCCGGGTACATGAAAGAATGAATGGGGCCATGTATCGTGAGATTTTGAGTGCAAACTTCCTTCCATCAGCAAGGGCATTGAAGATGAAACGTGGCTGGGTCTTTCAACATGACAATGATCCAAAGCACACCGCCAGGGCAATGAAGGAGTGGCTTCGTAAGAAGCATTTCAAGGTCCTGGAGTGGCCTAGCCAGTCTCCAGATCTCAACCCTATAGAAAACCTTTGGAGGGAGTTGAAAGTCCGTGTTGCCAAGCGAAAAGCCAAAAACATCACTGCTCTAGAGGAGATCTGCATGGAGGAATGGGCCAACATACCAACAACAGTGTGTGGCAACATTGTGAAGACTTACAGAAAACGTTTGACCTCTGTCATTGCCAACAAAGGATATATCACAAAGTATTGAGATGAAATTTTGTTTCTGACCAAATACTTATTTTCCACCATAATATGCAAATAAAATGGAAAAAAAAACAGACAATGTGATTTTCTGGATTTTTTTTTCTCAGTTTGTCTCCCATAGTTGAGGTCTACCTATGATGTAAATTACAGACGCCTCTCATCTTTTTAAGTGGTGGAACTTGCACTATTGCTGACTGACTAAATACTTTTTTTCCCCACTGTACGTGTATTGTGATAAATCTAGGGAAAGTATCAGGATGAGGAATTAGGAGACAAGCAGAGGTCTAGCAGCATAGATCAGGATAGGATTGGCTGTAGCACAGTGGAGGGCGCCGTAGTACAGCAGGTTAGGTATGATCAGCATAGAAGGAGTTAAGGTTATGGGGGAATGTCCCAGTTAGGAGGGTAGGAGTAGATATAATTCAAATTCAAAGAAGCTTTATTGGCAGGACTAAATACACATTAGTTTTGCCAAAGCAAGTGTACAGAAGGGAATATGGATTGGGACTGTAGGGATTTTGGGTAGGGGCTGTAGGAAAGGTGGATGGGGCAGATCCAGGATGGGGCTATAGAAGTCCATGGCATAGGGAAGGTGGATGGGGACAGATCCAGGATGGGGGCTATAGAAATCCATGGCATAAGGAAGGTGGATGAGGGGATGGGGCAGATCCAGGGTGGGGGCTATAGAAGTCCATGGCATAAGGAAGGTAGATGGGGGGATGGGGGCAGATCCAGGGTGGGGGCTATAGAAGTCCATGGCATAGGGAAGGTGGATGGGGGGATCGGGGCAGATCCAGGGTGGGGGCCATAGAAGTCCATGGCATAGGGAAGGTGGATGGGGGATGAGGGCAGATCCAAAATGGGGCTATAGAAGTCCATGGCATAGGGAAGGTGGATGGGGCAGATCCAGGGTGGGGCTATAGAAGTCCAAGGCATAGGGAAGGTGAATGGGGGGCATGGGGCAGATCCAGGGTGGGGGCCATAGAAGCCATGGCATAGGGAAGGTGGAGGGGGGAGATCGGGGCAGATCCAGGATGGGGCTATAGAAGTCCATGGCATAGGGAAGGTGGATGGGGCAGATCCAGGGTGGGGCTATAGAAGTCCAAGGCATAGGGAAGGTGAATGGGGGGCATGGGGCAGATCCAGGGTGGGGGCCATAGAAGTCCATGGCATAGGGAAGGTGGAGGGGGGAGATCGGGGCAGATCCAGGATGGGGTATAGAAGTCTATGGCATAGGGAAGGTGGATGGGGGCAGATCCAGGGTGGGGGCTATAGAAGTAAATGACATAGGGAAGGTGGATGGGGGCAGATCCAGGGTGGGGCTATAGAAGTCCATGGCATAGGGAAGGTGGATGGGGGCAGATTGAGGGTGGGGGCCATAGAAGTCCATGGCATATCATAGTTCTCTTTCTCGCAGTCTATGACATTCGCTCACATATTGCGCTGCTATCTCCACTGCTCTCTCTTCTTCCCCCAGCAGGATGTATGTTTTCTCTTCCTCCTTCATGGTGATGAAATCCGGGAAGAGATGTGAGAGTCTCCTGAAGTGAGTGTCCCTCACTGCTGAGTATTTGGGGCAGTGTAGCAGGAAGTGGGTCTCATCCTCCAGGGCCTCCTGGTCACAGTGTTGGCACAGTCTTTCCTCCCTGGGCTTGTAGCTCTGCCTGTGTCGGCCGGAGTCGGCCTGTGTCAGCCGGATATAGTGGTTAGGGGAATGTCCCAGTTGGGTGGGCAGGGAGTAGACAGAGTAGAAACACTTCCCGGTTTATTCAGTTTGTGAGGTGACTGTAGATAAGGAACATTGCACCAGATAAGGGTTCTGTGGGAACAACAGTTCGGAGCCAAAGGGCTGAAAGTCACGCAAATATGAGGGAAAAACTGAAAGTGGAAAAGGGAGCAGCATGAGAACGTCAGCGACCAAGTTCAGGGGAATATCCCAGAACGTCCGAGGCCAATTGTCTGGGAAAGGTATGGAGAAGCCAGCCTTACTGTCATCTCAGAGGGAAAAACGGACGGTGATTCACAGGCAAGAACCAGGTCAGGAAGTTGGGAAGCTGTGGTACCGGCCATACAACCCAGGGGCACGGTTTACCAGGAAAGAAAGGGGTGACTGTTATGATGAGTCACCGAAGGAGGAAAAAACAAAATACCAGCTAAGTCCAGAAAAACCAGAGAGGTTGGCAGCTATCAGACCCCTGAACCTATCCACAACAACTAGCAGTAGCCGTGGGGGGTTCCTACGGTGCCGTAGACCCCTCGATCACAGCTGGAGAACTATATAGCCTAAAGACAGAAAGGGGAAAACTAAACTGCCCCAGAGCAGACCCCAAAGCAATAGGCAGCCCCCAACATATAATGATGGTGAAGCAAGATGAAAACACTAACACAGATAGAAAGATAGGCTGAGCAAATCATGGGGCCCAAGCTAACTACATAGGACAGGATAGGAAAGCTGCTGTCTGCCATCCGCAAAAACCCTATAAAAATGAGCCAACCGACTGATAGGAAAAACAGGCCCTGAAGTCGCTAGGCTTCAAAAGACTATATCAGCACTCAGGTATATTCTGAAGACAGAGCAAAAGATCAACAGATCAGAGACAAAAATGGAATTCAGCTCACCCCCGGCCGGGGATGGCAGAACTCCCAAAAAACAAGGCAAAACAAAAAACAAAACAGAAGAGTACAAAGAAGAGCAGAAAAACTTAGCTTTGAGATGCAGGAATCAGACTGGTCTCCAAGAATCCAGCAGGAAAATCACCAGCCAGGAAGAAGGGCGTCGGCAGCCTTATATCCAGTCCTCAATTCCAGCCACCCAGTCATCATCTAGCTGCCCAGGTGTCTGATAATCAGCCTCACTACCTTCCTTCACCAGAGGAGGGAGTTCATCAGACCTCAATAGTGAAGGGAAAAATGAACTCACAACAGTACCTCCCCCTTGAGGAGGGGTCACCGAACCCTCATCCATGCCACCAGGGCGATCCGGGTGAGCCCGATGAAAGGCATGCACCAATCTTTCGGCATGAATATCAGAGGCAGAGACCCAGGAATTATCCTCCTGACCATAACCCTTCCACTTAACCAAATACTGGAGTCTCCGTCTAGCCAGACGGGAATCCAGTATCTTCTCTACCTCATATTCCATGTTACCGTCAACCAATATAGGGTCAGGAGGTGCCACCACAGGAACTACTGGTTCAACAAACCTCTTCAACAAGGACTTATGAAACACATTATGAATTTTAAATGTGACAGGAAGAGCCAACCGAAAAGAGACCGGATTAATAATCTCCAAAATCTTGTAAGGTCCAATAAATCTAGGCTTAAACTTAGGAGGAGCCACCTTCATAGCGATATTTTTTGATGACAACCAAACCAGATCACCCACCTTAGACTGAGGACCAACGGTCCTACGCCGGTTGGAAAACCGCTGGGCCTTTTCCTGGGAGAGAGACAACTTATCCACTACTTGGTCCCAGATCTGGTGCATTCTCTCCACCACAGTGTCAACACCTGGGCAGGCAGAAGGCTCCACCTGCCCTGAAGAAAATCGAGGGTGAAAACCAAAGTTACAAAAAAAAGGTGACATCAAAGTGGCAGAACTAGCTCTATTATTTAAAGCAAATTCGGCCAAGGGCAAAAATGAAACCCAATCATCCTGATCGGCAGAAATAAAACATCTCAAATACGACTCCAAAGTCTGGTTTGTTCTCTCCGTCTGCCCATTGGTCTGATGGTGAAACGCAGAGGAGAAGGACAACTGAATTCCCAGCTTGGAACAGAAAGTCCTCCAAAATCTAGACACAAATTGAACTCCTCTGTCAGATACAATGTTCTCAGGAATCCCGTGCAAGCGAACCAAACAAGGGCACCAACTCAGAGGAAGATGGCAACTTAGGGAGTGGTACCAGATGGACCATCTTAGAGAATCTATCACAAATCACCCAAATAACAGTCATTCTCTGAGAGACAGGCATATCAGAGATAAAATCAATTGAAATATGGGTCCATGGCCTCCTGGGCACCGGAAAAGGCATCAACAAGCCACTAGAGCGAGAACAAGGTTTAAACCGGGAGCAAGTCCCACAGGACTGCACAAAATTCCTGACATCATGAGACAAGGCGGGCCACCAAAAAGACCGACTCACCAGATCTCTAGTACCAAAAATACCTGGATGACCAGCCAATGCAGAGCAATGAACTTCAGACATCACTCTCTTCCTCCACTGGTCAGGAACATACAACTTTCCACTGGGACAACGCTCAGGTTTGTCCTCCTGAAACTCTTCCAGAGCACGTCTCAAATCGGGCGAGAAGGCAGAAAGAACTACCCCCTCGCCTAAGATGGTAGCAGGCTTAGTCACAACAGGAGAATCAGCAAGGAAACTCCTAGAGAGGGCGTCTGCCTTGACATTCTTAGTGCCCGGAAGAAAAGAGACCACAAAATCAAAACGTGTGAAAAACAAGGCCCACCTAGCCTGTCTAGGATTCAAACGCTTGGCCGACTCCAGGTAAATCAAATTCTTGTGGTCAGTAAGGACCACGACTTGGTGTTTGGCTCCCTCCAACCAATGTCTCCACTCCTCAAATGCCCATTTCATGGCCAACAGTTCCCGATTCCCCACATCATATTTACGTTCGGATGGAGAGAACTTTCGGGAAAAGAAAGCACAAGGATTCATTTTAGATTTCACAGGATCCTTTTGGGACAACACCGCTCCTGCACCAATCTCAGAAGCGTCCACCTCCACCTGAAACGGGAGTGAGACATCAGGTTGCCGCAAAACCGGAGCAGAAGTGAATCTTCGCTTCAGCTCCTGAAAGGAAGAAACAGCCTCCGGAGACCAATTCAGCACATCAGCACCCTTCCTAGTCAAATCCGTCAATGGCTTGGCAATACCAGAAAAATTAGCTATAAATTTCCGATAAAAATTAGCAAAACCCAAAAACTTCTGGAGAGCCTTCAAAGAAGTGGGCTGAACCCAATCATAAATGGCCTGTACCTTGGCCGGGACCATTTCAATAGTTGACGGAGACAAAATAAATCCCAAAAATGAAATCCTCTGTACCCCAAAAAGGCATTTCGATCCCTTGACATACAGGGAATTCTCCCTCAAAATCCGGAACACAGTCCGAACATGTTCCACATGAGAGTCCCAATTCTTGGAGAAGATCAAAATATCATCCAGATAGATAATCAAAAATGTATCCACAAAGTCTCGGAATATATCGTTCAGGAAGCACTGGAAGACAGAAGGGGCATTAGTGAGCCCAAAAGGCATCACCAGGTACTCAAAATGTCCCTCCGGAGTATTAAACGCCGTCTTCCATTCATCCCCATGCTTGATGCGAATAAGATTATACGCCCCCCTGAGGTCAAGCTTGGTAAACCAGCAAGCACCTTTAACTTTGGAGAATAGATCAGAAATCAGGGGTAACGGATACTGATATTTAACAGTAATTTTGTTGAGGGCACGATAGTCATTCCAAGGCCTTAATGAACCATCCTTTTTAGCCACGAAAAAAAACCCAGCACCTCAGGGTGAAGAGGATGGTCTAATATGACCCTTCTCCAATGCCTCCTTAATATAGGATCGCATAGCCTCGTGCTCGGGCACAGATAAATTGAAAAGCCGACCCTTGGGAAATTTACACCCCGGGTTCAGCTCAATTGCACAGTCATAACTCCTATGAGGAGGCAAAGACGCAGACTCATTCTCACTAAATACATCATAAAAGTCAGCCAAATAGTCAGGAACATCATGCGACTGGGGAGAGGTGGAGAAAACAGGAGCATCACTAAGGGCACACCGACAACCCCAACTCACCACAGACAAAGATTTCCAATCCAGAACTGGATTATGGATTTGCAACCAGGGAAACCCCAGAACAATGGTATCGTGCAAATTATGCAACACCAAAAATCTGCAATTTTCTTGATGGTCTGGGGCGACCCGCATTACCACCTGGGTCCAAAACTGAGGTTTATTCTTTGCCAAAGGAGTAGCATCAATACCCCTCAAAGGGATAGGCGTCCGCAGAGGAGTCATAGGAAGTCCACAACGTTTAGCAAAATCCAAGTCCATCAGGTTAAGAGCTGCTCCTGAATCCACAAAAGCCTTGGCGGAAAATGTGGACAGGGAGCAGATCAGAGTAATTGCCAGAAGAAACTTATGTTGAACACCACCCACAGAAAACGTGTGTGCAAAGCGTTTCTCTCGTTTAGGGCAGACAGAAATAATATGCGAGGCATCTCCACAAAAAAAACACAGCTTATTACGCCTTCTGAACTCCTGACGTTGCTCCCTGGACAAAACTCTATCACATTGCATAGGTTCAGACATTTGTTCAACAGGTGGCAACACCTCTCGTGTAGTTTTGCGTTCACGTAAACGCCGATCCACCAGAGTGGCTAATGACATAGAATCGTCAAGATCAGAGGGAACAGGAAATTCCACCATAGTATCTTTTACAGTTTCTGACAAACCCTTCCGAAAGAGAGCAGCCAAGGCATTATCATTCCAGGTAGTAAGGACCGCCCACTTTCGGAATTTTTGACAGTACAACTCTGCCGAATCCCGACCCTGACTTAATGCCAACAGGGTCTTTTCAGCCTGATCAATAGCATTAGGTTCATCATACAACAACCCCAAAGCTTGAAAGAATGCGTTCACATTATTCAGAATAGGATCATCAGGTTTCAAAGAAAACGCCCAATCCTGGGGATCGCCGCGCAGCAAAGAGATGACAATTTTAACCTGCTGCGCGGAGTTCCCCGACGAGTTAGGCTTCAAGGCAAAAAATAATTTACAATTATTCTTGAAATTCAAGAATTTAGACCGATCCCCAAAAAACACATCCGGAGTGGGAATCTTTGGTTCAGCAGCATGTGAATGAGCAAGGTAGGCGGAAATTCCCCGCACTTCCGCAGCGAGCTGCTCCACACGATCAGACAATTGCTTCATCTCCATTGAGAGGAAAATTCCCCCTATGGCCTCAGAGATATAGAGGAAAATATATGCACACACAAAAAAAAAATAAATTCTGACACCTTTTTTTTTTTTTCCTACAATTCTCTCCTGCTATTGAGTACCCTAGGATCTGCGGCGGGCTGGTGATTCTGTTATGATGAGTCACCGAAGGATGAAATAACAAAATACCAGCTAAGTCCAGAAAAACCAGAGAGGTTGGCAGCTATCGGATTGCAGACCCCTGAACCTATCCACAACAACTAGCAGTAGCCGTGGGGGGTTCCTACGGTGCCCTAGACCCCTCGATCACAGCCGGAGAACTATATAGCCTAAAGACAGAAAGGGGAAAAACTAAACTGCCCCAGAGCAGACCCCAAAGCAATAGGCAGCCCCCAACATATAATGACGGTGAAGCAACATGAAAACACTAACACAGATAGAAAGATAGGCTGAGCAAATGATGGGGCCCAAGCTAACTACATAGGACAGGATAGGAAAGCTGCTGTCTGCCATCCGCAAAAGCCCTATAAAAATGAGCCAACCGACTGATAGGAAAAACAGGCCCTGAAGTCGCTAGGCTTCAAAAGACTATATCAGCACTCAGGTATATTCTGAAGACAGAGCAAAAGATCAACAGATCAGAGACAAAAATGGAATTCAGCTCACCCCCGGCCGGGGATGGCAGAACTCCCAAAAAACAAGGCAAAACAAAAAACAAAACAGAAGAGTACAAAGCAGAGCAGAAAAACTTAGCTTTGAGATGCAGGAATCAGACTGGTCTCCAAGAATCCAGCAGGAAAATCACCAGCCAGGAAGAAGGGAGTCGGCAGCCTTATATCCCGTCCTCAATTCCAGCCACCCAGTCATCATCTAGCTGCCCAGGTGTTTGGTAATCAGTCTCACTACCTTCCTTCACCAGAGGAGGGAGTTCATCAGACCTCAATAGTGAAGGGAAAAATGAACTCACAACAGGTGACACAAGATAGAACTGTGACTAATGAAAGCTTCTGTATGGAATCCATGACCGAAGTGATTAAGTAAAGTTAATGTGTGGTGGCATCCGGAGCCGAGATCACAGGACCAGAGGAGTCTCCAACCCCAAACGTGAGAGATATGCACTATACACAAACCACATGACAGACAAGACTTTATCTTTACTTTGTGAGGTGCCAGAGCGTGGAAGAACAGCAGCTCCTCGCCATGAATACCACCCTGGTCACCTTACAAAATTGGCATAGTTGGCAGAATTTAGAGTCCTCGTGTTCAGAAAACGGAGGAACCCCAGAAATGGCAAAGATGGCAACTGTTAGAGACACTAAAATGGCAGATGATGGTGTGAAGGCTGGCGATAGCTCCACCTATTGTGGACGTTCTAACCTGAAAACATCACAAAAATCCATCTGGTGTAGACGCTGGTCTGAGCCCAGGTTGCAGCCCCCTTTGAGTAGTGGCCGCCTGCGGTGGGTACAGCGAAGAAAGAAAAAGCTCGTCCTCTGCAACAGATGCCTGAAGAACAAGAGGAGTCCGAAACTGAAAAAGTGGAGCAACCGGAAGGATGGAGTCTGGAAGAAAAAGCACACATGTTGAGCAGTACGGTACCATTACGAGATGCGCCATCGGCGGCAATGGATGACTCTAGCATACGATATTGCTGTGTGGAGTGGAAGTGAAGGCTCACCGAGGAGAGCACGGCCTGATGGACTTCAAGAGACAAGTACTCCCTGTGAGCATATGCCCGACGACAGCTTACGCTTACCTCTCGGAGAGCTGTTTAACCAATGGCCGTAAAAAAGAAACAGCTGAAAACCAGATGCAGCCGAAAACACTGAGCCCGTCGGCACTATAGCAGAAGCCGCTGCGACCCTGGGATTGCGTGGCCTAGAGATAGAGGAAGCGGTCTCGCAGCCAGAATACTCTGGACCAGACGAAGCAGTGGCTGTACCATCTGAACCCCGCTCAGCCCCAAACCCCTAGGCCCAGGCCCAAGTTCATTGCTGGTCCACCTCCCGATTTCCATCCCCGGTACTAGGAGAGAGAAGTACCCTTTCCTTTCCTTGATCAGGAGGCTTGGATTGTGGGGTAGTGGAACAGAATAAACAATGGGAGAAGGAAGTCTGTGCAGTACTACAGCGCCTGGGGGGGAGGGGAGCAGTGGCTGGCCAAAGAACCAGGGGCCTACTGACCTACACCAACTTGTCCCGTGGATATGGGTCTGTCTGAAACCAAGGATGAAGTATACCTCAATGCGGGGTCCACAAAGATCCAGTGACCATTGTGTGAGAGTGACTGTGTCACTTTCATTAAAGAATGTGGACTCCGGGGATACTATGTGGTGGTGGTTGTTCTCCTACCAGAGCATGATCCAGAGGTGGGTGCACGCCGGGAAAATAAGCGGTCACAGGAGGCGGCTGAAAAACAGAAATTGGCCACAAGACAGGCAAACCCCGTTTCCCTTAGATCAGTAGCACTGAGGACCACGGTGCCTGAAGTAGTGTTTGAGCAGCAAGCAGGAAGTGTGGTACGACCACCGAACCCGGTGGTTGGGGAATGAGTCTGGAGAGAAAATGGAGATCCGTCGTCAAGCAGGTCTTCCTCTTGGCACGCTTTCCTCAATGTGCAGGGCGAAAAAACGTCCCACTATTCAGGCGAACTCTGAATAAGAGGACACGGTCCCTTTAAAAAAAAAAGTGTTTTCTTTTGTTGGTAGATGCCACAGTTGTTCTTGTTGCAAAAAGAATATGAAGACAGGGATTGTTCCACATCCTTGAGGTCAGAGGTTTGCAGAAAAGACAGGAGGCATCCAGAATTGGCCAGTGCGGCCACAGTCAAAGAAGAAAGTTTGTGTAAGGAGGTGGACCGGACCGTGGGTACCTGCATGCCTGGTCCGGAACTGAAAGGGCTGCATCCTCTGTTTCCGGGGGAAGCCTGAGGGAGGTGGACCTTCCCCTGCTGCAGGAGGGAATGAAGAGAGAGACGGGCTTCCTGCTGACAGGAGGGGGTGGAGAGAGCCTGAGGAGAGCACGCGGACACAAGGGGAGAGGAAGGAAAAGCGTGCTGCAGAAGAGTTTGGCGCCAAATAAGTGCAGAGCACAGAGCAGAGAAGAGGGCGCTCTGCTTCCCCGACCTGAGTGTGTTGGTCCTGTGACAGGTCGTGCTGCTGCTGTCCAGGATAGAAGCTGTGGTGCTGGGGGGATTAGCTGTGCCAGTAGTGGAGAGTGCAGCGTGCGGAGCCATCTCAGGAGAGCGGAGCGTGCAGAGCCGTGTCAGCAGAGCGGAGTGAGCGAAGTAAAGCCAGGTGCCGTACACTAACAGTGAGTGCCGCACCCGCTCTGCTCAAGAGTGACCGCATACTCGAAAGAGCCCTCCGGCTGAGGACTGAGACAGACAGACAGTACGCGGTGAGCGCCCTTTGTGTGAACGTGGACCCGCCAGCCTCTGTAACCTGAGGAGACTCAGCTGACAAGTCTGAGACAGATGCTAGTGCCTGCAGGCCCAGCGTGCGCAGTGACAGACCTGAGCCCCTGAGAGTAGCAGCTGGACCGACCAAGGAGCGCGGCATCGTTCCTGTGGTGACACTTTCTGAGTGTGGACTTGTGACTAAGTGTGGTGAGAGCAGGACCCCCTTTCACCGCCCAGCATCCTGTTGTTTTCCCCTGGAGGCCATTTCTTCATCATGGACAGAGACTTCAGAGACTGCATGTGCCGCTGTTGTTGGTGCCATCGTTGGATTCCCACCTGTCAGAGACTGCGCCGTGACGACACGCGCCGCTGTTGACCTGAACTTCCTCATAGCAGAAGACTACAGTCCGATAAGTTTAACCTCTTTATTACTGAACTCTCGTTCATCCCTCACATACCCTGCCATCCTCCCAGTTCTGCCTCATTCCTTAAGGCCCCGTTACACACAACAATATTGTGAACGATATCATTGCAACGTCACCAGTTTGGTGACGTTGCAGCGATATCGAAACGACATCGTTGGGTGTGACATGTAGCAACGATCAACGATCAGATGGCTGATCGTTAATCGTTGCCTAATGGTCTGGGCCATAAATCTATCGTTGGTCTCCCGCTGGGCAGCACATATTGCTGCGTGTGACAGCGAGAGACCGACGATCAGCGACGCTGGGAGCTGGTATCCAGGGTAAACAGTGGGTAACTAAGACCCGCGCGCTCAACCGTGTCCTCTGTGTACAATATATAATAATAATAATAATTAAAATAAAAAATGGAAAAATACCAAAGACATAGCAGGCTGGCAAGTCATTAATCCCAAATATACACACATATATATATATATATATATATATATATATATAATCCCGATATATAAAGAATCTTTCTCATATACTGTAGATACGTGAAAGTATAAGTGATGAATTTATATATAAACACCCTGAGAAAAAAGAAATATACAGTGGGGCAAAAAAGTATTTAGTCAGTCAGCAATAGTGCAAGTTCCACCACTTAAAAAGATGAGAGGCGTCTGTAATTTACATCATAGGTAGACCTCAACTATGGGAGACAAACTGAGAAAAAAAAATCCAGAAAATCACATTGTCCGTTTTTTTTTTCATTTTATTTGCATATTATGGTGGAAAATAAGTATTTGGTCAGAAACAAAATTTCATCTCAATACTTTGTGATATATCCTTTGTTGGCAATGACAGAGGTCAAACGTTTTCTGTAAGTCTTCACAAGGTTGCCACACACTGTTGTTGGTATGTTGGCCCATTCCTCCATGCAGATCTCCTCTAGAGCAGTGATGTTTTTGGCTTTTCGCTTGGCAACACGGACTTTCAACTCCCTCCAAAGGTTTTCTATAGGGCTGAGATCTGGAGACTGGCTAGGCCACTCCAGGACCTTGAAATGCTTCTTACGAAGCCACTCCTTCGTTGCCCTGGCGGTGTGCTTTGGATCATTGTCATGTTGAAAGACCCAGCCACGTTTCATCTTCAATGCCCTTGCTGATGGAAGGAGGTTTGCACTCAAAATCTCACGATACATGGCCCCATTCATTCTTTCATGTACCCGGATCAGTCGTCCTGGCCCCTTTGCAGAGAAACAGCCCCAAAGCATGATGTTTCCACCACCATGCTTTACAGTAGGTATGGTGTTTGATGGATGCAACTCAGTATTCTTTTTCCTCCAAACATGACAAGTTGTGTTTCTACCAAACAGTTCCAGTTTGGTTTCATCAGACCATAGGACATTCTCCCAAAACTCCTCTGGATCATCCAAATGCTCTCTAGCAAACTTCAGACGGGCCCGGACATGTACAGGCTTAAGCAGTGGGACACGTCTGGCACTGCAGGATCTGAGTCCATGGTGGCGTAGTGTGTTACTTATGGTAGGCCTTGTTACATTGGTCCCAGCTCTCTGCAGTTCATTCACTAGGTCCCCCCGCGTGGGTCTGGGATTTTTGCTCACCGTTTTTGTGATCATTCTGACCCCACGGGGTGGGATTTTGCGTGGAGCACCAGATCGAGGGAGATTATCAGTGGTCTTGTATGTCTTCCATTTTCTAATTATTGCTCCCTCAGTTGATTTCTTCACTCCAAGCTGGTTGGCTATTGCAGATTCAGTCTTCCCAGCCTGGTGCAGGGCTACAATTTTGTTTCTGGTGTCCTTTGACAGCTCTTTGGTCTTCACCATAGTGGAGTTTGGAGTCAGACTGTTTGAGGGTGTGCACAGGTGTCTTTTTATACTGATAACAAGTTTAAACAGGTGCCATTACTACAGGTAATGAGTGGAGGAAAGAGGAGACTCTTAAAGAAGAAGTTACAGGTCTGTGAGAGCCAGAAATCTTGTTTGCTTGTTTCTGACCAAATACTTATTTTCCACCATAATATGCAAATAAAATGAAAAAAAAACAGACAATGTGATTTTCTGGATTTTTTTTCTCAGTTTGTCTCCCATAGTTGAGGTCTACCTATGATGTAAATTACAGACGCCTCTCATCTTTTTAAGTGGTGGAACTTGCACTATTGCTGACTGACTAAATACTTTTTTGCCCCACTGTATCTGATATAAACAAAATATAAATATCCAAAAATTCAAAAAATTATCATCTTAGTATAAAGTGCCAAGTGCCAAAAGAACAATATGACTATTGCAAATAGTTAAATAAGTAAAAATAAATAAATAAAATATATGGTGCTTTCCAAAACAACAACATATACCTTTGAACCAAAATGCCAAGTGCAATATAAACAAACAAGGGTATAATCATTAAAAGTGCCAATGTGCATATAGCTAGGATAAATGATGAGAGAGAATGAAAAAAGTGTATACCTGGAGCACAGCCTGCCGGTCACAGAGAAACACAGCCCAGACGCGCGTTTCGGAATTGATCCTTCGTCAGGGGGTGGTCTCTGATCTAAACCGGGTCCTTTAAATATACATCCGCTGATTAATGTCCGGGATTTGGGCCTATTGCGGCGCGCGCGCCGCCATGGTAACCCGGATATACAACCCGCCCCCACATCACATGACCGGCAACCCGGAACTAACCGCCGTTGCCTAGTCACAGACGCAGGAGCGAGGAGTCCAGGATCCTGGCTGCGCAAGCGCACAGGTCCACCCATGACAATATTCAGCAGATCCAATGTGAGGGGGAGAGGATTCAACGGCGCATGCGCTAATGGACCAACAGGAGTGTGAATGCGTACGCGCTATCCACAGCATGTTGCCATGGACACGCAACGCAGACACACAACCATGTCACCAGAAGCACACGCGCACTTCCTAAACCCAGACACATGGGTAAAAAATGTCTATATAAATGAATGTAAATAGAAAGGGGAGGGGGAATAAATTGGCACCATATCATAGTCACAAAAAATATATATGATAGAATATCCACAATTATATAGGTCAAAATTGTGTAGATTAACAATTAACATAGTACAATGACCACAATATGGGTAAAATATACCCCCAAGATTATATATTGCATATTCTCAAAAAAGAAAAGAAAAGAAAAGGAGAAAAATAAATAAATAAATAATAATAACAATAAATAAAAATAAATAGAAATAGAAATAAAAATAAAAATAAATAAAAATGAAAATAAAAATAATAATAATAAATATAAGAAAATAGAAATACATATAAAAATAAATATAGTTATAATAAAGAGATATATAATAAAAATAAATAAAAATAAAAAATTAAACTAAAAATAGGATAATATTAGTATTATAATAAATACAACATATATAGGAGAGATAATATATAGAATAAAATGGTGGGGTCATATCAAGGGAATTGTTTACGGCTCTTTTGATTGATGAACCATCCATTCCCACCCTATATTTGCTACCCAAAATTCATAAAAATAAAACCATACCTCCAGGGAGACCAATAATTTCAGGATGTGGGAATTATATGGAAAATATCAATAAATTCGTTGATTCCAAATTACAGCCATTAGTGGAATTTTTACCATCCTTTATTAAGGATATGAATGATTTTCTCAAAAAGGTGGATGGACTACACATTGGAGAGGATACATTGTTTGTGACTTGTGACGTTGAGTCATTATATACAAATATACGTCACTCGGATGGTATTAAAGCAACAAAGTTCTATTTGAGCTCTTCAACAATGTCTATGTCCATGAATCAATTTGTAGAAGAATTATTGTCCTTCACACTGTCACACAATTTTTTTCTTTTTAAGGGGTCCTTCTATCTGCAGCTCCAGGGTACAGCTATGGGTGCATCTTTTGCACCAGCATATGCTAATTTATTCCTGGGGCTGTGGGAGAGGGACCTCTTTCTATCGGACCATCTGTCGTCAGTGGATCGCGTTCTCTTTTGGGCGCGGTACATTGACGACATTTTTTTGATTTGGCAAGGATCAACAGACACACTCAAAGAATTTATATCCAATTTAAATTCCAACTCTCTTAATATACATCTTGCCTACCAAGTCAACAAAGATGTAATTGATTTTTTGGATGTTAGTGTTCGAAGAGATAAAGAAAATTGTGTGCAGACTGATTTATTTTGCAAGTCCACCGCAGTGAATTCATATCTCCATGCAACTTCGGCACATCCCCCAGCTCTGATAAGATCGATTCCTATCGGCCAATTTTTACGGTTGCGTAGGATTTGTTCCAGCGAAGAAGATTTTAGGAAACAGGCGGAGGATCTTAAACTCAGATTTTTACAACGTGGGTATAGCAATAGATCCATTAAAAGGGCTTTTAATAGGGCCAAAAATACCTCACGCCATGAAGCACTTTATTCGGCTAAACCATTAAAAACAGAGAAAACAGTGAGGTTTATTACCCAATATCACGGTCAGACAGATGCCATGGTGAATTGTTTAAGGAAAGCTTGGCCTATATTGCATACCGATGCTATATTATCCAAATACATTGGATTAGAACCTAGTATGACATATAGAAGATCAGCAAATTTGGGAGATAAATTGGTCAAAAGCCATTATGTCCCTGATCCAGTCCAGTCGACATTTTTATCAATATCAAAACCACCTTGGGGATGTAAACCATGCGGCAGATGTGTGGCATGTCCAAATGTCGATCGGGCTAATACATTCTCCAACTCAGACGGGTCTAAGACATATAAAATTACACACACAATAACATGTACATCAAAAGCGGTAGTATATTATGCTACCTGTCCATGTTCCCTAATATATGTCGGACTGACAACAAGACAGTTAAAAGTAAGAGTTCGGTAACACGTTTTGGGGATTACCGCTGCAAAAGGAATAGAGGATTTGGATATGTTAAAAACTATTCCGAAACACTTTAAGATGCATCATAATTGTAATGCAGACCTTTTACGAATAATTGGCATTGATATGATAAAACCCAATATTAGGGGCGGAAAAATTAGTGCTCCCTTGGCTAGGTTAGAAGCAAAATGGATCTGGAACCTTAATACAGTATCGCCCCTAGGATTAAATGAGAATCCGAGCTTCGCTCCTTTCTTATAATTATAAGTCGTGAACTGCTTTCTTTCTCTGAATCTGTTCTTTTTATTATTTTTAATAATTTTAACCTTTTTTATATTCTTTTTAGATTTCTTGTTTTTGTGAGTCGATTGAGTGAGATTCTTCACTATGAGGATTCATGGATTGACATGCTAATATTTCGTCTATATAAATATCTGGAATGGAAAGTGAAATGAAGATGGGGATTTTATTCCATATATTATCTCTCCTATATATTTTGTATTTATTATAATACTAATATTATCCTATTTTTAGTTTAATTTTTTATTTTTATTTATTTTTATTTTTATTATATATCTCTTTATTATAACTATATTTATTTTTATATGTATTTCTATTTTCTTATATTTATTATTATTATTTTTATTTTCATTTTTATTTATTTTTATTTTTATTTCTATTTCTATTTATTTTTATTTATTGTTATTATTTATTTATTTATTTTTCTCCTTTTCTTTTCTTTTCTTTTTTGAGAATATGCAATATATAATCTTGGGGGTATATTTTACCCATATTGTGGTCATTGTACTATGTTAATTGTTAATCTACACAATTTTGACCTATATAATTGTGGATATTCTATCATATATATTTTTTGTGACTATGATATGGTGCCAATTTATTCCCCCTCCCCTTTCTATTTACATTCATTTATATAGACATTTTTTACCCATGTGTCTGGGTTTAGGAAGTGCGCGTGTGCTTCTGGTGACATGGTTGTGTGTCTGTGTTGCGTGTCCATGGCAACATGCTGTGGATAGCGCGTACGCATTCACACTCCTGTTGGTCCATTAGCGCATGCGCCGTTGAATCCTCTCCCCCTCACATTGGATCTGCTGAATATTGTCATGGGTGGACCTGTGCGCTTGCGCAGCCAGGATCCTGGACTCCTCGCTCCTGCGTCTGTGACTAGGCAACGGCGGTTAGTTCCGGGTTGCCGGTCATGTGATGTGGGGGCGGGTTGTATATCCGGGTTACCATGGCGGCGCGCGCGCCGCAATAGGCCCAAATCCCGGACATTAATCAGCGGATGTATATTTAAAGGACCCGGTTTAGATCAGAGACCACCCCCTGACGAAGGATCAATTCCGAAACGCGCGTCGGAGCTGTGTTTCTCTGTGACCGGCAGGCTGTGCTCCAGGTATACACTTTTTTCATTCTCTCTCATCATTTATTCTAGCTATATGCACATTGGCACTTTCAATGATTATACCCTTGTTTGTTTATATTGCACTTGGCATTTTGGTTCAAAGGTATATGTTGTTGTTTTGGAAAGCACCATATATTTTATTTATTTATTTTTACTTATTTAACTATTTGCAATAGTCATATTGTTCTTTTGGCGCTTGGCGCTTTATACTAAGATGATAATTTTTTGAATTTTTGGATATCTATATTTTGTTTATATCAGATATATTTCTTTTTTCTCAGGGTGTTTATATATAAATTCATCACTTATACTTTCACGTATCTATATGAGAAAGATTCTTTATATATCGGGATTATTTATATATATATGTATATATATATATGTATGTGTATATTTGGGATTAATGACTTGCCAGCCTGCTATGTCTTTGGTATTTTTCCATTTTTTATTTTAATTATTATTATTATCTATTGTACACAGAGGACACGGTTGTATACTATTGTTACCCTATTTTAATAAAGGTATACTTTTATAATAAAGATATTGTTTCTCTTATTATTATCCGGAATATTTGTATTCAGATTACAATATGGTACTTCTTTATTGACCCAAATTCGAATACTGTTTTGTTGGTTTTTCTTAAATATTTCGAATGGTCCACCATTCTTTTAGCTGCTATATATAGTAGAATTATTAATATTATATGTAAATAATTGATTGATTTATATAATATACTGCTATATTCAGGCTATATTGGTATTTTTTTTTTTACCACTGTTTACCCTGCATACCAGCTTGCTCGCTGGTCCTGATCGCTGGTGAGTCTGTCTATGCGATAGCTCACCAGCGATCAGCTAGCTATGTCCCAGCGATCCTATTCGTGTCGGATCGTTGGTGGGATCGCTGGGACATTGAAGCGTGTAACGGGGCCCTTACCGTCACCCTACAATCCCTCACTCCCTGCGTGGAGTATATCCCTTTGTAAATAAACCTGTTTAACCCTTGCTCTGCGTTCCTGCAGGTTATTTCAAGTGGCGTAGTCAGCAGGATGCAGTCTCCGAACGCAAGGGTGGCAGACCAAGCGGTGGGGGGAGCTCCAAGGGCAAGTATACCGCTGGGGACAATATTGAACAATCTCCCTAAATTCACTGGGAATGATAGTGTTGTGGTGTTGGATTGAACGTGTAAGGGGGATGATGAAGTTGTATCCCATGGCTCTGGACCTAGAAGCAGAGGTAGCTATGATGGCTTTAGATGGGGAGGCCAGGGACTCTGTCATGTTGCGACCCCCACAGAAGAGAGTCACTCTGGAAAATGTGTTGTTAATACTTGAGGAGACATTTGGGGACCAAACGGACATAGGAAAATTATGTATGCGTCTGTTCAGGTGTATTCAAAGAGAGGGGGAGACTGTGACCCAGTATATGAATGCGCTGCAGGAACTCCATACTGCCATTGCTCGCAAAGACTGTGTAGGGGCCATTGACGTAATGCTGCGAGACCAGCTAGTGATGGGCCTACGTGATGTGCTGATGAAGCAGGCTCTGAGGGAGCACTTGCGAGTAAAGCCAAGTATGACTTTTTCTGAGATAGGGGCAGAAATGCGCATAGGCGAGCAGGAGCAGGGGATTGCAGACTTGACAGGGATGGTCCTGCATTGCGGATTACCCAGCCTGAATGAAGAAAAGCCGACATGGACCCGTGATTTACGGCTGGAAATGAGAAGAATTTGGGAAAAAGTCAAGAGTCTGGGGGAAGCCCTTACTGCTCTCTTGGGTTCCAGCGTCATACCCCGTGGTTAGGCACGGAAGCAGGTGAAGGAATTTAGAGGAGAGGTGTGGAGCATGAAGAAGGCTTCAGTGGCGGCTCCAGAGTGTAATCCCGTATCCTGGAGAGAAGCGCAACCGCAGGTGAGAGATGCTTCCTACCGAGGTCAATGATCCAGACCAAAGCGCCTACCAGACAGACGCAGACGTGGGTGCTGGGCATGTGGAAGTGTGGCGCCCCCAGGAGTATGGCCGCCACAATGACTTTGCCTTCCTCCAGGGAGGGTGATGTCATGCTTGGAAGCAGTGAAGGGTCTCTGTTGCAGTTAACCTATACATGCAACACAGTTCCACTCCAGGCCAGCAGGGGGGACTCTGAACCAGAATTGAGGGGAGGAATGCTCTCTGAGGGCCAAGAGGAAGGAGTGGTCAGTTAGTGTGAGGAGGTCCACGTGTGCAGACGTGTGGAGAGAAGCTGGAGGTTGAGCTGAGGAAAGAGAGCTCCCTCACAGCGAGAGCGCATGAACTGGAGAATGGTCTCCATGGTTGTACGGATACTAATGGTCCTGCAACAGACACCATAGGAGTAGGAGGCTGTAAATGCCCTACCCCCATCTAAGACTCGGAGGCACAACAGCACGGAGTGACCCAAGGGAGGAATAGCGGCTACAGCTGTCTGCCATACGAGGAGTGCTAGTAGAAGGGAATTAGGAGGAACTTCAGTGTAACTCAGTACTAGGAGTACTTCACTCAAATAGGCGCTAGAAGGAGACTGCACAGCCCATCTGCTGAGAGAGAATCCCTGAGCTGCTTCCAGGCTAGCCTGCTCTGATACCATCTGTAATCAGGACCCTGGACTGCATTTATCAGGTAAAGGTACAGAAATTGCACCCTGCTGTGTCTTTGTTTGCTTCCTATCCTTCCGGCACTGCTACATCCACGTGCCAACCACATCTACACTGCCCTGGGACTACAGCTTCACCTGTGAGGAGCTTTTACAGTGGGGAAAAAAAGTATTTAGTCAGTCAGCAATAGTGCAAGTTCCACCACTTAAAAAGATGAGAGGCGTCTGTAATTTACATCATAGGTAGACCTCAACTATGGGAGACAAACTGAGAAAAACAAATCCAGAAAATCACATTGTCTGTTTTTTTTTTCATTTTATTTGCATATTATGGTGACAAATAAGTATTTGGTCAGAAACAAAATTTCATCTCAATACTTTGTGATATATCCTTTGTTGGCAATGACAGAGGTCAAACGTTTTCTGTAAGTCTTCACAAGGTTGCCACACACTGTTGTTGGTATGTTGGCCCATTCCTCCATGCAGATCTCCTCTAGAGCAGTGATGTTTTTGGCTTTTCGCTTGGCAACACGGACTTTCAACTCCCTCCAAAGGTTTTCTATAGGGTTGAGATCTGGAGACTGGCTAGGCCACTCCAGGACCTTGAAATGCTTCTTACGAAGCCACTCCTTCGTTGCCCTGGCGGTGTGCTTTGGATCATTGTCATGTTGAAAGACCCAGCCACGTTTCATCTTCAATGCCCTTGCTGATGGAAGGAGGTTTGCACTCAAAATCTCATGATACATGGCCCCATTCATTCTTTCATGTACCCGGATCAGTCGTCCTGGCCCCTTTGCAGAGAAACAGCCCCAAAGCATGATGTTTCCACCACCATGCTTTACAGTAGGTATGGTGTTTGATGGATGCAACTCAGTATTCTTTTTCCTCCAAACACGACAAGTTGTGTTTCTACCAAACAGTTCCAGTTTGGTTTCATCAGACCATAGGACATTCTCCCAAAACTCCTCTGGATCATCCAAATGCTCTCTAGCAAACTTCAGACGGGCCCGGACATGTACAGGCTTAAGCAGTGGGACACGTCTGGCACTGCAGGACCTGAGTCCATGGTGGCGTAGTGTGTTACTTATGGTAGGCCTTGTTACATTGGTCCCAGCTCTCTGCAGTTCATTCACTAGGTCCCCCCGCGTGGTTCTGGGATTTTTGCTCACCGTTCTTTTGACCATTCTGACCCCACGGGGTGGGATTTTGCGTGGAGCACCAGATCGAGGGAGATTATCAGTGGTCTTGTATGTCTTCCATTTTCTAATTATTGCTCCCACAGTTGATTTCTTCACTCCAAGCTGGTTGGCTATTGCAGATTCAGTCTTCCCAGCCTGGTGCAGGGCTACAATTTTGTTTCTGGTGTCCTTTGACAGCTCTTTGGTCTTCACCATAGTGGAGTTTGGAGTCAGACTGTTTGAGGGTGTGCACAGGTGTCTTTTTATACTGATAACAAGTTTAAACAGGTGCCATTACTACAGGTAATGAGTGGAGGAAAGAGGAGACTCTTAAAGAAGAAGTTACAGGTCTGTGAGAGCCAGAAATCTTGATTGCTTGTTTCTGACCAAATACTTATTTTCCACCATAATATGCAAATAAAATGAAAAAAAAACAGACAATGTGATTTTCTGGATTTTTTTTTCTCACTTTGTCTCCCATAGTTGAGGTCTACCTATGATGTAAATTACAGACGCCTCTCATCTTTTTAAGTGGTGGAACTTGCACTATTGCTGACTGACTAAATACTTTTTTTCCCCACTGTACGTGTATTGTGATAAATCTAGGGAAAGTATCAGGATGAGGAATTAGGAGACAAGCAGAGGTCTAGCAGCATAGATCAGGATAGGATTGGCTGTAGCACAGTGGAGGGCGCCGTAGTACAGCAGGTTAGGTATGATCAGCATAGAAGGAGTTAAGGTTATGGGGGAATGTCCCAGTTAGGAGGGTAGGAGTAGATATAATTCAAATTCAAAGAAGCTTTATTGGCAGGACTAAATACACATTAGTTTTGCCAAAGCAAGTGTACAGAAGGGAATATGGATAGGGACTGTAGGGATGTTGGGTAGGGGCTGTAGGAAAGGTGGATGGGGCAGATCCAGGATGGGGGCCATAGAAGTCCACGGCATAGGGAAGGTGGATGGGGCAGATCCAGGATGGGGCTATAGAAGTCCATGGCATAGGGAAGGTGGATGGGGACAGATCCAGGATGGGGGCTATAGAAATCCATGGCATAAGGAAGGTGGATGAGGGGATGGGGCAGATCCAGGGTGGGGGCTATAGAAGTCCATGGCATAAGGAAGGTAGATGGGGGGATGGGGGCAGATCCAGGGTGGGGGCTATAGAAGTCCATGGCATAGGGAAGGTGGATGGGGGGATGGGGGCAGATCCAGGGTGGGGGCTATAGAAGTCCATGGCATAGGGAAGGTGGATGGGGGGGATCGGGGCAGATCCAGGGTGGGGGCCATAGAAGTCCATGGCATAGGGAAGGTGGATGGGGGATGAGGGCAGATCCAGGATGGGGCTATAGAAGTCCATGGCATAGGGAAGGTGGATGGGGCAGATCCAGGGTGGGGCTATAGAAGTCCACCGTTCTTTTGACCATTCTGACCCCACGGGGTGGGATTTTGCGTGGAGCACCAGATCGAGGGAGATTATCAGTGGTCTTGTATGTCTTCCATTTTCTAATTATTGCTCCCACAGTTGATTTCTTCACTCCAAGCTGGTTGGCTATTGCAGATTCAGTCTTCCCAGCCTGGTGCAGGGCTACAATTTTGTTTCTGGTGTCCTTTGACAGCTCTTTGGTCTTCACCATAGTGGAGTTTGGAGTCAGACTGTTTGAGGGTGTGCACAGGTGTCTTTTTATACTGATAACAAGTTTAAACAGGTGCCATTACTACAGGTAATGAGTGGAGGAAAGAGGAGACTCTTAAAGAAGAAGTTACAGGTCTGTGAGAGCCAGAAATCTTGATTGCTTGTTTCTGACCAAATACTTATTTTCCACCATAATATGCAAATAAAATGAAAAAAAAACAGACAATGTGATTTTCTGGATTTTTTTTTCTCACTTTGTCTCCCATAGTTGAGGTCTACCTATGATGTAAATTACAGACGCCTCTCATCTTTTTAAGTGGTGGAACTTGCACTATTGCTGACTGACTAAATACTTTTTTTCCCCACTGTACATCTTTGCTGCACCACACCATCAGTCCCAGCGGATCTGCATGCAGCGTCGGCTTAACATCTCACTTGCCGAACACCACAGGTGGCGTCACAAACTATTCCATTTACTACATTCCACCATTCAATCTCCCCTATTAATTGGGCGCCCAGGGCCACGGACCGGGTCACCGCTGCTGTGACACATCCTGCTGACACTGGCCCGGTACCAAGTACCCCACAGCCCTGGGAGGACGACCCAACTTGGCGTCACGAACAGGATTACGGAGCCCGGTACCCCCCGGGTCCTGTGTGCCATAGACTGTGTTTGTGAAAAAGATGCCAATTGCCGCCACTGCTGCGCTGCTTGGCGCGCGCGGGAAGAAAAAGGGGCAGGCCTTCGTGGGCGGAGCCTGCCGCAGAGCGGGAAGAAGTGAAGTGCCGCACGGGAAGAGAGGACAGAGCGCGAGAAGAGGAGGAGCTGAGGCCTACAGCCCGGAGCTTCGGGCCTGCGAAGCAGCCGGCGGTAAGCTCCCTCAACCCATGGCCCTGGCTAATGTTAACTAGGGGGGGAAGAGAATGTCTGTGCCGAGCAACAATGCAGTGGTGGACGCCGTCGCCAACCCCTCAGCGCTGCAAGGTGCAGCACCCGCCGCAGCGGTCCCCATAATGCCGCTATCTATGTCCTACCTTCCGGGAGCGGCCTGGCTACTGCAATACTCGGGTGAGTCACATACCCTGAGTGAATTTAAAGAGAGACTGTGCAGTTTGTTTAAAGTATACCCTCTGTCTGAAAGCCAGAAAGTGAACATCCTTATTGGACAGCTAACGGGTGCAGCGAAGAGAGAGGTGAAAGCCTGACAGGACACTGATAAAGAGACTGTTAACAAGATTCTAGCCAAGCTGAGAAGCACCTTTGACACACGCACTGCAGCTGAAATTAAGATGCGATTCTTTGGATGCAAACAGAAAGTACAGGACAGCATAAGGGAATATGCTCTTAACCTGCAGGAGGCGCTGTGAGCAGTTAAGCAAGTTGATCCTGACAGTGTGAAGGAAGAAGATAAACTGTTAAAGGAGCAGTTCATTGAAGGACTTCTATCCAGTACACACAGAGGACAGATGCGTATCATAACCCTGCAGGACCCTGATCTGGACTTTGCTGATATTAAGGACAGGGCTATTCGGGTCCTGCAAGAATCAACTAACAGCCGTCCAGCGCCTCCTAGGCACCCAGCGATCACCTACCATCAGGAAGCAACTTCTTTTCCTTCCATCCCTGTGGAGGCTGATGCACAGACTCTGGATAAAGATCCAACTGAGGAGCTGCGTCTTCAGGTCCAGGAGTTGACCAAAGGGGTGGCTGCACTTACCAAAACTGTGCAGTCCCTGCAGGTGTCCTCCAAAGAAAAGATCCAGCTTGCTTCCAGTCCAGAGGATGTCCCGTGGCTCCGGAGGAGGAGAGCCCCGCCACTCCGAGGAAGGAACAACGATCGCTATGACCAGGACGGACTTCCCATCTGTCGTCGCTGCTACAAGGCAGGTCATCTTGCAAGATTTTGTCCTTTAAACGAGCAACCCCTGGGGCAGAGGGCCAACCCCCAGGAGTAGGCCACAAGACCCAAGGAACTGGCGAGCCAAGTATGTTGGAGGGAGACCGATCATTCCTGTGGTGATTGACGGCATCCCCATGAATGCTTTGCTGGACCCTGGCTCGCAGGTGACCACTATGCCGTATATCCTTTACAAGCGGTATTGGGCTGACTCTGAACTCACCCGTGGCCCAACTGATGAACTGACAGTAGTTGCCAGTAATGGTCAGACTTTACCACAAGTGGGATGTAAAGAAATTACTGTTGAAGTGGGGAGGGTGGAGTTAAAATCTCAAGGTCTGATAGTTGTGGATATTGATCGATGGGAATGTAATCCCATGATTAGGGATGGGCAAGTCTACTCGCTAGGACTCGTTACTCGGCGAGTCTCCCAGTGATTACTCGCACAGTAACGAGTCCAATGCAAGTCAATGGCAATCCTAGTTTTGTCAGAGTTTTTTTTTCTCACTCGCTAGACTCGCTATATCACATCGCTGTCAACAGCGAGTCTGAGCGAGTCTACGATTCCGAGTCCTGTATACTGGATTCGGGACTCGCTTATACAGAATCTGTTATGTTCCTACAAGTTTCCAAGACAGCCTATGTCAACACACAGCGATTGTGAGCGAGTCTGAGCGAGTCTACGATTCCGAGTCCTGTATACTGGATTCTGGACTCGCAAATATAGAATCTGTTATGTTCCTACAAAGCTTCCGAGACAGCCTAGCTGTTAGGTCAGAAAACTTTTTTAGATGGACAAGCATGTTAGCCAATCATATTCAGTAATGTTGGTTGTGGCAGGACTATGATTGGCTTCTGTCCATCGTGATGCCTATGTCATGTATGAGAGGCGAGGCTGTATATAAGCCTTTTCCACCGCCATTTCCTCTACATTCCTGAGAGATCTGAGATAGAGCAGGGTGAGGTAGATGCTTGAGCAGATCATAGGGATTGTCAGTTAGTGTAGGGAAACTTCAAGATTCCTTATATTAAACCCAAACAGCTCTTCTGAGAGCTACCAGGAGGACAGAGGAGTACTGTGTAGACTGTAGGCAGGCAGGCAGGGAGGATCAAGCCTTACAGTGCAGTGCACAGTGCAGGGACTAGTGTGCAGCTTCAGTGTCAGCACACACACTTACCCCGCCAGCAAGTGATGCCTACAGCACCACCTAACTCCATCTCGGTGACTGTGCATTTGTCAACAATGTCACAAAACCCACAATTTCCTAAAAAAGAGGTTGCAAAGGGACGAGGTCGTGGCCGTAGCAGTGCAGGGAACATCACTTGAGCGATCTCCCTCCAGGCTGTAGTCCGCTGGATGTTATGCCCATAGGCAGGGTCAGTGGGGAGCCAAAGCAGGGGCCGAGCCTCCACCAGATCAATCAACTGCAGCGTGTTGACAGTGACACGGGCCATGATTGCTCTGTATTGCTCTGTGTGTGTGTGCGTACGTCAACTCGACTCGGATTATTTCCTGTTTGCTCAAAGCATGGTGTGTGCTAGAGAAAATCGCTTCCCTCGCCTCATCGGCGCTAAATAAGACAAACAAATGCGAGTTTGGACTCGGACACAGCAGCAACAAACTGTTGCGAGTGGGGTTTACAAATCGCCAATGCAAGCGCTTTCCGAGACACATCTGCGATTTGTAAATCGCACATTACTCGCTAAGACTCGCTTCCCCATTCATTAACATTGGACTCGCTAGACTCGCAACGAGTAGCGAGTCCCGGGCTCGGACTCGCTAGAGTCAAGCGATTCCGAGTAATTTAGGACTCGCCCATCACTACCCATGATGACTCTTGGTACAAATGTAATTGAAAACTGTCTGTCCGAGGTTATTGTCTTGTTGCAACAGGTGGCTGAGACTGCTGGTTCCAGTGAACAACGAGTCCTGCAGAAGGAGATCCGAGCCCTGATGCAAAGGCAGCAGGTAGAACTCTCTGGCGGAGAGATTGGCAGCGTCAGTGTGAGTGATCCCTTCCCCATTGCAATACCTCCCAGATGTGAAATGTTGATTTGGTGTCGGGCAGCTATAGGTCTTAGAGGGAGAGATTACCAGGCTTTGGTAGAACCAGTATACTCCGAGAGCAGGCCCAATGTCCTGACATCCAGAGGGGTGGTTGATGTACGTAAGGGGAGAGTACCTGTACGCCTTTTGAATTATGGGGAGGAGGAGGCCACAATACCTCGGTACGCCACAGTTGCTAAGCTACTCACTGTTAATAACAACTCTTTGCAGGCAGCAGAACCCTTGATCTCATCCGATCAGGTGGAGGACAATGGCTCTGTGAAGCAGATGGAAGAGTGGTGTCAGCAACTGCAGGTGGGGACTGACTCTACACCTTCATACCAGAAAAATAGGGTTTACAGGGTGACACAAGAATATGAGCGGGTATTCAGTTAACACCCACTAGATTTTGGGCAGGCAAAAGGGGTCCAACATCATATCCCCACTGGAGATCATCCACCCATAAAGGAGAGATACAGAGCTATACCCCCAACACAGTACCAATGTGCAGCTCCAATAGTTTTTGTAAAGAAAAAGGATGGTACCATGAGAATGTCTGTTGATTACAGGAAAATTAACAGCATTACACATAAAGATGCCTACCCATTACCCAGAATTGAGGAGTCATTAGCTGCACTTAAAACTGCTAAATACTTTTCCACCTTAGATCTCACTAGTGGGTATTGGCAGATTCCCGTGGCAGAGGCAGACAAGGAGAAAACAGCATTTACCACTCCAATGGGTCTCTGTGAGTTCAACTATATGCCATTCGGGCTCTGCACTGCCCCAGGAACATTTCAGCGGCTGATGGAGTGCTGCCTGGGACACATGAACTTTGAGACAGTCCTGTTGTACCTTGATGATGTCATTGTTTTCTCCAAGACTTATGAAGACCATCTGGAGCACCTGGCTGAAGTGTTTGAAGCCTTGTCCAACTTTGGCCTAAAGGTGAAGCCTTCCAAATGCCACCTCCTGAAGCCCAAGGTACAGTACCTCGGTCATGTAGTGAGTGCAGAAGGTGTGGCACCAGATCCGGACAAAGTCACTGTCATCCGGGACTGGCCAAAGCCCAGCAACCTCCATGAAGTACGCCAATTCCTCGGGTTGGTAGGCTACTACCGAAGGTTCATCAAAGGCTTCACTGAAATAGCCACCCCTATGCAAAATCTTCTGGTGGGGCAGTCCAAGAAAGCCAAACAGAAGAATTCCACATTTGAATGGACTGAGGAGTTGGAGAGATCCTTCACCAGACTGAAGATGGCTCTCATAGGAGATGAGGTTCTGGCCTACCCAGATTATGACAAACCCTTTGTGTTGTATACTGATGCCAGCAACGTGGGACTGGGGACAGTACTGTCACAGGTACAGAATGGCAGAGAAAGAGTGATCTCCTACGCCAGCAGGAAGCTGCGTCCCACTGAAAGGAACCCTGACAACTACAGTTCCTTCAAGCTGGAGTTCCTCGCCATAGTCTGGGCTGTGACTGAAAGATTCAAGCATTACCTAGCTTCAGCCAAGTTTACCATCTTCACGGACAACAACCTGTTGACTCACTTGGACACTGCAAAACTAGGTGCACTGGAGCAGCGATGGATGGCTCGGCTGTCTAACTATGAGTTTACCATCAAGTACCTAGCAGGGCACAAGAATGCCAATGCTGATGCGCTGTCCAGAATGCCTAATCTGCCAGATGCAGGAGAAGACCCTGAGGCTCTTGAAGAAATAGAGTTACTTCCCTTCCACCGGCCACTTGCGGCTCAACGTGCTCAAGGAGTGAGAAACAGACGGTCTGACTTGAAAGAGGTCACCCTAAATCCATTGCCCCATCATGACTGAGCAGAAACTCAGGATAATGACCCCGCAGTCCACCTCGTGAAGGTGCTACTGTCACAAGCTGACTCACGCCCAGAGTCGAATGCTCCTGAAGAAACCCAGCAGTTGTGGAAGGAGAGAGGCCGGCTGTTCATTTATGAAGGAAAGCTGTGTCGGAGGAGTATCAATGCCCGCACTCATGAGCTGGTTTGGCAGTTGATAGTCCCAAAGAGAGAGGCATCAATGGTCCTGGAAGCATACCACAATGGAGCTGGACACTTCAGATGGAAGAATTTGGAAGCATTGATCCGGGAGAGGTTCTACTGGGCTGGTATGAGGAAAGCCATTGAGAGGTGCTGCCGGGAGTGTGGACAATGTAACCTGAGCAGAAAGGATCGAAACAGCCAGAGAGCTCCTCTACAGCCAATTATCACCAGTCACTTGAGTTGGTAGCCCTGGACCATGTGAAGCTGGTTCCAAGCCGGTCAGGCTACATCTATGCTCTTACCATTATGGACCACTACTCAAGATTTCTGGTAGTTGTGCCTGTCAAAGATCAAACAGCCAGGACAGCAGCCAGAGCATTCCAACAGCACTTCTGTAGACCACATGGATATCCTGAGCAAGTACTTACAGATCAAGGTCCCGCCTTTGAGGCAGACGTGTTCCAGGAATTCTGTAACTTGTATGGTTGTAAGAAGATCCGGACAACACCGTACCACCCACAGACCAATGGCATGTGTGAAAAGATGAACCAGGTAGTGATTGACCTACTGAAGACCTTGCCTTTGGAGGAGAGGAATCTGTGGCCAGAAAAGTTGCTAGATCTGGTAGACCTCTACAACCACATCCCTGTGAATTCCACAAATTGCACTCCAGCTTACCTAATGAGAGCAAGGCCTGGTAAACTGCCTATTGATTTGGACATGGGAGTCCTGACACCTGAAGTGACGTCACCAGATGCTGACTGGGATACAGAGAGGCAGCAACAATACAGAAGAGTACAAGAATGTGTGGAAAAGAGTTTAGCGCAGGCAAGACAAAAGCAGGAGAGGAACTACAATCAGCATGCACCTGCAGTTCCCTTGTCACCAGGAGAGCAAGTCCTCAAGAGGAAAAGAAGATTGCATAAGCTGGATGATCAATGGGAAGCTGAACCCTACACCATTCTACCCTCAAATTTTGACAATACCAAGGTGTGCCTTATTAGTAAAGATGGATTAGAAACCTCAGCAGCCGTATCCAGGGATCATTTGAAATTATGCCCTGATCAGTTAAAAGAAAGAATGGAAGAACAAGATAACATCCAACCCATAGAAGAAGAAAAGGTCAGCACCATACTTGACAATTCCCTGCAAATTAGACTAAAGTAAATGATGCAATAGTGGTGCCAGTGTTGACCTTTCCCCAATTGGTAGCACAGGAAGAAGTGACTCAAGAAAACCCTGAAGATCAGGAAAATCAGGCAGCAGAAGCCCCACCAACAGTGGAGCCAGAGAACCCTCGCCCTGCCAGTGGTGAACCTGTTGTGCCCATGGTGAGTCTAGGAGTTCACAGACAATCTAGTATCCCTGTGCCATGCAGAACCACCAGTAGTGTATCCAGTACATTACACACTACACCAGCATTATGCAGGTCTACCCGTACCACGCAAGGTATACCACCCATCAGATATCATATATAGCTAAGTTACTGTAAATGTTGAAATTGTATGTAAATATGTAACTGTTCTCAAGTTTTGTGCCTACAGGTAATCTGTAAGAGTTGCCTTTGGAATTTGCTAGTTTTGTTTTATGGACATTGTACCACAGGACTTCTGTGGTCACCAACCTGTATATAGTTCCCATTTGCCCAGGAATGGACCATGGACATTGATGCTTGGACTTGTCATCATAGGACTTTTTTTGGAGCTCTTGGTTTTTGTAAATTTTTCCCTTTTACAAATCTTGTACAATTATAATTGTTCACATTGTCTAATTGTTTATATGTTTTTCATGTTTTGTTCAGCCCAGGAGTGCTGACTTGCACTAGGGGGAATGTGGCGCCCCCAGGAGTATGGCCGCCACAGTGACTTTGCCTTCCTCCAGGGAGGGTGATGTCATGCTTGGAAGCAGTGAAGGGTCTCTGTCGCAGTTAACCTATACATGCAACACAGTTCCACTCCAGGCCAGCAGGGGGGACTCTGAACCGGAATTGAAGGGAGGAGTGCTCTCTGATGGCCAAGAGGAAGGAGTGGTCAGTTAGTGTGAGGAGGTCCACGTGTGCAGACGTGTGGAGAGAAGCTGGAGGTTGAGGTGAGGAAAGAGAGCTCCCTCACAGCGAGAGCGCATGAACTGGAGCCTGGTCTCCACGGTTGTACGGATACTAATGGTCCTGCAACAGACACCATAGGAGTAGGAGGCTGTAAATGCCCTACCCCCACCTAAGACTTGGAGGCACAACAGCACTGAGTGTGCCAAGAGAGGAATAGCAGCTACAGCTGTCTGCCATACGAGGAGTGCTAGTAGAAGGGAATTAGGAGGAACTTCAGTGTAACTCTGTACTAGGAGTACTTCACTCAAATAGGCGCTAGAAGGAGACTGCACAGCCCATCTGCTAAGAGAGAATCCCTGAGCTGCTTCCAGGCTAGCCTGCTCCAGTACCATCTGTAATTGGGACCTTGGACTGCATTTATCAAGTAAAGGTACAGAAATTGCACCCTGCTGTGTCTTTGTCTGCTTCCTACCCTTCTGGCACTGCTACATCCCCGTGCCAACCACATCTACACTGCCTTGGGACTACAGCTTCACCTGTGGGAAGCCTTTACATCTTTGCTGCACCATACTATCCTTCCCAGTGGATCTGCATGCAGTGTCGGCTTAACATCTCACTTGCCGAACACCACAGGTGGCGTCACAAACTATTCCATTAACTACATTCCACCATTCAACTTCCCCTATTAATTGGGCGCCCAGGGCCACGGACCGGTTCACCGCTGCTGTGACACATCCTGCTGACACCGGCCCGGTACCGAGTACCCCACAGCCCTGGGAGGGCGACCCAGAAGCGTGGGACACCTGTTCAGAAATTGCCCTATCTGAGAAAAGCGATGGCAAAGATCCGATCACCCCTCCGAAGGTCCTGCTAATTGGAGGGAATGTCGCCCCCTGAGGGAATGGTACGGTGGGACGTCGGACATCGAGAAGTGAAAGAGAGAGTGTCGACTGTCCACGGTCAAATGTCTGCGCTGTCCCGACGCGTGGAGGCAAGTCTGGCAGAACTCCAACCTGGGTCTAGAGGTCCCGACGGTGAGATTCGACCTGAAGAGGAGGAAGGGACGACTGCCCGAGTGGTCCATCGGAGTAAATCACCACCATGATCGCCACAAGCTACTGGCAAAAGAGAAAAGGTGACAAATGTTCCCGAGATGCACGCTCCTATGGTTCTCGTCAATGAGAAAGAAGAGCTGCTAGTATCATCCCTTGAGGCAGAAATTTTGCCAGCTGTCAGCTCACAAGACCCTGACCAGATGGAAGAGATGAAGAAGCTGTGTGAGACAGGGAGTGTGACTGAGAAGCCAAGGAAAGTGACGCCCGCAGAGCCCGGGGTGGATAACGAAGGGTCTGGCCTGCATGGTCTTAATCCATCTGATTCTAGTTTTGACGAGAACGCTCCTGTCAAAGAGGGAGGGAGCAATGGAGAAGAATTACCTGTACTAAGCCCCCAGACTGAGGAACCTGAGCAAGCAGTCCCTAAAGTTTCCGATAACAACAAAGAAAAGGACGAACCATCTACTCCGTCTGATAGCGGCAAAGCTAAAAAGAAGAAGACAAAGCCAAGTTTGTCTGAATTATTTTCTTCTGCAGCTGTTGAAGATAAAGATGAGGATTGGAGTATTTTTAACCAGCCTTGCTGGAAGAACATGGTGCCAGAGAGGCAGGAGGAATTACGAAAATGGTGGGTGGCTGTAGGCCCTCAAGTGAGCATCCTGAAGTACGACGAACCCTCGCCTGTGGAATGGTGAGCTTTAAGAGAGGGAGAATGTAAGGAGGTGGACCGGACCGGGGGTACCTGCATGCCTGGTCCAGAACTAAAAGGGCTGCATCCTTTGTTTCCGGGGGGAAGCCTGAGGGAAGCGGACCTTCCCCTGCTGCAGGAGGGAAGGAAGAGAGAGACGGGGCTTCCTGCTGACAGGAGGGGGCGGTGGGAGCCTGAGGAGAGCATGCTGACACAAGGGGAGTGGAAGGAAAAGCACGTTGCAGGAGAGTTTGGAGCCAAGTAAGTGCAGCGCGCAGAGCAGAGAAGAGGGCGCTCTGCTTCCCCGACCCAAATGTGCTGGTCCTGTGACAGGTCGTGCTGCTGCTGTCCAGGATAGATGTGGCTCTGGAGGGATTAGGTGTGCCAGTAGTGGAGAGTGGAGCGTGCGGAGCCATCTCAGCAGAGCGGAGCGTGCGGGGCTATCTCAGCAGAGCGGAGTGTGCGGAGCCGTGTCAGCAGAGCGGAGTGAGCGAAGTAAAGCCAGGTGCTGTACACTAACAAACAGTGAGTGACGCACCAGCTCTGCTCAAGAGTGACTGCATACTCGAAAGAGCCCTCCGGCTGAGGATTGAGAGAGGCAGACAGTACACGGTGTGATGGTGTGTGCGACAGAGCAGGAGAGACACCAGGCCAAATATCAATCCAACGGGATTTATTGAGACAGGGAGCAAAGAACATAAAACGTCAATATCGTCTCTTAGAGTCCACAATGTGTCCACACCAAGACGGAAACAGTTCCGGGGGCACCAGGGGAAAGACAAAATAATCCTGGGACGAGTTAAATGGATCCAACAGATGAGGGACACAACACCATTCCACGTGGCAGCTTTCAACTCTCCACACACAGGCACTAGGATCTCGCCTCAGCATAAGATCCTAGCCCCTGGCCCGTCAACACCCAACTGCCAGGACCAAACATGTGTCTATTATTCTGTGTCCTGGGATCCACCCCTCCATGGGGAAGGGCTCCCAGCTACTTTTGACTATGTGGCTAAAGCCCCCATCACTCATAGCGATCTCGTGTGTGACAGTGATCAGTGACCAGCCCCCCTGCCGGTATCGCTGATCGCTGTGGAAACCTCTGGACATTTTTGGGGTCGCTGGTCTCCCGCTGGCCAGCACGCATCCCTGTGTGTGACAGGTGGGTGACCAGCGAGCAGGAGCTGGTAACTAGGGCAAACGCAGGGTTTCTAAGGGGTGCGCAGTGCCTAAAAACCCGATGTGTACCTTAGTTACCAGGGCGCTGATGCAGGGAGCTGGTAACCAAGGTACACATCGGGTTTCTAAGTGACGCACGCCCCTTAGAAACCCGATGTGTACCTTAGTTACCAGCTCCCTGCATCAGCACGCTGGTAACTAAGGTACACAGCTATGCCGCGCGCTCAGCGACGCTGGTGCTGATCGCTGGTGAGATGCCTGTTTGACAGCTCACCAGTGATCATGTAGCGACTTACCAGCGATCCTGACACGTTCATATCGTTGTCAGGATCGCCGGTGAGTCACTGTGTGTGACGGGGCCCTAACTTAAGAAGTTTCCAGAAGATACACGCTTGTATTGGATAAGTCCTATGCTTAGGAGAACAAAGACTAACTCCCCCTCTGGTTTTTGCCTCAGATCTGACTACATTGGTGTCCAGGGACACAGGCCGGGGGAGCGACACGCTGTTACAACCCCTTCCCCCCTAAAGTTATGTACGGACTAGTGACCTCTACAGGTCGCTTGTCAAGTACATGTAGTAATGGCTGCCCTGACTCATGGCGCCTGTCTGGACAATCCATCAGCATTTGTGCTGACTGCCTGATCTTTATTGTATGGGAAAGTTGTAGGGTTGAAGGCAGAGCCCCATTTTACATCCTCTTTGACTTAAACTCTGCTTCCTGCACCCACAACTCAACATTGTAGCTCTCCCACATCATTTCCTAAGACTATATCTGCAGGAAGGCCCCTCATCACCCCAACCACGCTTTGCTTGACCCCAAAGCCAAAGTCCAGTTCTACACTTGCTTTTGGGATATTTCTCCATTGGCCTCCAGCTAATTCAATGGTAATCCCAGGTCCATGCTGTATTGCCTCTGGCCACTCTCGGATCAGCTATGCTGAGAAATGCCCCAGAGTCACAAAAACCAAGAATTCTTTGACCATCCAGCATGACCTCCTGTAAGTGCTTTCTTTGACGATTAAAGGAACTCGTGGCTGTGGCCCGCACCCCGTAAACCCCTAATGATGGAACATGGGTTTATGAACTATTAGGCAAATCAATTTGTAGGGGTGGCACCTCTTCCTCCATTGTATTTGGCTGATTTGTTGTAGGGTCATTCCTCAGTTGACCCTGAGAACAGGTGTCTTGCAGAAGCCCAGTCTGCCCACATCGGTAACATCTGCACTGTATGGCACTACTTCCAACTTGCACTCTGGGGACAGAGGTAACCAAACATGTGTCTATTGTTCTGTGTCCTGGGATCCACCCCTCCATGGGGAAGGGCTCCCACCTACTTTTGACTATGTGGCTAACTTAAGATGTTTCCAGAAGCTACAAGCTTGTATTGGATAAGTCCTATGCAGAGGAGAGCAAAGACTGACTCCCCTACTGGTTGTTGACTCAGGCCTGATTACATTGCAGTCCAGGGACACAGGCCAGGGGAGGGACACACTGTTTCAGTGAGCGCCCTTTGTATGAACGTGGACCCTCCAGCCTCTGTGACCGGAGGAGACTCCCCTGACAAGTCTTAGACGCTAGTGCCTGCAGGCCCAGCGTGCGCAGTGACAGACCTGAGTCCTTGAGAGTAGTAGCTGGACTGACTGAGGAACGCGGCATCGTTCCTGCGGTGACAAGTTCTGAGAGTGGACTTGTGATTAAGAGTGGTGAGAGCAGGACCCCCCTTTGTTTTCCCCCGGAGGCCGTTTCTTCATCGTGGACAGAGACTTGAGAGACTGCATGTGCCGCTGTTGTTGGTGCCATCGTTGGATTCCCGCCTGTCAGAGACTGCGCCGTGACGACCCGCGCCGTTGATGCCGATGTCACTGTGGGAACCCTGACCTTCCTCATAGCAGAAGTCTACAGTCCGGTAAGTTTAACCTCTTTATTACTGAAAAAAGAAAAGAGAAGCCAGCGTTGCCAAGGTCAGAACGCATAACATAAAGTGCATTTGCACATAACATCTAACTGTATTCAAAATGAGATATTTAGCAAAAAAATTTTGATCAATTCAATTGAGCCACCCCGCCGCGCCAAGGCAATCTCATGTGGGGGGTCCTACTCTACGTTTTTAATAAACACTGTGCCATTACGGCCTCCTAGATACATTAAAAGCAAGACCACTTTAAATGCTCAGGTACGGATTGCATTTAAAGTGGTCTTGCTTTTAATGTATCTAGGAGGCCGTAATGGCACAGTGTTTATTAAACAAATGCACTTTATGTTATGCGTTCTGACCTTGGCAACGCTGGCTTCTCGTTTCTTTTTTTGTACATTGGTATGTGGCTGACCACCACTGTTGCCGAGCGCGCTGGGTTGTGTTCTCCATTTTTTCTGTGTTCACTGTGATGGATCTAGGCTGCTGTGCACACATACACAGCAGCCCCACCCTGCCCCAAGCTTTATTTAATTGTGCACCTGTATCTGAACCTGCATTGCCCTTCATCTATGCTTGCTGGTCAGGCAATGTGTGGAGGCTAAACCTGACACGTCTGCATTCAGACCTGGTTGGCCTTCATCCGCACTTGCCTTTTCTGGCATCATGGGAGCGATCCAGAAATGCTCAGGTACGGATTGCATTTAAAGTGGTCTTGCTTTTAATGTATCTAGGAGGCCGTAATGGCACAGTGTTTATTAAAAACGTAGAGTAGGACCCCCCACATGAGATTGCCTTGGCGCGGCGGGGTGGCTCAATTGAATTGATCAATTTTTTTGCTAAATATCTCATTTTGAATACAGTTAGATGTTATGTGCAAATGCACTTTATGTTATGCGTTCTGACCTTGGCAACGCTGGCTTCTCTTTTCTTTTTTTCTTTATTACTGAACTCTCATTCGTCCCTCAAATACTCTGCCATTCTCCGAGTTCTACCCCATTACTTACCGTCACCCTAGAATCCCTCACTCCCTGCGTGGAGTACATCCCCCTGTAAATAAACCTGTTTAACCCTTGTTCTGTCTCCCAGTGCGTGACTGCATCCCGTGTTCCTGCAGGTTATTACATTTGCTTTTGTGTACTTTGCCCTTTCCCAGGTTTTCTAAGCACGGTTGCGCATTCTCCTGCTAGAATACGGGACTGAGAATCTAACGGGGTCAACCACCCTATGTAATAAACGCGAACTGTGTGTGGCTGCTTTATGGACTGTGCTCTGTTACCCATGGACTGCTTTTATTCTTACTTTGAACTTTCCCCACCAGGGCTTACGAGAAGTACACTTGTTTTTTTTAAAGGGCCGTACTCTATAAAAAGGATGGAGGGGAAAACTGAACAGGATGACCCGCGAAACGAGCCAGGTCAGGACCACATGGACTGTGAACGCCCCTGGACTGTCAGAGCTGTGTCGAGTTGGCCACTGGGCCATTGTGTTTTCTAAATTGGACTTCCTGTGTTAGGATACCCGGAGTTGGATTAGTTGGCCATCACGCCTATTGTGTCTTAAAGCAAATACGCTGTGTCCGGGTCCCAGGAGCAAAGGGCCCGGGGTCAGTTGGACCCATGTTTTTGGAAAACAACTTGGACACTCTGTATCAGGGTCCCTAGGAAAAGGGACCAGGGTCATGTGGACCTGTGTTACAAAGAACTTGACCTCTGTGTTTCTGGGGTCTCAACCGAATGAGACCAGGGTCAGGTGGACCCGTATCACTAAGTGGACAACCCGAGGATCATGCCAGGTTAAAAGGAAGTGTGCCAATGCATATTCAGGCTTGTGTTTAATGTGGGCCAAAGAGCCAAGTTATAGAAAATGGACTCTAACGTAGAACGTAACCATTTTATGTTTCAAAATGTTTTAAAGTGATGTTTGTATATATGTGATACATCCTACCGGTACCGTATGGTCGGGATGACTGTGTTTTAGGCGGGAGGTATGTAAGGGTGTGTCAGGATCAATTCATACCCTGTATCTCTTCTTGATAAAACAGGTACACATCAGTTATAATTGTTTTATATGTGGTGACTTATGTTCAGTATACATATGTGTAGTCTGACAAGTCTAGGGAAAGTATTAGGAAGAGGAATTAGGAGATAAGCATAGGTCTAGCAGAGGGCTCACAGATTAGGATAGGATTGGGTTTAGTACAGTGGAGGGCGCTGTAGTACAGGAGGTTAGATATGATCTGCATAGAAGTAATAAAGGTTATGAAAGAAAAATAATAATAATCTCTTTATTTATATAGCGCCAACATATTCTGTAGTGCTTTACAGTTTTGACACACATTATCATCGCTGTCCCCGATAGGGCTCACAATCTAATTTCCCTATCAGTATGTCTTTGGAATGTCCCAGTTGGAATGGGAATGTCCCGGTTGGGAGGGTAGGAGTAGATATAGTTGGGTGTATGTGGAGACACAGCATTGCATCTTAATTATTATTATTATTTATTTATATAGCACCATTGGTCCCATGGTGCTGTACGTGAGAAGGGGTTACATACAAATTACAGATATCACTTACAGTAAACAAACTATCAATGACAGACTTATACAGAGTGGAGAGAGGACCCTGCCCTTTCGGGCTTACATGCTACAGGATGGTGGGGAAGGAGACAGTAGGTTGGGGGGTTGCAGCAGTTCTGGTGTTGGTTGAGGTGATATCACCGGTAGTGGTGAGAGAGAAGGAGGTAGCGGGGTCATTGCAGGCTGTAGGCTTTCTTGAAGAGGTGGGTTTTCAGGTTCCGTCTGAAGGATCCAAATGTGGTTGATAGTCGGACTTGTTGGGGCAAAGAATTCCAGAGGATGGGGGCTATTCGGGAGAAGTCTTGGAGGCGGTTGGATGAGGAGCGAATAAGTGTGGAGGAGAGAAGGAGGTCTTGGGAGGACCGGAGATTACGTGAGGGAAGGTATCGGGAGATTAGTTCAGAGACATATGGGGGAGACAGGTTATAGATGGCCTTGTAGGTCAAAATTAGTAATTTGAACTGGATACGCTGAGGGAATGGGAGCCAGTGAAGAGATTTGGAGAGGGGAGAAGCGGAGGAGTAGCGAGGAGAGAGATGAATTAGTCGGGCGGCAGAGTTAAGGATGGACTGGAGAGGTGCGAGGGTGTTAGCAGGGAGACCACAGAAAAGGATGTTGCAGTAGTCGAGGCGGGAGATGATGAGGGCATGCACAAGCATTTTAGTAGATTGAGGGTTGAGGAAAGGACGGATTCTGGAAATAATTTTGAGCTGGCGGCGACAGGAGGTTGAAAGAGCTTGGATGTGCGGTTTGAAGGACAGGGCAGAGTCAAAGGTTACTCCGAGGCAGCGGACTTCTGGTACTGGGGAAAGTGTGATGTCATTAATTGTTATAGATAGGTCGGGTAAAGAAGATCTGTGAGATGGGGAAAGATGATGAGTTCAGATTTGTCTACATTGAGTTTGAGGAAGCGAGAGGAGAAGAAGGAGGATATGGCTGATAGACACTCTGGGATTCTGGACAGCAGAGAGGTGACATCTGGGCCAGAGAGGTAGATCTGAGTGTCATCAGCATAAAGGTGGTAGTGGAATCCGTGGGACTTTATGAGTTGCCCCAGACCAAGTGTATAGATTGAGAAGAGTAGGGGTCCTAAAACAGAGCCTTGGGGGACTCGAACAGAGAGAGGGTGGGATGATGAGGTGGTGTGGGAGTGGGAGACGCTGAATGTGCGGTTGGAAAGGTATGAGGAGATCCAGGATAGGGCAAGGCCTTTGATGCCGAAGGAGGAGAGGATCTGTAGTAGGAGGCAGTGGTCAACTGTGTCAAATGCAGCGGACAGGTCTAGAAGCAGGAGTATAGAGTAATGTCCATTTGATTTGGCTGTAAGTAGGTCGTTAGTAATTTTGGTCAGGGCTGTCTCAGTGGAGTGATGGGGGCGGAAACCAGATTGTAGATTGTCAAAGAGCAAGTTAGATGATAGGTGGGAGGAAAGTTCAGCGTGGACATGCTGTTCCAGGAGTTTGGAAGCGAATGGAAGCAATGATATTGGGCGATAGATGGACATAGCCGTTGGGTCGAGGGTTGGCTTTTTAAGGATAGGTGTGATTGTGGCATGCTTGAAAGCAGAAGGGAAGGTACTGGACATTAGTGATAGGTTGAAGAGGTGGGTTAGGGATGGGATTAGAGAGGTGGTGAGGTTGGGGAGGAGGAGGGATGGGATGGGATCAAGTGCACAGGTTGAGAGGTGCAATTTGGAGAAGAGGCGATTAAGCTCCCCTTCAGTGATGTTGGAGAGTGAGGTTATGGGGTTTGGGCATTGGTCTGGTATACAAAGGGGTTGTGGTGGTTGAGTGATAAAGACTTGCCTTGTTTGGTCCATCTTGTTTTTGAAGTGTGTGGCAAAGTCCTCGGCAGAGATGAGGGAGGTTGGAGGAGGCAGTGGTGGGCGGAGGAGGGAGTTAAAAGTTTTGAATAACTGTTTGGGGTTGTAAGATAGGGAAGATACGAGGGTTGTGAAGTAGGCCTGTTTAGCAGAGGTGAGGGCAGATTTGAAATCGAGTGTTGCCTGTTTGAATGTGGTGAAGTCATCTTGCGAATTTGTTTTCTTCCAGCGCCGCTCTGCAATCCTGGACACTTGCCGGAGCTTTTTAGTGGTGTTATTGTGCCAGGGTTGTCTGTTGATATGTCGCATTCTGCCATGAACGAGAGGGGCAACCGTGTCAATAGCTGATGCGAGAGTGGCATTGACCAGACGACTATTTTTAGCAAGCCAGAAAGAATAGATATCAGGGATTCGGGGGGGAAGGTTGCCCCTAGTAGTCAGGAATTTATATATTATATATGTAGTCGGATGATATATAAATCCTACAAGTTTAGTTTACACTTACAGTTCCCGTTGGTAACTTGCAGCTCTCTGGCACCCTCTTTACCCTCAGGTCAGTCAGGGAATTGCATCTAGGTTAAGTAGTCACTGGAAAGGCTGCCTGGTCGCATCCTGGTTATTGGGCACCCTGCAGTGAAGGCGGTATGTATATAACCAGTCTCAGGCAGGAAACACACAAGAACCTCTGATCCGTTGCTGCCAGGGTTTCCCAATACCCCCAGGACACTTTGCTGCCACCAGTTTCATACTAAGCCTATATTGGATCAGGAACCAACCCACAGGTAGCGTAATTTGGTGAGGAGTATGTGTTAGTTCGATCATAGAGCAAGGAAAACGAAGCTAGTAAATTTTTAAGTTTACTCCAGAAAATATAGGCAGTGCTTACAAAAATACAAAAGATATTACAAAAGGAGATGAAATACAGTATATACAGACAGTTACAAAAAAAGGGATTAAAATAAGAAACTTACTACATCTCAGCCACAGATATGACGTGTTGATGAAGGGGAGGAGAGCCTTCCCAAGGAAAATGGTACATCAGCACAGCATGTTGTTTAGCTGGCTCTCCTGGCATGTGACACCTTCCTCAGTGAGTGTCAGAGCTTTATGCTTTTCTCTTGCTGACCTCACTTGGTGGACTGAGTTACAGAATGTACGCCCCTTTTGAACAGTTATTAAAAACTTCTACTTGCCATAATTCTGGCTGGGAAGCTCACAGAGTATTATATTTTCTCTTACAGAATCAGACCAAACAGGACACGTCTGCATGTCACTGGGGGGGCAGAAACTGTTTTCTCGGTTTCTTATGGGTGTGCAGGTTGCCAAACGTTGCTGTGTGTAGCCTAAATTCTATTGATTCTGGAAATATATTTTTCCTGTTGCTATGATTATTGGGTGTTACTACATTTGAGTTTGAATAGACAAAAGGAAATTTTAAATCATTGGCGGGAGAACCTGCTCTGAGCTAGCCAGAACAATAAAAGTGTCCCAGCTGGAAATGAGGGGGAGTGAGTGGATAGAATTACACAGTGTAGAGAGAAAGGGATGGGGGGAAGTCTTTCAGCCTGTGGCTGCATGTTCAAATTCAGAAGTACAGTTCACAAACCAACTGAGTGTAGGGCGACGGCAGCACCAGAAGTGCGTACTCAGGACATTTAGGAAATGACTCGTATTTTCCTGACAATAGACTATTATCTATATGTTGACTTTTGAATGTACAGTGGGGCAAAAAAGTATTTAGTCAGTCAGCAATAGTGCAAGTTCCACCACTTAAAAAGATGAGAGGCGTCTGTAATTTACATCATAGGTAGACCTCAACTATGGGAGACAAACTGAGAAAAACAAATCCAGAAAATCACATTGTCTGTTTTTTTTTTCATTTTATTTGCATATTATGGTGGAAAATAAGTATTTGGTCAGAAACAAAATTTCATCTCAATACTTTGTGATATATCCTTTGTTGGCAATGACAGAGGTCAAACGTTTTCTGTAAGTCTTCACAAGGTTGCCACACACTGTTGTTGGTATGTTGGCCCATTCCTCCATGCAGATCTCCTCTAGAGCAGTGATGTTTTTGGCTTTTCGCTTGGCAACACGGACTTTGAACTCCCTCCAAAGGTTTTCTATAGGGTTGAGATCTGGAGACTGGCTAGGCCACTCCAGGACCTTGAAATGCTTCTTACGAAGCCACTCCTTCGTTGCCCTGGAGGTGTGCTTTGGATCATTGTCATGTTGAAAGACCCAGCCACGTTTCATCTTCAATGCCCTTGCTGATGGAAGGAGGTTTGCACTCAAAATCTCATGATACATGGCCCCATTCATTCTTTCATGTACCCGGATCAGTCGTCCTGGCCCCTTTGCAGAGAAACAGCCCCAAAGCATGATGTTTCCACCACCATGCTTTACAGTAGGTATGGTGTTTGATGGATGCAACTCAGTATTCTTTTTCCTCCAAACACGACAAGTTGTGTTTCTACCAAACAGTTCCAGTTTGGTTTCATCAGACCATAGGACATTCTCCCAAAACTCCTCTGGATCATCCAAATGCTCTCTAGCAAACTTCAGACGGGCCCGGACATGTACAGGCTTAAGCAGTGGGACACGTCTGGCACTGCAGGATCTGAGTCCATGGTGGCGTAGTGTGTTACTTATGGTAGGCCTTGCTACATTGGTCCCAGCTCTCTGCAGTTCATTCAATAGGTCCCCCCGCGTGGTTCTGGGATTTTTGCTCACCGTTCTTGTGATCATTCTGACCCCACGGGGTGGGATTTTGCGTGGAGCACCAGATCGAGGGAGATTATCAGTGGTCCTGTATGTCTTCCATTTTCTAATTATTGCTCCCACAGTTGATTTCTTCACTCCAAGCTGGTTGGCTATGGCAGATTCAGTCTTCCCAGCCTGGTGCAGGGCTACAATTTTGTTTCTGGTGTCCTTTGACAGCTATTTGGTCTTCACCATAGTGGAGTTTGGAGTCAGACTGTTTGAGGGTGTGCACAGGTGTCTTTTTCTACTGATAACTAGTTTAAACAGGTGCCATTACTACAGGTAATGAGTGGAGGAAAGAGGAGACTCTTAAAGAAGAAGTTACAGGTCTGTGAGAGCCAGAAATCTTGTTTGCTTGTTTCTGACCAAATACTTATTTTCCACCATATTATGCAAATAAAATGAAAAAACAACAGACAATGTGATTTTCTGGATTTTTTTTTCTCAGTTTGTCTCCCATAGTTGAGGTCTACCTATGATGTAAATTACAGACGCCTCTCATCTTTTTAAGTGGTGGAACTTGCACTATTGCTGACTGACTAAATACTTTTTTGCCCCACTGTATGTGTTTCTTTCTGGTAGGTCAAGAAAACAGACTTTTGCTTATGTACGCCTGTAATATAGATTTGTAAGTTAGCATTTGATGTAACACATTGTACTCTTATCCTTGATAATTAATAATGTTTATTAATATGCTGATTACGCATTGTTTAGACCAGATAAGTTTGTTGATTCTTAAAAAAGGAGTAAAATCTATGCAAATAGATTACATAATCAAACAACGCGATTTGGTGGTCATCATTCTTCCCCTTTTCTGTGATGCTGGTTTGAGGGACACTTGTTAAACATAAAAAGTGGTGATATGCCTATATCAGACAGAGAGAGAGACAGGGGGCGATTCTGCCAAGACATCCAAAGGACAAGATACAGGACGGCAGCCACAACATCAAGACGCCATAACGAGGGACACAGATTTATTATTCTGCAGAATGTCAGCTTAGGGGATTTTGGCCCGGAGAGAAGAACACATGTTTGTGGTTCATTAAAGCATTGCCACACTGTTTTACCCCACCCTGTGTTATCTGAGTAGCGTTATGCCCACGTTAAAGGGAGAGTGAGCGGTTGGCGGGACAATCCCTGGTCTATGTGGTTTCGGCTAGCGGCCCGGGGCGCCACAGAGTCTCCACAGAGGGGAATGTCCCAGTTGGGAGTGGAATGTCCAAGTTGGGAGGGGCCGTGGCTGTGTGACGGTAACGGCACATGCATGGAGAGGCCAACAAGCAGGCTCTCCATGTATGTGTTGTGCCTGTGACACAGTCGCGACACATGCAGCTGCAGCGCCGGACAGCTGATCAGCCTGCGCGCTCTATGTATCCGGGTTCCCTCTGCAACTTATTCGGTAAGCGCTATAGCTTGCCGAATAAGCAGGGACCCGATCAAATTCACTTAACTCTAGTTTACAACCCCAAACATGATTTCTATGCACTATACACAAAGCACACGACAGACGGGACTTTATCTTTACTTTGTGAGGTACCAGGTCGATGAAGAACAGCAGCTCCTCGCCACGACAACCACCCTAACCACCTTACAAGTGCAGTGAGCGAGGTGAGTGTAATGCAGGATGGGCAGCATGCAGATGAGTGGAGTGCAGTGCAGTGTAGGATCGGCAGCATGCAGATGAGCGGAGTGAGTGCAGTGTAGGATCGGCAGCATGCAGATGAGCGGGGTGAGTGCAATGCAGAATTGGCAGCGTGCAGATGAGCGGGGTGAGTGCAGCTCAGGATCGGCAGCATGCAGATGAGCGGGGTGAGTGCAGTGCAGAATTGGCAGCGTGCAGATGAGCGGGGTGAGTGCAGTGCAGGATTGGCAGCATGCAGATGAGCGGGGTGAGTGCAGTGCAGGATTGGCAGCATGCAGATGAGCAGGGTGAGTGCAGCTCAGGATTGGCAGCATGCAGATGAGCGGGGTGAGTGCAGCTCAGGATTGGCAGCATGCAGATGAGCGGGGTGAGTGCAGCTCAGGATTGGCAGCATGCAGATGAGCGGGGTGAGTGCAGTGCAGGATCGGCAGCATGCAGATGAGCAGGGTGAGTGCAGTGCAGAATTGGCAGCGTGCAGATGAGCGGAGTGAGTGCAGTGCAGGATTGGCAGCATGCAGATGAGCAGGGTGAGTGCAGTGCAGGATTGGCAGCATGCAGATGAGCAAGGTGAGTGCAGTGTAGGATCGGCAGCATGCAGATGAGCGGAGTGAGTGCAGTGCAGGATTGGCAGCATGCAGATGAGCAGGGTGAGTGCAGTGCAGGATTGGCAGCATGCAGATGAGCGTGGTGAGTGCAGTTCAGGATCGGCAGCATGCTCATGAAGCTGAAGGGACCCCATACATAAAGCGTTGGCCGTCACTGCTCTTTCCTCATTTTTCACAGTCATCTCCTCCTTTAGCTTTCCTGTTTGCGTCTGTGAGGATATGGCCGCTTACTAAAGACTATAGGACAAATGGACATAGAGCGGAGTCCACAGCTCTAGGAGAAAGAGACTTTTTCCAGCACGGAGAACTGATTGCGTCGATAATGTTGTATTTTATTGAGATTTGCTTGCTATGAAGTCAGTTCATCCTCAGGAATCAATGTTTCCATTCAGTGACAGTAATCAGAGGAAGAGGAGCAGGCTGGAGCTTATGTATACCTTAAGACCCCTTTACATTTAGCGATGCACCAGCGATCCCGACAACGATACGACCCGGTCAGGATCGCTGGTGCGTCGCTAAATAGTCGCTAGTGAGCTGCCACACAGAAAGATCTCACAGCGATGCAGCAGCGGTCGGCGGTCGCACTTACCTTTCAGACGCGGCAAGGGTGTCCGTCTTCCGCCTGCGTCCATGGCTCGCTCGTCGGCGCCAGCAGGAAGCCCAGCAGGAAGCCGATGACGAGAAATGGACCAGGCCGATCTCGCGCGATCAGCGATAACCAGCGGGGAGCGGGTGGGAGGTAAGTATCACATGTAGCGATATCGCTATGTGTAACGGGCCCTTAAGGCCAGACAGGAGATTGATAAAGGTACATGTAAAGCAATCATCCTATGAATCCATTGTTCTACCAGCCTAGGAACATTGTGTGGATGGGGATAATAGACCCGGGGGGAGCCGTCACCACAGGGGGTCTCACATGCAGTCCACAGATGATGGAATAGGCTTCATTCTGTGAGCTAAAGAAAAATGTTGTAGGGAGGAGAAAAGGCACATGGGTTGGATCAGTCAGTTGTTGGAGTGACTTCGAAGGGAGAGGATCGAAGCTGGGATGGATGGACTATGGAGTTTTGGAGATTGATTGTTGGCTGGAGGACTATCCCTGAGCTACGGTCGTGAGATCCATTGTCTGGAGGAACATAGGCTGTGACTGCGCACACGATACTGGCCAGAGATACCAAAAGCTGTGGGCCAACCAAAAGCTGGGAGACAGTGGGTATCGCCTGGTACGGGGCCAGTGGAACTACCGATCCCAGATCGGGATCTTGTGGACTGAGGACATTGTATGCTGGCCATCTACCTGGATTTGTTATACAACCATGCATGTATGGAATAAAAATAGTTTCATCATTAACCTGCCTAGGTGATTATTAGAATCATAGAATCATAGAATCGTAGAGTTGGAAGGGACCTCCTGGGCCATCTGGTCCAACCCCCTGCTCAAAGCAGGATTCGCTAAATCATCCCAGTCAGATGTCTGTCCAGCCTCTGTTTGAAGACTTCCATTGAAGGAGAACTCACCACTTCTCGTGGCAGCCTGTTCCACTCATTGATCACTCTAACTGTCAAAAAGTTTTTTCTAATATCTAATCTGTGTCTCCTCCCATTCAGTTTCATCCCATTGCTTCTAGTCTTTCCTTGTGCAAATGAGAATAAAGTTGATCCTTCTACAATGTGACAGCCCTTTAGATATTTGTAGACAGCTATTAAGTCTCCTCTCAGTCTTCTCTTTTGCAAACTAAACATTCCCAAATCCTGCAACCTTTCCTCATAAGACAGGGTTTGCAGACCGGTCACCATTCTGGTCGCTCTTTTCTGAACTTGCTCCAGTTTGTTGATGTCTTTTTTAAAATGTGGTGCCCAAAACTGGACACAATATTCCAGATGAGGTCTGACCAAAGAGGAGTAGAGGGAAATAATTACTTCACGTGATCTAGACTGTATGCTTCTGTTAATACATCCTAGAATTGCATTTGCCTTTTTTGCTGCTGCATCACACTGTTGACTCATATTCAGTCTGTGATCTATTAGTATACTCAAGTCTTTTTCACATGTGCTGTCACTTAGCCCTATTCCTCCCATTCTATATATGCTTTTTTCATTTTTATTGCCCAGATGTAGTACTTTGCATTTCTCCCTGTTAAAAACCATTCTGTTAGTTGCTGCCCACTTCTCCAGTTTATTTAAATCTTTTTGAATCCTCTCTCTCTCCTCTAGTATTAGCTATCCCTCCTAGCTTTGTGTCATCAGCAAATTTAATCAGTTTACCCTCAATTCCTTCATCTAAATCGTTGATAAAGATGTTGAACAATACAGGGCCCAGGACAGAGCCCTGTGGTACCCCACTTGAGACATTCTTCCAACTGGATGTGCAGCCATTTACGACCACTCTTTGGGTCCGATCACTAAGCCAGTTATGAATCCACCTAACAGTTGCCTTGTCCATTCCATACTTAGTCATTTTTTCAATAAGGATTGTATGAGAGACTTTGTCAAATGCTTTGCTGAAGTCAAGATATACTATATCTACAGCATTTCCGTGATCTACCCAATCAGTGATACCGTCATAGAAGGAAATTAAGTTAGTCTGACATGACTTATTAGTTACAAACCCATGCTGACTCTGTTTAATCACTTCATTCTTATCCAGGTATTGACATACATGTTGTTTAATAATTTGTTCAAAGATCTTTCCTGGTATAGAAGTCAGACTCACCGGCCTATAGTTCCCTGGGTCCACCTTCTTCCCCTTTTTGAAGATAGGAACAACATTTGCTCTTCTCCAGTCTTCTGGCACTTCTCCTGTTCTCCAAGAATTTTCAAAGATTATGGAGAGGGGTTCAAAAATTTCTTCTGCTATCTCCTTCAGTACTCTGGGGTGTAATTCATCTGGACCTGGAGACTTGAATTCATTTAGGTTAGCTAAGTGTTTCCTCACTATCTTTCTGTTTATAGATATCCTGGATAACAAATAACAGTTGATGTTACATTTCCTTTCTGAGAGAAAACAGATGCAAAATAGGAATTTAAAAGTTCAGCCTTCTCAACATCCTGTCTTACCATTTCATCATTTTCATCCTGTAAAAATCCTATAGCATCTTTGACTTTTCTTTTACTTTTGACATATCCCCAAAATCCTTTATTATTGTTTTTGACATCTCTTGCAAGCCTCAATTCATTTTCAGATTTAGATAATCTGATTTGTGCCCTGCAGGTTCTGCAGACATCATTACATTCTTCTTTAGATATGCCTCCCTCTTTCCATTTTATAAACATTTTTTTCTTCCTTTTTAGCATGTGCTTAAGTTCTGTGTTCATCCATCCTGGTTTCCTTAAATGCTTCCTATTCTTCCCTCTTTTCGGAATTGTTAACAACTGTGCTTTGAGAATTTCATTTTTCAAGATTTCCCATCCCTCCTGGACATTTTTGTCTTTTAGGATATCCAGCCATTGGATCCCTCCAATTCTCTTTCTGAATCCCTTAAAATCTGCCTTTCTGAAATCTAACCTTGACGTCTGAGTCTTCACAGGTCTTCCGCCTCTAGTTATCCAAAATTCTAAAATAGCATGGTCACTACCTCCTAGGGTCCCAGCCACTTTTACCTCCTCAACCATTTCCTCCCTGTTTATAAGGATTAGATCCAAGGTAGCAGTTCCCCTTGTTTTCTCCTTTACCTTTTGGACGATAAAGTTGTCAGCAAGAGAGGATAAGAATTTCCTTGACCTGTTAGTTTTGCCTGAGAGAGATTCCCAACAAATCTCTGGATAGTTGAAATCTCCCATGACAACTATGTCATATTTTTTGGAGAACTTGGCCATTTGATGCATAAAGAGTTCATCCATATCTTCGGCTTGCACAGGCGGCCTGTAGTAAATGCCTACAATGGTGTCCTTTCCATTGTTCTGTCCTTGTATTCTTACCCAAACAGTTTCCACAGAACTCCCAGTCTCTGAAGCTTGGATCTCTGTGCAGATATACGTGTTTCTAACATACAATGTGACACCCCCTCCTCGTTTATCAAGTCTGTTTCTTGCAAATAAGTTGTATCCTTCTAGTCTTGTATTCCAATCATGTGTATTGTCCCACCAAGTTTCAGTGATTCCAATGACATCATATTTCTTTTCCTGTGTTAGTAGTTCCAATACTCCTTGTTTGTTGCCCATGCTTTGTGCATTAGTATAGAAGCATTTTAGTTTGTGATTGGTTTCTCTTTCTCCAATATTTTTATTAATTAGATTCTTTCGTCTTTGTTCTTCCTTTCCACTTCTAATAGCAGAGTTCTCAATAGCATTTGTCAGGTGTATGGCTTTTTCTGGTCTTTTGCTTCCCTTCCCATGTTGTTCTAGTTTAAAGCTCTCCTTACAAGTGTAGCAAGGCGACTTCCAAATACATGCTTTCCAGTCTTCGTAAGGTGCACCCCATCTCTAGCAAGTAGTCCATCGTATAAGTAGTTCACTCCATGATCCAGAAATCCAAATCGTTGCTGACGGCACCATCGACGTAGCCAGTTGTTCACCTGCAGAATCTTATTCCACCTCCTTGTTCCATGGCCATCCACTGGGAGGATGGAAGAGAAGACCACCTGCGCTCCCAGTTCTTTCACTTTCTTGCCTAAGTCTTCAAAGTCTCTGCAGATGGTTTCCAGGTCGTTTCTTGCGGTGTCATTTGTCCCCACATGTAGTAGCAGGAATGGGTAGTCATCTGTAGGTCTGAAGAGTCCTGATATCCTGTCAGACACATCTCTAATTTTTGCACCTGGAAGACAGCACATTTCTCTTGAGGTTATATCCGGTCTGCAGATAGCGGCCTCTGTTCCTCTCAACAGGGAATCCCCCATGACCACCACTCTCCGTTTCTTCTTCACAACATTTTTCTTTCTCCATCCAGGAGGACTCTGAAGGAGTACAAGGTTGCTGTTTGTTGGCAAAGTCTTATCCTGATGTATTTCTTCATCGTTTTCCTGCGTGAGAGCCTGGTACTGGTTTCTGAGCAGTATGGGTGCTGACTGCCTCCTGATCCTCCTGCTTCTCTGGGTCACATGTCTCCATTCCTCTGTTTCTTCAGGTGCACTTCGAATTTCTTCTCTTTCTGTAACATGAAGAGATAATTCTGCTCTGTCCAAGAACTCTTCACCTTCCTTAATGATCTTCAACGTAGCTAACCTCTCTTCGAGATTTTGCAACTTTTCCTCCAACAGGGACACAAGCTTGCATTTGTGGCATGTGAAGTTTGGCTTTTCCACTGGTAAATCTGTGAACATGTAGCAAGAAATGCAGCTCACCAAATGGCTCCTGGCCTCTTCCATCTTGAGATTTCTTAAAAACGATGAAAGATGAGCCAAAATGAGATGAGATGAGCCTATCGGCGCGCGGTTTTTCCGATTTCCTCTTTTCAGCTGCAACGGCCAAAACCCAGTGATCGTTGAGCTCGCGGAGACTCTTCACTTATCCCAGAAGGCACTGGGAATATGCAAATGATCTCCTCAAGACTCTTCCCCTGGTTTTCCGATTTCCTCTTTTCAGCTGCAACGGCCAAAACCCAGTGATCGTTGAGCTCGCGGAGACTTTTCACTTATCCCAGAAGGCACTGGGAATATGCAAATGATCTCCTCAAGACTCTTCCCCTGGTTAGTCCACAACAGCAGATCCTCACAGCATCATTTGTTGAGTTTTCATTTTTTAGCCAAATTCCTGAAATACGACTGTCACCTGACGTCAGACCGTCTGGTGTCACTCGCTCCAAATCAGGGTTTGGGAGGAGTTTTCTATTTGTCACATTTTTATGACTTTTTAGGATTTGAGACTTTTGGAGTTAAAAGTCACAAAAAACAGTTAGGCTGGGTTCACACATAGCGGAACTCTTGCGGAAATTACCGCGAGAATTCTGGAATTCCATTCCGCGGGAAAATCGCATTTTAAATTCCCGCGATTTTCCCGCAGAAAAACTAGCATTTTGCAAGCGTAATTAGCTTGCAGAATTGCTAGTGTTTTCCAAGTGATCTGTAGCATCGTTTGGAGAACTGATTGACAGGTTGGTCACACTCGTCAATCATAGTGTTTGACGAGTGTGACCAACTTTTTACTATTGAGGCTGCCTATGCGGCATCAATAGTAAAAGATAGAATGTAAAAAATAATAATAAAAAAAAATATATTGTTATTCTCACCTTCCGACTTCCCGCGCAGCCTTCCAGCCTCTCTCCACGCTCCCGATCCCAGTAATCCTTTGCGACAATTACCGCGATGACGTCTGTTCTCGCGGGATCGCGACGCCTCGCGGTCATTCGCGATGATGTCGCGCGAATGACCGCGAGACTTAGAGATCCCGCGAGAACGGACGTCATCGCTCGTAAAGGCTTACTGGGATCGGGAGCGTGGAGAGAGGCGGGAAGACTGCGCAGGACGTCGGAAGGTGAGAATAACAATATTTTTTATTTTAAATTCTATTTTTTACAGGACAGTCTCCTCTCCTCCGGACCGTGGGTACCATCCGCAAATGTTCTGCTTAATTTTCGCATGGTGTGCACAGCCACATGCGGAAAGTAAGCAGAACAATGCATTCCTATGGGTGCGGGATCGCCGCAATTCCGTGTGTGATGGTGTGATATGTTATGTGGATGTCATTTTTTGTATATTCCTATTTTTCTATTTCGGTTATTTTCATAGTGTTTTTCTTATTACATTGTAAGTCTACAGCCTCACTGTATCTGTCTCTTGATGACCCCCTGTAGTGCATTAATCCCTAAGGCCCTTTGTTCTCCTCTGGGAGGCCATGAAACCGCCTCAACTTGTTTTGACTACCCCTGGACAAGGAAGGGGGTGGGGAGAATAGCAGCTGGACAAGTCAGTTCCGGTGTGGACAGGATGGTGTACAGACAGCACTTCAGAGAGAGAAGGACCCATTTTATCCTCTGGTGCTAGAGTTTTGGAATCTCGTTTCCCTGGACATTTTATCCTGTTACTGGGCTGCATTCTTATTCTGGACTATCTTATCCTTTGTGTGGTGGACGGAATATGGACCTTTTCGTATTTTTGCCTGAAGAAAGGTCTTGGAATTGTTCACTCTTCGCTTGCTCTGTTGATTGTGTGATACCAGAGAAGGACCCCGTGACACCGTGAAATTAATGAGCATGCTGCGTTTTTTACCGTAAAGCGATTCCGCCGTGGTAAAGACCGCAGCATTAGCACAGCATTGCGGAATCCCATAGGAATGCATGGGATGCTTATTTTTCACGTTTTCGTGGCAAAATCGCGCAGTTAAAACCGCCGCGGAAACACGAAAAAAACGCCACGTGTGAACTCAGCCTTAAAGACAAAAATAAAGATCAATCTGACTTTGCACCAAATTCATGAACCGCCTGCACCATTTGGAAGAATTTGGCACTAAAAACCTTGATAAATTCCACAAGACAAACATAAAAGTGACTTCAATAACGCACAAATGATGATTGGGCTCTAAAGCAGTGTTCACACCAAGGTTTTTGAGGCATTCAAGAACTACAAGTTTTTCAAGCGGAAACTGCTTCCTGCAATGAAAAGCTCCGAATCAGCTGAAGGGGCTACCAAGCGAAGACGACAAAGTTTTCCATGAAGTTTTCCATGAAGCATTGCTCCGGGAGAGATTCTACTGGGCTGGTATGAGGAAAGCCATTGAAAAGTGGTGCCGGGAGTGTGGATAATGTAACCTGTGCAGAAAGGATCGAGACAGCCAGAGAGCTCCTCTGCAGCCAATAGTGACCAAGCAGCCACTCGAGTTGGTTGCCCTGGACCATGTGAAGTTGGTCCCAAGCCGGTCGGGCTACATCTATGCTCTTACCATCGTGGACCACTACTCAAGATTCCTGGTAGTTGTGCCTATCAAAGATCAAACAGCCAGGACAGCAGCCAGAGCATTCCAACAGCACTTCTGTAGACCACATGGATATCCTGAGCAAGTACTTACAGATCAAGGTCCCGCCTTTGAGGCGGAAGAGTTCCAGGAATTCTGTCACTTGTATGGTTGTAAGAAGATCCGGACAACACCGTACCACCCACAGACCAATGGCATGTGTGAGAAGATGAACCAGGTGGTGATCGACCTGCTGAAGACCTTGCCCTTGGAAGAGAGGAATCTGTGGCCAGAAAAGTTGCCAGATCTGGTAGACCAATACAATCACATTCCTGTGAACTCCACAAATTGCACTCCAGCCTACCTAATGAGAGCGAGGCCTGGTAACTGCCTATTGATTTGGACATGGGAGTCCTGACACCTGAAGTGACATCACCAGATGCTGACTGGGACACAGAGAGGCAGCAGCAATACCGAAGAGTACAAGAATGTGTGGAAAAGAGTCTAGCTCAGGCAAGACAAAAGCAGGAGAGGAACTACAATCAGCATGCACCTGCAGTTCCCTTGTCACCAGGAGAACAAGTCCTCAAGAGGAAAAGAAGACTGCATAAGCTGGATGACCAATGGGAAGCTGAACCCTACACCATTCTACCTTCAAACTTTGACATTACCAAAGTGTGCCTTATTAGTAAAGGTGGAAGAGAAACCTCAGCAGCAATATCAAGGGATCATTTGAAATTATGCCCTGATCAGTTAAAAGAAAGAATGGAAGAACAAAATAACATATAACCCATAGAAGAAGAAAAGGTCAACACCATACTTGGAGAATTCCCTGCAAATTGGACTAAAGTAAATGATGCAAAAGTGGTGCCAGTGTTGACCTTTCCCCAGCTGGTAGCACAGGAAGAAGTGACTCAAGAAAATCCTGAAGATCAGGAAAATCAGGCAGCAGAAGCCACACCAGCAGTGGAGCCGGAGAGTCCTCACCCTGCCAGTGGTGAATCTGTTATACCAATGGTGAGTCTAAGAGTTCGCAGACAATCTAGTATCCCTGTGCCTTGCAGAACCACCAGTAGTGTATCCAGTACATTACACACTACACCAGTAGTTAGCCCCAGACAACCAGTGTTACGCAGGTCTACCCATACTACACAAGGTATACCACCCATCAGATATCATATATAGCTAAGTTTATGTAAATGTTGAAATTGTATGTAAATATGTAACTGTTTTCAAGTTTTGTGCCTACAGGTAATCTGTAAGAGATTCCTCTGAATTTTCCAGTTTTTACTTTGTTTTATGGACACTGAACCACAGGACTTGTGTGGTCACCAATTTGTATATAGTTCACCATTTGCCCAGGAATGGACCATGGACATTGATGCTCAGACTTGTCATCATAGGACTGTTTTTGGAGCTTTTGGTTTTTGTACATTTTTCATTTTTAAAATCTTGTAACCTTCATACTGTTTACATGTTTATATGTTTTTCTTATGTTTTTCATCAACCCGGGAGTGCTGACTTGCACTAGGGGGGAATGTGGCTCCCCCTGGAGTATGGCCGCCACAGTGGCTTTGCCTTCCTCCAGGGAGGGTAATGCCAGGCTTGGAAGCAGTGAAGGGCCTCTCTCGCAGTTAACCTATACATGCAACACGGTTCCACTCCAGGCCAGCAGGGGGGACTCTGAACTGGAATTGAAGGGAGGAGTGCTCTCTGAGGACCAGGAGGAAGGAGTGGTCACTTAGTGTGAGGAGGGTGAAGTGTGCAGACAAGGTTCAGGACAGAGCAAGGAAAGTGAAAGACTTGTGCAAGAGTAGCATGAAAAGGCACAGTGCAAGAACCAGTGTGAGTGCAAGGGAGCACGGAAACCACGGCTGGGGCACTGGCAGGCGGTACCGGCGGTGGCACAGGCAGGCGGGCATGACTAGAGGCGGCACGGCTGAGGCACACACAGGCGGTAATCACTATAGCACTGGACGGCGGGCACGGCTGAGGCACACAGGCGGTCACGACAAGAGCAGCACGGCTGAGGCACAACAGGCGGGTAATGGGCGACCAGGCACGTGCAAAAGGGCACGGAGCCACAAGGCAGGGCTAGGCAAAGGTACAGGACAGAGACGCGTGCGAGACAGCACGGCAAAGCCTAGTACGAGAGGTGCAAGAGCGCATGAAATATCAGAGACAGGGCATAGAGTACAAGGAAGAGTCCTGCGCATGCAGAGGGCATTCCAGGGGCAAAGTACAAGGCGAGACCTGCGCGTGCCAAGGGGCACGCCAGGGACAGGGTACAAAACGGAGGCCTGCATGTGTAGAGAGACACGCCAGGGACAGGGTACATGAAGCGGAGGCCTGCACGTGTAGAGGGAAAAGCCAGGGACAGGGTACACGAAGCAGGATCAGAGCAAGGAAGAACTACAAGGCCAAGCAGAGCAGAGCCAAAACATGGCATGAGGGACAAACACTAGACAAGAGACGAAGTACGAGCACGGAGCGTGTGCAGAGACGCACAACAGAGCAAAGTGCAAGGGCACAGAATAGATGGAGCGACCCAGCAGACCAAGCAGCCATGCAGGGAAGCAACACAATACTCAGGCCCTGAGCATAGGGAGGGGCGGTCTGATATAGGGCATTAGCACCTCCACTTCCGGGTCAGGACCAGGGGACAACTTCCAGTTCAGTCCTCCAGGATCACAGAGAACGGTCACATGATCAGGGGTTTCAGACATGCAGAGCTGATTGCAGAACCCGACATTGCTGGAACCCAGGAAAGGTCACATGATCAGGGGTTTCAGACATGCAGAGATGATCACAGAAGGCAGAGCAGAAACACAGGCATCTTGCAGGCCAACAGTCATGAGGTGAGTGTGCACACTGCCCTAGGGAACATGCAGGATAGCAGACATGAGATGCACGTGCACACCGCTCCAGGGGTCATGAGGCAAAACAGACATGGCGGACATAACAGAACGGGCGAGCATGACAGTATGTGGGTATATAGATATCAGTGCTAGTCAGGCAGGCATTGTATGTGGCATAGTTCATTGCATACATCAAGAGGATCCATTCTATTATTGTCTACTGCTGCTTATCACATATGTTGACCGTATATACATAGCCCCAGGGATCAGTGGCCAGGAATAATTTTTTTTGCATCTCAATCCTGATTATTTTATTTAAATGCAATCCAGAGCCCCCTTTTTTTCTCCAATTGCTTGCTGACACTGCAGAATACAGCCAGATCCTTGTGCAGCGTGAAAATCCAGCTATTTTAAACGGGTTTGCCCGTCCCAGTGATCACATCTAAGTGCGCAGAAAATTCTGCCATTTTTTGTGGTACTGTAAAATTATTTTGGAGTATCTTATACAATTTCTTGACATCATTTTGCTGGTAAAAAAATCTTTAGCTACAGGGCAGATATTTTCCACGGGGTTTTGTCCGCCACACATTTGTCCGCCGCATATCATTGCGCTCAAAATTGTGCCATAGAACTGTTTTTGTTGTGTCTTAGCCTACTTATTGACACAATTTTACTGGCCAAAAAAAACAAAATACAGGCCAGATATTTGACAGTGGGGTATCTCCGTCACACGCCTCATCGATCTGTGGGCTACAAATTGTGGCATTTGAGGCCTCTATTCAACTGTTTTTGCTGTGTGTTACACTTGTTCTTGACACTATTTTGATGTAAAAAATAAAAATACAGGCCACTGTTATGATTAGGTAATGGAGTAGGATAACAGGGGAATAGGCTAGGCAACCAGATAACCAGAGAGGTTGGTAACAGCGGATTGCAGACCCCTAAACTGACAACACAACTAGAATTAGCCGTGGGACGTACCTACGATGCCCTAGATGCCTCGGCAGAGCCAAAGAATTAACTAAGCCTAAAGCAAGAAAGGGGAGAGCTAAACTGCCCCAGAGTAGAACCCCAAAGGAATAGATAGCCCCGGAACATATATTGCCGGTGAGACAAGATGAGGCACAAACACAGGCAGAAAATAGAGTAAGCAAATGATGGGGCCCAAACTGTCTAGATAGAACAGGACAGGAAAGGATACTGTCTGCAATCACGCAAAAAACCCTAAGAAAAATCCAACACGTCTGATATACAAAAAAACTGAGGCCACATGACCTCTCCCCCACTAAGTCAGAACTTCGGTGTGAACTGGACACAAAACAAAAGATACTGATATAACAGGGGATTAGCAATACTGAAAAGACTGACATAAGCTGTGGCATATGGAACAGAGTCCAGCACAGGTCTCAGCAGGGAACAAGGCTGAACTCACACCAGCAAAGCAGAAATCAGAGGAAAGCAAAAAATTGATCAAATGCAAAAAGATTCAAGCAGACAAGTAAGGCTGGTTTCACATTAGCGCATTTTCAGCGCGCGCATGGCCGGGGGTAGCTCCGCCCCCGAGCCGGCTCTCTGCCCGGCGTGCCCGCCCCTTGCTTGTAGCGCCGCCTACTAGCGGACAGCGGCGCCTGCGATCGGCGCACCCTATCTTTAGCATAGGGTGCGCAGATCGTGCGCAGGCCGTGCGCTAGTTGCGCTTTGACCTGCGCTGCGCACTTTTGACGGTGCGCCGTGCGCGCCAAAATCCGAAAAGTTTGATTTTGGCGCGCACGGCGCACCGTCAAAAGTGCGCAGCACAGGTCAAAGCGCAACTAGCGCACGGCCTGTGCACGATCTGCGCACCCTATGCTAAAGATAGGGTGCGCCGATCGCAGGCGCCGCTGTCCGCTAGTAGGCGGCGCTACAAGCAAGGGGCGGGCACGCCGGGCAGAGAGCCGGCTCGGGGGCGGAGCTACCCCCGGCCGTGCGCGCGCTGAAAATGCGCTAATGTGAAACCGGCCTAACTTATCTGAAAGATGCAGGACAAAGCAGGAGGCAAGCAGTCTTCCAAAATGCTCAGGAAGAAAACCAAATCACCGGCCACCACTGAGAGAAGGTTGCTCACTTAAATCTCTCCAGTCTATAACACCTGACCTCCAAACATCCTCCTCAGGTGATTGACTTCTGTCAGCCAGACCAGCTCCATTACCAGCAGCAACCACCAGAAAGAGCCCAAACTCAGAAGCCAGGTCAAAACAGGCCACATATTTTACAGTGTAGTATCTCCGTCACATGCCTCATGTATCTGTGGGCTACAAGTTGTGGCATTGAGGCCTCCATTCTGTCATGATCCAGGCTGGGTTTTGTATCCTGTCTTTCCCTGTCTGATAGGTTCTTTGAGGCCTTAGGACTTATTTTTGATGAACCAGACTGGGTCGGGGTGGCAGAGGACACAATCATGGGTCAATCCCAGGGTAAGGCTAGTTTCACACTAGTGTATGGAGGAGCTGCGGAGGGATGCGGACTTCCTCTGTGAAACGCCACCCACTGTCGCGCCTCCTTTGTTCAGCTCTGCCTCCGTCGGCATGAGACCCTATCTTTAGCATTGGGTACGCAGGCCGTGCCGATGTATGCAGATGCGACCTGTGCCGAAAACAACGTGTTGGATTTTGCTGCGGTCATTGTACTGTCAAAACGACGCATGCGGAGGCATCCGCATACATCGGCACGGCCTGCGTACCCAATGCTAAAGGTAGGGTATGCAGGCCTCATGCCGACAGAGGCTGAGCTGAACAGAGGAGGCATGGCAGTGGGCGCAGCTTCACAGAGGAAGTCCACATCCCTCCACAGCTCCTCCATACCCTAGTGTGAAACTAGCCTAAGCTCTCTGCCGAATGGTATTGCTCTGAGTTCAGACGATGGTCCACTGAGGTGTCCTGCAACGACTCTGCGCTGAGATGTCAGTTCAGGAGGGGACTGTCGAATCATCTGAAGGACGGTCTGACTCTCCATCCACCACCCAGCTCCTTGGAGGAGGCTATGACTCAGGCCATCCGTATGGATCGGAGGCTGCGGTAGAGAGGAGTAATGCAGCGAGAGGTTCCTTTGCTTCCTACTAATCCTGATGTTATGTTTTTTTCACGCTTTCATTTTTCCATTACCTTTCAACCTGGTTCCAAGAATGTCAAGGCTGATACCTTATCTCGCAGCTTGGATCTGATATCACCTCCCGAACCTCTATTCTTCAGCACGAGGTGGTCGTGGCAGGGGTGTCTTCAGAATTGGAGCAGGAGATTCGTGAGGCTCAGTCTCTGGCTCATCCGTCATTGCCTGATAACAAGCTCTTCGTCCCTGTTCAGTACAGGTTCAGGGTGCTCTGGGAGTTCCATGACTCTGTTCTTAGTGGGCATCCTGGAATCTCAGCCACTCGAAGAGCTATTGCTAGGCTGTTTTGGTGGTCCTCTACGGCCTCCGATGTCACCGTGTTTATGTCTTCTTGTGGTACGTGTGCCCGTGCTAAACCTTCCCACAACCGGCCGGATGGGGAATTCTTGCCATTGCCAATTCTGGATAGACCTTGGACTCATTTGTCCATGGACTTTATCACTGATCTCCCTCCTTCCAATGGTAAAACTGTGGTCTGGGTGGTGGTTGACAGATTCAGTAAGCAGGCACATTTTGTACCTTTGGCAGGTCTGCCTAATGCCGTAACACTATCTAAGTTGTTTGTTGAGCATGTGGTGTGGCTACATGGCGTGCCTCTAAGTGTAGTTCTGGATAGACGGGTACAATTTGTGTCCAAATTCTGGAGGGTGTTTTGTAAAAGGTTGGGTATTAGCTTGACTTTTTCCTTGGCTTATCATCCCGAGACCAACAGTCAGGTGGAGAGGACGAATCAGTCACTTGAACAAATTTTGCGGTGTCTTTCCACGGTCTCAGCAGGATGATTGGTGTTCTTCCTTGCTCGTGGCTGAGTTTGCATTTAATAATCGGTCCACTGGCACCTCTCCGTTCTTTTGTAACTACGGTTTTCACCCCCATTTTGGTGAATTTTCCAGGCTGGATTCAGGGAGTCTAGGGGCTGATTCGGCTATTGAGCGGTTGAGGGAGGTATGGAGGGGAGGTCAAGAGGAACATTGGGAAGGCTCAGGGCAAACAGAAACATTTTGCGGACAAGCAACAGTCTTTAGGGCCAGTATTTCTAGTAGGAGATAAGGTGTGGTTGTCTACCAAGAACATAAGGTTGAAGGTGCCTTCTGTTAAGTTGGGTCCCAAGTTTATTGGCCCTTACGAGATCTTACCGCCACCTGTCTCTGTGGATGGTAAGACTGAGTATGAAGTGGAACGGATTGTAGTTTCTCGTATGGTCTGCTGTTCACTTCAGTATTTGGTTAACTGGAGAGGTTACAGTCCTGAGGATTGATCGTGGGTCCTGGCGCGATCTGTCCATGCTGATCGCCTTTCACGCTCGTTATCCTGGGAAGCCTGGGGATCTGGTGTCCCTCTTTGAGAGGAAGGTACAGTCATAATCCAGGCCGGGTTTTGAATCCAGTCTTTCTTTCCCTGTCTGATCATGTCAAGTGTTAACTTTTCTCTGCCTTGTTCTGGCTTCAGGCTGGCTGTTTCTCTTCACTGCATTCTGCAGGCGGTGTCAGTTATAGTTTCTGCCTACGGCGTGAGTAGCTGACTCCATGTGTACCCTGATTTGTCCTTCTTCTGTTGCTGTTGATGATACCTGGCCCATGTGCTCAACCTCGTTGCTCAACGGTTTCTAAAAAGCTACCCGGATCTGCTTGTGAAAGTACGCCGCCTGTGTGCCCATTTTAGAAAGTCAGATACAGCTTCTGCCACCTTTGCCATGCTTGAGCAGCATTTGCAGCTTCCGGCTCACCGACTGTTGTGTGATGTACTCACGCATTGGAACGCTACACTGCAGATGTTGGAAAGAATTTGTGAGCAGAAGATGGCAGTTGTTGAATTCCAGCATCAACAAGGCCGTCATTATTCAGTTCAGACTCCACACATAAGACCTCAGGAGTGGACATGGATGTCAGACATATGTACCATCCTCCAGAACTTTGAGGAGTCCATCAAGATGGTGAGCGGCGATGACGCCATAATTAGCGTCACCATCCCGCTTTTCTCCATTCTGAAAAGCTCTCTGCTCACAATGAAAGAAGATGCATTGCAGGCACGATGAGATGGAGCAAGGAACCATACAGGATGATTACACACAGCCCAGCCTCTTGTCATCCCAACATGGATTGGTTGACAAAGAGGAGGAGGAGGAAGAACAGTAGCTAAAAATAATGGTTTGTTTAAGTAATGTAATAGATAAACCATTATTTCTTATATTTATTGACTCTATAGCGACAGGGTGTGTTCCACAGGACTGGCGCATAGCAAATGTGGAACCAATATTCAAAAAGGCTCTAAAAGTGACCTGGAAATTATAGGCCAGTAAGTCTAACCTCTATTGTGGGTGAGATATGTGAAGGGTTTCTGAGGGACGTTATTCTGGACGATCTCACTGATAATAACTGTGTAACGCCATATCAGCATGGGTTTATGAGGAATCGCTCCGGTCACACCAATCTAATCAGCTTTTATGAAGAGGTAAGCTATAACCTGGACCAAGGTGAGTCATTGGATGTGGTAGATCTTGATTTTTCCAAAGCGTTTGATCCCGTGCCACACAAGAGGTTGGTACAAGGAATGAGAATGCCGGGTCTGGGGGAAAATGTGTGTAAATGGGTAAGTAACTGGCTGAGTGATAGAAAGCAGAGGGGGGTTATAAATGGTATATTCTCTAACTGGGTCGCTGTGACCAGTGGGGACCGCAGGGGTCGGTGTTAGGACCTCTTCTCTTCAACATATTTATTAACGATCTGGTAGAAGGTTTGCACAGTAAAATATCGATATTTGCAGATGATACAAAACTATCTGAAGAAACAGAGGAATGGAGACATGTGACCCAGAGAAGCAGGAGGATCAGGAGGCAGTCAGCACCCATACTGCTCAGGAACCAGTACCAGGCTCTCACGCAGGAAAACGATGAAGAAATACATCAGGATAAGACTTTGCCAACAAACAGCAACCTTGTACGCCCTCAGAGTCCTCCTGGATGGAGAAAGAAAAATGTTGTGAAGAAGAAACGGAGAGTGGTGGTCATGGGGGATTCCCTGCTGAGAGGAACAGAGGCCGCTATCTGCAGACCGGATATAACTACAAGAGAAATGTGCTGTCTTCCAGGTGCAAAAATTAAAGATGTGTCTGACAGGATATCAGGACTCTTCAGACCTACAGATGACTACCCATTCCTGCTACTACATGTGGGGACAAATGACACCGCAAGAAACGACCTGGAAACCATCTGCAGAGACTTTGAAGACTTAGGCAAGAAAGTGAAAGAACTGGGAGCGCAGGTGGTCTTCTCTTCCATCCTCCCAGTGGATGGCCATGGAACAAGGAGGTGGAATAAGATTCTGCAAGTGAACAACTGGCTACGTCGATGGTGCCGTCAGCAACGATTTGGATTTCTGGATCACGGAGTGAACTACTTATACGATGGACTACTTGCTAGAGATGGGGTGCACCTTACGAAGACTGGAAAGCATGTATTTGGAAGTCGCCTTGCTACACTTGTAAGGAGAGCTTTAAACTAGAACAACATGGGAAGGGAAGCAAAAGACCAGAAAAAGCCATACACCTGACAAATGCTATTGAGAACTCTGCTATTAGAAGTGGAAAGGAAGAACAAAGACGAAAGAATCTAATTAATAAAAATAATGGAGAAAGAGAAACCAATCACAAACTAAAATGTTTCTATACTAATGCACAAAGCATGGGCAACAAACAAGGAGAATTGGAACTACTAACACAGGAACAGAAATATGATGTAATTGGAATCACTGAAACTTGGTGGGACAATACACATGATTGGAATACAAGACTAGAAGGATACAACTTATTTGCAAGAAATAGACTTGATAAACGAGGAGGGGGTGTCGCATTGTATGTTCGAAACGCGTATATCTGCACAGAGATTGAAGCTTCAGAGACTGGGAGTTCTGTGGAAACTGTTTGGGTAAGAATACAAGGACAGAACAATGGAAAGGACACCATTGTAGGCATTTACTACAGGCCGCCTGTGCAAGCCGAAGATATAGATGAACTCTTTATGCATCAGATGGCCAAGTTCTCCAAAAAATATGACATAGTTGTCATGGGAGATTTCAACTATCCAGACATTTGTTGGGAATCTCTCTCAGGCAAAACTAACAGGTCAAGGAAATTCTTATCCTCTCTTGCTGACAACTTTATCTTCCAAAAGGTAAGGGAGAAAACAAGGGGAACTGCTACCTTGGATCTAATCCTTATAAACAGGGAGGAAATGGTTGAGGAGGTAAAAGTGGCTGGGACCCTAGGAGGTAGCGACCATGCTATTTTAGAATTTTGGATAACTAGAGGCGGAAGACCTGTGAAGACTCAGACGTCAAGGTTAGATTTCAGAAAGGCAGATTTTAAGGGATTCAGAAAGAGAATTGGAGGGATCCAATGGCTGGATATCCTTAAAGACAAAAATGTCCAGGAAGGATGGGAAATCTTGAAAAATGAAATTCTCAAAGCACAGTTGTTAACAATTCCGAAAAGAGGGAAGAATAGGAAGCATTTAAGGAAACCAGGATGGATGAACACAGAACTTAAGCACATGCTAAAAAGGAAGAAAAAAATGTTTATAAAATGGAAAGAGGGAGGCATATCTAAAGAAGAATATAATGCTGTCTGCAGAACCTGCAGGGCACAAATCAGATTAGCTAAAGCTGAAAATGAACTGAGGCTTGCAAGAGATGTCAAAAGCAATAATAAAGGATTTTGGGGATATGTCAAAAGTAAAAGAAAAGTCAAAGATGCTATAGGATTTTTACAGGATGAAAATGATGAAATGGTAAGACAGGATGTTGAGAAGGCTGAACTTTTAAATTCCTATTTTGCATCTGTTTTCTCTCAGAAAGAAAATGCAACATCAACTGTTATTCACTGTCCTATTAAGGGAATAGAAGAATCCAGGATATCTATAAACAGAAAGATAGTGAGGAAACACTTAGCTAACCTAAATGAATTCAAGTCTCCAGGTCCAGATGAATTACACCCCAGAGTACTGAAGGAGATAGCAGAAGAAATTTTTGAACCCCTCTCCATAATCTTTGAAAATTCTTGGAGAACAGGAGAAGTGCCAGAAGACTGGAGAAGAGCAAATGTTGTTCCTATCTTCAAAAAGGGGAAGAAGGTGGACCCAGGCAACTATAGGCCGGTGAGTCTGACTTCTATACCAGGAAAGATCTTTGAACAAATTATTAAACAACATGTATGTCAATACCTGGATAAGAATGAAGTGATTAAACAGAGTCAGCATGGGTTTGTAACTAATAAGTCATGTCAGACTAACTTAATTTCCTTCTATGACGGTATCACTGATTGGGTGGATCAAGGAAATGCTGTAGATATAGTATATGTTGACTTCAGCAAAGCATTTGACAAAGTCTCTCATACAATCCTTATTGAAAAAATGACTAAGTATGGAATGGACAAGGCAACTGTTAGGTGGATTCATAACTGGCTTAGTGATCGGACCCAAAGAGTGGTCGTAAATGGCTGCACATCCAGTTGGGAGAATGTCTCAAGTGGGGTACCACAGGGCTCTGTCCTGGGCCCTGTATTGTTCAACATCTTTATCAACGATTTAGATGAAGGAATTGAGGGTAAACTGATTAAATTTGCTGATGACACAAAGCTAGGAGGGATAGCTAATACTAGAGAAGAGAGAGAGAGGATTCAAAAAGATTTAAATAAACTGGAGAAGTGGGCAGCAACTAACAGAATGGTTTTTAACAGGGAGAAATGCAAAGTACTACATCTGGGCAATAAAAATGAAAAAAGCATATATAGAATGGGAGGAATAGGGCTAAGTGACAGCACATGTGAAAAAGACTTGGGTATACTAATAGATCACAGACTGAATATGAGTCAACAGTGTGATGCAGCAGCAAAAAAGGCAAATGCAATTCTAGGATGTATTAACAGAAGCATACAGTCTAGATCACGTGAAGTCATTATTTCCCTCTACTCCTCTTTGGTCAGACCTCATCTGGAATATTGTGTCCAGTTTTGGGCACCACATTTTAAAAAAGACATCAACAAACTGGAGCAAGTTCAGAAAAGAGCGACCAGAATGGTGACCGGTCTGCAAACCCTGTCTTATGAGGAAAGGTTGCAGGATTTGGGAATGTTTAGTTTGCAAAAGAGAAGACTGAGAGGAGACTTAATAGCTGTCTACAAATATCTAAAGGGATGTCACATTGTAGAAGGATCAACTTTATTCTCATTTGCACAAGGAAAGACTAGAAGCAATAGGATGAAACTGAATGGGAAGAGACACAGATTAGATATTAGAAAAAACTTTTTGACAGTTAGAGTGATCAATGAGTGGAACAGGCTGCCACGAGAAGTGGTGAGTTCTCCTTCAATGGAAGTCTTCAAACAGAGGCTGGACAGACATCTGACTGGGATGATTTAGCGAATCCTGCTTTGAGCAGGGGGTTGGACCAGATGGCCCAGGAGGTCCCTTCCAACTCTACGATTCTATGATTCTATGATTCTATGATTCTATGTAAAGCAGTCAATACAAGAGAAGATAGTATTCTGCTACAGATGGATCTGGATAAGTTGGGAACTTGGGCCGAAAGGTGGCAGATGGGGTGTAACAATGATAAATGTAAGGTTATACACATGGGAGGAAAGAATCAATATCACCATTACACACTGAACGGAAAACCACTGGGTAAATCTGACATGGAGGACTTGGGGATCCTAGTTAATGATAAACTTACCTGGAGCAGCCAGTGCCAGGCAGCGGCTGCCAAGGCAAACAGGATCATGGGGTGCATTAAAAGAGGCCTGGATACACATGATGAGAGCATTATACTGCCTCTGTATAAATACCTGGTTACTCCGCACATGGAGTACTGTCTACAGTTTTGGGCACCGGTGCTCAGGAAGGATATAAAGGAACTAGAGTGAGTACAAAGGAGGGCAACAAAATTAATAAAGGGAAAGGGGGAACTACAATACCCAGAGAGACTAGCAAAATTAGGATTATTTAGTCTAGAAAAAAGACAACTGAGGGGCGATCTAATAACCATGTATAAGTATATAAGGGGACAATTCAAATATCTCTCCGAGGATCTGTTTATACCAAGGAATATGATGATCGCAAGGAGGCATTCTCTGCGTCTGGAGGAGAGAAGGTTTTTCCACCAACACAGAAGAGGATTCTTTACTGTTAGGGCAGTGAGAATCTGGAATTTCTTGCCTGAGGAGGTGGTGATGGCGAACTCAGTTGATGGGTTCAAGAGAGGCCTGGATGTCTTCCTGGAGCGTAACAATATTGTATCTTACAGTGATTAGGTTCTTTCGAAGGACGTAGATCTGGGGATTTATTCTGACAGAATATAGGCTGAACTGGATGGACACAGGGCTTTTTTTTTCTGCCTTGCTAACTATGTTATTATGTTAGTCAACTGTCATACTATCTGTTCAGCGTGGATGGCCTGAGGACAGGGAGAAGGAGAAGGAGAGCATGGTCTGTCGTCCTCTTGGTGACTCTTCCTCTGTTACCAGTCTGGCACGCATGGCTGACTTTATATTGCGCTGCCTTTCCCTCGCATTCTCAAAATTTTGGGTGACACTCATTCCCGGTTGGTGACACTTCTACACGGAGAACTTTCAATCTCTTCTTCCAGAGGCAGACAGGTCTACTAAAATGGGGCAGTACCAGAAGGCTATTGTTGCGGAAATATTAAAAAAATTCCCATCTGAAAACGCTGGCGGCAGAGGTCACAGTTCTTTGGACAACCAAGGAGTACAGGCAAGAGAGACACAACTCCAATCCAGCAGAAGCAGGGGAACACTGGCAAGATTCTGGGACAGTTTTCTCAGACCCACCCATAGCACAGGCCCTGAGGCGTGGGGTACTCTCACAGGGAGTGTAAAGTTTGGGAAGATGCTGAGGGAGTACCTTGCTGACCGTACCAACGTCCTCCAAGATTGCTCTGTGCCTTATAATTATTGGGTATCCAAGCTGGACATGTGGCATGAACTGGCTCTCTATGCCTTGGAGGTCCTGGCCTGCCCTGCCGCTAGCGTTTTGTCAGAGCGGGTTTTAGTGCCACCGGGGGGGGAATTATAACTGATAAGTGCATCCGCCTGTCAACTGACAATGCTGACACTCTGACTCTTATAAAAATATAATAACCCCTGCACCCTCAAACCAAATAACCCACCTCGCTTTATCTGCAGACATACTCCTTAATCTCAGACCTCTCCTACTAACATACAATACAAGACGATCACTCTCCTTCGCCCACCTGCTTTCCCTTTCTCTGCTTCTTCTCACTGCTGGTGACATATCCCCCAATCCTGGCCCCCCTGCCTCATACATCCCACTAATCCTCACCCCTATCTTTCTCACACTAAGAGAAACAACCGCAATCCCTCACACTTAAAACCCTTGCCACTGACCCCCTCCCTCCCGCACCCTCTTTCTGGAGCACTTTGGAATGCTCGCTTCATCTGCAACAAGCTCTACGTGATCCACGACCTCTTTACCTCCTGCAACCTTTACTTCCTGGCTCTCACTGAGACCTGGCTGACACCCCCTGACATGGCCTGCCCAGCTGAACTGAGTTATGGCGGCCTCCACTTCACCCACACTCCTCGCCCTGGCAACAGACAAAGCGGAGGAGTGGGTTTCCTACTTTCTAAAAACTGCTCCTTCAGCCCTATCCAACCCGAAACCCACCCTTATCCTCCCTTCTTTCGAGGTTCACTCTGTCTGTATCTACTCTCCCTCTAATCTCCAAATGGCTGTCATATACCGACCACCGGGCTCAGCCACTGCCTTCATCGACCAATTCTCCACCTGGCTCCTCCACTTTCTCTCTACTGACATCCCCACCATCTTCATGGGGTACTTAAACAACCCCATCGACACCCACCAGCCAGCAGCCTCCAAACTCCTGTCACTTGCCTCATCCTTTGGACTTACTCAGTGGTCCTCCACAGTAACCCACACAGATGGAAATACATTAGACCTCATCTTTACCCGCCTCTGTTCCCTATCTAATCTCACAACCTCTCCCTTCCCCTATCTGACCACCATCTACTCACCTTCTCATCCTTGTCCATCTCACCTGCCCCCCATGTCCAGCCACTAGCACATCCTCGCAGAAACCTCGCACACCTAGACATTCACAGACTCTCAGACTGTCTTCTACCTCTGTCCTCCATATCTTCACTCCACAACACGGACAGTGCCACCACTTTCTACAACGCCACCCTCACATCAGCCATAGACTCAGTCACCCCTTTCATGCATGGCAAAGTGCGACAAACCAATAGGCAACCCTGGCACAACAACCTCACCAAAAAACTTTGACAATCATCCAGGGTCACGGAGCGGCGTTGGAAGAAAACACGCATGCCAGACGACTTCAGTGCTTTCAAACAAGCTACACTTGCCTTTAAATCAGCCCTCACCTCTGCTAAACAGACCTATTTCACAAACTTTGTATCTTCACTATCCCACAACCCTAAACAACTGTTCAGCACATTCAACTCTCTCCTCCGCCCACCACTGCCACCTCCAACTCCCCTCATCTCTGCTGAGGACTTTGCCACCTACTTCAAAAACAAGATTGACCAAACAAGGCAAACCTTTACAGTTCCACCACCCCAACCGCTCCACATACCAGACCTCTGCCCTTCCCTAATAACCTCCCTCTCCAGCATCACTGAAGGAGAGCTTACTAATCTCCTTTCCAAATCACGCCTCACCACCTGTGCACTTGACCCCATCCCTTCCCACCTGCTCCCCAACCTCACTAACATGATCATTCCAGCCCTAACCCATCTCTTCAACCTATCCCTAACTCCTGGTACCTTCCCCTCTGCCTTCAAACATGCCAGCATAACACCCATCCTCAAAAAATCAAACCTTGACCCAACTGCTAGGCCCAGCTATCGCCCCATATCACTGCTCCCGTTTGCTTCCAAACTCCTTGAACAGCATGTCCATGCTCAACTTTCCTCCCACCTCTCATCTAACTCCCTCCTTGACACCCTGCAATCTGGCTTCCACCCCCACCACTCCACTGAAACTGTCCTGAACAAACTTACTAATGACTTACAGCCAACGCTAACAGACAGTTCCCCATCCTCCTCCTTCTTGACCTGTCCTCTGCCTTTGGCACAGTTGACCACTGCCTACTGCTACAGATTCTTTCTTCCCTTGGCATAAAAGACCTTACCCTGTCCTGGATTTCCTCAAACCTTTCTGACCTCACATTCAGTGTCTCCCACTCCCACACTACCTCCTCATCTTGCCCCCTCTCTGTTGGAGTCCCCCAAGTCTCTGTCCTGGGGCCCCTACTTTTTTCCATCTATATTCTTGGCCTAGGACAACTCATAAATTCCCATGGCTTCCAGTACCACCTGTATGCAGATGACATTCAGATCTACCTCTCTGGCCCAGATGTCACCTCTCTGCTATCCAGAATCCCGGAGTGTCTATCACCCATATCCTCCTTTTTCACCTCTCGCTTCCTAAAACTCAACGTAGACAAAACTGAACTCATTATCTTTCCTTCATCTCTCGTATCTTCTCTACCCGATCTATCTATTATGGTAAATGGCATCATGCCTAAAAGTCTTGTACATGCCCTCATCATCTCCCGCCTTGACTACTGCAACACCCTCCTCTGTGGCCTCCCTGCTAACTCTCTTACACCACTCCAGTCTGTCCTCAATTCTGCTGCCCGACTAATCCACCTCTCTCCTCGCTACTCCCCTGTCTCTCCCCTCTGCAAATCCCTCCACTGGCTCCCAATTCTCTAACGCATCCAGTTCAAACTACTAATACTGATCTACAAAGCCATCCACAACCTTTCCCCTCCCTATATCTCTGAACTAATCTCCCAATATCTTCCCTCACGTACTCTTCGATCCTCCCAAGACCTCCTACTCTCCACACTTATTCGTTCCTCACACAACCGCCTCCAAGATTTCTCCCGATTATCCCCCATCCTCTGGATGGCCTCTACACGTTCGATTATCCACCACCCTCGGGTCCCTCAAATGGAACCTGAAAACCCATCTTTTCAGAAAAGCTTACAGCCTGCAATGACCATTCTGCCGCCTCACCACCGCCTGAGCTGCCGCCTCACCACCACCAGAGCTGCTGCACCCCCGACCTTCTGTCTCTTCCCCACTATCCCGTAGAACAGGGGTGGGGAATCTTTTTTCTGCCAAGGGCCATTTGGATATTTATACCATCATTCGGGGGCCGTATAAACTCCGCCCACAAATTACATCCTGACTCTTGCACTGGTGTCGGGACGTAATCTTTCATTGCATGCCCTTCTGTGTTCATTAGTGCACACTGCGTGTGTGCTAACAGAGCAAGAAGAAATTAATGAGTTTGTGGCAATCAAAATACAGCTCCCTGCCCAAGAATGCGGTCCCTGAGAATCTGCTCGGGGGCCTGATAAAAGGTCATCGAGGCCTGTAAATGGCCCTGGGGCCTGAGGTTCCCCACTATCCCGCAGAATGTAAGTCCGCAAGGACAGGGTCCTCTCCCCTCTGTACCAGTCCGTCATTGTAAATCTGTTTACTGTTAACGATATCTATAACTTTGTATGTAACCCCTTCTCATGTACAGCACCATGGAATTAATGGTGCTATATAAATAAATTATAATAATAAAAATGACCAAGGGATGGATTGGGCCAGACTTCTGTATACCACCGAATGATAACAGCAAAACATAACCTCCAAAGCGGTGTCTTTTTTTGGGAGGTCCCATGCACCTCTTCACACCCACACATGGGAATACACTTCCTGATTTTGACTATTTGCTGTTATTCTCCTCCTTCTCATCCTCATCAGCCACCACTAGATCACAGGGTGACCGTGGTCCATGATGGGACAGCCACGTTATTGTGTTAAAGGGTGTTTATGATGCCCGTACAAAAAATGTTTACACACTATGTTGATGTGTACCCCAGGGGGAAATGTCTGTCAGCCCATACACTTAGTGTATGCGCATTACAACCATAGGAGACCCACTGCTTTAAACTGGGAAAAGATTTTTAGGAGGGCAACCTCCGTGTCTCTTCCAACACCACCACTAGATCACCAGGGTGAGCGTGTTCCGTGATGCAACAGCCACGTTATTGTGTTAAAGGGTGTTTATGATACCCGTACAAAAAATGTTTACACAGTATGTTGAGGTGTAGCCCCCAGGGGAAAATGTTTGACATTACAAGTATAGGAGACCCGCTCTCCTTTAAACTGGGAAAATATTTTCCCAGTTTAGCGAATCCTGCTTTGAGCAGGGGGTTGGACCAGATGGCCAGGAGGTCCCTTCCAACTCTATGATTCTACGATTCTATGATTCTATTTTGGAGGTCATCGTCCACATTTATTCCAAGGGGGATTGTTGTGCGTGCAAATTTGGGGCCCTCACTGCAGACTGTCCGATAGCCAGTTCTCGACAAGGCAGTCTTTCCGGCGACTACTTATCCTAGGTGCAGTCCCTTGACTGACCTGAGGGTAAGGGGGGCGCCAGAGAGCTGCAAGTGCCTAACAGGAACTGAAAGTGGAAACAAAAAAGTTTGTTCATTTTCATGACAGGGGGACATTTTAGAACAATGTGGGACATTATGGAACTATGGGGGCCATTATGAAGCTATGAGGGACATTGTAGAGCTATGGGGGCCATTATGGAGCAATGTGGGACATAATGGAGCTATGGGGGCCATTATGAAGTGGGGGGGGCATTATAGAGCCATGGGGGACATTATGGAGTCATGGAGACATTATGAAGCTATGAGGGACATTATAGAGCTATGGGGGCCATTATGGAGCAATGTGGGACATTATGGAGCTATGGGGGCCATTATGAAGCGGGGAGCATTATAGAGCAATGGGGGACATTATGGAGTCATGGGGACATTATGAAGCTATGAGGGACATTATAAAGCTATGGGGGCCATTATGGAGCAATGTGGGACATTATGGAGCTATGGGAGCCATTATGAAACTAGGGGGGTGTCACGAATTTGGTATATAAATATAACCAATTTGTCACAAATTTACTGTCCTGACGTCATGAGATATAACCCTACAACTTTTGTTTCCACTTTCAATTCCGGTTAGGAACTTGCAGCTCTCTGGCACCCCCCTTATCCACAGGTTATTCAGGGAACTGCACCTAGGATAAGTAGTCGCTGGATAGGCTGCCTTGTTGCATACTGGCTATCAGGGACTCTGCAGTGAGGGCGGTAAGTATATCACTAGTCTCAGACAGGGAATACACACATAAACCTCGGATCCGTCACTGCCAGGGTTCTCCTATACCACCAGGACACTTTGCTGCCACCAATTCCTCGTTTGATACGAAAGCCTATATCGGGTCAGGAACCAATCCACAGGTAGCGTGATTTGGCGTGGAGTACATGTCGGTTCGATCATAGAGCAAGAAGAATAAAACTAGTAAATTTATAATTTTACTCCAGGAAATATAAGCAGTGTTTACAAAAATACAAAAGATATTACAAAAGGAGACAAAATACAGTATGCACAAATAGTTACAAATAAAAGGGATTAAAATAAGAAACTTACTCTATCTCAGTCACTGGCTTGATGTGCCGATAAGGGGAGGAGAGTTCTAAAAGAGCAGAGTCAGTCCACAGCAGGGATGTTAGCTGTCTTCCCCCATGTTCTGAACACTGTCCATAAAGGGGAGGAGAGCCGTCCCAAGGAAAATGGTTCATCAGCACAGCATCTTAGCTGGCTCTGTGAGCATCTGACACCTTCCCAAGTGAGCATTCCAGTTTTATGCTTTGGCCCAAAAGCAAGGGACTCCTCCCTTGCTGACCTCACTTGGTGGGCTGTGTTATGGACGTACGCCCCTTTTGAAAAGTTATTAAAACTCCTATCTTTCCATATCTTTGGCTGGAGGGCTCAAAGAGTGATGAAAGGGGCATTACATTTTCCCCTGCGACGTCACCATTTTTTTGAGACCAAATATGACATGCCTGTGGGTTACTGGGGGCAGAAACTGTTTTCTTGATTTGTGATGGCCGAACTGGCTGCAAAACGCTGCCGTACGTAGCCCTAAATATACTGATTCTGGAAATATATTTTAGAATTATTGTGTGTTTTTAAATTCGACCTGGAAGAGACAAAGAGAGTCTTGGAGGGAAAAAAACGCACTTAACTGGCCAGATGCAATAAAAGTGACCATCTGCTGAAGGGAGGGGGGAGTGGATAGAATTTCACAGAGGCAGACACTGGGGGCTGCAGCTGTGAGGGGGATCGCTTTTGAGCTTGTCTTTCACAAACCAAGGAGAGGCAACAGGCAGCTGTATGGGTACCTAGGATATTAGGAAATAACTCATTTTCCTGACAGTGGGACATTATAGAGCTATGGCGGACATTATAGAGCTATGGTGGACATTATGGAGCAATGGGGGACATTATGGAGCAATGTGGGACATTATAGAGCTATGGTGGACATTAAGGAGCAATGGGGACATTATGGAGCTATGGTGGACATTATGGAGCAATGGGGACATTAGAGCAATGTGGGAAGTTATGGAGCTATTGGGGGAAATTATGAAGCTTTAGGGGCCATTATGGAACTATGGGGGACATTATGGAGCTAGGGGGAACATTATGGAGGTCTGGGGGACATTATGGAGCTATGAGGCTCATTAAGGAGCAATGAGGGACATTATGGAGCCATGGAGACATTCTGGAGCAATATAGGACATTATGGAGCTATGGGGGCCATTTTGGAGCTAGGCAGGACATTATGGAGCTATGGGGGTGCGGGATAACTGCAGTTGACCCTATAAGGACTGAGCGGGATAACTGCAGGTAAACACTTCAGCAGGGAATGGACTTATAAGGACTGTGCGGGAGAAATGCAGGTGAACCCTGCGGGGAATGGACTCATAAGGACTGTGCGGGATAACTGCAGATGAACCCTACAGGGAATGAACACATAAGGACTGTGAGAGATAACTGCAGGTGAACCCTACAGGGAATGGACTCATAAGGACTGTGCGGGATAACTGCAGGTGAACCCTGCGGGGAATGGACTCCTAAGGACTATGCAGGATAACTGCAGGTGAACCCTACAGGGAATGGACTCATAAGGACAATGCAGGATAACTGCAGGTGAACCCTACAAGGAATGGACTCATAAGGACTATGCGGGACAACTGCAGGTGATCCCTGTGGGGAATGGACTCATAAGGACTGTGCGGGATAACTACAGGTGAACCCTGCGGGGAATGGACTCATAAGGACTGTGCGGGATAACTGCAGGTGAACCCTACAGGGAATGGACTCATAAGGACTGTGTGGGATAACTGCAGGTGAACCCTGCGGGGAATGGACTCATAAGGACTGTGCGGGATAACTGCAGGTGAACCCTACAGGCCATGGACTCATAGGGACTGTGCGGGATAACTGCAGGTGAACCCTGCGAGGAATGGACTCATAAGGACGGTGCGGGATAACTGCAGGTGAACCCTACAGGGAATGGACACATAAGGACTGTGCGGGATAACTGCAGGTGAACCCTGCAGGGAATGGACTCATGAGGACTGTGTGGAATAACTACAGGTGAACCCTACAGGGAATGGACTCATAAGGACTGTGCGGGATAACTGCAGGTGAACGCTGCGGGGAATGGACTCATAAGAACTGTGCGGGATAACTGCAGATGAACCCTACAGGGAATGGACTCATAAGAACTGTGCGGGATAACTGCAGGTGAAACCTACAGCAAATGGACTCATAAGGACTGTGCGGGATAACTGCAGGTGAACCCTACAGGGAATGGACTCATAAAGACTGTGCAGGATAACTGCAGGTGAACCCTGCGGGGAATGGACTCATAAGAACTGTGCGGGATAACTGCAGGTGAAACCTACAGCGAATGGACTCATAAGGACTGTGCGGGATAACTGCAGATGAACCCTACAGAGAATGGACTCATAAGGACTGTGTGGGATAACTACAGGTGAACCCTACAGAGAATGGACTCATAGGGACTGTGCGGGAGAGCTGCAGGTGAACCCTGCGGGGAATGGACTCATAAGGACTGTGCGGGATAACTGCAGGTGAACCCTACGGGGAATGGACTCATAAGGACTGTGCGGGATAACTACAGGTGAACCCTGCGGGGAATGGACTCATAAGAACTGTGCGGGATAACTGCAGATGAACCCTACAGGGAATGGACTCATAAGGACTGTGAGGGATAACTGCAGGTGAAACCTACAGCGAATGGACTCATAAGGACTGTGCGGGATAACTGCAGGTGAACCCTGCGGGGAATGGACTCATAGTGACTGTGCGGGATAACTGCAGGTGAACCCTGCGGGGAATGGACTCATAAGGACTGTGCGGGATAACTGCAGGTGAACCCTGCAGGGAATGGACTCATAAGGACTTTGTGGGATAACTACAGGTGAACCCTACAGAGAATGGACTCATAGGGACTGTTCGGGATAACTGCAGGTGAACCCTGCGGGGAATGGACTCATAAGGACTGTGCGGGATAACTGAAGGTGAACTCTGCGGGGAATTGTCTCATATGGACTGTGGGGGAAATCTGCAGGTGAACCCTACAGAGAATGGACTCATAAGGACTGTGCAGGATAACTGCAGGTGAACCCTGCGGGGAGTGGACTCATAAGGACTGTGCGGGATAACTGCAGATGAACCCTGCAGGGAATGGACTCATAAGGACTGTGCGGGATAACTGCAGGTGAACCCTGCAGGGAATTGACTCATAAGGACTGTGTGGGATAACTGCAGGTGAACCCTGCGGGGAATGGACTCACATGGACTGTGCGGGATAACTGCAGGTGAAACATGCGGGGAATCGACTCATATGGACTGTGAGGGATAACTACAGGTGAAACATGCGGGGAATGGACTCATAAGGACTGTGCGGGATAACTGCAGGTGAACCCTACAGGGAATGGACTCATAAGGACTGTGCGGGATAACTGCAGGTGAAACATGCGGGGAATGGACTCACATAGACCATGTTTTTGTTTGTTTTATCATTATGCCAGCAAGGCTCTGGCTTAGAGTTGAGCGACTTTTGGTTTTTTAGGGTCGCGTTTCGTTTCGTGAAACCCGACTTTTCCAAAAGTCGGGTCGAGCAAGATCGTCCGATTATAGGGAAAAGTCGGGGTCGTCCCGAAACACGAAACCCAATGTAAGTCAATGGGGAATAAAAGTCGGCAGTGAGAGGAGGACAGGAAACACACCTACAGTGCCCATTTGAATGCCAAAAGCATCAATTCTTCTTACTTAAGCTTGTCACCCTTAATTAACTTCATAATACAAGTTACGCACTGAAAAATGGGGGTTATTTGGCTAAAGTTGTGGGGGGTAGGGCTGGCTCCAGGTTTTCATGTGCCCTGGGCGAAAGAGCGCCCCTTTAACACATAATACCACAACTCATCATGCTCCGATACGGCAGAGAAATAGCGGTATAGTACAATGAAAAATACTTCACTTTTTACATCTCATGACGAGGCCCATCTATTTCTCCATACAGAATCATTGGTCCCATATAATGTTTGAAACAGTATATGATGAGCTCCACATAATGCTACAGTATATGTTGGTCCCCATGGATGAAGCTCTACTGTCTTATGGGCCCAAATAATGCTCCAAACATAATGGGCCCCATTTCTAATGCTCTAGTGTATAATGGGCCCTGTAAATGCTGCTCCAGTGTCTGATGTCCACCTTTGGAATGTTCCAGTGTATGGTGGGCACCATCTATCATTCTCCAGAGTATAGTGCTCCCCAAAAATTGCTGTCCCAACATTGAAAACAATCAAATAAGTCTCCTCGCTAGGGAATCCCTGTACTAGTCTGGACTCCTCGTCGTCCCCATCTTCCATCTCACTGCACAGTATTTCAACTTTGCAAGTGCTGTGATCCTGGGCAAGCAGGGGGGCCCACTCGTTGGCGACGGCACTGGCACAGGGCCCCTGATAGTACGGTGGTGTGTCTGATGGCGGGTGGGCCGAACCTGCACTTTCATCTGCAGCTTCCTCTTTGTCACCGTGTAAGATGGAACTGTATATGGGAAAGGTAACCTGAGTTTCATCAGGGTGAGATTCAGGCCGGGTAGCGTGCGAGGGGAATGTAGTGGTCTGGGTCAATGTACCAGCAGATTCATCGAGCAGTGGCTGGGCATCAGTGCACTTGTGTCGCCCCCAGGAGTACGGTCGCCACAGTGGCATTACCTTCGTCCTAGGGAGTGTGATGTCATGCTTGGGAGCAACGAAGGATCTCTCTAGCAGGTTAACTGATTGGGCGGAGTCATGACCCTCCAAACAGCGTTCATGAAGGCAAAGTGTTTGTTTTACGTGGGCAGTATGGTTGCAAAGCTGAACCTTAAAGGAATGTCCAGAAGGGCACCACCAGGAGTGGAGCCTACGGTTAAATTCGACTCCACCTGGGAAACCTCAACCATGCCAGCTACAGAACAGATGCACACATTGCAAGCTTAATTCCGTTAACGAACGAGACTCCGTCATGCCCCGTGGTCCGAGTCCGGCTTACTAGAGGGACACGTGAGGCTCTGGCACATGAGATTGGCCAATAACTGGTGTGTCAAGCCATTACATGTCCGTGGCTGCATGTGCGCTACACTGAAAAGGCCAGCGTTTGTCGCTTACAGGTGCAGATAACCCGCTGAACAACGTTAGTGATGGGGATCACTGATTACAATTATTACCCGCGAACGATGATTTCCCAGTAAGTGCAGATCAACCGCAGTTCCGGAATTAGGCCTAACCGTCATTCCTGAAAAAATGAAAAACTTACGTGTGCAAACCACAGGTGCTGTAGCTTGCTTAACAGCTCACCAGCCGTTCTCACGCCCAGTATGGATTGCACGTGATTGCACAAAGGTTAGAAAGGGTACCGTATCCCCAGATAACATGTATGGATAGCGTACACATTCAAAATATATGTCTATACATCAGGAGGCAGGCTCAGACGGTGTTAGGCCCAGTATGGATTGCACGTGATTGCACAAAGGTGAGAAAGGGTTCCGTATCCCCAGATAACATGTATGGATAGCGTACACATTCAAAATATATGTCTATACATCAGGAGGCAGGCTCAGATGGTGTCAGGCCCAGTGTGGATTGCACGTGATTGCACAAAGGTTAGAAAGGGTACCGTATCCCCAGATAACATGTATGGATAGCGTACACATTCAAAATATATGTCTCAGGAGGCAGGCTCAGATGGTGTCAGGCCCAGTATGGATTGCACGTGATTGCACAAAGGTTAGAAAGGGTACCGTATCCCCAGATAACATGTATGGATAGCATACACATTCAAAATATATGTCTATACATCAGGAGGCAGGCTCAGACGGTGTTAGGCCCAGTATGGATTGCACGTGATTGCACAAAGGTGAGAAAGGGTTCCGTATCCCCAGATAACATGTATGGATAGCGTACACATTCAAAATATATGTCTATACATCAGGAGGCAGGCTCAGACGGTGTCAGGCCCAGTGTGGATTGCACGTGATTGCACAAAGGTTAGAAAGGGTACCGTATCCCCGGATAACATGTATGGATAGCGTACACATTCAAAATATATGTCTATACATCAGGAGGCAGGCTCAGACGGTGTTAGGCCCAGTATGGCTTGCACGTGATTGCACAAAGGTGAGAAAGGGTACCGTATCCCCAGATAACATGTATGGATAGCGTACACATTCAAAATATATGTCTATACATCAGGAGGCAGGCTCAGACGGTGTTAGGCACAGTATGGATTGCACGTGATTGCACAAAGGTTAGAAAGGGTACCGTATCCCCGGATAACATGTATGGATAGCGTACACATTCAAAATATATGTCTGTACATCAGGAGGCAGGCTCAGATGGTGTCAGGCACAGTATGGATTTGACGGCCCAGATTACACAGCAGAGGAGCAGGGAGAGGTAAAGATTGCAAATGCTGGGGCCCTGCCCAAGCAAGGGGGGCCCACTCGTGGGCGTCGATACTGGCACTGGGCCCCTCATAGTACGGCGGTGTGTCTGACGGCGGGTGTGCACCACCACCGTCAGAGACACTTGATTGCACTATGAGGGACCTTGTGCCAGTGCCCGCGCCCAAGAGTCGGCCTACCCACCTGTCTAGGGCAACGGCACTCGCACGGTGTCGTGCGCTAGGTGGTGACCCCGGCCATGGGGGGGGAGGCAGCACAGTTAGGGAGTTTTAGAAAGTGGCATATGTTGATGTTGGACATTCAGCTGATGCAAAAGGCGAAATAGGTCAAGTCCCAGGAAGAGGTGGACCAAAGCAAGCCATTTTTCTGTCACCCTATGTGTCATCAGGGGAAGGTGGGGCAAAATCCTTGGAAACCCATGCATGGTTCATTTTAATGAAGGTTAGATCATCCACATTTTGGGTTGACAGACGGGTCCTTTTTTCTGTCAGGATTGATCCAGCTGCACTGAAGACTCTTTCCGATAGCACACTTGCAGCTGGGCAAGCGAGCTCCTGTAAGGCATATTGTGCCAATTCAGGCCAGGTGTCCAGTTTAGTAGCCCAATAGTCAAAGGGGAATGACCTGTGTGGGAGAACATCGATATGGGAGGAAAAGTAGTTTGTAACCATAGTTGACAACTGCTGTCTCCTGTCACTTTCCATCGATGCAGTATTACCAGTTGTGTGAGCGGTACTTGAAAAATCAGTCCACAACATTGTCATGAAACCCCTGTCTCCAAAGCCACTTCTGCTGTGTGCACCACGAACACCTCTGCCAAGCTGCCCCCGGCCCGTACGGCTCGTGTGAGAACCATCACCGCTGCTGTGTGCTGGGAATGCCTCAAGCAACCGGTTTACCAGAGTTGCTTGTTTATTAGCCAATATTAGGTCAACGTTCTCCTGTGGCATGATGTTTTGCAATTTGCCTTTATAGCGTGGATCCAGGATGCTGGCCAACCAGTAGTCGTCATCGTTCATCATTTTGGCAATGCGTGGGTCCCTTTTTAGGATCTGCAAGGCATAATCTGACATGTGGGCCAATGTTCCCGGTGTCAATGATGCACTGCGAGTGCTGGTTGGAGGAGCACTTTCTGGCAAATCCACATCCCTCCAGTCACGCACAAACCCTGTACCAGACCTTGCCACGCCAACATTTTCACTTGCCCCACGAGATGCATCCTCCTCCCCTAAGTAATCATCCCCATCATCCTCCTCCTCCTCCTCTTCTTCCTCCAGGAGAGGTCCCTGAGCAGACAATGGCTGAATGTCATCAAGGATTCCCTCCTCCTCTTCCTCCTCATCAACATTGGCTGCAGACGCCTGCTCCTTAAGGTGCGTCAAAGTTTGCATGAGCAGACGCATAAGTGGGATGCTCATGCTTAGGATGGCGTCGTCTGCGCTTACCAGCCGTGTGCATTCTGTCACGCTCGCGCCTTGGCTGAATGGCGCGAGCCAGGGGGGGTTGTGGCCCCACTGTGCCACAAACCAGACTACCCTGGAAGGGGCGTAACTACGGCAGCTTCCTTGGTCTTCACTGGAGCCTCTGATGGTGAGGTCAGGCTTGTGCGGCAGGTAGCTGCCGGGTGCCACTCCAGGGTGGTGTCTGGCTGTGGCTGCTGATCCCACTCGGGAACAGGACACCTGGATAAGTGCGAGTGACAAGCAGGCTGATACACAGGGCAAGAAGGTACGACAGATACAGGGCAAGCAGGCGTGGCTTGGAGACACTGGACAGGCGGGCACGGCTTGGAGACACAGGACAGGTGGGCACGGCTTGAGACACAGGACAGGCGGGCATGGCTTGAGACACAGGACAGGCGGGCACGGCTTGAGACACAGGACAGGCGGGCATGGCTTGAGACACAGGACAGGCGGGCACGGCTTGAGACACAGGACAGGCGGGCACAGCATGAGAAGGAACAGGTAGGGACCTGTTCACACAGGAGATGCAGGTATGGATATAGGCAGGAAGGTGTGGTATATGAGAGAACAGGTTTGGACCTGTTCACACAGGAGATGCAGGTATGGATAAAGGCAGGAAGGAGTGGTATATGAGAGAACAGGTTTGGACCTGTTCACACAGGAGATGCAGGTATGGATAAAGGCAGGAGTGCGGAGCAGGCAGAGCCGCAGGAGTGCGGAGCAGGCAGAGCCGCAGGAGTGCGGAGCAGGCAGAGCCACAGGAGTGCGGAGCAGGCAGAGCCACAGGAGTGCGGAGCAGGCAGAGCCGCAGGAGTGCGGAGCAGGCAGAGCCGCAGGAGTGCGGAACAGGCAGAGCCGCAGGAGTGCGAAACAGGCAGAGCCGCAGGAGTGCGAAACAGGCAGAGCCGCAGGAGTGCGGAACAGGCAGAGCCGCAGGAGTGCGGAACAGGCAGAGCCGCAGGAGTGCGGAACAGGCAGAGCTGCAGGAGTGCGGAACACAGATAAAGCTGCGAGGGTGCAGATGCACAGACAGGGAGGACACAAGGAAAGACACGGCAGAGAAGGAAACCACAAACAAGGAGACTGACAGACAGAGGTAAGACTGAGTTCAGACAGAGACACAGGGACAAAGACACAAGGACCAGGATATTCTGCCTCCTGGCAGGCGGACAAGGTACAAAGCGAGACAGAGTATTCCTACAGAGAAGGAGATACACAGAACAGGGCCTGGCTAGTTCAGCAGCAAGGAGCTAACTGACTTTAGACATTGCACAGGCAATGTTTCAGTGGGAGTGGCGAAACTAAATAGTCAAGGGCTCCAGGTGATTGGTCAGGGACAGATTACCCAGGTGCACTCTGACTGCATAAGAACCAGAGAGTTGAAGCGCCGCCCCCCTATACACAGAGTCAGGAAACATGGAGAGCAAGCAGGAGAACAAGAGGCATAGCACATGGAGCTCAGGGCTGGCAACAGACAGATTTCACAGCATGGCTTGAAGCAGAAAGTAAGTTGGTGTGCGGGGGATGGGAGGCCATGCAGTGACGCCAGCAAGGTTGTTACACATTCCTCAAAACACTGAAGGACTTTACAGAGGTCTTTCAGCTTCGACCACTGCACACCTGTCAACTCCATGTCTGCTCTCAAAGTGCCTGGCCGTGTATCCTCCCACAAATGCATTATGGCCTGCCTCTGCTCGCACAGCCGCTCCACCATGTGCAGGGTGGAGTTCCACCTTGTTGCAATGTCGATAATGAGGCGGTGGTTGGGAAGGTGGAGCAATCGCTGCAGCTTCTGCATACGAACGGAGTGTACAGGCGACCGGCGGATGTGTGCGCACAGTCTTCGCACCTTCTGGAGCAGGGCTGTTAACTCCGGATAATTTTTGAGGAAGCACTGCACCACCAGGTTCAAGGTGTGAGCCAAGCAAGGTATATGGCTGAGTTTTGAAAGGGCTATGGCTGCCACAAAATTACGGCCGTTATCACTAACTACCTTGCCTGCCTCAAGATGTACACTGCCCAGCCATGACTCAGTTTGTCGCTTCAAGTACTCGGCCAGCACCTCGGCGGTGTGTCTGTCGCCCAAACACATCATCTGCAACACATCCTGCTGACGCTTTCCACTAGCTGCTCGATAGGGGGAAACATCGTGTGCAACAGTGGCAGCTGCAGATGGAGTGCTCGTACGACTGCGCTCTGTGGACGAGCTTTCGCTTCTGGAGGAGGAGGAGGAGGAGGAGGGTCGAACGCCTACAGCCAACTGTTTCCTATACCGTGGGCTAGGCAGCACTGTCCCACCACCGCTGTCTCCTGTGGACCCTGCATCCACCACATTAACCCAGTGCGCAGTGATGGACACGTAACGGCCCTGGCCATGCCGACTGGACCATGCATCAGTTGTGAGGTGCACCTTTCCACTCACTGACTGCTTGAGTGCATGGACAATGCGGTCTTTCACATGATGGTGGAGGGCTGGGATGGCTTTGCGAGAGAAGAAGTGGCGACTGGGTAGGTCATAGCGTGGTACTGCATAGGCCATGAGTTCGCGGAAAGCTGTGCTTTCCACCAACCGAAAGGGCATCATCTCAAACGAGATTAGTTTGGCAATGTGGGCGTTCAAACCCAGTGTACGCGGATGAGAGACTGAGTACTTTCTTGACCTACTCATAGTGTCTGGGAGGGTGAGCTGGACTTGAGAGCTGCATATGGTGGAAGTAGCGGTGGACAGGGCGGACTGAGAGAGGGTTGATGATGGTGATGGAGTTGGTGTTCTTTCTGATGGCCTAGAATCAATCTTTCGTTGATATAACAGTGGGATTCCCTGACTGCTGTGGCCTTGCAACGACACCTCAACATTTTCTGCTGTGTTAACCGGTGGGCTTACAGTGGGGGAAACAATGTAGCGTTGCTGACTACCTTCGTTGTGATCAGTTGCACATGTGGCACTTGAGGTTTGGTGTTGTGTCCACGCTTGCAAGTGCATGCTGGTTAAATGTCTAAGCATGCAACTGGTATTCAAATTTTTCAGATTTTTCCCTCGGCTAAAGGTCTTTGCGCACTTCTTACAGATAACCTTGGCCTGATCATGAGGATTTTGGTCAAAAAAGTGCCACACTGCACTCTTCCTACTTTGGCAGACATTTTGCGGCCTAGCACGCTGTGATCTTTTGACCCTCTGGACAAACTGTCCAGCAACTCTTTTGATGTTTGGAACCTGTCTTTGGAGTGCTCCGGGCCTGCCAGATAACAGCTGTTGCGATGTCGATGTCTGCTGTGGATGCTCCTCATCTGAGCTATTGGAAGCAGCACCCTCTTCCCCCAATGGATGCCAATCTGGGTCAACAACTGGGTCATCCATCACCTCCTCTTCTATGTCATGTGCACCTTCCTCTTTGTCACCGTGTATGGTGGTATAGTGTGCGGGAAGGGGCACCTGAGTCTCATCAGGGTCAGAATCTGGCTCTGTACACTGCGAGGACAATGTAGTGCTCTGAGTGAATGTACCAGCAGAATCATCCATCAGCGGCTGTGCATCAGTGCACTCCATGTCAGATTCATCTTGGCCTGGGTAATTCACCATTTGACTTGATAATCCAGGCATGGTATGTGAAAACAGCTCCATGGAGTAATCAGTAGTATGGCCTGCGTCATCCTTCAATCTTGGTTGTGGTGAAGGACACAAGGAAAGGTGTGGTTCGTGAACATGAGCCTCCAATGACGACTCAGTGCTTTTACTTTTTACAACTGAAGAAGAGGAGGCGATAGAGCTGGAGGCTGAGTCAGCAATGTAAGACAAAACTTTTTCCTGATGCTCTGGCTTTAAAAGCGGTTTGCCAACTCCTAGAAACCTAAGCATTCGAGGCCTTATGTAGCCAGACGATGACGCAGGCTCAACACCTCCTGCATTCAGTCCTATTTTGCTCTTGCCACTACCATCAGATCCACCACCAACACCATCATTACCAGCTGCCAACCCCCGCCCAATTCCACGGCCTCTTCCACCAGCCTTCCTCATTTTTGGTAGAAATGTAGACAAAATCCAACAAACTATATAGTAATGTAAAACAAGGTACAAGGTGTCTATAGGACAGGGGAGATTTTGAATTTCTGCAGACACTTGTGGACACTGGACACTTTTGGATTGTGTGAGGCCCAATGAATATCTGAGCGCTATGTGACAGGCTCGATGGCACAGCTGTGACCAAAATGACTAGAGGATAAGGGAGATTTTGAATTTCTGCACACACTTGTGGACACTGGACACTTTTGGATTGTGTGAGGCCCAATGAATATCTGAGCGCTATGTGACAGGCTCGATGGCACAGCTGTGACCAAAGTGACTAGAGGATAAGGGAGATTTTGAATTTCTGCAGACACTTGTGGACACTGGACACTTTTGGATTATGTGAGGCCCACTGATATCTGAGCGCAATGTCACAGGCTCGATGGCACAGCTGTGACCAAAGTGACTAGAGGATAAGGGAGATTTTGAATTTCTGCAGACACTTGTGGACACTGGACACTTTTGGATTGTGTGAGGCCCAATGAATATCTGAGCGCTATGTGACAGGCTCGATGGCACAGCTGTGACCAAAGTGACTAGAGGATAAGGGAGATTTTGAATTTCTGCAGACACTTGTGGACACTGGACACTTTTGGATTGTGTGAGGCCCACTGATATCTGAGCGCTATGTCACAGGCTCGATGGCACAGCTGTGACCAAAGTGACTAGAGGATAAGGGAGATTTTGAATTTCTGCAGACACTTGTGGACACTGGACACTTTTGGATTGTGTGAGGCCCAATGAATATCTGAGCGCTATGTGACAGGCTCGATGGCACAGATGTGACAAAAGTGACGAGAGGATAAGGGAGATTTTGAATTTCTGCAGACACTTGTGGACACTGGACACTTTTGGATTGTGTGAGGCCCACTGATATCTGAGCGCTATGTGACAGGCTCGATGGCACAGCTGTGACAAAAGTGACGAGAGGATAAGGGAGATTTTGAATTTCTGCAGACACTTGTGGACACTGGACACTTTTGGATTGTGTGAGGCCCACTGATATCTGAGCGCTATGTCACAGGCTCGATGGCACAGCTGTGACAAAAGTGACGAGAGGATAAGGGAGATTTTGAATTTCTGCAGACACTTGTGGACACTGGACACTTTTGGATTGTGTGAGGGCCACTGATATCTGAGCGCTATGTCACAGGCTCGATGGCACAGCTGTGACCAAAGTGACTAGAGGATAAGGGAGATTTTGAATTTCTGCACACACATGTGGACACTGGACACTTTTGGATTGTGTGAGGCCCAATGAATATCTGAGCGCTATGTGACAGGCTCGATGGCACAGCTGTGACCAAAGTGACTAGAGGATAAGGGAGATTTTGAATTTCTGCACACACTTGTGGACACTGGACACTTTTGGATTGTGTGAGGCCCAATGAATATCTAAGCGCTATGTGACAGGCTTGATGGCACAGCTGTGACCAAAGTGACTAGAAGATAAGGGAGATTTTGAATTTCTGCAGACACTTGTGGACACTGGACACTTTTGGATTGTGTGAGGGCCACTGATATCTGAGCGCTATGTCACAGGCTCGATGGCACAGCTGTGACAAAAGTGACGAGAGGATAAGGGAGATTTTGAATTTCTGCAGACACTTGTGGACACTGGACACTTTTGGATTGTGTGAGGCCCACTGATATCTGAGCGCTATGTGACAGGCTCGATGGCACAGCTGTGACCAAAGTGACTAGAGGATAAGGGAGATTTTGAATTTCTGCAGACACTTGTGGACACTGGACACTTTTGGATTGTGTGAGGCCCACTGATATCTGAGCGCTATGTGACAGACTCGATGGCACAGCTGTGACAAAAGTGACGAGAGGATAAGGGAGATTTTGAATTTCTGCAGACACTTGTGGACACTGGACACTTTTGGATTGTGTGAGGCCCACTGATATCTGAGCGCTATGTGACAGGCTCGATGGCACAGCTGTGACCAAAGTGACTAGAGGATAAGGGAGATTTTGAATTTCTGCACACACTTGTGGACACTGGACACTTTTGGATTGTGTGAGGCCCAATGAATATCTGAGCGCTATGTGACAGGCTCGATGGCACAGCTGTGACCAAAGTGACTAGAGGATAAGGGAGATTTTGAATTTCTGCACACACTTGTGGACACTGGACACTTTTGGATTGTGTGAGGCCCACTGATATCTGAGCGCTATGTGACAGGCTCGATGGCACAGCTGTGACCAAAGTGACTAGAGGATAAGGGAGATTTTGAATTTCTGCACACACTTGTGGACACTGGACACTTTTGGATTGTGTGAGGCCCAATGAATATCTGAGCGCTATGTGACAGGCTCGATGGCACAGCTGTGACCAAAGTGACTAGAGGATAAGGGAGATTTTGAATTTCTGTAAACACTTGTGGACACTGGACACTTTTGGATTGTGTGAGGGCCACTGATATCTGAGCGCTATGTCACAGGCTCGATGGCACAGCTGTGACAAAAGTGACGAGAGGATAAGGGAGATTTTGAATTTCTGCAGACACTTGTGGACACTGGACACTTTTGGATTGTGTGAGGGCCACTGATATCTGAGCGCTATGTCACAGGCTCGATGGCACAGCTGTGACAAAAGTGACGAGAGGATAAGGGAGATTTTGAATTTCTGCAGACACTAGTGGACAATGGACACTTTTGGATTGTGTGAGGCCCACTGATATCTGAGCGCTATGTGACAGGCTCGATGGCACAGCTGTGACAAAAGTGACGAGAGGATAAGGGAGATTTTGAATTTCTGCAGACACTTGTGGACACTGGACACTTTTGGATTGTGTGAGGCCCACTGATATCTGAGCGCTATGTGACAGGCTCGATGGCACAGCTGTGACAAAAGTGACGAGAGGATAAGGGAGATTTTGAATTTCTGCAGACACTTGTGGACACTGGACACTTTTGGATTGTGTGAGGCCCACTGATATCTGAGCGCTATGTGACAGGCTCGATGGCACAGCTGTGACCAAAGTGACTAGAGGATAAGGGAGATTTTGAATTTCTGCACACACTTGTGGACACTGGACACTTTTGGATTGTGTGAGGCCCAATGAATAACTGAGCGCTATGTGACAGGCTCGATGGCACAGCTGTGACCAAAGTGACTAGAGGATAAGGGAGATTTTGAATTTCTGCAGACACTTGTGGACACTGGACACTTTTGGATTGTGTGAGGGCCACTGATATCTGAGCGCTATGTCACAGGCTCAATGGCACAGCTGTGACAAAAGTGACGAGAGGATAAGGGAGATTTTGAATTTCTGCAGACACTTGTGGACACTGGACACTTTTGGATTGTGTGAGGGCCACTGATATCTGAGCGCTATGTCACAGGCTCGATGGCACAGCTGTGACAAAAGTGACTAGAGGATAAGGGAGATTGGATTGCTTTTAAAAAAGCAGTTTGCAGAGCAGTGGGTAAACAGCAATGCCAGCCTGTCAGGAAGCCTTAAAAGGCAGCCCAACAACCAACACCACTGATACACCACAATATAGCCTCCCCTTGCACTGCACACACAGTTACTGGTGTGTTGTGCAGGCCAAATCGCTAGCAGCAGAAGCAGTTTTTTTTTCTTCTCAGCAGGACAAAAAAAAAAATTGGGATTGCTTTTAAAAAAGCAGTTTGCGGAGCAGTGGGTAAACAGCAATGCAGGAATGTAAGGAAGCCTTAGAAGGCAGCCCAACAACCAACACCACTGATACACCACTATATAGCCTCCCCTTGCACTGCACACACAGTGACTGGTGTGTTGTACAGGCAAAATCGCTAGCAGCAGAAGCAGTTTTTTTTTCTTCTTCCCTGCCTAACGCTCTCCCTACAGAATCAGCAGCAACCTCTCCCTATACTGAGATCGGCAGAAGTAAGATGGCGGTCGGCGTGCACGCCCTTTTATACCCCCTGTGACGCCCACCAAAGCAAGCCAATCACTTGCATGCCCTTCTGAAAGATGGTGGTGACCTGTGCCTATGTCATCACGTTGCCCACAGTGTCCGTGGATCCTGATTGGCTGAAAAAGAGCGCAAAACAAACTTTTGAAACGCGACTTTGGCGCGTAAGTCGCCGACCTCGTGGCCGACCTCATCCTAGGGTCGGGTTTCGTTTCATGAAACCCGACTTTGCCAAAAGTCGGCGACTTTTGAAATTTTTCAACCCGTTTCGCTCAACTCTACTCTGGTTATTTTGCTGAACCCTGACAAGGTTTATGCCATCCTCAGTAAACCAGCAGGTGATCTTTTACAAGAACAGTTCCTGTGTCTACCGGAAGAAGCAGCTAAGTGTGTCAACCCCTCACAGGAGCTATGAAGAACATTATGGAGCTATGGGGGCCATTACGGAGGTATGAGGCACATTATGGCGCTATGGGGACATTATGGAGCAATGTGGCACATTATGGCGCTATGGGGACATTATGGCGGTATGGGGACATTATGGAGCTATGGGGATATTATGGAGCTATGGGGACATTATGGCGTTATGGGGACATTATGGAGCTATGGGGACATTATGGAGCTATGGGGACATTATGGCGGTATGGGGACATTATGGAGCAATGTGGCACATTATGGCGCTATGGGGACATTATGGCGCTATGGGGACATTATGGAGCTATGGGGATATTATGGAGCTATGGGGACATTATGGCGGTATGGGGACATTATGGAGCTATGGGGACATTATGGAGCTATGGGGACATTATGGCGCTATGGGGACATTATGGAGCTATTGGGACATTATGGAGCTATGGGGACATTATGGAGCTATGGGGACATTATGGCGGTATGGGGACATTATGGAGCTATGGGGACATTATGGAGCTATGGGGACATTATGGCGCTATGGGGACATTATGGAGCTATGGGGACATAATGGAGCTATAGGCACATTATGGCGCTATGGGAACATTATGGCGCTATGGGGACATTATGGAGTTATAGGCACATTATGGAGCTATGGGGGACATTATGGAGCTATGAGGCACATTATGGCGCTATGGGGACATTATGAAGCTATGGCAACATTATAGAGCAAATTGGGCCATTATGGATCTATGGGGGCCATTATGAAGTTAGGAGGAACATTATTGAGCTATGGGGGCCATTACAGAGCTATGGGGACCCACATTGCTCCTTAATGTCCCTCTTGGCTCCAAAATGTTCCCATAGCTCCATAATGTCCTACATTGCTCCATAATGATCCATGTTGCTCCATTATGTCCCCCATTAAATCAAAACTTAAAGATTTAGTATTATGAGGAAGACTTGTTGAGATCTACTGTAAAAACTCTGTTTAAGTTAGCGTGTGTTCATATTGATTTTTGGGGGCTGCAACTCTCCAAGTGCTCCTCAAATACTCAAAACTTGGTTCTGCTGATGTATTCATATCCTGCTGGTAGTTCTAGTGATGTATTAATATAAGTACTTCATTAAGTTTATTTGTGGGATTGGTTCAGTATGGCAATGTGGCTCTTGGACCCAAAAATGACTGATTATATATAGGCGCTAGATTCTGTGATGGATGTTGACCCTCGTATGTGGAGAAGGAATTCTTCCCTAATGTAAGTATAATAGAGACACGTCACCACTTCTGCATTTATCCCCCACCCCTGCTTACAAGACTGATGTGAGATACTGGCTGTGATGGTGGGATATGGTTTGTTTGTGTTCATATCTTGCTGATTTTCATGGTGTTCTCTTGTAGGATGAGTTTTTATTTGCTGATTGATGAATGGCTGTTGTTGCCGTCTGATATCAGCCCACACAGTACTGTACAGTCATGGCCAAAAGTTTTGAGAATGACACAAATATTAATTTTTACAAAGTCTACTGCTTCATTTTTTCTAATGGCAATTTGCATATACTCCAGAATGTTATAAAGAGTGATCAGCTTAACAGCAATTACTTGCAAAGTCAATATTTGCCTAGAAAATGAACTTTATCCCCCAAAACACATTTCAACATCATTGCAGCCCTGCCTTAAAAGGACCAGCTAACATCGTTTCAGTGATTGCTCCATTAGCACAGGTGTGGGTGTTGATGAGGACAGGGCTGGAGATCAATCTGTCATGATTAAGTAAGAATGACACCACTGGACACTTTAAAAGGAGGCTGGTGCTTGGCATCATTGTTTCTCTTCTGTTAACCATGGTTATCTCTAAAGAAACACGTGCAGTCATCATTGCACTGCACAAAAATGGCCTAACAGGGAAGAGTATCGCAGCTAGAAAGATTGCACCTCAGTCAACAATCTATTGCATCATCAAGAACTTCAAGGAGAGAGGTTCCCTTGTTGCCAAAAAGGCTCCAGGGCGCCCAAGAAAGACCAGCAAGCGCCAGGACCGTCTCTTAAAAGTGTTTCAGCTGCGGGATTGGGCTACCAGCAGTGCAGAGCTTGCTCAGGAATGGCAGCAGGCAGGTGTGAGTGCATCTGCACGCACTGTGAGGCGGAGACTCTTGGAGCAAGGCCTGGTCTCAAGGAGGGCAGCAAAGAAGCCACTTCTCTGAAAAAACATCATGGACAGACTGATATTCTGCAAGAGGTACAGGGAGTGGACTGCTGAGGACTGGGGTAAAATAATTTTCTCTGATGAATCCCCTTTTCGATTGTTTGGGACATCTGGAAAACGGCTTATTCGGAGAAGACCAGGTGAGGGCTACCACCAGTCTTGTCTCATGCCAACTGTCAAGCATCCTGAAACTATTCATGTGTGGGGTTGCTTCTCAGCCAAGGGAATGGGCTCTCTCTCAGTCTTGCCTAAAAACACAGCCATGAATAAAGAATGGTACCAGAATGTCCTCCGAGAGCAACTTCTCCCAACCGTCCAAGAGCAGTTTGGCGATCAACAATGCCTTATTCAACATGATGGAGCACCTTGCCATAAAGCAAAGGTGATAACTAAATGGCTCAGGGAACAAAACATAGAGATTTTGGGACCATGGCCTGGAAACTCCCCAGATCTTAATCCCATTGAGAACTTGTGGTCAATCATCAAGAGACGGGTGGACAAACAAAAACCTTCAAATTCAGACAAAATACAAGCATTGATTTTGCAAGAATGGACTGCTATCAGTCAGGATTTGATCCAGAAGTTGATTGAGAGCATGCCAGGGAGAATTGATGAGGTCCTGAAGAAGAAGGGTCAACACTGCAAATATTGACTTGCTGCATTAACTCATTCTAACTGTCAATATAACCTTTTCTTACTCATAATATGATTGCAATTATATTTCTGTATGTGATAAAAACATCTGACAAACACACATAAAAACCAGAGGCCAGCAGATCATGTGAAAATATAATATTTGTGTCATTCTCTAAACTTTTCGCCATGACTGTACTGGTATCTTTCCTTTTTTTTATGTTTAGTCTTTCCCTACTTCCTCAGACCGTAAGCTCTTGTGATCAGGACCCTCGGTCCTCCTGGTATGTGATGAATTTTGTGTTACTGTGTAAAGTCTGATATCCTCTGAATTGATCTGTCAGGGCTATAGAAATACAATTATTATTAGATGGATTTGCTCATCAGCCTGAGCACTGATGCCCTCTAGCACAGGGTTCCCCAAATCCAGTCATCAAGGCCCACCAACAGGTCATGTTTTCAGGATTTCCTTAGTATTGCCCAATAATTCCATCACCTGTGCAATACAAAGGAAATCCTGAAAACATGATCTGTTGGTGGGCCTTGAGGACTGGAGTTGGGGAACCCTGCTCTAGAAGGAAAGGAAGAGTCGCTCTGTGCAGAGCGGAGGGTGGGTGAGGAGTGAAGGTCTAATGAGGTCTTCAAAAGTGGCAAGTTTTTCAAGCAGAAATCGCTTCAGGAAATGCTCCATTATGCCGAAGTTTTGGTGGAGTTTTATTTTTTCTAAAGCGATTTTCAAGCTCTTTACCTGAAGTGTTGATTTGCAGCATTTTGACTGGAGATTGACAAATTTGGAAAGGTTTTCTTCAAGATCCGCTCCCAAGACCTGATGTGTTTTTTTTTTGTACCAAGCATTTGTCAAAATGACTTCTGGAAAAAAATCAATTAAAAAATGCCTCATATGAAGAGTGAAATGCGAAGAGTTTTTCCAAGTGTTTTTGAAGAGATATTTAGAGTTGATCTGCTCAAAAAACTTCTAAAAAACTCCTGTGTTGTGTGAACATAGCTCAAAGCTGCCCTGGCAAAAGCATCATGTCCTAAGCTGCAAGACCATGAAGGCCTGCAGTTATCTAATGAAAGTCTAAAGTGCGTACCTCTGTCTACCAGACATGAAAACCACAAGCCTCTAACCATTACGGTATGTGTATCTGTATGTGACAGCCGTGGGTAGGCCACTTATGTGGGGTGTATTGTCTCCTCCGGCCTTACAGTGTGTAGATCACTGATCCATACAGCTTGCTTTGTAGTATTGTGTATACTCCACCGCTATCAAAGACCATCATGGTGCAGAGCAAAACCACAACTGAAGCTGGAGAGGAGGTCCGTCCTCTTCAGTGATGAGTCCTGCTTTTGCCTTGGACACAGTGGTAGCCAGAGATTAGTCTGGAGACCACGAGGGAATGTCACATTGGTCCTGCACACAAGATTATGGTGAGACTGGCACTCTAGACTTCATTCCAGATGAGTCCACAACACCGTTACCCTTTTTCTCCTGAACAGACCTCTGCTGCCCCAATCGTCACAATAATGTGACAATTGACCGAGATTAACGGATGAGGCTGCGGCTGTTACCACTACTAGGCCGGTTATTGGAGAACTAACAGTGAGCGTATGGTATACACACCTCCGATTCAAAGGCATGAAATAGATGTATATCCCCCCGGTATGGTCCCTGCCAGCTCCGCAATAACAAACCTAAGTACTCAATGCCACCACCAATCGTTTATACAGGCCGATTGGATACCTGTTACAGGTAGCGTATGGCTTCAGGGGCGCAGTTTACATAGAAAAAGGAACAGAGATATTACATTCTATATTTAATGTGGAACAATAGGCAGTGTTTATAAAAATATACAAAAGATTTTACAAAGGTGACAAAACAATACAGTGTACAATTACATAAAATAATAGGCTTAATAAAGAAAAAATAACTAAACCTGGCGTCACCTCAATGGCTTCAGAGCTTAGCGGGTGGAAGCAATCCGATTGAAGAATATCTGGTTAACGATGTATCTTCCGACAATGAACCAAGCCTTGTCCTTTCATCAGCACCTAAGTTACACCCACACACCTTCCATTGATGGCTCATGACAGGGCTGGTCATGGGATGTTGCTTCAGTTTCAGAAAATTGGGATTCCCAACATTCACGATAGCTTTGCTCCTGATGCTCACAGGCATTTGTTATTGACGTCATATATTTTATAGTGATTTTACCTTTTCATGGATAGTTGACAACAGCCATGCCATGTTTCCTATCTGGCCACTATTAATTTGGGGCTCACTGACAGGTCTCACAGTTATGAAAAAATATGCATATACTTCCCTGAAGTTGAAAATGTATGTCCCATCAAGATCGGATCTATACAAACCCCAATATTCATATCTGATGATCAGAGGCAACTGTCTACCACATATTCTTTCATCCTAGCAGATTCTGCATCTTCAATCACAAACCTTAGACTTTATGGCTCTTTCGAACAATAGATATCATGTTTCCCTCACCTGGGCTTCAAAAGGAGTTTTAATTAGTTTTGTTCCTTCTTAGCCATGTGCAATTTTCCCTCCCCATGTTAAACATGTGGTCCTATGACCCAAAAGAGGTTTAAATTATCAGCTCTGTCTTCTGGAGATTTTGTGCAGGAGAGGAGGGGAAGAATGCCCCCCTCCCTGGAGTGGCATTAGGGACTATAATTTTTCTACGACACCTCCCCTTCTTTGAGATGGCATGGGGGACTCATTTACAGATCGCATCCCCATCCTGGATCCCACAGCACCCTCTACTTCTGAGATTCCGGAGATGGGCTTCTCGGAGGGGTCATTCAGCGCCACCAGACAGGTCTGAGACTCCTGCCTAGAGGTAAACAGAAGTGACGCTAAGGCCTCACTCAACCCTCTGGTACCTGCTCTTTATCAGTAACTTGTCGTGTTATCCTGTTGGGTGGTGAGGGTCCTGAATTCAGTGTGTAACCTGCTTTCTGGGCACTCTGGCTGCGGGGAACAGCAGCTATGTAGGCTGTCTCCCTAGGGTCTAACAAAGCTTTCCTATTTGTCTGACATGCTGTGGACCCAACTTTCCCACCACCCTGACAGACTGTGAATGCTACATTCTTGCCACTCTAACAGGCTATGAGACACACCTTCCCACTACCCTGATAGACTGGAGACCCTACTTTCCTGCCCCCCGATAGGCTATGGATACATCTTTCCCACCATTCTGACAGACTGTGAAAACACACTCTTCCCTAACCCTGACCACTTGTGGGACAGACTTTCCCACCATCCGGAGAGGTTTGGGATAAGACCTTCCCCACCTCCATTGTTAGCTCGGTAACAGTGGTCATCATGGGGAAGCTATTACCCGACATGGTCAGTTGCATGGGACCACCTGCTTCATGATCCCCGTGCTTGCTGCTATTGCCCTTAGCACTTATACTGGTTCATTTTAGGCCTCTTTCACACATCCGGTTTGTGCCGTAAGGCACAATCCGGCATGTGTGTAAAAAACCGGATCCGGTTTTTTTTACCGCCGGATGCGTTTTTTTGTCATTGAGAAGCACAAGCGCCGGATCGCGCCGCATGTGCTTCCGTTTGTTCTGGTTTTTACCGGATCCGGCTGAATTCCTCTGTCCGGCGGCCGGACAGGACGGGTGCTGCAGCGTTTTTTTGTCCGGCGAAAAAAGCCGGACATGGACGTATGCGACCCTTCCGGCTCTGCGGGACAATGTTTCTCAATGGCACATTCCGGCCGCCGGATCAGACTTCTACCTGATCCGGCCACCGCATGCACGGTTTTACCCTGTGCACATGCCCGGATATCTCTCTCTCTCTCTTTAACCCGTTCTCTCTCTCTCATACCCCGGTCTCTCTCTCTTTCATGCCCCGTTCTCTCTTTCATACCCCGTTCTCTCTCTTTCATACCCCGTTCTCTCTCTCTCTTTCATGCCCCGTTCTCTCTCTCTTTCATGCCCCGTTCTCTCTCTCTCTCTTTCATACCCTGTTCTCTCTCTCTTTCATACCACGTTCTCTCTCTTTTTCATACCCCGTTCACCGGCTCCTGGATCCTTTTCTTCCCTGGTGACTCCTTTGCAACATAGCCGTGTCAGGCGCCGTAAGATGCGCCGCATATACTACCGGTCCCTCCGTTCACGGCTGGATCCGGCACTCCATCTTTTTGCCGCATGGCGCCGGAATGCCACCGACGGACATGTGAAAGTAGCCTTAGGGGGATCCTCCTCCCCTGCAGTGTTACCACAAAACACATTATTATCGTGCATTAACCTTCATAGTGCTGACAGTTGAAATACATGCCGTACCAGATCTGGGAGGGTTGTCAGGGATGTATAGGGCACCAACCAGATCAGTTCCCAATAAAACCTTTGTGGGGAGGTTCTCGGACACACCCAATTCTCATAACCCCCTCCCCGCACCACAATTCAGGAATACCTGGCCCATCAGTAAGTGATGGCGAACACCCGCAAATCCAATGACAGTCAGAATCTATACAGGGAGGAGTCCTACAGGTAACATAAACTCAGAGAGGATGAGGGTTTGATTCTGAGCTGGTGTCCTTGAGCCCAACTGTAATGGTGTCGCCCAGAGTATCTGGTTGCAAATTTCACAGGCCCTCCCAACTGCCCACCCACAAAAAGAACAGCAGCAGGAGGCCCCTGGTCCTCAGGCGTGGGGTTCATCATTTGCCTCTCTGGCCAGAAGAGGCTGATGTGACCAGTTTGGTCATAGGTGTAGCACTGGCAGGAGTCAGCTGCAGGCTGAGTGCTGAAAGATAAGGGAGGACCTCCCGAAGATTGGCTGGCAGGGCCATTGGTGGTGGTTGTTACCACCTTTCAAGCTGGTGACGGCTGAATTCCGCACCTCAGTTGTATAAATGGCCTCATAGACGTCTGTGATCTGCGCTGCTTTAAGTGTCCTCCTTTTGCTCCTGGTCCAGCACGAACTGTCACACCTACATAGCGCAAAGATGTAGAAACTGGTCCTTCACCATCAGGTCCTTCAGCTTCTTGAAGGTGGTGACCGATAGTCCTTGGACCCACTGCTCGAAGTTGGTCCTGAGCCTGTTCACTACATAGCTATAACTGTCGTGTGGTCCATGCTGAAGGACCCAGAACTTTTTGTGGAATACCTCATGAGTCAGCTGATATTTCTTTATCATGCCTCATTTCATGGCCTCATACTCTCCATCTTGGTCTTGAGAGAGAAAGGCAAACGCCTCCAGAGCTTTGCCTCGAAGTCCTGGGGTTAAATATTGGGCAGGGGCGGTTTTAGAGAAAGTGGGGTCCTGGCAAAAGTTTAACTTGGGGCCCCAAATGCTCACATATTCCATATCACACAAACATTTCGGCTGTATTTACAGCGTTCAGGCCATTAAATTAGCGTGATCAAAGGCATTGAAGTTGTTCGACACTTGATCCCAAGTTTCTTTACACCGGCTGAGGAAGAATGATGGGGACAGATAGTTCTCAATACAGTATAATGCACTCCCCATGGTCATTGATAGAGTAGAATGCAGCCCCCCTCATAGAGTATACTGCAACCCCCCCTCAGAGCATACTGCAGCTACCCCACACACACACACAGTATAATGCAGCCCTCTATCGCACACAGTATAGTGCATCTCCCCCCCCACACAGTACAGTGCAGCTCCCCAACACACAGTATAGTAGAAATACGCAAGCACTCTATAATGTAGCCCCTGCACCTCACACACACAATAATGCATATATACACACTGTAACAACCCTGCTGGCATCACGGCATGGCCTCCCATCCCCAGCGCACCAACTTACTTTCTCCTTCAAACCATGCTGTGAAATCTGTCTGTTGCCAGCCCTGAGCTCCATGTGCTATGCCTCTTGTTTTCCTGCTTGCTCTCCATGTTTCCTGACTGTGTGTATAGGGGGGCGGCGCCTGAACTCTCTGGTTCTTATGCGGTCTGGGTGCACCTGTGTAATCTGTCCCTGACCAACCACCTGGAGCCCTTGACTATTTAGTTTCGCCACTCCCACTGAAACATTGCCTGAGCAATGTCTATACTCAGTTAGTATTCCGCTGCTGAGCTAGCCAGGCCCTGTTCTGTTTGTCTCCTTCTCTGGAGGATTCTCTAGTCTTGCTTTGTACCCTGTCTGCCTGCCGGGAGGCTGAATATCCTGGCCCCTGAGTCTTTGTCCCTGTGCCTCTGTCTGAACTCAGTCTTACCTCTGTCTGTCAGTCTCCTTGTTTGTGGTTCCTTCCCTGCCGTGTCTTTTCTTGTGTCCTCTTTATCTGTGCATCTGCACGGCTCCCTAGCCGCTCTGTCTGCCCGGCTCCCTAGCCGCTCTGTCTGCACGGCTCCCTAGCCGCTCTGTCTGCACGGCTCCCTAGCTGCTCTGTCTGCACGGCTCCCTAGCCGCTCTGTCTGCCCCGCACTCCTGCGGCGCTGCCTGCTCCGCACTCCTGTGGCGCTGCCTGCTCCGCACTCCTGCAGCTCTGCCTGCTCCGCACTCCTGCGGCTCTGCCTGCTACGCACTCCTGCGGCTCTGCCTGCTCCGCACTTCTGCGGCTCTGCCTGCTCCGCACTCCTGCGGCTCTGCCTGCTCCGCACTCCTGCGGCTCTGCCTGCTCCGCACTCCTGCGGCTCTGCCTGCTACGCACTCCTGCGGCTCTGCCTGCTCCGCACTTCTGCGGCTCTGCCTGCTCCGCACTCCTGCGGCTCTGCCTACCTACATCTCCTGTGTGAACAGGCCCAAACCTGTTCTCTCATATACCACACCTTCCTGCTTATATCCATACCTGCATCTCCTGTGTGAACAGGTCCAAACCTGTTCTCTCATATACCACACCTTCCTGCCTAGATCCATACCTGCATCTCCTGTGTGAACAGGTCCAAACCGGTTCTCTCATATACCACTCCTGCTTGCCCTGTGTCTCCAAGCCGTGTCCGCTTGTCCAGTGTCTCCAAGCCGTGCCCGTTTGCCCAGTGTCTCCAAGCCGTGTCTCCAAGCTGTGCCTGCCTGTCAGTGTACCAAGCCGTGCCTGCTTGCCCAGTGTCTCAGCCTGCTTGTCACTCGCACCTGTCCAGGTGTCCTGTTCCCGAGTGGGATCAGCAGCCACAGCCAGACACCACCCTGGAGTGGCACCCGGCAGCTACCTGCCGCACAAGCCTGACCTCACCATCAGAGGCTCCAGTGAAGACCAAGGTAGCTGTCGCAGTCACGCCCCTTCCAGGGTAGTCTGGTCTGTGGCACAGTGGGGCCACAACCCCCGGCTCGCGCCATTCAGCCAAGGCGCGAGCGTGACAGTTTGCTCAGGCCATGGTCCCCACTGAGTCCCATGTCTTTCCGCTTGCGGAGCATGATGAACTTTCTCTCTGCCAGTATGAGCAACCAGAGGAATTTGTTCCATCCTGCGTGGTACCGATCGTGGAGACCTCTGAACCAATCATCATCTCCAATGCTCTCTACAATCAGCTCCTGGCCTATGAAGAGCACAACCCAGCAGACCCGCCTAGGTTCTATGGGGACCCTAAAGAGTGCCAAGGGTTCCTGAAGAGATGCCTGCACTACATCCTGCAGAATGCAGCTTGTTTCCCCTCTGATCGGGTCAAGGTGGGATACATCATGTCCTACCTAGCTGGTGATGCCTTGATGTGGATCTGTCCCATTTGGGAAGCAGGGGATCCTGTCGTCATGAGCCTGGGGGCCTTCCTGGTGGCCTTCCGTAAAGTGTTCGACATGCCTCGTCCAGCTGCTCTTGAAAAGTCTTCCCCTCCAAGCTTCCAGAGACAAGAGGAACCTGTGGGTGAATCGTCTCAACCTCCTATGACTGTCCAGCCATCACCCGTTCCACAGTCTGCCGATGCGGCCACCCATGCAAGATCCAAGAGGTCTAAGAAGAAGAAGCGGGCCAAGTTGCAGCCGGAATCTGGCCTCTGCCCTGTGAAGCTCGTACTCCAGAACCCTGGGCCAGTAGGAGAGGCTGCCCCTGGTGAGAGTCCTCCCTCTCCATTAAAGCCTATGACTGTTTCGTTGCCTTCTGGGAGCTTTGGGGTGTTCGAGCCACCAGCCACACAGAGTCGGTGTGTGGTCTCCATTCTTCAGCTCCAGAACCCGGCATGGGCATCATCTAAAGGTGGCCGAGCCCTCTTTGAGAATAGTCTAGTCCTGCAAGGACAACTACAGCTCCAGGTCGGAGCTTTATACACGAAGAAGTTCATCTTCCACCTGCTGACTGGTATGCCCATGGGTCATTGTGATCCAGAGATTCTAGCACCCATTTATGTCTGGAAACCTAGCAGGGCACCGTGCTTGAAACAATCAAGTGACAAGAGGTGTCTGGTTCCCTTGCGTCGCATTCAGTCAAGGTCGTCTTCTTCGCCTGGTTTGCTAGTCGCCGAGTCAAGGTGTGAGGGTGCCTCTGAAGAGGGGGAGGCGGTCTCAGTCTCCTCACACATCCCCAGCGACTATACCAGTGTTCTGCTCCCAAGAGCACCCCTGCCTCTTGATTGTCTTCCCCAGGATAAAGGGCTGAAGATGGATCCAGAGTGTATGCCTTCAGCTCCCCTGTGGCCTAGGGGTGAGGGTCCCAAGACAGAGCTTCTCTCATCCTCTAACCAGAAGGATGTGGTTCAGTTTTTTCAGGGTAACAGGCTGAAGTGGCTCCCTGTATGTATGCCTCCAGCTTCCATTTGGCAGGTGGGTGAAGAGGTTGGAACAGCGGCCTACGTATCTCCGTTCCTCACCAATCGGGAGGAGGAGGTCCAATTTTTCTGGCATGTTGGGCTGAAGTTAGACTCAGTGAGGGTGTCTGCTGTTTCTAGTTGGCCGGCTGATGTAGGGGTCAAGTCTGAGGCTTCCAGGTCCCTGCTTTCTTCCACTCTGGAGGAAGAGATCCAAGTCCTTATACCCTCGGTGTTGGAAGCTGACTCCATCGGGCACCAAGAAGCTTGGCACCCTGGGATTCCTGATGGCACACATATTCCACCCTATCTGAAGGATGTCGGGTCAACCTGGACTGTGTGTGGTCCCATACTCCTTCTTCAGGTCATTCTGGCAGGCTTGAGGAAGAGGGGCCGTAAAGGGGGGGGTACTGTAACAACCCTGCTGGCATCACGGCATGGCCTCCCATCCCCAGCGCACCAACTTACTTTCTCCTTCAAACCATGCTGTGAAATCTGTCTGTTGCCAGCCCTGAGCTCCATGTGCTATGCCTCTTGTTTTCCTGCTTGCTCTCCATGTTTCCTGACTGTGTGTATAGGGGGGCGGCGCCTGAACTCTCTGGTTCTTATGCGGTCTGGGTGCACCTGGGTAATCTGTCCCTGACCAACGACCTGGAGCCCTTGACTATTTAGTTTCGCCACTCCCACTGAAACATTGCCTGAGCAATGTCTATACTCAGTTAGTATTCCGCTGCTGAGCTAGCCAGGCCCTGTTCTGTTTGTCTCCTTCTCTGGAGGATTCTCTAGTCTTGCTTTGTACCCTGTCTGCCTGCCGGGAGGCTGAATATCCTGGCCCCTGAGTCTTTGTCCCTGTGCCTCTGTCTGAACTCAGTCTTACCTCTGTCTGTCAGTCTCCTTGTTTGTGGTTCCTTCCCTGCCGTGTCTTTCCTTGTGTCCTCTTTATCTGTGCATCTGCACGGCTCCCTAGCCGCTCTGTCTGCACGGCTCCCTAGCCGCTCTGTCTGCCCGGCTCCCTAGCCGCTCTGTCTGCCCGGCTCCCTAGCCGCTCTGTCTGCACGGCTCCCTAGCCGCTCTGTCTGCACGGCTCCCTAGCCGCTCTGTCTGCACGGCTCCCTAGCCGCTCTGTCTGCACGGCTCCCTAGCCGCTCTGTCTGCCCCGCACTCCTGCGGCGCTGCCTGCTCCGCACTCCTGCGGCGCTGCCTGCTCCGCACTCCTGCGGCTCTGCCTGCTCCGCACTCCTGCGGCTCTGCCTGCTCCGCACTTCTGCGGCTCTGCCTGCTCCGCACTCCTGCGGCTCTGCCTGCTCCGCACTCCGGCGGCTCTGCCTGCTCCGCACTCCTGCGGCTCTGCATGCTCCGCACTTCTGCGGCTCTGCCTGCTCCGCACTCCTGCGGCTCTGCCTACCTACATCTCCTGTGTGAACAGGTCCAAACCTGTTCTCTCATATACCACACCTTCCTGCTTATATCCATACCTGCATCTCCTGTGTGAACAGGTCCAAACCTGTTCTCTCATATACCACACCTTCCTGCCTAGATCCATACCTGCATCTCCTGTGTGAACAGGTCCAAACCGGTTCTCTCATATACCACTCCTGCTTGCCCTGTGTCTCCAAGCCGTGTCCGCTTGTCCAGTGTCTCCAAGCCGTGCCCGTTTGCCCAGTGTCTCCAAGCCGTGTCTCCAAGCTGTGCCTGCCTGTCAGTGTACCAAGCCGTGCCTGCTTGCCCAGTGTCTCAGCCTGCTTGTCACTCGCACCTGTCCAGGTGTCCTGTTCCCGAGTGGGATCAGCAGCCACAGCCAGACACCACCCTGGAGTGGCACCTGGCAGCTACCTGCCGCACAAGCCTGACCTCACCATCAGAGGCTCCAGTGAAGACCAAGGTAGCTGTCGCAGTCACGCCCCTTCCAGGGTAGTCTGGTCTGTGGCACAGTGGGGCCACAACCCCCGGCTCGCGCCATTCAGCCAAGGCGCGAGCGTGACACACACACAGAAACACACTTGCACACTACTCACCCCTCCTCCTTGTTTCCCTGCGCGGCTCCAGACTCTAATTGCTCCAACGATGGCACAGCATGACGCACGATGAAGTGACGTCATCATGCGCCTGCTGAGTCACCAGCAGAGGGGGAGTGATGGGAGAGGGAGCGTCAGCTGACGCTCTCTCCTCCATCACTGCTTTCAACTGTATCGGCGTCTATGATGGCGATAAGTTGAATCAATGATGGGGGGGCCAGGCCCCTCAGTGGCCGTGTGGTGTGCTGCTGTAAGCGGTATGCCACTGGCTGACCTGAGGGGCCCTTACAGGAGCGGGGGCCCTAGGCAGCTGCCTGGTCTGCCTGCCTGTTATGAACTCATTTTCTGCTCCACCAGTTGAGAGTTCCCTTTCCGTTCTCCCTCTGGTGGTGACAGGAGGTAGTGCGGTTGGTTTAAGTGGTAGTGATCTGCCACCTGATAAGGAAGATAACGATTGGATCTTGTCACGTTTCCGCCAGACTTAGGGCCTGCTGTTCCGGTCGCGGCCACTAGGAGGCGCCGTGCCGCCACTTTATCGTCAGACTCAGGGACGGCTGTTCCTGCCTCGGCCACTGGAAGGGGCCGTGGTTCTGTCACGTCAGGCTCAGAGCCTACTGTCCCGGCTTTAGCCTCTAGGAGGCGCCGGTCTGTCACGTCGCCGTTAAATTCTGGGTCTGCTGCTCCTGTCGTGGTCACTAGGAGGCGCTATGGCTCGCCCGGGAGTTATGGTGCTGACAGAGTAAGGGCACCTGCGCAGGCATCTGGTGGACGCAGGCTCCGCCCCTCTGTCAGTCATCAAGAGGTTACTGCATCTCCATCTGGCCTGGTCCTGGGGGCGGTACTGATGACATCATCAGTTCAGGAACCTATGAGGGGTGACCTGATCCCTGAAATACCTTGGGACTGGTCTTGCAAGCCGCCGGATATATTCTTGGTTCCCCCCGTGTGTTACTGTGCGAATTACTTTCTGACTGACTCTGACTTTGACCTGGACTTCTGACTCTCCTTCTGCCTAACGATTCTGTACCTCTGCTACTCTTCTGGTTTATGACTTTCGGCCTGAATCTGACTCTGCCTCTGCCTAACGATTCTGTACCTCTGCTACTCTCCTGGTTTATGACTCTCGGCCTGAATCTGACTCTGCCTCTGCCTAACGATTCTGTACCTCTGCTACTCTCCTGGTTTATGACTCTCGGCCTGAATCTGACTCTGCTTCTGTCTACCGTTTTTGTACCATTGCTGTCCGACTGGTTTAGACTTGCATATCTCCACGTTTGTGTCCCGTATTGGAACACCTTTCTGGCGACCGTCCTGCTCTGGTCACTGCTCCTATTCAGACAGCGCCTCCTGGGCTCTGCTATAAATCCAGATCCCTGTATAGGGGTAAAGGGTATCAGTGTTTCTCGGGGTGTTGCCTGGCTGCAGCCCAGACCCGCAGGCAGACGTCACATTATATCCGGCCACATACAAAAAAACTGCTTCTTGTGTATATATCCAGCATATACAAAAGCAGTCTCCCTGAACCTTTTTTTTTTTCTCTCCCTTCTTCTGACTGAGCTGATTTCTGGCCTAAACACCTGGTTCAGTGCACAGCCTGAAGGAGCACTTTCATCTTCCTGCACCAGTATGCTGCAGTCTGGAGCCTTCAGAGAGAGAGCTGAGCGTCAGAGATCCATACTACTGAGACATCGGCCTCTGGGCAACTCTGGCTATGGTTGCCCAGGGGCACAGGTATGGCCCGCAGATGCGGCTAAAGTTTTATTGCCTATTGCCCTTTCTTTTGGTCAGAAATCTCAGTGTGTGAACGCATATGTGGATTGTGGATCTGAAGGGAATTTTATGGATTCTTTGGTTGCTAAAAGTCTCGGTGTACCCCTATTAAGACTTAATGCCCCTATAAAAACTACGGCTATTAATGGCACATCTATTGTCCAGGAGGGGGTTAAATTTGTTACTGACAAAATCACTATGTCGGTGGGAGCATTGCATACCGAGGTTATGTCATTTTTTGTGATGGATAATTTGTCTGCTGCAGTCATTTTGGGGATGCCATGGCTACGCCAGCATAACCCAGTCATCGACTGGCACCTAGGCGATGTTATACGCTGGAGTTCACACTGTCAGGAAAACTGCATGTCGCTAACAGTAAATCAAGTTAAAGTTAAACCCCTCCACATACCGTTTGCCTTCAGAGATTTTGAGGATGTCTTCTCTATTGCAAAATCTGAAAAGCTACCCCCTCACAGAAAGTATGATTGCCCTATAGATCTGATTCCAGATGCCCGTCTCCCAAAAGGGAGAATATTTAATCTCTCAGGTCCAGAGCGTCAGGCTATGAACGAGTACATAGCTGGTAGCTTAAAAAAGGGGTTTATTAGACCGTCCATTTCACCAGTTGGAGCTGGCTGCTTCTTTGTAGAAAAGAAAGATGGTGGTCTCAGACCCTGCATTGATTACCGGGAATTGAATGCAATCACCATAAAGAACCAGTACCCGCTTCCACTCATCCCTGATCTTTTTAATCAGCTAATGGGAGCCCGTTGGTTTACTAAACTGGACCTCCGGGGGGCATACAATCTAGTCCGCATAAGAGACGGGGATGAGTGGAAAACAGCCTTTAATACCCCTCTTGGCCACTTTGAGTACCTGGTAATGCCCTTCGGACTCAGTAACGCACCTGCCGTGTTCCAGCACTTTGTAAATGACATTTTCAGGGACATTTGTGGGGTGTATGTCGTCATGTATTTAGATGACATTTTGATTTATTCTGCTGACCCTGTGACACATGCTCAGCACGTTCGCTCCGTACTGCAGAGACTGCGAGAACACTCCCTGTTCGCTAAACTGGAGAAATGTGTTTTTTTTGCGGAGGAGGTACAATTTTTAGGATATGTGGTTTCTTGCACAGGCTTCCGTATGGATCCTGCCAAGATCCAACCTATTAAAACTTGGGTGCAACCCAAGTCGCTAAAAGCGCTGCAGCGATTTTTAGGGTTTGCAAATTACTACCGAAAATTCATCAGGGGTTTCTCCGAAATTGCTAAACCACTCACGGATTTGACCCGAAAAGGGGCAGACGTGACCAATTGGAACCCTGAGGCAATTCAGGCTTTTGCTTTGTTAAAAGAGTGCTTTGTAGCCAACCCAGTTTTGGTTCAGCCTGATCTGGACCGCCCGTTTATTGTAGAGGTGGACGCCTCTGAGGTCGGAGTGGGAGCAGTGCTGTCGCAAGGCACTGCATCACTCACTCAGCTTCGCCCATGTGCCTTTTTCTCCCGCAAATTCTCTCCCACTGAGAAAAATTACGATATAGGTAATCGGGAGTTATTGGCGATCAAATGGGCCTTCGAGGAATGGCGCCACTTCCTCGAAGGCGCCAAACATAAGATCACTGTGATTACAGATCACAAGAATCTGACTTACCTGGAGTCAGCTAAAAGATTAAATCCTAGACAAGCGAGGTGGGCCTTGTTCTTCTCTAGGTTTGACTTCTTAATAACCTTTCGTCCTGGTACCAAAAATGTGAGGGCTGATGCTCTCTCTCGAAGTTTCTGCCCCTCACAGGCTGAGGACTCGGAGCCAGTTCCAATACTGGCCAATGGTATTGTTGTGTCGGCTGTGTCTCTGGACCTTCTGGAGGAGATCCGTAGATCCCCAGAACCAGCCCCTGACTCGACGCCCCCCCAGAAATTGTTTTTTCCAGCGCCGTTTCGCCTACAAGTTCTGAAGGAGTCGCACGACTCTGTCCTGGCAGGCCATCCTGGGGTCAATAATACCGCCAGACTTGTGACTAGGAGTTTCTGGTGGCCAACGGTAGTTAAGGACTGCAAGGATTTTGTACTAGCTTGTGAAATCTGTGCTCGCGCCAAGTCCCCTCACAATCGGCCTGCCGGCTGGCTCCAGTCCTTGCCCGCTCCAGAGAGTCCATGGACCCACATCTCCATGGACTTCATTACTGACCTACCACCCTCAGAGGGGAAAACATGTATCTGGGTGGTGGTGGACAGGTTCAGTAAGCAATGTCATTTCGTTCCCCTCTCTGGATTACCTAATTCAGAAACTCTGAGTAAGTTGTTTATTGTTCATGTGATAAGGCTGCATGGCGCTCCAGAGAATATCGTGTCCGACCGAGGTACCCAGTTTGTTTCCAAATTCTGGAGGGCATTCTGCAAACGTATTGGTATTGAATTATCCTTCTCCTCCGCTTACCACCCTGAGACCAATGGTCAAACGGAGCGTACCAACCAGGCTCTAGAGCAATATCTTCGCTGCTATGTCTCGGAACATCAGTCTGATTGGGCGGAACATCTCCCATTAGCTGAGTTCGCTCTAAATAACCAATACCAGGAATCTATCAAAACCACCCCGTTCTTCTGCAATCATGGTTTGCACCCACGTTTTGGTTCCTTTTCGGCCAAGATGTCGGAGCTTCCGGGAGTAGAGAATTCCATACGTAACTTAAGGACAATCTGGTCAGAGGTGAACACAAACTTGAAAGGGTCCCAGGTCAGGCAGGCTTCGGCCGCAAATAAACGGAGGTCCACGGGGCCGCACCTAGGAGTTGGGGACAAAGTTTGGCTGTCTACCAGAAACATTAAGCTTAAGGTGCCGTCTGCCAAACTGGGGCCCAGGTTTATTGGTCCCTACGAGATATTAGAAGTAATTAACCCGGTAGCCTTTCGTTTAAAGCTCCCTCAGGCTTTTAAAATTCCTAATGTTTTCCACAAATCCCTTCTCAAGGTGTACCGCTCCCCAATTCGTCCCGTCCAATCCCCTCCTCCTCCAGTTTTGGTCAAGGGTGCCTTGGAGTACGAAGTCCAGGGCATCCTTGATTCCCGTTTAGTGAGAAAGTCTGTGCAATATTTAGTTCATTGGAAAGGCTATGGCCCAGAGGAGAGGTCCTGGGTCCCCGCTAGTGACATTCATGCCAAGGGGTTGATTAGAAGGTTTCACCTCCTTCACCCTGATAAACCGGGCTTTGAGGGTCCGGAGGCCCCTCTTGGAGGGGGGGGTACTGTCACGTTTCCGCCAGACTTAGGGCCTGCTGTTCCGGTCGCGGCCACTAGGAGGCGCCGTGCCGCCACTTTATCGTCAGACTCAGGGACGGCTGTTCCTGCCTCGGCCACTGGAAGGGGCCGTGGTTCTGTCACGTCAGGCTCAGAGCCTACTGTCCCGGCTTTAGCCTCTAGGAGGCGCCGGTCTGTCACGTCGCCGTTAAATTCTGGGTCTGCTGCTCCTGTCGTGGTCACTAGGAGGCGCTATGGCTCGCCCGGGAGTTATGGTGCTGACAGAGTAAGGGCACCTGCGCAGGCATCTGGTGGACGCAGGCTCCGCCCCTCTGTCAGTCATCAAGAGGTTACTGCATCTCCATCTGGCCTGGTCCTGGGGGCGGTACTGATGACATCATCAGTTCAGGAACCTATGAGGGGTGACCTGATCCCTGAAATACCTTGGGACTGGTCTTGCAAGCCGCCGGATATATTCTTGGTTCCCCCCGTGTGTTACTGTGTGAATTACTTTCTGACTGACTCTGACTTTGACCTGGACTTCTGACTCTCCTTCTGCCTAACGATTCTGTACCTCTGCTACTCTTCTGGTTTATGACTTTCGGCCTGAATCTGACTCTGCCTCTGCCTAACGATTCTGTACCTCTGCTACTCTCCTGGTTTATGACTCTCGGCCTGAATCTGACTCTGCTTCTGTCTACCGTTTTTGTACCATTGCTGTCCGACTGGTTTAGACTTGCATATCTCCACGTTTGTGTCCCGTATTGGAACACCTTTCTGGCGACCGTCCTGCTCTGGTCACTGCTCCTATTCAGACAGCGCCTCCTGGGCTCTGCTATAAATCCAGATCCCTGTATAGGGGTAAAGGGTATCAGTGTTTCTCGGGGTGTTGCCTGGCTGCAGCCCAGACCCGCAGGCAGACGTCACAGATCTCTGGAGTATCAGACTGGATATTAGACAGCCGACGCCCCATCCGGGTGCTGGTGATTCAGTCTGCTTCTCAGGTCTTGGACTTCAGCTCTCTTCCAGTCTTCTCAAGCTAAGTTTGTTTTTTGCTAATGTTCACACTTGCGCTTGTTGGACAATTCAGTTTGTTGTATAATCAGCCTGCCCCTGCTGGGGCTATGCTGAAATTCCACTCCTATTAATCAGTATTTGCCAATCTGCTTTTTGTCCTTTATTAGATTGGCCTCTTTTTGCTCTGTCTCAGAATATTTCAGAGTGCTGATATAGGTTTAGAAGTCTAGTAACTTCATGGTTAATTTTGCTATCAGAAGTGTTGGACAATATTTTTGTAGGTTGTTTTTGGCAGATTGCAGACAGTGTCTTTCCTTTTCTGTCCTTTTTAGTTAGCCAGGCCCCATCGTTTGCTCAGCCTATTTTCCTGCCTTTGTTTGTATTTTCATCTTGTTTCACCGTCAATACATGTAGGGGGGCTGTCTTTTCCTTTGGGGTCTGCTCTGGGGCAGTTAGTTTTCCTCTTTTCCTGCTTTAGGCTTATGTAGTTCTCCGGTTGTGACGAGGCATCTAGGACCAACGTAGGAACGCTCCACGACTGCTGCTAGTTGTGTGGTTAGGATCAGGGGTCTGCAATCTGCATAGTTACCAACTTCTCTGGTTTTCTGAGACTTAGCTTGCAGATTGTAGGGTACTCAAAAGCAGGAAAGAATTGTTAGAGAAAGAAAAGAAAAAAAAAGTGTCAGAATTTTTTTTTTTTTATGTATTTTTTCCTTTTTTTCTCTGGGGCAGCAGGAGGATTTTTTTTTCCGAATGGAGATTAAGCAACTGTCTGATCGTGTGGAGCAGCTGGCTGCTGAAGTACAGGGAATTTCCACCTACCTTATTCAGTCACATGCTGCTGAACCTAAGATCCCTACTCTTGATGTGTTTTCTGGGGATCGGTCTAAATTTCTGAATTTTAAGAATAATTGTAAATTATTTCTTGCTTTGAAGCCTAACTCATCGGAGAGCTCTGCGCAGCAGGTTAAAATTGTCATCTCTTTGCTGCGCGGCGATCCCCAGGATTGGGCGTTTTCTTTGACACCTGAAGATCCTGTTTTGACTAATGTGGATGCATTTTTTCAAGCCTTGGGGTTGTTATATGATGAACCTAATGCTATTGATCAAGCTGAAAAAGCCCTGTTGGCATTAAGCCAGGGTCAGGATTCGGCAGAGTTATACTGTCAAAAATTCCGAAAGTGGGCGGTCCTTACTACATGGAATGATAGTGCATTGGCGGCTCTCTTTCGGAAGGGTTTATCAGAGACCGTAAAAGATGTTATGGTGGGATTTCCTGTTCCCTCTGGTCTGGATGATTCTATGTCATTAGCCATTCAAGTTGATCGGCGTTTACGTGAACGTAAAACTACACGGGAGGCGCTGCCAAATTTTGAACAAACGTCTGAACCTATGCAATGTGATGGGGTTTTGTCTAGGGCGCAACATCAGGAGTTTAGAAGGCGTAATAAGCTGTGTTTTTTCTGTGGAGATGCCTCTCATACTATTTCTGTCTGCCCTAAATGAGAGAAATGTTTTGCACATACATTTGCTGTGGGCAGTGTACAACCTAAGTTCCTTTTGGCAATTACTCTGATCTGCTCCTTATCCACATTTTCCACTAAGGCTAGTTTCACATTTGCGCTTTCTAGCGCAGCGACGGCCTGCGCACGGCCGCTGCTAAGCCCCGCCCCCCACCGGCTCCCTGCCCGCCCCTTCCGGTCATCGCCGCCTTCTAGCGCACATGGGCGCTTGCGATCTGCGCACCCTATCTTTAGCATAGGGTGCGCAGATCGTGCGCTGGCCGTGAACTAGCAGGATTTTGCCGTGCGCTGCGCACTTTTGAAGGTGCGCCCGTGTGCGCCGAATGCAGCATATTGCAGCACCTTCAAAAGTGCGCAGCGGACGGCAAAATCCTGCTAGCGCACGGCCAGCGCACGATCTGCGCACCCTATGCTAAAGATAGGGTGCGCTGATCGCAAGCGCCCATGTGCGCTAGAAGGCGGCGATGACCGGAAGGGGCGGGCAGGGAGCCGGTGGGGGGCGGGGCTTAGCGGCGGCCGTGCACAGGTTGTCGCTGCGCTAGAAAGCGCAAATGTGAAACTAGCCTTAGGATTTTGTGGATTCAGGAGCAGCTCTGAATCTGATGGATTTGGACTTTGCTAAACGCTGTGGTTTTCCATGACACCTCTGCAGACGCCTATTCCTTTGAGGGGTATTGATGGTACTCCTTTGGCGGAGAATAAACCTCAGTTTTGGACCCAGGTGATAATGCGAGTTGCCACAGACCACCAAGAAAAGTGTAAATTTTTGGTGCTGCATAATTTGCATGATACTATTGTTCTGGGTTTTCCTTGGCTGCAAACTCATAACCCAGTTTTGGATTGGAAATCTGTGTCTGTGGTGAGTTGGGGTTGTCAGTGTGTTCTTAGGGACGCTCCTGTTTTCCACCTCTCCTCAGTCTCATGATATTCCTGATTATCTGGCTGAATTCTCTGATGTATTTAGTGAGAGTAAGTCTGCGTCTTTGCCTCCTCATAGGAGTTATGACTGTGCAATTGAGTTGATGCCTGGGTGTAAATTTCCCAAGGGTCGGCTTTTCAACTTATCTGTACCCGAACATGATGCTATGCGATCCTATACTAAGGAGTCGCTGGAGAAGGGTCATATTAGACCATCCTCGTCACCTTTAGGCGCTGTTTTTTTTTTTTGTGGCCAAGAAAGATGGTTCATTAAGACCGTGTATTGACTATCGTTCCCTTAACAAGATGACGGTTAAATATCAGTACCCGTTACCTCTAATGTCTGATTTATTCTCCAGAGTTAAGAGTGCCTGCTGGTTTACTAAGCTTGACCTCAGGGGGGCGTATAATCTTATTTGCATCAAGCACGGGGATGAATGGAAGACGACGTTTAATACTCCGGAGGGACATTTTGAGTACCTGGTGATGCCTTTTGGGCTCTCTAATGCCCCTTCTCTCTTTCAGTCCTTTATGAATGATATTTTCCGAGACTTTGTGGATAAGTTTTTGATCATCTATCTGGATGATATTTTGATCTTTTCTAGTGATTGGGATTCTCATGTGGAACATGTCTGGACTGTGTTCTGGATTTTGAGGGAGAATTCCCTGTTTGTTAAGGGATCAAAGTGCCTCTTTGGGGTACAGAGGATTTCATTTTTGGGATTTATCTTATCTCCATCGACTATTGAAATGGACCCGGCCAAGGTACAGGCCATTTATGATTGGGTTCAGCCTACTTCTTTGAAGTAGATCTTCCTTAAGAAGTTTTTGGATTTTTCTAATTTCTATCGTAAATTTAGAGGTAATTTTTCTAGTATTGTCAAACCACTGACTGATCTGACCAAGAAGGGCGCTGATGTGCTGAATTGGTCTCCTGAGGCTGTCTCAGCATTTCAGGAGCTTAAGGAGAGATTTACTTTAGCTCCAGTTTTACAGCAACCTGATGTCTCACTTCCATTTCAAGTGGAAGTGGATGCTTCTGAGATTGGTGCAGGAGCTGTGTTGTCCCAAAAAGACCCTGTGACTTCTAAGATGAATCCCTGTGCCTTTTCTCGAAAGTTTTCCCCATCTGAACACAACTATGACGTGGGGAATCGGGAATTGTTGGCCATGTAATGGGCATTTGAGGAGTGGAGACATTGGTTGGAGGGAGCTAGACATCAAGTTGTGGTCCTCACCGATCACAAGAATCTGATTTATCTGGAGTCGGCCAGACGCTTGAATCCTAGACAGGCTAGATGGGCCTTGTTTTTCACACATTTTAATTTTGTGGTCTCTTTTCTTCCGGGCACTAAGAATGTTAAGGCAGACGCCCTTTCTAGGAGTTTCTTTGCTTATTCTCTTAATGTGACCGAGCCTACTACTATCCTAGGTGAGGGGGTAGTTCTTTCTGCCATTTTGCCCGATTTGAGACGCGCCCTGGAGGAATTTCAGGAGGATAAACCTGAGCGTTGCCCTATGGGAAGATTGTATGTTCCTGACCAGTGGAGAAAGAGAGTGATGTCTGAAGTCCATTGCTCCGCATTGGCTGGTCATCCGGGTATTTTTGGTACCAGAGATTTGGTGAGTCGGTTGTTTTGGTGGCCTGCCTTATCTCTTGATGTCAGGAATTTTGTACAGTCCTGTGGGACCTGTTCTCGGTCTAAACCCTGTTCTCGTTCTAGTGGGTTGCTGATGCCCCTGCCGGTGCCCAAGAGGCCATGGACCCATATCTCAATGGATTTTATTTCTGATCTTCCTGTCTCTCAGAGAATGACTCTTATCTGGGTGATTTGTGATAGATTTTCGAAGATGGTCCATCTTGTACCACTCCCAAAGTTGCCATCTTCCGCTGAGTTGGTGCCCTTGTTTTTACAACAGGTGGTTCGGTTACACGGGATTCTAGAGAACATTGTGTCCGATAGAGGGGTCCAGTTTGTTTCCAGATTCTGGAAAGCCTTTTGTTCCAATCTGGGAATTCAGTTATCCTTCTCCTCCGCGTTTCATCCCCAGACCAATGGGCAGACTGAGAGAACAAACCAGACCCTGGAGTCTTATTTAAGATGTTTTATATCTGCAGATCAAGATGATTGGGTCTCATTTTTGCCCTTGGCTGAATTTGCGCTGAACAATAGAGCTAGTTCTGCCACTCTGATGTCACCCTTTTTCTGTAATTTTGGGTTTCATCCTCGATTCTCTTCAGGGCAAGTGGAATCTTCGTCCTGCCCAGGTGTGGACACTGTGGTTGTGAGAATGCAGCAGATATGGGACCAAGTGGTGGAAAAGTTGTCACTCTCTCAGGAAAAGGCCCAGCGCTTTTCCAACCGGCATAGGACCATTGGTCCCCGGTTTAAAGTGGGTGATATGGTTTGCCTGTCGTCTAAGAATATTCCTATGAAGCTTGCATCTCCAAAATTTAAGCCAAGATTTATTGGACCTTATAAGATTTTGGAGATTCTTAATCCTGTTTCTTTGTGATTGGCTCTTCCAGTTACGTTCAAAATCCATAACGTATTTCACAAGTCACTGTTGAAGAGGTTTGTTGAGCCAGTAGTTCCTGTGGCGGCACCTCCTGATCCTGTATTGGTTAAAGGCAATGTGGAATATGATGTAGAAAAATTATTGGATTCTCGTTTGGTTAGACGGAGACTCCAGTATTTGGTCAAATGGAAGGGTTATGGCCAGGAGGATAATTCTTGGGTCTCTGCCTCTGATATTCATGCCAATAAATTGGTTCGTGCTTTTCACCGGGCCCATCCTGATCGGCCTGGTGGCATGGATGAGGGTTCGGTGACCCCTCCTCAAGGGGGGGGTACTGTCATGAACTCATTTTCTGCTCCACCAGTTGAGAATTCCCCTTCCGTTCTCCCTCTGGTGGTGACAGGAGGTAGTGAGGTTGGTTTAAGTGGTAGTGATCTGCCACCTGATGAGGAAGATAACGATTGGATCTCTGGAGTATCAGACTGGATATAAGACAGCCAACGCCCTATCCGGGTGCTGGTGATTAAGTCTGCTTCTCAGGTCCTGGACTTCAGCTCTCTTCCAGTCTTCTCAAGTTAAGTTTGTTTTTTGCTAATGTTCACACTTGCGCTTGTTGGTCAATTCTGTTTCTTGTGTAATCAGCCTGCCCCTGCTGGGGCTATGCTGAAATATTGGCCTCTTTTTGCTCTGTCTCAGAATATTTCAGAGTGCTGATATAGGTTTAGAAGTCTAGTGACTTCAGGGTTAATTTTGCTATCAGAAGTGTTGGACAATATTTTTGTAGGTTGTTTTTGGCAGATTGCAGACAGTGTCTTTCCTTTTCTGTCCTTTTTAGTTAGCCGGGCCCCATCTTTTGCTCAGCCTATTTTCCTGCCTTTGTTTGTATTTTCATCTTATTTCACCGTCAATACATGTGGGGGGCTGTCTTTCCTTTGGGGTCTGCTCTGGGGCAGTTAGTTTTGCTCTTTTCCTTCTTTAGGCTTATGTAGTTCTCCGGTTGTGACGAGGCGTCTAGGACCAACGTAGGAACGCTCCACGACTGCTGCTAGTTGTGCGGTTAAGATCAGGGATCTTCAATCTGCATAGTTACCAACTTCTCTGGTTTTCTGAGACTTAGCTTGTTGTTGTCACAGTCACGTGTGTCTGGATGCAGCGAGTACTGCAAGGCGAACCCATGTGACGCACGTGACCCTGGATACACCGCCTCCAGTGGGGCGAATTTAAATAATAGACATGTGCAGCTGGATACACGGCCTGGAACTGGCAAATTTAGACATTACACGTATATACAAGTCTGGAAACCCCACCTCCAGTAAGGCGAATTTAAACAATAAGGGAAACCTGGGAAACATTAACAATGGTGGGCCCTGCGATAGGGAATAGGGAAGTGGAGACCTCCTGAGCTCCCCTGAGCCAGTGTCCCTGCACTCCTAACGTTCCCTATGCCGGTTCCGCACCGGGCGCGCAACAGGAACCTAAAAACCCTAGCTCGCCCTGACCTAAACCCTCACTAGGGAATTGGTCGGTGCGGAAACTAATCCCACCACTGCACTAAAACACACATGAGGAAAGATGACAAAACAGGGGAAACACCACTTAGCTTTGCTCTGTTGCGTACACTCCTAGCAACAGAGCCCACCACCTGTGTGCATCTTCTCCACCCGGATCCATCACCATAACTGGATCCTTCACCATAGTGCAGCCTTGGAGCAGAGTCCACCACCAATTGCAGAAGTCCAGTAACAGAGTCCCAAAGATGAGTTTAGCTCCTGCCCAAAAAGTCAAGCATGCTTGAGTCCAGCTCTCAGCAACCAAGTCCCGCATGCTGAGTGCAACTCTCTCCCTAGTCGTCACTCCACCAAGCCATGCAAGCACCTCCTGCCGACACCATAAACTGTGACTCCACCACGCCATGCCAGCCCTTCTTGCAGACCACCTAGCTGCCACTCGTCTCCTCTGGCTGGGCTGTGCAGGACTCATGTTCACCTCCTTCCTCCCCCAGGCTTACTTGCAAAATGACACACAATATTACCAACAGTGATTGAACCCACCTGGCTCCCTTTTATAGAGCCTAACACCTGATTTGTAATTGCGTGCACATTAACCCTAAAACTAAGGTGCGATACCACTCACCACCACCGGGGCAACTCAGAATGAACGACACCACGTGTAATAATTCTAATGGCCACCGGGGGCAATCACAACACATGTTGGCACCTAGCCAAAGGAAAAAAAGTTCACTTTTCCATTTAAACTGTCAGATCCAGCTTGGATCATGACAGGACCGCTCTGATGGACATGCAGGTAAACATAACTGCCCAGTGTTTTGTGTTGGCTTGGGCTCTTCTAGTTCGCCGTGCAACCACAGACCACGGCCCGAATACATCCAGTCCAACGTTGGTAAAGGGAGGATCCATACTAAGTCTGTCTGATGGGAGATTTAAAATTTAGGCTACCGTGTGGGTTGGCTCCTGACCCGATATTGATTTTTATGTAGGTGTTGGGACCTATTCTCTTCAACATATTTATTACCGATCTGGTAGAAGGTTTAGGCTGGTTTCACACTTGCGTTTTTTTTGCGGGATTTTAGCGCTAAAAAACGCATGCGGTTTTTTTTTTTCCTATATTTTGCATGGGATGCGCTTATGTGCGCATACACATGCGTTTGTATGCGTTTTTCCGCTCATGCATTTTTTTGCGGTATGCGCTCGGGCGCACAAAATGCATCCTGTTGCATTTTTTGGGCGTCCGACTTGCCTCAAAAAAAACTCATGTGCGCGCAATGCGTTTTTTTACAGCAAGACACCCATTATAAGTCTATGGTGAGCATATGTGCGCATTGGCATGCTTATGTATGCGTTTTTTTGCACATGCGTTTTTTTTTTTACCATTAGTTAGACAATGGAATTTAGGGGTTTGGGTTAGAGTTAGGGTTAGTTAAGGGGGTTTAGGGTTAGGGTTAGGGTTAGCTAGGGTTTAGGGTTAGAGTTAGGGTTTGAGTTAGGGTTAGTAGGGTTTGGTTAAGGGTTAGGGTTAGGGTTAGTATGGTTTGGTTAAGGGTTAGGGTTAGGGTCAGGGTTAGGGTTAGGGTTAGGGTCAGGGTTAGGATCAGGGTATGGTTTGGTTAAGGGTTAGGGTTAGGGTTAGGGTCAGGGTTAGGGTTAGGGTCAGGGTCAGGGTTAGGGTTAGGGTCAGGGTATGGTTTGGTTAAGGGTTAGGGTCAGGGTTAGGGTTAGGATCAGGGTATGGTTTGGTTAAGGGTTAGGGTCAGGGTTAGGGTTAGGGTCAGGGTTAGGGTATGGTTTGGTTAAGGGTTAGGGTTAGGGTTAGGGTTAGGATCAGGGTATGGTTTGGTTAAGGGTTAGGGTCAGGGTTAGGGTTAGGGTCAGGGTTAGGGTTAGGGTTAGTAAAGTCATGGTTTGGGTTAGTGTGAGGGGCCACCTAATGTTGGAAAAAAACGCAAACGCGGTAAAAACGCACTAAAAACGCATACAAACGCATAAAAACGCTGCGTTTTTTTCATGCATGCTCATAAAAATGCTTGAAAAAAACGCAGCATCTGTATGCGTTTGTATGCGTTTTTTCAATGCGTTTTTTTGCGGGAAAAACGCGCTGCAAAAAAAAGCAAGTGTGAAACTAGCCTAACACAGTAAAATATCAATATTTGCAGATGATACAAAACTATGTAAAGCAGTCAGTACAAGAGAAGATAGTATTCTGCTACAGATGGATCTGGATAAGTTGGAAACTTGGGCCAAAAGGTGGCAGATGCGGTTTAACATTGATAAATGCAAGTTTATACACATGGGAGGAATCAATATCACCATTACACACTGAACAGGAAACCACTGGGTAAATCTGACATGGAGAAAGACTTGGGGATCCTAGTTAATGATAAACTTACCTGGAGCAGCCAGTGCCAGGCAGCGGCTGTCAAGGCAAACAGGATCATGGGGGGCATTAAAAGAGGTCTGGATACACATGATGAGAGCATTATACTGCCTCTGTACAAATCCCTGGTTACACCGCACATGGAGTACTGTGTACAGTTTTGGGCACTGGTACTCAGGAAGGATATAATGGAACTAGAGCGGGTACAAAGGAGAGCAACAAAATTAATAAAGGGGATGGGGGAACTACAATACCCAGAAAGATTAGAAAAATTAGGATTATTTAGTCTAGAAAAGAGATGACTGAGGGGCGATCTAATAAACATGTATAATTATATAAGGGGACAATACAAATATCTCTCCGAGGATCTGTTTATACCAAGGAAGGTGACGGTCACAAGGGGGCATTCTCTGCGTCTGGAGGAGAAAAGGTTTCTCCACCAACATAGAAGAAGATTCTTTACTGTTAGGGCAGTGAGAATCTGGAATTCCCTGCCTGAGGAGGTGGTGATGCCGAACTCAGTCGAGGGGTTCAAGAGAGGCCTGGATGTCTTCCTGGAGCGTAACAATATTGTATCTTACAGTTATTAGGTTCTTTAGAAGGACGTAGATCTGGGGATTTATTCTGACGGAATAGAGGCTGAACTGGATGGACACAGGGCTTTTTTCGGCCTTGATAACTATGTTACTATGTATAACGAGGAGCTGGTGGAAGCACAGTGTTCAGTGGATTTGGGGGACTCTGGCAGTGATGGATAGAGTTGAGCGAAACGGGTCGGTCATATTCAAAAGTCGCCAACTTTCGCTGAAGTCGGGTTTCATGAAACGAAACCCGACCATAGCGTGAAGTCGGCCACGAGGTCGGTGACCCGAGCGCCAAAGTCCCATTTCAAATGATGCTTCCAGCGCCCTTTTTCAGCCGATGATGGAGGACGCACACTGTGGGCACCGCGATGACATAGGCAGCGGTCACCACCATCTTTGAGAAGGGCATGCAAGTGATTGGCTGGCTTTGTGTGGCATCACAGGGGCTACTTATGGCGATCTTAGCATAGGGAGAGGTTGCTGCTGCTGATTCAGAATAAGGGAGAGCGTTAGGCAGGGAAGAAGAACCAAAAAAACTGCTTCTGCTGTTAGCGATTTCCACTTACAACACAACACTTTGTGTGCAGTGACAGGGGAGGATATATTTTTGTGCATCAGCTCCGTTGGTTATTAGGCTGCCTTATAAGGCTCCCTGATAGCTGCATTGCTGTTTGCACACTGCTGTGCAAACTGCTTTTTTAAAAGCAAAAATACTTTTCTTCCTCTTTTCTGCACAGTTACCAAGCGTTCATTTTCCCACCCTTTTGTGTGCAGCAGTGCTGCTTATTAGGCTGCCTGCTGCCATACTTGGACTGAGAACATCATTGTCAGCGTCCTCAAATCTCTAGTGAGATCCAAATTCTCACCAATACTATAGACACCCTCCACCTTGTCATACACCAGCCAATTTCATCCTGTCACATTGAGGTGTAATCTCTACTGGGCCAGAGACAATAGTTCTGCATCCTCAAATCTATAGTGAGATTTAAATTCTCACCAATCCTATAGACACCCTCCACCTTGTCATACCCCAGCCAATTTCAGCCTGTTACATTGAGGTGTAATCTCTACTGGGCCTGAGACAATAGTTCTGCGTCCTCAAATCTATAGTGAGATCCAAATTCTCACCAATCCTATAGACACCCTCCACCTTGTCATACCCCAGCCAATTTCAGCCTGTTACATTGAGGTGTAATCTCTACTGGGCCTGAGACAATAGTTCTGCGTCCTCAAATCTATAGTGAGATCCAAATTCTCACCAATCCTATAGACACCCTCCACCTTGTCATACACCAGCCAATTTCAGCCTGTCACATTGAGGTGTAATCTCTACTGGGCCAGAGACAATAGTTCAGCGTCCTCAAAACTCTATGTAAGCATCGTTCCTATTCTGCTGTGTTCCGGACTTTGCCCTTACTGTTGCCCTTAAGCCTGGCTTCATTCGGCCATACTGGTTCCTGTGACATCACCGCCTGTTGGTCCCGCCCGCCGGGTTTAAATAGCTTTCCTGGACGTGACTACCTTGCTTGTATATCTCGTCCTGTACCTGATCTGCTAGCTGGGAGTTGCACGCTGTGCTACCTCCTTCCTTCCTGCTGAATCCACCTGGATTACCTGCTGCCTACTGCCGCCGCCTGGACCCTCTGACGGTGTCTGCCTGAAGGCTCCTTCCAGCCCTGCCTCCACCGCTCACCGCTACTACAGCACTCACGGTATGCGCTGAAGATCTTGACTGCTGTGTGCGTTTCACCTGAGAGACTTATCCCTGCTACCTTTACACATCCAGTATCAATTACCTAGTGACTTTCTCTGCCACTGCACTGTGCCCGAAGATTCCCCTCCCGCAAGGGAGAGGGCTAAGTGACTGTCCTTGCCTGCATTCTTAAGACTGTGTCTGCTTACATCTACATAGTGCTGGTGTACAATTTGCTATCTACTGGACTGAGTTCTGCTGCTGTTACCACTGCTGTCATTGTCTGGCTCCGCCAGCACCTGTGCTGTTCTGTGCTGCTTGTTTAATACAAACTACTTTCACGTATACCTGTGTCTGTGACTCTATCATCTAGCCACTGTCTTCATAGAAACCTACTATACATCATTACAGGATATACAAGCCCCCAATATGGAGACCGCAGGTGTAGAGTCCCTGGAGAAACGTGTAAGCAAGCAGCTTGCTTTGATACGGCAGGATGTGGCAGGCATTAGGACCCAACTGGACACGCTGGAGCAACGTATCGAACACAACGCCGGGGCAGCAGAGGCACAGTTGCAACGACTGGCAAATCGGATTACGGCGCTGGAACAAGCAGCTCCTCTTCAGGGTGATCGTGTTCTGGCGTTGGAGCAAGCGATTCCTATGCAGCTCGATCGGATTGCTGCTCTGGAACAGGCCCCAGCCGCGCAGGTAGCAGGTGCTGCCCGGAATACTACACCGACCTTCCCGAAGCTTCCACCCTTCCGGTTCGCTGGTGAGAGGGATAAATTCCGAGGATTTTTGAACCAGTGCCGGATCTTCTTTGCTGCTCATGCCCCACAGTTCACTACTGAACGCTCCAAAGTTCTGACTATAGTCATGCTGCTGTCTGGTAAGGCGCTCGCGTGGGCCAACCCTTTGATTGAGACCGACGACCCTCTGCTTAACTCTATGGACAATTTTATTGCCGCAATGACGCAGATGTTTGATGACCCGAACCGAGCTAATACTGCTGAGACGACGCTGCTGACCCTTCGGCAGGGGAAGCGTTCGGTGCTGGAGTATGCATTGGACTTCCGTAGATGGGCTTTAGACACCACCTGGAACGGGGCAGCCAAGCAGGCCATCTTCCGCAGGGGATTGTCTACGGCAGTTAAGGATGAACTGGCACGCGGGGACTCGCCCGTGCTTCTTGGGGACTTCATCAATCACTGCATCCGCATTGACAATCGACTCTCCGAGCGCAGACAGGAGCGCTGGTCTGATCTACGGTTTAATAACACTGTTCCGTTCTCTTCTCCCTCCAGAGATGTCACCAGCAGGAGGAATCCCGAGCCCGAGCCCGAACCGATGCAGGTGGATGCCGTACGTAGAAATCCTCCTGATGCCCGCAAGGAGCATCGCTTTAAGGAAAACCTGTGCTTCTACTGCGGGGGGACCGGTCACTTCATCTCCGAGTGTCCAGTCAGGAGACGTAAGACGGCTGCAGCTATCATTGATTGTAACTCCGAGGCGGGGGAGTCCTGCGTCCTAGATCTGAACAATTCGGGGGGCAGAGACAATCAGAGAGACCTGGACTTTGCCGATATGAATTCGCTGGCATCTCTTCCATTGAACGCAGTGGTGATCTCGATGACATCCGTCGTTTCCTCCTACTTCGCTACTAAGAAGAATTCCCACTATTACCTATCCTTGAGGGTCTGCTTCCAGGGTCGGTGTGTCGAGAGCGCCGCCATGTTGGACTCCGGGGCCAGTGGGAACTTCATGGATATCGCGTTTGCAAGGAAGCATGGAATCAGGGCAGTGAAGAGGGAGTCGTCAGTCTTGATGGAGACAGTAGACGGGTCGCCACTTACATCTGGACCGGTAACCATGGAGACTGAGTCGGTGAAGGTATGCATTGGAGAGGAACATGTGGAACATTTGTCCTTTTTACTAATATCTTCTCCTCACTTCCCTATTATCCTGGGGTTACCTTGGCTCCAGGTTCAGAATCCTCGCATCAACTGGGAGACCAGGGAAGTGCAGTTCCCTCCAAGTTCTAACAGCAACCCCGCTATTCCTAAGGTCGCGGCTATCCCCAAAGTAGTAGCTACGACTGAGGGACAATTACCACCGGAGTATCAGGATCTGGCAGAGGTATGTGACAAGAAGAGGGCAGATATGTTACCTCCCCACCGGCCTTATGATTGCCCGATAGAACTGGTATCTGGGGCGGAGATCCCATTCGGGCGTATTTACCCTTTGTCTGGTCCTGAATTAAAGGCCTTGAAGGACTTCATCGACGAGAATCTCGCCAAGGGCTTCATCCGACCGTCTACTTCTCCTGCGGGTGCACCAATCTTCTTCGTGAAGAAAAAGGACGGGGGTCTGCGTCCTTGCATGGACTACCGTGATTTAAACAAGGTAACGGTCATGAATCGGCACCCGCTACCCTTAATCTCTGAACTACTGGAGAGGGTGAAGCAGGCTAAGATATTCACCAAACTGGATCTTCGGGGAGCCTACAATCTCGTGAGAATTCGGTCTGGAGATGAGTGGAAGACGGCCTTCCGCTGCTGTTATGGACACTTCGAGTCACGGGTCATGCCGTTCGGACTACGAAATGCTCCTGCAACCTTTCGGCATTTTGTTAATGACATTTTCCGAGATGTGCTTGATGTATTTATGGTTGTGTATCTCGATGACATTTTAATCTTTTCCAGTGATCTCGAGGAACATCGGCTCCACGTGAGGACAGTGCTGCAACGCCTGCTGCATAACCATCTTTACATCAAATTGGAGAAATGCGAGTTCCACAGGGCAACAGTGCAGTTCCTCGGTTATGTCATCTCTCCACAGGGTCTCCAGATGGACGATCAAAAGACCAGAGCGATCCAGGAGTGGCCAGCGCCAGGATCGGTGAAAGAAGTTCAGAGGTTTGTGGGATTCGCCAACTTCTATAGGCGCTTCATCCGTAACTTCTCTGAGATTGTGGCTCCCATCACCCAACTGACTAAGAAGGGGGTACCGTTCCGGTGGACTCCGCAAGCCCAGGAGGCGTTCACACGGCTGAAGGACAAATTTGTGTCGGCTCCCATCTTAAGACATCCAGACCCAGACCTGAGCTTTACTCTTGAGGTGGACGCATCGGATGTCGCCATCGGCGCAGTGTTGTCACAGAGAGGAGGTGAGAAGGCAGTTCTTCATCCTTGTGCCTTTCTTTCTCAGAAGAACTATGACGTAGGGAACAAGGAGTTACTGGCGATTGTGACGGCGTTCAAGGAGTGGAGACACTTGCTGCTGGGGTCCTCAACTCCGATTACAGTTCTTACCGACCACCGAAACTTGGAATTCATGCAGTCCGTAAGATGTTTGAACCCACGTCAGGCACGTTGGAGCTTGTTTCTAAACCAATTCAACTTCATCATCTCCTACAGGTCGGGGGCACGGAATGGTAAGGCAGATGCGCTATCTAGGATTGCTGCTCCTGAGGAAGTGACTAAGTCGTCTCCTAGTACTGTTGTGTCTCCCGCTCATTTCATCTCTGCAATCCATCATCAGGATCTTCTGTCTGAGATCAAAGCAGCATACGCAGCAGATCCGTTGCTAAGGCAACCTACCCCCGAAGTAAGCCTAAATTTCAGTGGAGGAGTGTGGTTACAGGAGAATCGGCTGTATGTACCAGAGGTGACAAGACTTGAAGTCCTCCGACTGATCCATGATTCTAAGATTGGGGGACATCGTGGAATAACGAAGACCCAAGAGTTCCTGGCTCGGTACTTCTGGTGGCCTTCGTACCGGAAGGATGTGGAGGGATACGTGTCATCCTGCGAGGTATGTGCTCGGTTCAAGACGCCTCGTGCGTCGCCTTCCGGGTTGTTACAACCCTTGCCTATACCATCTCGTCCCTGGAGATCCATCTCAATGGACTTTATTGTTGAACTACCGGTAAGAACACCATTCTAGTGGTCGTGGACCGCCTCACTAAGGCAGCACACTTTATCCCTTGCGCTGGATTACCCACAGCAAAACAGACTGCAGACTTGTTGATTCAAGAGGTGGTCCGTCTGCACGGAGTCCCGGATGAGGTGATCTCTGATCGTGGGGTGCAGTTCACGTCTAGGTTCTGGAGGTGTTTCTGCGCGGCTCTGGATATTAGAGTAAGTCTGTCTTCGGCTTACCATCCACAGACCAATGGACAGACGGAACGTACGAATCAGACCCTGGAGCAGTACCTCCGTTGCTACTTAAGTCATCTGCAGGACGATTGGGTAGATCTGCTTCCCCTGGCAGAATTCACATATAACAACTCGCAGCACTCCTCGACTAAGCAGTCACCGTTCTTTGCTAATCAGGGTTACCACCCAAGCATCTTGCCGCAGTTCCCCAAGGAGGCTGCAGTGCCTGCTGTGTCTGACCATCTTTCTTTCTTACAGCAGAATTTGGAAGCTCTGAAGACCACCTTGACGACAGCGCAGGAGAGGTATAAGAGAGCAGCAGATCGTACCAGGAGGCCGGCTCCGGTGTATAGGGTGGGAGATACGGTCTGGTTGTCTACCAAGAATCTGAGGGTGAGGGCACCGACTGTCAAGCTTGGGCAGAAGTTTGTAGGGCCATACAAGATCGTGGCTCTAGTGAATTCGGTAGCGGTGCGTCTGAAATTACCCCCTGCCTGGAAGGTTCACCCGGTGTTCCATGTTTCCCTACTAAAGCCAGTTGTACCAAATTCCTTCCCAGGGCGTACTTCCTCTCCTCCAGCTCCAGTGCTCGTTGATGGACATGAACAATATGTCGTGGAGAAGATTCTGGATTCACGGATCTTCAGAAGGAAGCTGCAATACCTGGTCAAGTGGCAAGGATACTCTGTCGAGGAGAATTCCTGGGAACCGGTGGAGAATATCTGTGCTCCGCGGCTGCTGGAGCAGTTTCATCTAAGGTACCCGGACAAGCCTGGTCGAAGATTGTCCGGAGGACATTCTTTAAGGGGGGAATAATGTAAGCATCGTTCCTATTCTGCTGTGTTCCGGACTTTGCCCTTACTGTTGCCCTTAAGCCTGGCTTCATTCGGCCATAGTGGTTCCTGTGACATCACCGCCTGTTGGTCCCGCCCGCCGGGTTTAAATAGCTTTCCTGGACGTGACTACCTTGCTTGTATATCTCGTCCTGTACCTGATCTGCTAGCTGGGAGTTGCACGCTGTGCTACCTCCTTCCTTCCTGCTGAATCCACCTGGATTACCTGCTGCCTACTGCCGCCGCCTGGACCCTCTGACGGTGTCTGCCTGAAGGCTCCTTCCAGCTCTTCCTCCACCGCTCACCGCTACTACAGCACTCACGGTATGCGCTGAAGATCTTGACTGCTGTGTGCGTTTCACCTGAGAGACTTATCCCTGCTACCTTTACACATCCAGTATCAATTACCTAGTGACTTTCTCTGCCACTGCACTGTGCCCGAAGATTCCCCTCCCGCAAGGGAGAGGGCTAAGTGACTGTCCTTGCCTGCATTCTTAAGATTGTGTCTGCTTACATCTACATAGTGCTGGTGTACAATTTGCTATCTACTGGACTGAGTTCTGCTGCTGTTACCACTGCTGTCATTGTCTGGCTCCGCCAGCACCTGTGCTGTTCTGTGCTGCTTGTTTAATACAAACTACTTTCACGTATACCTGTGTCTGTGACTCTATCATCTAGCCACTGTCTTCATAGAAACCTACTATACATCATTACACTCTAGTGAGATTCAAATTCTCACCAATCCTATAGACACCCTCCACCTTGTCATACACCATCCAATTTCATCCTGTCACATTGAGGTGTAATCTCTACTGGGCCTGAGACAATAGTTCAGCATCCGCAAAACTCTAGTGAGATTTAAATTCTCACCAATACTATATACACCCTCCACCTTGTCATACACCATCCAATTTCATCCTGTTACATTGAAGTGTAATCTCTACTGGGCCTGAGACAATAGTTCTGCGTCCTCAAATCTATAGTGAGATCCAAATTCTCACCAATCCTATAGACACCCTCCACCTTGTCATACACCAGCCAATTTCAGCCTGTCACATTGAGGTGTAATCTCTACTGTGCCAGAGACAATAGTTCAGCGTCCTCAAAACTCTAGTGAGATTCAAATTCTCACCAATCCTATAGACACCCTCCACCTTGTCATACACCATCCAATTTCATCCTGTCACATTGAGGTGTAATCTCTACTGGGCCTGAGACAATAGTTCAGCATCCTCAAAACTCTAGTGAGATTTAAATTCTCACCAATCCTATAGACACCCTCCACCTTGTCATGCACCATCCAATTTCATCCTGTTACATTGAGGTGTAATCTCTACTGGGCCAGAGACAATAGTTCAGCGTCCTCAAATCTATAGTGAGATTCAAATTCTCACCAATACTATATACACCCTCCACCTTGTCATACACCATCCAATTTCATCCTGTCACATTGAGGTGTAATCTCTACTGGGCCTGAGACAATAGTTCAGCATCCTCAAATCTATAGTGAGATTCAATTTCTCACCAATACTATATACACCCTCCACCTTGTCATACAACATCCACTTTCAGCCTGTTACATTGAAGTGTAATCTCTACTGGGCCTGATACAATAGTTCAGCGTCCTCAAATCTATAGTGAGATTCAAATTCTCACCAATCCTTTAGACACCCTCCACCTTGTCATACACCATCCAATTTCATCCTGCCACATTGAGGTGTAATCTCTACTGGGCCAGAGACAATAGTTCTGCATCCTCAAATCTATAGTGAGATTCAAATTCTCACCAATCCTATAGACACCCTCCACCTTGTCATACACCATCCAATTTCAGTCTGTTACATTGAGGTGTAATCTCTACTGGGCCGGAGACAATAGTTCTTCGTCCTCAAATCTATAGTGAGATTCAAATTCTCACCAATCCTTTAGACACCCCCCACCTTGTCATACACCAGCCAATTTCAGCCTGTTACATTGAGGTGTAATCTCTCCTGGGCCTGAGACAATAGTTCTGTGTCCTCAAATCTATAGTGAGATTCAAATTCTCACCAATAGTAGATACACCTTCTACCTTGTTTTACAGTACCATATAGCTGGTGGTATTTTGGGTACATTTTCACAAAAATGAGGGGTATGGTGGAAGAGGCCGTGGAAGTGGGCGGCGGTTGCCAGTTGGTCCTGATGGTGGTGGTGTTGGTGGTTCATCTGTTGGTAGTGGTAAAAGCACAATAGCATCTAAGGCAGGAGGTGTTGAGCCTGCGTTATCGTCTGGCTCCACAAGGCCTCGAAGGCTCCCTTTTCTGGGAGTAGGTAAACCGCTTTTAAAGCCGGAGCTTCAGGAACAAGTTTTGGTTTACATTGCTGACACAGCCTCCAGCTCTCTCGCCTCCTCTTCTGAAGTTTCAAAAAAATAAAAGCACTGAGTCGTCAGTGGAGGCTCCTGGTCAGTAACAACACCTTTCCTTGTGTCCTTCACCCCTACCAAAAGTGAAGGATTCGGCAGGCCACACTACAAAATACTCCATGGAGCTCTTTTCACATACCATGCCTGGGTTATCAAGTCAAATCATGAATTCCCCAGTCTAAGATGAATCTGACATGGAGTGCACTGATGCAAAGCCACTGCTAGATTTCTCTGCTGGTACATTCACTCAGAGCACTACATTGTCCTCGCAGTGTACTGAGCCAGATTCTGACCCTGATGAAACTCAGTTGCCCCCTCCCGCATACTATACCACTATACACGGTGACACAGAGGAAGGTGCACATGACATTGAAGAGGAGGTGATGGATGACCCAGTTGTTGACCCAGATTGGCATCCATTGTGGGAAGAGGGTGCCGCTGCCAATAGATCAGAAGAGGAGGAGCATCCGCAGCAGGGAACGACATTGCAACAGATGTTATCTGCCAGGCCCGGAGCAGTCCAAAAACGGGTTATAAAAATCAAAAGAGTTGCAGGACAGCTTGGCCAGACGGTCAAATTAGCACAGCGTGCAAGGCCTCAAAATGTCTTCCATAGTAGGAAGAGTGCAGTGTGGCACTTTTTTGAACAAAATCCTAATGATCAGGCAAAAGTTATCTGTAAGAAGTGCGCAAAGACCTTTAGCCAAGGGAAATATCTGAAAAATTTGAATACCAGTTGCATGCTTAGACATTTAACCACCATGCACTTGCAAGCGTGGACGGACTACAAAACCTCACGTACCACATGTGCACCTGCTCCGAATGAAGGTAGTCAGCAACGCAACATTGTTTCCCCCACTGTAAGCCCACTGGTTAGCACACCACCAGCAGCAAATGTCGAGGTGTCGTCGCAAGGCCAAAGCAGTCATGGAATCACAATGTTATTGCTATGAAAGACTGAATCTAGGCCATCAGCAACACCACATACACCATCACCAACCCTCTCTCAGTCTGCCATGTCCACCGCTAGTTCCACCATATGCAGCTCTCAAGTCCAGCTCACCCTACCAGAGGCTCTGAGTAGGACAAGAAAGTACTCATCCTCTCATCCACGTACACTGGCTTTGAACGCCCACATTGCCAAACTAATCTCGTTAGAGATGATTCCCTACCGGTTGGTTGAAAGCAAAGCTTTCCGCGAGCTCATGGCCTACGCAGTACCACGCTATGACCTACCCAGTCGGCACTTCCTTTCATGAAAAGCCATCCCAGCCCTCCACGTGCATGTGAAAGACCGCATTGTCCATGCACTCAAGCAATCAGTGAGTGGAAAGGTGCACCTCACAACAGATGCATGGTCCAGTAGGCATGGCCAGGGCCGTTACGTGTCCATCACTGCACACTGGGTTAATGTGGTGGATGCAGGGTCCACAGGGGACAGCGGTGATGGCACAGTGCTGCCTAGCCCACGGTATAGGAAACAGTTGGCTGTAGGCGTTCGACCCTGCTCCTCCTCCAGAAACACTCCATCTGCAGTTGCCAGTGTTGCACACGAGGTGTCCCCCTATCGATCAGCTAGTGGTAAGCGTCAGCAGGCTGTGTTGAAGATGATGTGTCTGGGCGACAACAGACACACCCCGGAGGTACTGGCCGACTACTTGCAGCGACAAACTGAGTCATGGCTGGGCAGTCTACATCTTGAGGCAGGCAAGGTAGTTGTGATAACGGCCGGAATTTTGTGGCAGCCATAACCTTTTCAAAACTCAGACACATACCTTGCCTGGCTCACACCTTGAACCTGGTGGTGCAGTGCTTCCTCAATAATTATCCGGAGTTAACATTCCTGCTCCATAAGGTGCGAAGACTGTGCTCGCACATCCGCCGGTCGCCGGTACACTCCAGTCGTATGCAGAAGCTGCAGCGATTGCTCCACCTTCCCAAGCACCGCCTAATTATCGACGTTGCAACAAGGTGGAACTCCACCCTGCAGATGGTTCAGAGGCTGTGCGAACAGAGGCAGGCTGTAATTCATTTGTGGGAGGATACACGGGCAGGCGGTTTACGGGCAGACATGGAGTTGTCTGGTGTGCAGTGGTCGAAGCTGAAAGACCTCTGTAAAGTCCTTCAGTGTTTTAAGGAATGCACACGGCTGGTAAGCGCAGACGACGCCATCATAAGCATGAGCATCCCACTTATGCTTCTGCTCATGCAAACTTTGACGCACATTAAGGAGCAGGCATCTGCAGCCGAGGTTGATGAGGAGGAGTGAAGCCTTGATGACAGTCAGCGATTTTCTGGTCAGGGAAGTCTCGTGGACGAGGTGGAGGAAGAAGAGGAAGAGGAGGAGGATGTTGGGGATGATTATTTAGGGGAGGAGGATGCTTCTCAGGGGGCAAGACAAAATGTTGGCGTGGCAAGGTCTGGTACTGGGTTTGTGCGTGACTGGAGGGATGTGGATTTGCCTGAAAGTGCTCCTCCACCCAGCACTCGCAGTGCAGCATTGACACCTGGAACATTGGCCCACATGTGTGATTATGCCTTGCAGATCCTAAAAATGGACCCCCGTATTGCCAAATTGACGAACGATGTCGACTACTGGTTGGCCAGCATCCTGGATCCACGCTATAAAGGCAAATTCCAAAACATCATGCCACAGGAGAACCTAGAGCTAATATTGGCTAACAAACAAGCAACTCTGGTAAACCATTTGTTTGAGGCATTCCCAGAACACAGCAGCGGTGATGCTTCTCACACGAGCCGTACGGGCCGGGGGCAGCTTGGCAGAGGTGTTCGTGGTGCACACAGCAGAAGTGGGGTTGGAGACAGGGGTGTCAACTATGGTTACAAACTACTTCTCCTCCCATATCGATGTTCTCCCTCACCGGTCATTCCCCTTTGACTATTGGGCCAGTAAACTTGACACCTGGCCTAAATTGGCACAATATGCCTTACAGGAGCTCGCTTGCCCTGCTGCTAGTGTGTTATCGGAAAGAGTCTTCAGTGCTGCTGGATCAATACTGACAGAAAAAAGGACCCGTCTGTCGACCCAAAATGTGGATGATCTAACCTTCATTAAAATGAACCATGCATGGGTTTCCAAGGATTTTGTCCCACCTTACCCTGATGACACATAGGTTGCCAGAAAAATGGCTCACTTTTGTCCTCCTCTTCCGTGGACTTCTCCAATTACTCCATTTGCAGCTGCTGAATGTCCAACATCAACATATGCCATTTTTTCCACCTCCCTAACTGGGCTGCCTCCCCCCACACAAGGCCGGGGTCACCACCTGGCGCACGCACCCATGCGAGTGCTGTTGCCCTGGACAGGTGGGTGGGCCCACTCTTGGGCAACAGCACTGGCACAGGGTCCCTCATAGTAGAATCAAGTGTCTCAGACGGTGGGGTGCACACACGCCGTCAGACACACCGGCGTACTATGAGGGGCCCTGTGCCAGTACCGCCGGTCACGAGTGGGCCCCCCCTGCTTGCTCAGGGCCCCAGCACTTGCAATACTTACCTCTCCCTGCTCCACCACTGTGTAGTCTGGCCTGTTAAATACTTCACTGGGACTGCCAATACAAATTTGGTGAAATGATAGATGATGGTTAAGACGTAGCTATGCCCTGTCCTGCTGGGCTCTATCTTCAGATGATCAATGGCTTCCATTTGTTATGGACGTCGACTCACAATGAGATGCAGTGGTGGTTTATCATCAGCTTTCACGGTTTTCCGACTCACAGACGTGTGACATTCCTGCCCAGAATTTTAAATGTGTCCTCTCATGCCAATCCAATAGAATCGCCTATGGCCTGTGGCTTCTGTCTTTTGCACTCCAAAGTTACCTGACAGATCATGATAGGCAGTGAGGACAATGTCTACATCTCTCCTTGTGATCACAATTTGATGGAGATGAGTAACGGTGATGGGATCCACGGTACTGCGATACAGCAAACCTTTCTTCACAAGAACTGTTTTCGCTGTCTCCACAGACAAAGTAATTGAGGGTCAGCATCGCCTCTGAGAATTCTCCCAGGAGTTTTTCCCGTGATTAGTAATTTCAAAATTTCTGCAATCACTCGACTTTCCGTCTGTACTTGTATCCATCTCTTTTCCTCTTGCGGAGAGTCTGGACTGTCTTACTGAGACTGAAATATATATGAAGATTGAAAAATACCCCAACAGTGTATACTGGTGTACGCTTCGAATACATTACCCTTTTTCTACTTTTTAGATTCTTGTCTAATCCATACTGAGGCTGTGAGTGTCTTTGTCGGACTCCGGAAATATACACGCAGATTTTTAATGTTTAAACTAAGCTATATATACCAGCAATCCAGTGATACTGTACCCTTTCTCAACTTTCTACAATCACGTCGAATCCATACTGGGCCTGAGACCGTCTGAGTCTGGCTCCTGATATATAGACATAGATTTTTAATGTGTAAACTATGCTATATATACCTGTTATCCGGCGATACTGTACCCTTTCTCAACTTTCTACAATCATGTCGAATCCATACTGGGCCTGAGAACGTCTGAGTCTGCCTCCTGATTAGAGATGAGCGGTGTTCAAGTCAACCTGTTCGCCAAGTTAAAATTCCAGCTGTTTTGGGCGGTGTTCGAGCCGTTCTTCGAACTCGAACACTTTGCTTAAAATTAGGCTGTTCGAGATTCCGTTCGAGAACAGTTCGTTCACCAAAAGCGTAACTTCATTTTCACATCAATAATGGTTTTCAATGTTAATAGACTGTTTCATGGCATAGTAGCGGTGTGTGGTAGCAAGTGGTGTAGTGCACCTGTCAAGGAGCTACACCGTGTGTGTTTCTAATAATTTTTTACCGCATCTTGTCCTGAAAATCCTTTAGGGCCTTGTAGCACTGTCTGCTACTCAGCAGAGGAGCCCACCAGTGAACCAAGCTATGCCGCCTGTTTATGAAAGAACCAGTTTTTAACTCCATTTAGCCCAGTGAATACTTTGGGACTAGTACCGGTGTCTACTGCTCAGCAGAGGAGCCCACCCGTGAACCTAGCTATGCCGCCTGTTTATGTAAGCACTGTCTGCTACTCAGCAGAGTTGCCCACCCGTGAACCAAGCAATGCCGCCTGTTTATGTAAGAACTGCGTGCTACTCAGCAGAGGAGCCCAGCTGTTAAGCAAGCTACAGCACCTGTGGTTTGGACACTTAATTTTTCCATTCTTTCTGGAATGCCGGTTAGGCCTAATTCCGGAATTCCAGTTGACCTGCACTTACTGGGAAATCCTCGTTCACGGGGAATAATTGGAATCCCAGATCCCCATCACTTACGGGTTCAGCAGGTTATCTGCACCTGTAAGCGACACACGCTGGTCCTTTCAGTGTAGCGCGTGTGCAGCCCCGGACATGTAAGGCCATGACAGACCTGTTATTGCTCGATCCAGAGCCTCGCATGTCCCTCTAGTAAGCTTGACGCGTACTGCGGGGGCATGCCGAAGTCTCGTTCGTTAATGGAATTAAGCTGACAAATCGCTAGCACAACTAAAAACGGACATCCACCACCACCCACAGAATCAACAAAGCTTGCAATCTGTCCATCTTTTCTGTAGCTGACATAGAATCGTAGAGTTGGAAGGGACCTCCTGGCCATCTGGTCCAACCCCCTGCTCAAAGCAGGATTCGCTAAATCATCCCAGTCAGATGTCTGTCCAGCCTCTGTTTGAAGACTTCCATTGAAGGAGAACTCACCACTGCTCATGGCAGCCTGTTCCACTCATTGATCACTCTAACTGTCAAAAAGTTTTTTCTAATATCTAATCTGTGTCTCCTCCCATTCAGTTTCACCCCATTGCTTCTAGTCTTTCCTTGTGCAAATGAGAATAAAGTTGATCCTTCTACAATGTGACAGCCCTTTAGATATTTGTAGACAGCTATTAAGTCTCCTCTCAGTCTTCTCTTTTGCAAACTAAACATTCCCAAATCCTGCAACCTTTCCTCATAAGACAGGGTTTGCAGACCGGTCACCATTCTGATCGCTCTTTTCTGAACTTGCTCCAGTTTGTTGATGTCTTTTTTAAAATGTGGTGCCCAAAACTGGACACAATATTCCAGATGAGGTCTGACCAAAGAGGAGTAGAGGGAAATAATGACTTCACGTGATCTAGACTGTATGCTTCTGTTAATACATCCTAGAATTGCATTTGCCTTTTTTGCTGCTGCATCACACTGTTGACTCATATTCAGTCTGTTATCTATTAGTATACCCAAGTCTTTTTCACATGTGCTGTCACTTAGCCCTTATTCCTCCCATTCTATATATGCTGTTTTCATTTTTATTGCCCAGATGTAGTACTTTGCATTTCTCCCTGTTAAAAACCATTCTGTTAGTTGCTGCCCACTTCTCCAGTTTATTTAAATCTTTTTGAATCCTCTCTCTCTCTTCTCTAGTATTAGCTATCCCTCCTAGCTTTGTGTCATCAGCAAACTTAATCAGTTTACCCTCAATTCCTTCATCTAAATCGTTGATAAAGATGTTGAACAATACAGGGCCCAGGACAGAGCCCTGTGGTACCCCACTTGAGACATTCTTCCAACTGGATGTGCAGCCATTTACGACCACTCTTTGTGTCCGATCACTAAGCCAGTTATGAATCCACCTAACAGTTGCCTTGTCCATTCCATACTTAGTCATTTTTTCAATAAGGATTGTATGAGAGACTTTGTCAAATGCTTTGCTGAAGTCAAGATATACTATATCTACAGCATTTCCTTGATCCACCCAATCAGTGATACCATCATAGAAGGAAATTAAGTTAGTCTGACATGACTTATTAGTTACAAACCCATGCTGACTCTGTTTAATCACTTCATTCTTATCCAGGTATTGACATACATGTTGTTTAATAATTTGTTCAAAGATCTTTCCTGGTATAGAAGTCAGACTCACCGGCCTATAGTTGCCTGGGTCCACCTTCTTCCCCTTTTTGAAGATAGGAACAACATTTGCTCTTCTCCAGTCTTCTGGCACTTCTCCTGTTCTCCAAGAATTTTCAAAGATTATGGAGAGGGGTTCGAAAATTTCTTCTGCTATCTCCTTCAGTACTCTGGGGTGTAATTCATCTGGACCTGGAGACTTGAATTCATTTAGGTTAGCTAAGTGTTTCCTCACTATCTTTCTGTTTATAGATATCCTGGATTCTTCTATTCCCTTAATAGGACAGTGAATAACAGTTGATGTTACATTTCCTTTCTGAGAGAAAACAGATGCAAAATAGGAATTTAAAAGTTCAGCCTTCTCAACATCCTGTCTTACCATTTCATCATTTTCATCCTGTAAAAATCCTATAGCATCTTTGACTTTTCTTTTACTTTTGACATATCCCCAAAATCCTTTATTATTACTTTTGACATCTCTTGCAAGCCTCAATTCATTTTCAGCTTTAGCTAATCTGATTTGTGCCCTGCAGGTTCTGCAGACAGCATTATATTCTTCTTTAGATATGCCTCCCTCTTTCCATTTTATAAACATTTTTTTCTTTCTTTTTAGCATGTGCTTAAGTTCTGTGTTCATCCATCCTGGTTTCCTTAAATGCTTCCTATTCTTCCCTCTTTTTGGAATTGTTAACAACTGTGCTTTGAGAATTTCATTTTTCAGGATTTCCCATCCTTCCTGGACATTTTTGTCTTTAAGGATATCCAGCCATTGGATCCCTCCAATTCTCTTTCTGAATCCTTTAAAATCTGCCTTTCTGAAATCTAACCTTGATGTCTGAGTCTTCACAGGTCTTCCGCCTCTAGTTATCCAAAATTCTAAAATAGCATGGTCGCTACCTCCTAGGGTCCCAGCCACTTTTACCTCCTCAACCATTTCCTCCCTGTTTATAAGGATTAGATCCAAGGTAGCAGTTCCCCTTGTTTTCTCCCTTACCTTTTGGAAGATAAAGTTGTCAGCAAGAGAGGATAAGAATTTCCTTGACCTGTTAGTTTTGCCTGAGAGAGATTCCCAACAAATGTCTGGATAGTTGAAATCTCCCATGACAACTATGTCATATTTTTTGGAGAACTTGGCCATAAAGAGTTCATCCATATCTTCAGCTTGCACAGGCGGCCTGTAGTAAATGCCTACAATGGTGTCCTTTCCATTGTTCTGTCCTTGTATTCTTACCCAAACAGTTTCCACAGAACTCCCAGTCTCTGAAGCTTGGATCTCTGTGCAGATATACGCGTTTCTAACATACAATGCGACACCTCCTCCTCGTTTATCAAGTCTGTTTCTTGCAAATAAGTTGTATCCTTCTAGTCTTGTATTCCAATCATGTGTATTGTCGCACCAAGTTTCAGTGATTCCAATGACATCATATTTCTTTTCCTGTGTTAGTAGTTCCAATTCTCCTTGTTTGTTGCCCATGCTTTGTGCATTAGTATAGAAACATTTTAGTTTGTGATTGGTTTCTCTTTCTCCAATGTTTTTATTAATTAGATTCTTTCGTCTTTGTTCTTCCTTTCCACTTCTAATGGTTGAGGTTTCCCGGGTGGAGTCGAATTAAGCCGCAGGCTCCACTCCTGGTGGTGCCCTTCTGGACATTCCTTTAAGGTTCAGCTTTGCAACCATACTGCCTCCGGAAAGCAAACACTTTGCCTTCATGGACGCTGTTCGGAGGTTCGTGGGAATAACGCCGCCCGATCAGCAGTTGGCCTAATTTATGGTGGGAAGTCCGACGGTATATGGCCGTGCTCGATTTCAGATTTTTACTGTTTTTTGGTATTTTACATTTTTATTCCAGCCTTTCTTGGCTTCATAAGGGCATGACATGCCTATATCTGTGTCTCCTCCTCCTCCTTTTACTCCTCCACCTCTTTTCTATATGTAGTTGCCCTTTTCCATATGTTATTTTTGTATTCTGAGCATTTTGTCTGCTTTGGGACACCTTTTAAGGTGTTTTGTAATTGTTTTCTATGTGTTAGTATGTGTTTGTGTTTGCCTGCCATTGTTTTCAGTGGTGTTCGACGGTGTTCGTCGAACGTTCGATGAACATTCGACGAACTTGCCTCCTGTTCGACGAACCAAAACGAACTCGAACACTAGCGGGGTGGCTCAACACTACACCTGATATATTGATGTACATTTTTAATGTTTAAACTATGCTATATATACCTGGTATCTGGTGATACTGTACCCTTTCTGCCAGGAAGTCCTCCTCCCCCCACCACTCTAAGTGTATCATTGACACCTGGAACATTGGCCCACATGTGTGATTATTTCTTGCAGATCTTCTTGTTATATTGTGGTGTGATCCATCCTGAGCGTGTGACAGTCTGTGGGTTACTCCTGCAATTTAGATGTACATTTAAAAATTACCCCAACACTGTATACAGCTCTACGCTTGTGATACATTACCCATTTACTGCTTTTTATATTCTGGTCTAATCCAAACTGACCAAGTAAGAGTTATTTTCTGACTGTGGAAATAAATACTGAGATTGACAATGACCCCTACACTGTGTACAGCTGTACTCTTCAAATCCATTACCGTTTTACGGCTTTTTATATTGTGTTGTTATCCATACTGAGCCTGAGAGCGTCTGTGTCTGCCTCCCGAAATATATACGGAGATTTAGAATGTTTAAACTATACTATATATATTATATATAAACTATACTATGTATACCTATATATACACTTTTTCTACTTTTTATATTCTTGTCTAATCCATACTGAGCCTGTGAGCGTCTATGTGTGACTGATGGAATATATAGGGAGATTGACAATCATCCTTTGACTGTATAGAGCTGTACGCTTCTGATACAGTACCATATATCTGATGTTATTTTGGGTACATTTTCTCCAAAATTTTGAAGTATGGTGGAAGAGGCCGTGGACGTGGGTGTGGGGGGCCAGCTGGTGCTGATTGTGGTGGTGCATCTTCTGGTAGTGGCAAAAGCACAATAGCAGCTAAGGCAGGAGGTGTTGAGCCTGCATCATGGTCTGGCTCCAAAATGCCTGGAAGGCTTCCTTTTCTGGGAGTAGGTTAACCACTTTTAAATCCGGAGCATCAGGAACTGGTTTTGGCTTACATTGCTGAAACAGACTCCAGCAAATATGCCCTCCTCTTCTGAAGTTTCAAAAAATGCAAGCACTGAGTCATCAAGTGCTGGCTCCTGGTCAGGAAGAACCCCTTTCCTTGTGTCCTTCACCCCCACCAAAAGTGAATGATGCAGCAGGCCACACTTCACATAAGTCCATGTAGCTCTTTCTATCATACCATGCCTGGGTTATCAAGTCAAATCGTGAATTCCCCAGTCCAAGATGAATCTGACATGGAATGTGGGTGGCCAGCCAGGGCAGTTGGGGTTAATCAGTACCGGGCCAGTGTCTCAGAGGGATGTGTCACGTTGGTGGTGATGACCCGTTCCGTGGCCCTGGGCGTCCATGCAAAGGGGTGAATAACGTTTATAGGTGAATGATACGTGACGCCTCCTGTGGTTTCTGATCAGATTGACCCACGTTGCAGTGTCGCTTCTCTAGGACAGATGTTGTGGTGCAGCTAAGCTGTATAAGCCCTGCACAGGTAGGGCCGTAGTCGCAGGGCAGATGAAAGAGTTGGTAGATGGTGTGCAGTGCAGGATGTAGCAGAGCCGTGCGCCAGGCGCAGGAGAAAGATGACAGACACAGTCGTGCAGTTCCTTTACCTGTACCTGGTAAGTGCTGTCCAGGACCCAGAGTACAGATGGAGAAGGAGTTGGTCAGCCTGGAAGCAAATTTGGAATTCTCTCTCTGCAGATAGGTAGTGTGGCCTCCGTTCTAGCGCTTATCTGAGGTACTCACAGTGCTGAGTTCACTGAAGTTCCCCCTGTTGACTCTCTTTTGGAACTTTCTCGTATGGCGGGCAGCCATAGCCTTTTCCTTCTGGCTCACACACATCACTGCTAGGGCCTCCGAGCCTTAGTTGGGAACAGAGCATTTACAGATGCTACTTCCTCCGGTTTCTGCTGCAGGACCGTCAGTGTCCCTACAAACTTGGAGACCGGAATCCGGACCATGCGCTCCAGCTAGGAGTGATCATTAACTCTGCTCATCCTCCAGCTCCCCTTCTCACGTCCACACACTTCCCCATCCCTTCACAGACTGCCCTAACTTCCCTTCTCCCGACCACAGAGAGCAGCTCCTCAGCAGTCAGGTTCAGAGCTCTCCCTGCTGGCCTGGAGTGGGAACTGTGTTGTGTGTTGGTTTAACTGTTAGAGAGATCCTTCGTTGCTCCCAAGCATGACATCACACTCCCTAGGAGGAAGGTAATGCCACTGTCGCGACCGTACTCCTGGGGCGCCACAAGTGCACTGAGGCCCAGCCACTGCTAGATGATTCTGCTGATACATTGACCCAGACCACTACATTCCCCTCGCACTCTACATAGCCAGAATCTGACCCTGAGGAAACTCAGGTTCCCCTTCCCGCATACTATACCACCTTACACGGTGGCAAAGAGGAAGGTGCAGATGAAAGTGCAGGTTCCTTGAGCAGGTGGGGGGGCATACTCATGGGCAACGGAACTGGCACAGGGCCCCTCATAGTACGCAAAAGTGTCTCTGCCGGTGGGAGGGCCCTCCACCCGCCATCAGACACACCGCCGTACTATGAGGGGCCCTGTGCCAGTGCCGTCGCCAACGAGTGGGCCCCCCCTGCTTGCTCAGGATCACAACACTTGCAAAGTTGAAATACTTACCTCTCCCTGCTCCACCGCTGTGACGTCTTCCACGTTTCCTGACAGTGACATTCTGGTCAGAGAGCGCGATGATATCACGTCTGTACGCCCTCTGCCTAAACAGTCCAAGTGCAGAGAGAGGGAAGATGGGGACGACGAGGAGTCCAGACTAGTACAGGGATTCCCTAGCGAGGAGACTTATTTAATTGTTTTCAATGTTGGGACAGCAATTTTTGGGGAGCACTATACTCTGGAGAATGATATATGGGGCCCATCATACACTGGAGCATTCCAAAGGTGGACATCAGACACTGGAGCAGCATTTACAGGGCCCATTATACACTAGAGCATTAGAAATGGGGCCCATTATATATGGAGCATTATTTGGGCCCATAACACAGTGGAGCTTCATCCATGGGGACCAACATATACTGTAGCATTATGTGGAGCTCATCATATACTGTTTCAAACATTATATGGGACCAATGATTCTGTATGGAGAAATATATGGGCCTCATTACTCTGTATAGCGCACTATGCGGTGGCCATAATACTGTATGGAGTAATATACTGTCCGTTTTTGGAGCTATTGGAGAATTTAAAATGGATATCAGTCATGAGATGTAAAAAGTGAAGTATTTTTCATTGTACTATACCGCTATTTCTCTACTGTATCAGAGGATCATGAATTGTGGCATGTGTTAAAGGGGCCCAGTGACTCTCTTTGGCCCAGGGCCCATGAAAATCTGGAGCCAGCCCTACCCCCCCACAACTTTAGCCAAATAACCCCCAGTTTTCAATGCCTAACTATTATTATAAAGTAAATTAAGGTTGACAAGCTTCAGTAATAAGAATTGATGTTTTTGGCATTAAAATGGGTACTGTAGATGTGTTTCCTGTCCTCCACTCACTGCCGACCTTGGTTCCCCATTGACTTGCATTGGGTTTCGTGTTTCAGTCGGCCTTCGACTTTTCACGATAATCGGCCGATTGCGTTTGACCCGACTTTTGAGAAAGTCGGGTTTCATGAAACGCGACTCGACCCGAAAAAAGGCAAAGTCGCTCATCCCTAGTGACGGAACGGAGGTTTTATGTGTGTATTACCCGCCCTGGGTCAGGGGACATACATACCGCCCTCACTGCTGAGTGCCCAATAGTCAGTACATGGCAAGGTAGCCTTTCTGGTGAGTACATTTCCTAGGTGTAGTTCCCTGACTGACTTGAGGGTAAGGGGGGCGCCAGAGAGCTGCAAGTTCCTAAACTGGAACTCAAGGTAGAAACATAAGCTGTGGGTGGTTATATGACCCGCGGCCACTAATAAATAGTAAATTTGTGTCAATTGGAGGGATATAATAAATCCTTGACAACTTGGGGGCAACCTCACACCCCCAGTTCATGACAGTTCCATCATTCATAGATCAATAAGGTGTCTTGTTCTGGTGGTTCCCATCACTCACAGATCAGTAACTTGTCTCCATCTGGTGATTCCCATCACTCACAGATCAATAACGTGTCTTGTTCTGGTGGTTCCCATCACTCACAGGTCAGTAACGTGTCTTCTTCTGGTGATGCCCATCCCTCAAAGATCAGTTATTCTTCTGGTGATTCCCATCACTCACAGATCAGTAATGTGTCTTCTTCTGGTAATGCCCATCACTCACAAATCTGTAACGTGTCTTCTTCTGGTAATGCCCATCCCTCACAAATCAGTTATTCTTCTTCTGGTGATGCCCATCCCTCACAGATCAGTTATTCTTCTGGTGATTCTCATCACTCACAGATCAGTAACATGTCATGTTCTGGTGATTCCCATCACTCACAGATCAGTGATGTGTCTTCTTCTGGTGATGCCCATCACTCACAGATCAGTAATGTGTCTTCTGTTGATTCTCATCATTCACAGATCAGTAGTGTCTTGTTCTGGTGATTCCCATTACTGACAGATCAGAAATGTGTCTTCTTCTGGTGATGCCCATCACTCACAGATCGGTAATGTGTCTTCTGTTGATTCTCATCATTCACAGATCAGTAGTGTCTTGTTCTGGTGATTCCCATCACTGACAGATCAGTAATGTGTCTTCTTCTGGTAATGCCCATCACTCACAGATCAGTAATATGCCTCCTTCTGGTGATACCCATCACTCATAGATCAGTAACGTGTCTTCTTCTGGTGATGCCCATCCCTCACAGATCAGTTATTCTTCTGGTGATTCCCATCACTCATAGATCTGTAACGTGTCTTCTTCTGGTTATGCCCATCCCTCACAAATCAGTTATTCTTCTTCTGGTGATGCCCATCCCTGACAGATCAGTTATTCTTCTGGTAATTCTCATCACTCACAGATCAGTAACATGTCATGTTCTGGTAATGCCCATCACTCACAGATCAGTTATTCTTCTGGTAATGCCCATCACTCACAGATCAGTAATGTGCCTCCTTCTGGTGATACCCTTCACCCATAGATCAGTAACGTGTCTTCTTCTGGTGATGCCCATCCCTCACAGATCAGCTATTCTTCTGGTGATTCCCATCACTCATAGATCAGTAATGTGTCTTGTTCTGGTGATTCCCATCACTCACAGATCAGTAACGTGTCTTCTTCTGGTAATGCCCATCACTCACAGATCAGATCAGTAACATGCCTTCTTCTGGTGATGCCCTACATTACAACACTTTGCCCTCTTGATGATACAATTTCAGCGTTCAGGTTACAGTATGATAGTCATGTCACTTGTAGACAGGACAACACTTCAGCAATGAATTTTGTGTGTTATTGGATGGGTCGATCTGAGTGTCTCCATTTATTGAGGAGTTTGGGTCTGATGCCTGTAATATCCTACTCTACAGCTGTACCGGACGTCTCAAATGAATCACGCCCAGGAGTCGTCTATAAATACATCCACCAGAATATCCAGCAATTCTTCTCATCCATATCTATTTAGGATTGTAGTCAGCACATGTCCATTATATGTAACTTGGGATGGAGGGTGTGGGGCAGGACAGGTTCTGTCGCCTCATAACCTACTGTGAAGTGTGATTCATTCAGTCATTGATCATGAGAAGATGGAATGAGATTACAGATACTAATCTACGCCATGCATAGTGGCCATAGATGAGCACTGAATAACTGCAGATTATCTCTTTGGTCTATGAGAAGTTACATTGCTACTCTAATGAATAATATCCATAAAGAAGGAGAATGAATCTTTTATCTGGAATGTTCCTAACATAGACATATTAGATCTGCTGATCATCTAATGTGGAGGCTTCCAACTGCTCTACAACAGATGAGGAAGAGAACGGCTCAGACCTTTTATTTCCCAAAGTCACCTGGTGGAGATGTGTAAAGGAGCAGATGATCTGAAGACAAAGGAATACAGAGGGGTCTGGAGAAGGAGGTCAGAGGAGTTTGGAGGAGGCGGAGGAAGATTGCGGGGTTTGGGGAAGATAATAGAATGATATAGCGGAGAACAACAGGGGTCTGGAGGAGAAAGACAGAGGGGTCTGGAGAAGAAATACAGAGGAGTCTAGAAAGGAAAGACAGAGGATTTGGAGAAGAGGTGGAAGACTGAGGGGTCTGGAGATTAGAAGAGTTTTGAGGAGTTGGAAGACAGAGGGAACTGGGGGAAGAGGAAAGTGGGGTCTTGAGAAGTAGGAGGACAGAGGCATCTTGAGAAGGTCAGAGGAGTCTGGAGGAGGAAGACAGAGGATTATGGAGGAGTTGGTGGAAATTATAGGTGATAGAGTGGTGTAGAGGAGGACAGAGGGGTCAGGAAGACGAAGACAGAGGGGGCTGGAGGTAAAGAGGGATCTGGAAGAGGATGACAAAAAGGTCTGGAGGAGGATGACAGAGGGGTCTGGAGAAAGAGGACAGAGGGGTCTGGAGGAGGAAGAGCAAAGAGAAATCTACTGGAGAAAGAGGGGTAAGGAGGAGGACAGAGGGGTCTAGAGGAGAACAGAAGGGTCTGGAGGTCGGCCGGATTCTAGAGGAGGACAAAGGAGAATGGAGAAGGAGGAGGACAGCAAAGTCTAGAGGAGCACAGAGGAGTCTGGAGGAAGAGAGGGACAGAGGAGTCTGGAGGACATAAGAGGAGTAACACAAAGGGGTGTGGAGGAGGACAGAGGAGTCTACAGGAGGAAGAAGACAGGGGGGTTTGGAGAAAGAGTAGGAGGACAAAGGAGTCTGGAGTATAACAGAGGAATCTGGATGAAGGCAGAGGGTTCTGGTGAATAAGGACAGAGGAGTGTGGAGGAGGAGGACAAAGGGGGTGTGGAGAAGGACAGATGAGTCTGGACGAGGAGGAGGACAGACGGGTATAGAGGAGGGGGAAGAAGACGAAGAAGTGATGATAGATTTTAGTAGCAAACAAAGTAATCCCTCAAGCGTACTATTAAAATCTAACTACATGGACCACAGGATGGATCATCTGGAAGATTTGCACCGTGGTTCATAAAACATGGCAGGGTGGGAGTCAATTATGACACTATACTGTCAACTAGAGAGATAGGACACATGGAAGAGAAGGAAATGTCTGCATGTAAAAAGTGAATGTGTGAGTAGAACATGGAGGAGGAGTGAATCGGAGAATCATAAGGGAGGACGAGATGTAAGGAGCTGCGGTGAACGGGACCCAGGCCTAGGAGCAATAGTGATGTTACATCTGTATACTGGAGACACTTTCCGGGTTACAATATAGATCAGAGCGGGTGCCTCCAACAGAACTGCTACTCTTCTCGCTGTCAGTGTTCAGGCGCCTTAATAATTACAATAGGACACACTGAAAGAACAAAAATACTGAAATCTGTCCCCATCAGCCTTTGCTTTAACTCTACCTCTGTCATTATTCTACAGTGTATAGTACGAGTTATTTTTAATGGTTTCAACACTCTAATTATTTTAATAAATATTGATATGGTTTAATATATATAATATATATATATATATATATATATATATATATATATATCCTTCTAACCTCCCTGAAGGTGATCATTGAAACTTGTTCAAACTGTCCAAAGAGCGCAAATAACTGGTTTTTATTATCTTAACACTTCTCTTCTAAACAAAGGACCTTTGACATTCAAAGATACTAATTAGACCTTTCCCAGGAGATGTTTATCCTAATTGGAGGCAGTTTCGGTGTCCAATACACATGCCTTGGGACATCAAAGAAATTTATACATATAAAAGAGCACACAGACATACAGGGAGGGGGGTACACACAGAGAGACAGTCGGAGATGAGAGAGGGAGCGACACAGATGGACTTTTCTACCTGAATTATGTAATGTATGAATAATGCTGTTTATCTGATTCATATATATTTGTTTATATCGTTTACTATTTAATCTAAGTAAATCAATTTAGTTTATTCAATTCTTGTGTGAGCATTTTCTTATTCATTACAATCCTTTTGAATCCATTACAAAACAAACAGCATATCTATAGAGACGATAAAGGGGAAAACATAAAACATGAAAAATAGACAAAAAGAAACCCAAAGTCAGGAGAATAAATTAAATCCATAAAATTCCTCACCAATCATTACACCGATGCCTCTACCTTGTGCAAGTCATTACTCTTGCTTCCCATCCACTCCAGAATCCAGTACAAACTACCCTCACCCACAAAGCACTCCATGGCTCAGCACCACCCTACATCTCCTCCCTTGTCTCAGCCTACCACCCTAGCCGTGCCCTCTGTTCTGCTAATGACCTGAAGTTAGCATCCTCAATAATCAGAACCTCCCACTCCCGTCTCCAAGACTTTTCACGTGCTGCGCCAATTCTTTAGAATGCAATCCCCACAGTTTTAAACGTGCCCTAAAAACGCACTTCTTCTGACTGGCCTACCATCTCAATGCATTAACCTAAATAACCCTGTGTGGCCCATTCAAAATATTTCACCATAACAAGGTTCCTCGCATCATGTTCTCACATGGTTTATGCATTAATAGCCCTCTGTGTCTGTACTGTTACATACTTAGGCTGATAACCGGTCCATGCAGCAACAGGAACACCCGATTCTTACACTTTGGATGGTCCGAACAGCGAAAGCAATTGTTACCATCCACCTTTCGTGTCTCCCTCTTTCCTCATAGACTGTAAGCTTGCGAGCAGGGCCCTCATTCCTCTTGGTATCTGTTATGATCTATGTGATTATTGTTATGCTGTAATGTCTATTGTCTGTGCAAGTCCCCTCTGAAATGTAAAGTGCTGCGGAATATGTCGGCGCTATAGAAATAAAATTATTATTATTATTATTATTATTATTAATAAAATGGCTTCAAATATATGAAAATCCAAATGCAGAGGAAACACAACACCACTGTGGAGACAAACACTCGGGAATAGTCCTTGAGTCCTGTGTAAGAAGATTATAGCACTGAGGTGCTTAGAGCCACTAACACCTGTGAATATAGCTCATTAATTCAATGTAGCCATGATCCAAGAGTAGCTAGGCTATGTGAATATGAAGAAGGCTCCTTACACCCCAGAGTCCTCAGAGAGTTAAGTTGAGTTAATTCCTATTGTACAGACTCTGTAATGACTGGCATCACAGCAAAATGAGGGAACCGACTGTTGGCCCCGGCTCCTGAGGCACACCATTTAACACAGGTACATTGTCAAATGCCCCTTTAAGAGTTAGGTCCCTGAGTTGGGCTGCTCCAAAGTACCCCCGGACAGCTCCAGCTCAGGGACGTAGGCCTCAGTGGATGCTGCCTCATCCTCATCACCAACAAGTCCACAAAATGGAAACCTGTCATCTGCAGCCTGCGACGAGGTTTCTTCAGGAGCAACATGGCTGTTGTCCGGGCAACCAGACGTTCCCCCACAAGACCCAAAATAACAGAATGTCCTGCCCTATTATAATAGGGTGCAATAGGTCCTTGACCACGCTGACCTCATAAGACTCGGTGCCACAGTTTGTGTTTATGACCACTTGGGCCACAGGGTAGTCCTTCGCATTGCCATGGATACAGCAGACGCCCATCCTCTTTCCAGGATTCCAATGAGGAATTGTGGCCCTCACTAGGGTTACCAAACTTCCTGAGTCCAGCAGGCCAGTCACTTGAACCCCATTTACTGATATGGGGCATGCCTGCGGCCCATCGCCTGGTTGAGGGACAGCACTGCAGGCAGGATAGGCAAGATATGAGCACCACTGTCCTATGCTGCAGTCCATGGGCTCAGTGGTCATGGGGCAATGGGTGGCTATGTGACCAGGGGTATGACACCTCTAACAAATTATACTATTGGACGGGGCTTTCGACTCAGCTACTTCCTGGGTTTGTGGACGTCCCACACCCTTTTTGGTGTCCTCCCCCTTTTGAGACCTCCAGTATGGGGAGGCTCCGCCCCTTGCTTCCCCCAGGACCTCTTGACCTTCTGGTACCTCTTCACCAGGCTCACCAGGTCATCGGCAACCCAGGATTGCACCGGCCTTGGTAGGGAGCGTATTAACCTGTCTATAACGACCCTCTCCACCATCTGTGCTGGGAAGGAGGATCTAGTTTGTAACCATTTTTGGACCAGGTGTAGATCAAACGTTTGGGACCTTGGAGGCTTGTCACTGCGATACGCCCACTCAAGCACCCGTTGCGGCCTGATAGTTCGAGTCACTCCTAAGCGTGCCAAGATCGTAGCCTTTAACTTGGCGTATTCTTTTGCATCCTGCAACGCCATGTCATAATATGTCTTCTGTGGTTCACCTGTCAAATATGATGCCAGAAACTCTGCCCACTGCTCCTGAGGCAATTTCTCCTGCTCCGCCACCCTTTCAAATACCGTCAGGAATGCTTTGACGTCATCATCCGGGGTCATCTTTTGCAATGCTCTTCTTACAGTCTTCCTCACGTAAGAGTCATCAGCCGGACTTTGAGTTGAGGCAACCTGACCGGGATGGCGGGTGCCACAAGCTGCATCTGCTGTCGTTGTTCCTGCTGGCTCTGCTGTAACAACAGCCTATTGGTCTCTCACTGTTGCTGCTGTACCTGGACCAGATGTTTCAGCAGGTCTTCCATGTTGTCAACTTTTGCTCCTGCAGCCGTTTTCACCCCAGACATGCGGTATCTGTGCGGCAGGCACACTGCCCCTTGGGATTCATGTCCGTGCTTCTAGCACCAATTGTAGAGGTTTGTATTCACTCAGCTGCTCTTTAGGTAGGCACAGGAGGCGGTATTCATGCAAAGTCCAGGCATGTTTAACGTCATAAACCGCTCCGGATGGCCATCTTACACTGTATATAGAGGGTCTATGTGATGGCTCATGCTGTATATAGGAGGCAATATGGGGGTTCATACTATATATAGTGAGCTACGTGACTCATACTGTATATAGGAGAATACGTGGGTGATGTTACTGTATATATGAGGCTATGTGAGTACTTATACTGTATACAGAGGGGCTATGTGATGGCTCATGCTGTATATAGGAGACTATGTGAGGGCTCATACTGTACATAGGAAGCTATGTGGGGTTCATACTCTATATAGAAGGCTATGTGGGGGCCCATACAGTATATAGGAGGCGATGTGGGGGCACATCCTATATATAGGGAGCATTACAAGGGGCCACTAATCACTGTGCAGCATTACAAGGGGCCACTAATCACTGTGCAGCATTACAAGGTGCCACTAATCACTGTGCAGCATTACAAGGGGCCACTAATCACTGTGCAGCATTACAAGGGGCCACTAATCACTGTGCAGCATTACAAGGGGCCACTAATCACTGTGCAGCATTACAAGGGGCCACTAATCACTGCAGCATTACAAGGGGCCACCAATCACTGTGCAGCATTACAAGGGGCCACCAATCACTGCAGCATTACAAGGGGCCACTAATCACTGTGCTGCATTACAAGGGGCCACTAATCACTGTGCAGCATTACAAGGGGCCACTAATCACTGTGCAGCATTACAAGGGGCCACTAATCACTGCAGCATTACAAGGGGCCACCAATCACTGTGCAGCATTACAAGGGGCCACTAATCACTGTGCAGCATTACAAGGGGCCACTAATCACTGCAGCATTACAAGGGGCCCACTAATCACTGTGCATCATTACAAGGGGCCACCAATCACTGCAGCATTACAAGGTGCCACTAATCACTGTGCAGCATTACAAGGTGCCACTAATCACTGTTCAGCATTACAAGGGGCCACTAATCACTGTGCAGCATTACAAGGGGCCACTAATCACTGTGCAGCATTACAAGGGGCCACTAATCACTGCAGCATTACAAGGGGCCACCAATCACTGTGCAGCATTACAAGGGGCCACCAATCACTGCAGCATTACAAGGGGCCACTAATCACTGTGCTGCATTACAAGGGGCCACTAATCACTGTGCAGCATTACAAGGGGCCACTAATCACTGTGCAGCATTACAAGGGGCCACTAATCACTGCAGCATTACAAGGGGCCACCAATCACTGTGCAGCATTACAAGGGGCCACTAATCACTGTGCAGCATTACAAGGGGCCACTAATCACTGCAGCATTACAAGGGGCCCACTAATCACTGTGCATCATTACAAGGGGCCACTAATCACTGTGCATCATTACAAGGGGCCACCAATCACTGCAGCATTACAAGGGGCCACCAATCACTGCAGCATTACAAGGGGCCACTAATCACTGTGCAGCATTACAAGGGGCCACTAATCACTGTGCAGCATTACAAGGGGCCACTAATCACTGTGCAGCATTACAAGGGGCCACCAATCACTGTGCAGCATTACAAGGGGCCACTAATCACTGCAGCATTACAAGGGGCCACTAATCACTGTGCAGCATTACAAGGGGCCACCAATCACTGTGCTGCATTACAAGGGGCCACTAATCACTGTGCAGCATTACAAGGGGCCACTAATCACTGCAGCATTACAAGGGGCCACTAATCACTGTGCTGCATTACAAGGGGCCACCAATCACTGCAGTACTACAAGGGGCCACCAATCACTGCAGCATTACAAGGGGCCACTAATCACTGTGCAGCATTACAAGGGGCCACTGATCACTGTGCAGCATTACAATGGGCCACTAATCACTGTGCAGCATTACAAGGGGCCACTAATCACTGTGCAGCATTACAAGGGGCCACCAATCACTGTGCAGCATTACAAGGGGCCAGTAATCACTGCAGCATTACAAGGGGCCACTAATCACTGTGCAGCATTACAAGGGGCCACTAATCACTGTGCAGCATTACAAGGGGCCACTAATCACTGCAGCATTACAAGGGGCCACTAATCACTGTGCAGCATTACAAGGGGCCACCAATCACTGTGCTGCATTACAAGGGGCCACTACTCACTGTGCAGCATTACAAGGGGCCACCAATCACTGTGCAGCATTACAAGGGGCCACTAATCACTATGCAGCATTACAAGGGGCCACTAATCACTGTGCAGCATTACAAGGGGCCACTAATCACTGTGCAGCATTACAAGGGGCCACTAATCACTGCAGCATTACAAGGGGCCACTAATCACTGTGCAGCATTACAAGGGGCCACCAATCACTGTGCTGCATTACAAGGGGCCACTACTCACTGTGCAGCATTACAAGGGGCCACTAATCACTGTGCAGCATTACAAGGGGCCACCAATCACTGTGCAGCATTACAAGGGGCCACCAATCACTGTGCTGCATTACAAGGGGCCACTACTCACTGTGCAGCATTACAAGGGGCCACTAATCACTGTGCAGCATTACAAGGGGCCACTAATCACTATGCAGCATTACAAGGGGCCACTAATCACTGTGCAGCTTTACAAGGGGCCACTAATCACTGTGCAGCATTACAAGGGGCCACTAATCACTGTGCAGCATTACAAGAGGCCACTAATCACTGTGCAGCATTACAAGGGGCCACTAATCACTGCAGCATTACAAGGGGCCACTAATCACTGTGCAGCATTACAAGGGGCCACTAATCACTGTGCAGCATTACAAGGGGCCACTAATCACTGTGCAGCATTACAAGGGGCCACTAATCACATGGGATGGAGGATGTGTGATGGGTATATGGGCACTAGACTATGGGATGGAGGATATGTATGATGAGTATATGGGCACGGGACTATGGGATGGAGGATGTGTGATGGGTATATGGGCACGGGACTATGGGATGGAGGATATGTATGATGGGTATATGGGCACGGGACTATGGGATGGAGGATGTGTGATGGGTATATGGGCACGGGACTATGGGATGGAGGATGTGTGATGGGTATATGGGCACTAGACTATGGGATGGAGGATATGTATGATGGGTATATGGGCACTGGACTATGGGATGGAGGATATGTATGATGGGTATATGGGCACGGGACTATGGGATGAAGGATATGTATGATGGGTATATGGGCACTGGGCTCTGGGATGGAGGATATGTATGATGGGTATATGGGCACTGGACTATGGGATGGAGGATATGTATGATGGGTATATGGGCACTGGACTATGGGATGGAGGATAATCATTATAATTTGTTATAACACTATATATAGAGAGGCCATTTGTAAATAGGGTGCTATGTGGGGGCTCATACTGCATATAGTGGGGCTATGTGGTGGCTCACTCTACATGTTATGGGCTGTGTGGGGGCTCATACAATATATAGGGATACGCCAGCATATTTATTAATGGATATTAATGTAAAATAATTGTAATTTACATGTAAATATTAATATTGAGCAGAATTAATCTCAGCTTATTGGCCTGGCTTTCCACATTTACGGTCTCTCATGTGGCCCCCTCAGGAAAACTAATTGCCAACCCCTGATCTAAACCATTCATTTCAGCTCTGGCAGGATGTTGAGGGTTGTTGTCCTGTTGGAAGGTGAATCTATGCCCCAGTCTCAAGTCTTTCCAGCCTCTGAAATGTTTTCTCGAGGATTGCCCTGTATTTAGCTCCATTCAGCTTCCCATCACCTCTGACCAGCTTCCCTGCCCTTCCGGAAGAAAAGCCTCCCCACACCATGATGCTGCTACCACTGTACGTCACGGTGTGGATGGTGCTTTCAGAGAGATGGGCAGTGTTAGTTTACCATTACACATAGTGTTTAGAATTTAGCCCAAAAAGTTTTCCTTTGGTCTCATGTTAGCAGAGCCCCTTCTTCCACACGCTTGCTGTGTCCCAAACATGGCTTTTTGCAAACAGGACTTATGGCTTGTTTTCAAAAATGTCTTTCTTCTTGCCACTCTTCAATAAGGACCAGATTTCTGGAGAACACGATTAATAGTTGTCCTGTGGACATATTCTCTCACCTGAGCTGTGGATCTCTGCAGCTCCTCCAGTGACCATGGGCCTCTTGGCCGCTTCTCCAATTAGTCCTCTCCTTGCTTGGGATAACCCTTTAGGTGGACGGCCATGGCTTGGTAGGTTTCCAGTTGTGCCATACTCCTTCCATTTTTGATGGATTGATGCTCTGTGAGATGTTCAGAGCTTGGGCTATTTTTTTTATAACCTAACCCTGCTTTACCCTTCTCCACAACTTTATCTCTGACCTGTCTGGTGGGCTCCTTGGTTTTCATGATGCTGTTTGATCCCTAATGTTCTCACACAAACCTCTAAAGCCTTTACAGAACAGCTCAAGTTACTACTTGGTCACTCAGGATTTGATGTAAGGGTATCAGATCACAGGGGACTAAACACTAATGCACCTCACAATTTTCAGATTTATATTTTTTAAATATTTCAAACATCACATATTATTTCTTTGTCCTTCAGAAATATTTGCTACTTTGTGTTATCACGTAAAATCCAAATAAAATGCATTTAAATATGTGGGTGTAAAATGGAAAAGCCAATGTGGTATGAATACTTTTTCAATGCACAGCACTGTATCTGTTCTTCTCCAGGATGTCTCTGTATAGAACACTTTCTATCCAGCTGCATGTGTCTATATTCAGCATGTGTTATATGGGTCATGTGTGGTTTCCTCATTCCCAGGTCCTGACCCATGTCCTGGGTTCATGCCAAAGTCAACATGAGCTGAATCATCTCTAGATCCAACCTCGAGAGTTCAGCCCAGGGTGGATATCAGTTCACAGGAAACTGGAAGAACCATGGCACAGAAATAGGGCAGGAGATAAAAAGAGGCTCCACGTCCTCCCAGGGGCCATATCTGGAGAGTTTATATATGTTCACCCTATATTTAATCCAACTACAGCCCTGCCCTACAGTTGTCACCTGACCACTTACATGGGTGCTGAGCGTGGCTGCCAATAGTGAGGCAGTTTTGTATATTATCATTCATCTCTCACACGGGTGTAACGTGAAGTGCCTGGACCCCCATGTAAAGTCAGTAACAGATTCAGAATACAGAAATCTAACATCTAGAATGTTGGCTTCCCTCAGGCTTCAGGGCCCTGTGCAGTAGAAACCTCTGCTCCCCCTGTAATTGTACCTCCTGTAGTTACACCTCCGCAGGAGCAGTGGTGCAAGTCCATGCCATCTGATGAAGACACATTCCAGAAGAGACCACGGCAGCTAAGGGGTCAAGCTATGCAAAATTATCAATGAGGATTCCAGAAAAATAAGGAACGGTAGTTGCACTAATCCAGACTGAAATATACAAAGAACATCTGCACCAGCAAACCCTCCAGGAGAAACAAACCAAAGATGGCCTTAGACTACGACAAGACCAGACTGAGGTTATGGCTGGGGCAATCCAGACTAGAGATATTCAGAAGAAGGACCAAACCAGGAGACAGTCCATTGTTATATTACTTGTTTGCAGTGGTCTAGAAGTGTAGAGGAATCAGGGCCCACCATGTGGAAGCAGTGCTGAGGTGGAACAAGCCCCTCCAGACAGATGCCCCAATTTACCAACCCAATTTGGCAGCAAGGTGTCAGTGTCAGATAACATGACTGGCACCTGGAAAAACTAGGGCTACAAATGTGACAGTGGATCTTGGGCCACACACCGCAGACCTTGGTGGTTGCAGCGAGGTTCTCCAACACTATGTGGAGTCAAGGCTTCAGCTTTTTAATGCCTCACCATCTGGGATTCTGTGCACAACTAGGAAGCACCATCTATGTCCTAAGATCCCGAGATCTTTCAGTTGGCACATTTCTGACAATGGATCAGTCAGTAGCTCCAAGGAGAAGAACAAACAATATGGTTTAATCAGGAGAGGAGGATGTGAGGTCAAAATGAAGGCTGGTGTCAGAGAGAATAGATTAGTGGGTCCTGTTATGTGATTGCAGGGGTAGGTGGGTTATTGTATTATCAGAGTGAGGTTTTAGCATTATGTGCAGGTGGTTTATTATCGTGAGATCGGGTGGTCTCTGTGTTACAGGGTTATAGTTTGGTTGGTTATGTTCTTGTGGTGGTCGAGATGGTGGTTATTAAGTAGGAGATCATCATTCGGTTACTTGATGTATTAGGGGGATATGGTTAGGTGGGTCATGATGTATTTGGGGCGGTAAATGTGTGTTAGGCCTCTTTCACACTTCAGTTTTTTGTGTCAGTTAAAATCTGCCAAAAAGGCGGAAAAGCGGATCCGTTCCTAACTGATGTGAACGGATGCCACAGGATCCGTTTTTTGAGAGAGATTTTTCGTCCGCCAGAACGGATTTCAGGGTTAATTTTCTCCCCGAGTTCCTTTCTCCGGGCATGCGCAATGGAAAATGCGGATCCAACAACAAAAAAAACGTTGCAAGGTCCGTCCAGGCATGCCGGCGGACGAAAAAAAATTGGCGGATCCTCACAAAAACGGATCCAACGGATGGCCATCCGTCAAGATCCGCCAGTAATGCAACTCAATGGGGAAAAAAACGGATCCGCAAAAAAAAAAAAATGGCGGATCCGTTTTTTTCAAAACCTTTGGATTTTGACTGATGGTCAAAAACGGAAGTGTGAAAGAGGCCTTAGAAGATTATGGTTAATAATAGTCAAAGAATAATCATGGATGGTTTGGGGGCTGATTGGGTTGGTAACAACTTTTCGGGGTGGTTGGTTTGTATGGCTCAGGGTGTTAATGCTCGGAGACTGGTGTACTGTTGGTTGAATAAAATAAAGATACAGGAGAAACAGGTTCAGCTCCCAACGCCCAAGAGAAATAGTCCACAGTCCCAGAAGTATTGGAGGTGCACGGATAATCAGGTCGGTTACCTGATGCTTGCTCAGAAATACAAAATGGAAGATATTCCAAAACTCCTGTGTTGGTGGTTAGGTTGGGTTTGCCATGAGTCTGGTGTGTTGCATGTATGGCACATGGTTAATGATGGTGAGGCTTGGTTTTAGGTAGGCTATAATGTGCTTGGGGTGATGGGTGTTTTTGCAGAATTATGGTTGGGCATCGTCATAGTCAGATGTCACCTGGACACATACCTCACGGAGCTTGGTCAGCTTCCTAAAGCTTGCCGTTACCTCCTCTCTGTGGGTGCCTGCCAAAAGCTGGGTGCTAAAGATTGGGGTAGTTGGCCCTGGATGCCCTGAAGTCGGAGAGGTTCTAACCTTAGCAAGCCAGTGAGAGTTAAACTTTGTCATTTGCACCATCTTTTGTACTTCTGGGACTATGTAGTATATGTTGCTGACTGTTGGTGATCCAATAAAGTGTTACCCCATTGTGTTACACTCACCCTGTGTTGTCTGAGTGGTATTCTGCCCATGGGGAAGGAGTGCGGGCGTTCAGTGGTATGAGTCCTGGTCCATGCAGTCTTTCAAAAACTAGCCAGGCCAGCGGACGAGAGCACCCACTGACCCCTGTGTCTCCACAGTAGGTTACTGTTTAGGTTGTCAGTGTGGTACAGAGTTATGGATGCTCATGGCCAAGGAGTTAGTTGTTGGATTATTCATTATTACAGGTGCATGTCAGATGAGTCCTGTGATTAGGGTGGCAAGCATGTATATTACAGGGTCATGGTTAGCGATACTCGTGGTCGGAGGTTGGTGGGTAGTCGGGGTTTTATAAAGTGATTAGGTGGGTGCAGGTATCGTGATCAGGGTTATTCCTCCATTCATTTCTCGCAGCACTCTTCTTTTCACCTGTCAATGATAATACATTCTCGTAGTCTCTGGCTGTGTGCGGACATTCCTTTCTCCCTGTGATACAGTCACAAGTGTTTGTCTGGAACAGAATAGTTTGTTGTTTTAGGCCTGTGCCACCCGCTCCCTGGAATAACACTTCATTGTGCGTTGGGTTTATAGCAGCAGCGACCGGAACCTCCAATGTATGCATGCACCGTCACTGCTGCCGCAGGTGTCCCCCCCCACCCAGGACACAAGGAGGCAGGACCCACCTGAAGGAGGTGACCCAGAACAGGCTGCTATTCCTAGGCTATCGTATTCAGCCCTGTTTAAACAAATCATGCCTTGTGAATTTCACAACACAAAATGCAGAGACAGAAGTGTGAAAGAAGTGCAAGATGTAGATGAGATACTCTGCAGAAAGCCAAGGAGAAGCAGTGGTCTGCTGATCATTATCTGCTCCCTGATGGAAGCAGCCATATGATGATCTGTAAAAACTGTGAAACACAGCCAAACAGTTCAGGAGGAAGGAAGACCACACTGCTCTGATTGACTCAACTGATCACAACCTCCCGCCGGCCACATCAAGTCCAGAGGTCCTGCAGTGATCAGATCCTAAACCTCAGACCCTGGAGATCATGAACGGAGCGAGTTTAGGACGGGTGACCAAAGAGGTGAAGACAGGTGTCCAGCACCGACATGGGCTTCTGCAGCTCCTGCCTGGTCTTGTTTTACCCTGCTCACACCTTACGGTCCATTTACACTGGCAATCTGTTCCACAGGTCTTAATAATTGTGTAATGTGAATGGACTGAACGACGAGTCCACAAACGCTTCTTCATCGAGCAGCAAATCCTTTATGTGAGCGAAAAAAATCTCAAGTTTTTAAAACTGTGTAATGTAAATGGAGACTGATCACTCGTTCAACGATTTCACCAACAAGGAGGAGCGGAGATTCAAGTCCTCAATAGGGTTGACCATGTTCCAAGACCCATAGCTCAGTAGCAGCTGAAGGCTGAACACATAGCTACGCTTCAGATTACCTATTCAACCCTTCATTCACAATTCTCGTCCTGTGTAAACATTCGCCTGCCACGGTTAGTCTTGAGCTACAATCGCATCACGGATTAGTTAAACGATTATCTGCTGGTGAAACTGAAGTCTAAAGGTACTGTCACACTTAGCGATGCACCAGCGATCCCGACCAGCGATATGACGTTAGGCCGTAATCTCTCCCCTCCATACTACAACGTACATCTCCCAATTCCCCGCAGCGTGAAGATCAGTATCAATAAGGGCTACCCCATCACGGGCTGAGTGACAGCAAGAAGAGTCGCACAACTAAAATGGTTTGTGCAACTTGTCTGCGACTTGCTGTCACACAGCTGTGTTAGACATTAGACTTTGCAGAAATATACAGCCGAGGTGTGCACAACTCATACGTTGCGTGCAACTTGCACTGAAGTCTATGGAGAGAGAAAGTGTGTAGCGTGCAACGAACATTTGCAGCTCGGAGCCAGAGAACACTACACACTAGGAAATCATTGTATCTACTGTTTCAATGCGTCACTGTGATTTCAGTGTCGCATGACACGTCTTCGTGTAGCCCAAGTATGGCAAATGTCAATTCTACACATCCAGTTCACGCTCACATTTGGTGGAATCATGCAGGCATGGCCAAAAAAGTGTACCCATTGTCATTAACCCTTCCCCAAATATACAGACAAAGCAAGACACATTACTGACTGAATTCATTTTCAGCTCTTTCATGTTTCTATAATTTCTGCTCCACCGTCAAGCAAAATCCCCCCGCGAATCTTCCCGAGACCACACAATGCTGATGTTCTTTGGTAACCGGAGAATGAAAACTTCGACAAGAAGAAAACATTTTGTTTACACTTTTTGGTGAATGAAGAAAAATTATAGATTGGGAAGCATCACGGTGGAAGGTGGAGCCTCCTTCCTATCACACTTTGGTTGTTATACCGTCTTGTCATGGCTGTGATGTTACACATTGAATCACATGCTGCGTATAGAGCTTTGTGTCATCCTTCAATGCCGTGAATCAGCGCCATAAACTGTTAAAAACCCTTCATTAAACATTTTATAGAATGTTTCAGATGTTTTGTGTTTTTTAGTTCATGAGCAAATAGAAATATAACTTACCCTCTTCTGCGTCCAACCTCTCTCTACCTCCACCATGACAACAGCACCACTGCCACCTTACCGCTGCCAACAGTCCTTCACCTTCCTACCAATAAGCCACCTGTTCTCCATACAACCAAGACCACCCACCACCATCTCACTATGCCATACCTGCAACTAAAATGAGAAAAAAGGTGCAAAATACTAATGAAACAACCACTCTCAGCCTACACTCCATGGAGGGGGTGATTGCCGTGTACTAGAATTGCACATAGATTAAACTTGCAATAGGACACAAGTCACACACGTGTATAGCAGAGTACCCAGCTTACAGCTTAATACACGCTACTACTATTCGATTAGGCGGGCTGCTCGGCACTCTATCAGTGCATGAGAGAGATGCAAGACCCTGCAGGGTGCAGCCAGGACCATCAACAATAACCTTGAAAACCCAACAATTCCCACCTTCATATATTGCTGACCAAAAACCACCATTAAATCACCACATCAAAAATTCCATCTACTAAAAATCCACCAGTCCTTCACATTTATACATCATAGACCACCTACCATAAACTTATGTCTTATCACTCCTGGATTACTAGTAGTTGAAGCTATGACAGCCAAAGGATGGTGGAGGGTGGTCTGTGATGTATGAAGGTGGAAGTCTGGTGGATTAGAAGTCAGAGGTATGACAGAGACAGGACCATGATAGATGATCAGTGATGTATGAAGGTGGAGGTCTGGTGAATTAGTAGTAGGCGGAGGTATGACAGTGACAGAATCATGGTAGGTGGTCAGTGATGTATGAAGGTGGAGGTCTGGTGAATTAGTAGTAGGCGGAGGTATGACAGTGATAGAATCATGGTAGGTGGTCAGTGATGTATGAAGGTGGAGGGCTGGTTGATTAGAGGTCAGAGGTTTGACAGTGAGAGAATCATGATGATCAGTGATGTATGAAGGTGGAGGTCTGGTGGATTAGTAGTAGGCGGAGGTACGACAGTGATAGAATCATGGTAGGTGGTCAGTGATGTATGAAGGTGGAGAGCTGGTGGATTAGAAGTCAGATGTATGACCATGACAGGACCATGGTAGGTGGTCTGTGATGTATGAAGGTGGAAGTCTGGTGGATTAGAAGTCAGGGGCATGACCGTGACAGAATCATGGTAGGTGGTCAGTGATGTATGAAGGTGGAGGTCTGGTTGATTAGAAGTCAGAGGTATGACAGTGAGAGAATCATGGTAGGTGGTCAGTGATGTATGAAGGTGGAGGTCTGGTTGATTAGAGGTCAGAGGTTTGACAGTGAGAGAATCACGATGATCAGTGATGTACAGTCATGGTCAAAAGTTTAGAGAATGACACAAATATTAATTTTTACAAAGTCTACTGCTTCATTTTTTCTAATGGCAATTTGCATATACTCCAGAATGTTATAAAGAGTGATCAGCTTAACAGCAATTACTTGCAAAGTCAATATTTGCCTAGAAAATGAACTTTTCCCCCAAAACACATTTCAACATCATTGCAGCCCTGCCTTAAAAGGACCAGCTAACATCGTTTCAGTGATTGCTCCATTAACACAGGTGTGGGTGTTGATGAGGACAGGGCTGGAGATCAATCTGTCATGATTAAGTAAGAATGACACCACTGGACACTTTAAAAGGAGGCTGGTGCTTGGCATCATTGTTTCTCTTCTGTTAACCATGGTTATCTCTAAAGAAACACGTGCAGTCATCATTGCACTGCACAAAAATGGCCTAACAGGGAAGAGTATCGCAGCTAGAAAGATTGCACCTCAGTCAACAATCTATCGCATCATCAAGAACTTCAAGGAGAGAGGTTCCCTTGTTGCCAAAAAGGCTCCAGGGCGCCCAAGACCAGCAAGCGCCAGGACCGTCTCTTAAAAGTGTTTCAGCTGCGGGATCGGGCTACCAGCAGTGCAGAGCTTGCTCAGGAATGGCAGCAGGCAGGTGTGAGTGCATCTGCACGCGCTGTGAGGTGGAGACTCTTGGAGCAAGGCCTGGTCTCAAGGAGGGCAGCAAAGAAGCCACTTCTCTCCAGAAAAAACATCATGGACAGACTGATATTCTGCAAGAGGTACAGGGAGTGGACTGCTGAGGACTGGGGTAAAGTAATTTTCTCTGATGAATCCCCTTTTCGATTGTTTGGGACATCTGGAAAACGGCTTATTCGGAGAAGACCAGGTGAGCGCTACCACCAGTCTTGTCTCATGCCAACTGTCAAGCATCCTGAAACCATTCATGTGTGGGGTTGCTTCTCAGCCAAGGGAATGGGCTCTCTCTCAGTCTTGCCTAAAAACACAGCCATGAATAAAGAATGGTACCAGAATGTCCTCCAAGAGCAACTTCTCCCAACCGTCCAAGAGCAGTTTGGCGATCAACAATGCCTTTTTCAACATGATGGAGCACCTTGCCATAAAGCAAAGGTGATAACTAAATGGCTCAGGGAACAAAACAGAGATTTTGGGACCATGGCCTGGAAACTCCCCAGATCTTAATCCCATTGAGAACTTGTGGTCAATCATCAAGAGACGGGTGGACAAACAAAAACCTTCAAATTCAGACAAAATAAAAGCATTGATTTTGCAAGAATGGACTGCTATCAGTCAGGATTTGATCCAGAAGTTGATTGAGAGCATGCCAGGGAGAATTGCTGAGGTCCTGAAGAAGGGTCAACACTGAAAATATTGACTTGCTGCATTAACTCATTCTAACTGTCAATATAACCTTTTGTTTACTCATAATATGATTGCAATTATATTTCGTTGAAGCGCTCGAGCAGCGCGAAACGGCCGTTGTCAGCCTTTCTTGCACTCCTTATGTCACTCCCCGACTTGACATGTTCATGATATGTCAATAAATCAGTGAAACTTCGATCTCGATGAGTGCGACCTTTTCTCTTTGCATGGATTCCCAGGATTGACTGTTTCCAGGTCTGGCACCTGAGATTCCCAGCTGCTGGGCTTCTGTATGCCGCACATCATTACAGCGGTGCCGTCCGCTTTTTATCTTGAGTTTTGCAATTATATTTCTGTATGTGATAAAAACATCTGACAAACACAGATAAAAACCAGAGGCCAGCAGATCATGTGAAAATATAATATTTGTGTCATTCTCAAAACTTTTGGCCATGACTGTATGAAGGTGGAGGTCTGGTGGATTAGTAGTAGGCGGAGGTACGACAGTGATAGAATCATGGTAGGTGGTCAGTGATGTATGAAGGTGGAGGGCTGGTGGATTAGAAGTCAGATGTATGACCGTGACAGGACCATGGTAGGTGGTCAGTGATGTATGAACGTGGAAGTCTGGTGGATTAGAAGTCAGAGGTATGACAGAGACAGAATCATGGTAGGTGGTCAGTGATGTATGAAGGTGGAGGTCTGATGGATTAGAAGTCAGATGTATGACCGTGACAGGACCATGGTAGGTGGTCTGTGATGTACGAAGGTGGAAGTCTGGTGGATTAGAAGTCAGAGGTATGACAGAGACAGGACCATGAAAGATGGTCAGTGATGTATGAAGGTGGAGGTCTGGTGAATTAGTAGTAGGCGGAGGTAGGACAGTGATAGAATCACTGTAGGTGGTCAGTGATGTATGAAGGCGGAGGGCTGGTGGATTAGAAGTCAGGGGCATGACCGTGACAGAATCATGGTAGGTGGTCAGTGATGTATGAAGGCGAAGGTCTTGTGAATTAGTAGTAGGCGGAGGTATGACAGTGATAGAATCATTGTAGGTGGTCAGTGATGTATGAAGGTGGAGGGCTGGTGGATTAGAAGTCAGAGGTATGACAGTGAGAATCATGGTAGGTGGTCAGTGATGTATGAAGGCGGAGGTCTTGTGAATGAGTAGTAGGTGGAGGTAGGACAGTGAGAGAATCATGGTATGTGGTCAGTAATGTATGAAGGTGGAGGTCTGGTGGATTAGTAGTAGGCGGAGGTAAGACAGTGAGAGAATCATGGTAGGTGGTCAGTGATGTATGAAGGTGGAGGTCTGGTGGATTAGAAGTCAGAAGTATGACGGAGACAGGACCATGAGAGATGGTCAGTGATGTATGAAGGTGGAGGTTTGGTGGATTAGTAGTAGGCAGAGGTATGACAGTGAGAGAATCATGGTAGGGTCAGTGATGTGTGAAGGTCTGGTGGATTAGAAGTCAGAGGTACGACAGTGACAGAATCACGGTAGGTGGTCAGTGATGTATGAAGGTGGAAGTCTGGTGGATTATAAGTCAGAGGTATGACAGTGACAGAATCCATGGTAGGTGGTCAGTAATGTATGAAGGTGGAAGTCTGGTGGATTAGAAGTCAGAGGTATGACAGTGACAGAATCCATGGTAGGTGGTCAGTGATGTATGAAGGTGAAGATCTGGTGGATTAGAAGTCAGAGGTATGACAGTGACAGAATCCATGGTATGTGGTCAGTGATGTATGAAGGTGGAGGTCTGGTGGATTAGTAGTAGGCGGAGGTACGACAGTGAGAGAATCATGGTAGGTGGTCAGTGATGTATGAAAGTGGAGGTCTGGTGGATTAGAAGTCAGAAGTATGACAGAGACAGGACCATGATAGATGGTCAGTGATGTATGAAGGTGGAGGTTTGATGGATTAGTAGTAGGCGGAGGTATGACAGTGACAGAATCATGGTAGGGTCAGTGATGTGTGAAGGTCTGGTCGATTAGAAGTCAGAGGTACGACAGTGACAGAATCCATGGTAGGTGGTCAGTGATGTATTAAGGTGGAAGTCTGGTGGATTATAAGTCAGAGGTATGACAGAGACAGAATCCATGGTAGGTGGTCAGTAATGTATGAAGGTGGAAGTCTGGTGGATTAGAAGTCAGAGGTATGACAGTGACAGAATCCATGGTCGGTGGTCAGTAATGTTTGAAGGTGGAAGTCTGGTGGATTAGAAGTCAGAGGTATGACAGTGACAGAATCCATGGTAGGTGGTCAGTGATATATGAAGGTGGAAGTCTGGTGGATTATAAGTCAGAGGTATGACAGTGACAGAATCATGGTAGGTGGTCAGTGATGTATGAAGGTGGAAGTCTGGTGGATTAGAAGTCAGAGGTATGACAGTGACAGAATCCATGGTAGGTGGTCAGTAATGTATGAAGGTGGAGGTCTGCTGGATTAGTAGTAGGCGGAGGTAGGACACAGAGATGAGCTAGTGTTAAATTGTGTGGGTTATCTGATGCATGAAATTGGAGGACTGGTGGATTTGTCGTAGTGGGAGATATAACAGTAATAAAATTGCGGTGTGTGGTGTATGAAGGTGCGGAACTGATGGATTATAGTGTTAGTATGTCAAACCTCTGACCAATTACTGAGTGGACCAGTTCTTTACGTACAACATAGACAGCAAAGATAAATCTCATTCATCCTCACAAGGATCTTATTACAAATTCGACCTGATGACCATTACCAATAATGACCGAGCAGCCAACAGTCTCCTATTACTAAATCTAGCGTCATTCCACCTCTAAGACACAGAGATGTCACCTACATGACTATACAGTCAGAAAAAATCCTGCCAGAAGATGCTCCAGCACATAGAAGCTACATCTCCATCTGCACTACTCACCTCACAGTGCCGGGGACTTGTCACTCCTCTTGGAAGAGCCTCTAAGACGATTGTGTAGACTCCTTGTCTGTAAATCAGTAATGAAACCAGCGCTCTTTTGAGTTCTTTGTTTTCTCTAGCATTTTACAGACACTGATGAGAATTGTATCCCAAGTTCATACAGGCACTTCCAAAACCTCAATACATGCCTCAATCTGATCAGTTACATAGAAGTCTCTAATGGACATGTGGCTCTATAGATATACACCAGGGTCCTGCTCCTGTGGTCCTACGCATCACTCCGAAGGCTCTTTCTTCCATGGAGCCAATCCATGATCCTTCACTAAATGCCACTATTACATGAAGATCTAGGTCCTAGGTTTGTACTGAAGGCACAATTATACAGTTGGATATGGAGGTTGGAAAACTCCATAGGATCAAATAAATTACTTCTCAGCAGTCTCTACATCTTATATCTGTCTCTTTGAAGCGACAGCCTTTAAATCAACATTCTCAGAGTTTAATAATGTCTCTATTGAATGCAGTGTGCCTCTATAGAATATGAACATGTCTGACCAGATGCCTCTAGATGGGGTCTCCTCACACTCTACATCTGAATGATGGAGTGCTTACTGGATGTAGATGATCCGCATCTTATGAATGTATACAGCGTCTTGACGGCCGACACTTCCAGTTTCTGTTCTCAGGATGAAGCACGTCTGACAGTCTCTCCCTACAGATGGAGCATCTCTCCTTAGGGTGGAGCACCTCTGGCAGGCTCTCTACAGATGGAGCACCTCTGGCAGGCTCACTACAGATGGAGCACCTCTGGCAGGCTCTCTACAGAAGGAGCACCTCTGGCAGGCTCTCTACAGATGGAGCATCTCTCCTTTGGGTGAAGCACCTCTGGCAGGCGCTTTCTACAGATGGAGCACCTCTGGCAGGCTCTCTACAGATGGAGCACCTCTGGCAGGCTCTCTACAGATGGAGCACCTCTGGCAGGCTCTCTACAGATGGAGCACCTCTGGCAGGCTCTCTCTACAGATGGAGCACCTCTGGCAGGCTCTCTCTACAGATGGAGCACCTCTGGCAGGCTCTCTCTACAGATGGAGCACCTCTGGCAGGCTCTCTCTACAGATGGAGCACCTCTGGCAGGCTCTCTACAGATGGAGCACCTCTGGCAGGCTCTCTCTACAGATGGAGCATCTCTCCTTAGGGTGGAGCACCTCTGGCAGGCTCTCTCTACAGATGGAGCACCTCTGGCAGGCTCAACAGATAGAGCACCTCTCCTAAGAATGGAGCACGTTTGTCAGTCTCTCTCTACAGATGGATTCTCTCCTCAGGATGGAGCAGTCTGGCTGCTGTCTCTGCAGGATGAGGACTGACGGGTCCTGCGGAGGAGTCGGTTGGACCGGTTGCTCCAGTAGCAGTGGGCGGGGCAGAGCACTAATAAAATACATTTGTATCCAGCTTGGTATTCCACGGGCTCCGCCCTCTTATCTGTCTCACACATGATATTCTGGCTATATGATTTAAGCATCTGTGGGTGTCTTGTTTATTAACAGTAATTAACTCTATGGAAGACAAGTTCTGCAAGAATTAGCAAACAAAATTCAAGATCAGAATGTCTCTTTGAAGTGTCATATCTACAACTCTGCCATCCCTGCCCGTCTCTCAGAATGTCTTTTCCATAGTAAAAAAAACAAACAATGGAACAATCTCACTACAAAAAGATCTGCAAATCATGATCAGCAGTGGGGGCAAGGGTAGCAGCAAAAGGAGGAGACTAAGGAAAAAAGACACATGAACAGCAGCAACAGGAGGAGAGCAGCATAAAAAAGAGCAGCAAGGAGGAAGAGTAACAAGAGAAGCATGAACAGCAGCAGCAACAGAAGCAAAAAAGGCAGCAGAGTAAACAGCAGCAACAGAAGCAGCATAAACAGGAGCAGCAAGAGAAGTAACAAAAGAATGAACAGTAGCAGCAACAGGTGGATAAGCAACATTGCCATAGAAACTAAAATCCATACAGACATCTCCACGAAGGGATCATATCACCCTCATATTGAACCCATGGGGAAAAGAGTAAAATAATTATAACTGAGGAAGGGAAAAAACGAATTGAGGTAAGGGAAATGAAAGAGAGAAATCTGAAACTCTATCTCAATTGAAGTAGCAGCCCCCTGCTGTGATCCGGGAATTGTAGCAAGGAAATTTGTTGGTAGACAAGACTAAAATTTGTTTACACAGAGGCGTATTTGTTGTGAGTTCATTTTCTGGTTCACCAGTTGTGAGTTCTCCTTCCAGACTCCCTCTGGTGGTAACAGGAGGTAGTGAGGCTGATTTAATCAGTACAGATCTGCCACCTGTTAATGAGGATGACGATTGGACCTCAGGAATCTCAGACTGGATTTAAGACAGCCGACGCCCTATTCAGTTGCTGGTCATTCCTTCTGGCTTGTCAGCTCTTGGTTTTCAGCTCTGTTCCAGTCATCTAAAGCTAAGTTTTTCTGCTAATGTTCACACTTGATTTTGTTGGTCTATTCAGTTTTTTGTGTGGTCAGCCAGCCCCGGCTGGGGCTGTGCTGAATTTCCACTCTTATTTATCTGTATTTGCCAATTTGCTTTTTGTCCCTTATTAGGTTGGCCTCTTTTTGCTCTGTCTCAGAATATTTCAGAGTGCTGATATAGTGGGAGAAGTCTAGTGACTTCAGGGTTAATTTTGCTATCAGAAGTGTTGGACATTATTTTTGTAGCGTTTTTGGCAGATTGCAGACAGTGTCTTTCCTTTCTAGTTAGCTTGGGCCCCGTCGTTTGCTCAGCCTATTTTCCTGCCTGTGTTTGTGCTTTCATCTTGTTTCACCGTCAATACATGTGTGGGGGCTGTCTATTCCTTTGGGGTCTGCTCTGGGGCAGTTAGTTTTCCCCTTTTCTTGCTTCAGGCTTATTTAGTCCTCCAGCTGTGACGAAGCATCTAGGAACATCGTAGGCACGCTCCACGGCTGCTGCTAGTTGTGTGATAGGATCAGGGATCTGCAATCTGCATAGTTACCAACCTCTCTGGTTTTCTGTGACTTAGCTTGTTTTGCTTTTTTCTCCTCGGTGACCCAATCATAACATGTATTACTGCCATCCCAGGCATAAGCTTCATCTCATGAAAGCAGCTTTCTGTTTCCAGTGTCCAGATATGAATATTGGGGTTTGCATCAATCCAATATTTATGGGAGATATACCGTATTTTCCGCTTTGTAAGACGCACTTTTTCCCCCCAAACTTGGGGGGAAAATGGGGGTGCGTCTTAAAAAGAGGATATACATTACCAGGTGTAGGCCGCAGGGGAGTCCGGCTGTCCGTCGGCGCTGTGGGTGTCTCCGGTTCCAAACCCGGGGCTCTGGCGACATTTTGCGACAGGCCAGAGCCCCGGGGCTCCCTCTAGGTTCCCTCTGTTTTGGGCTCCGGCAATATGGTGGCCGCCACCGGGGGCGGCGCATGCGCTGATGGTGATCTCGGGACAGATCTCGCTGAAATCTCATCTCTCGAGATCGCAGTCCCGAGATCACCATCAGCACATGCGCCGCCCCCGGCAGCGGTCGCCATATTGCCGGAGCCCAAAACAGAGGGAACCGAGTGGGAGCCCCGGGGCTCTGGCCTGTCACAAAATGTCGCCAGAGCCCCGGGATTGGAACCGGAGACACCGCTGGGCAAGTGGAGAAACGGATGGGCACCCGGAGGCACCCACAGCGCCGACAGACACCCGGTAAATGTGGGCAGAGCCCCGGGCTGCTGCACAGACCCCCCTGGCAGCAGTACAGCCCCCCTGGCAGCAGCGCAAGCCCCCTCTGGCAGCAGCATGAGCCCCCCTGGCAGCAGTACAGCCGCCCTGGCAGCAGCATGAGCCCCCCCTGGCAGCAGCACAGACCCCCCCTGGTATCAGCATGAGCCCCCTGGCAGCAGCACAGACCCCCCCCGGCAGCAGCACGAGCCCCCTGGTAGCAGCACAAGCCCCCCTGGTAGCAGCAGCACAGACCCCCCTGGCAGCAGTACAGCCCCCCTGGTAGCAGCATGAGCCCCCTGGTAGTAGCACGACCCCCCCTGGCAGCAAAGTGCACATCGGAGCACCCTCTCATCCCTTCCTGCGGCCTGCAGTATCACCCCACTCCTGCCTCCTCCAGCAGCGACCCTGGGACCCCACTTCACCGCAGCCACCACCCCCGGTAAGCAATAAGACACCTGGATTATAAGAGGCACCACCATTTTATTAAAAATCGTTTTTTCCTGTTTTTCTCCTCAAAATTTGTGGTGCGTATTATAATCTGGAGCGTCTTATAAAGCGAAAAATACGGTAGTTTTGGCACTGTTGTGAAGGGATGTACAGAACACAATCACTCACATCACTGGGGGGCCATTCTAACACCTCCAACTTAATAACTCTCCGATGGATGAGGTTTTCCAGGCCATGTTTGATCACTAGGTGAAGTTGAAAATCGCAATAAGAAATATGACAACAATATCTACTGCCTGGGACCTCCAGGGGCGGAGATATCCTGTAAGTTGGGGATCGTATAACATTCTAACAGACCCAGCACATCCCACAATCAGCCCCCACATGAGTTCATCAAGGGGAGGTACAGTTGTGTGAAAAAGTGTTTGACCCCTTCCTGATTTCCTATTCTTTTGTATGTCACACTTAAACAAATGTAAATATGAGACAAAGATAACACAAGTAATCACAAAATGCAGTTTCTAAATGAAGGTCTTTATTATTAAGGGAAAAGAATTCCAAACCTACAGGGCCCTGTTTAAAAAGGTGATTGACCCCTAAACCTAATAACTGGCTGGGCCACCCTTAGCAGCAACTACAATCAAGTGTTTGTGATAACTGGCAATGAGTCTTTCACAACGCTCTGGAAGAATTTTGGCCACTCATCTTTGTAGGATTGTTGTAATACAGCCACATTGGAGGGTTTCCAAGTATGAACTTTGACTAGGCCAAAGTCTTAATTTTGTTTTTCTTAAGCCATTCACCGGTGGACTTGCTGGTGTGTTTTGGATCTTTATCCTGCTGCATAACCCAAGTGCGCTTCAGCTTGAGGTCACGAACAGATGGCCGGACATTCTCCTTCAGGATTTTTTGGTAGACAGCAGAATTCATGGTTCCATTTATCATAGCCAGTCTTCTACATTCTGAAACCGCAAAACAGCCCAGACGATCACACTACCACCACCATATTTTACTGTTATTATGATGTTTCTTTTTCAAAATGCTGTGTTACTTATATGCCAGATGTAATGAGACATACACTTTCCAAAAAGTTCAACTTTTGTCTCGTCAGTTCACCGAGTATTCTTCCAAAAGTCTTAGGGATCATCAAGATATTTTCTGGAAAAACTGAGATGAGCGTTTATGCTCTCTTTGCTCAGCAGTGGTTTTTGCCTTGGAACTCTACCATGCTAGCCATTTTGCCCAGTCTCTTTCTTATGGTGGCGTCATGAACACTGACCTTAACTGAGGTCTTTGGATGTTGGTGTGAGGTCTTTTGTTACCTCTTGGATGAGTCGTTGCTGTGCTCTTGGGGTTAAATTTTGTAGGCCGGCAACTCCTGGGAAGGTTCACCGCTGTTCCATGCTTTTGTGATTTGTGGATAATGGCTCTCACTGTAGTTTGTTGAAGTCCTAAAGCTTTAAAAATGGTTTTATAACCTTTTCCAGACCGATTGAGCTCAATTACTTTGCTTCTAATTTGTTCCAGAATTCTTTGGATCACGGCATGATGTCTAGCTTTTGAGGAACTTTTGGTCTACTTCACTTTGTGAGGCAGGTTCTATTTAAGTGGCTTCTTGATTGAGAACAGGTGTGGCAATTATCAGGCCTGGGTGTGGCTAGAGAACTTGAACTCAGCTTCCTAAATATGTGATAAACCACAGTTAATTTATGCTTTAAAGGAGGGGACAATCACTTTTTCACACAAGGCCCTGTAGGTTTGGATTTCTTTTTCCCTTAATAATAAAGACCTTCATTTAAAAACTGAATTTTGTGATTACTTGTGTTTGTCTAACATTTAAATTTGATAGTGATTTAAGTGTTACAAATATGCAAAAGAATACGAAATCAGGAAGGGGGCAAACACTTTCACTCAACTGTATGTGGGTGTAACCTTGAGCAAATGAAAAGCAATGTTTGGGTTTGGGTCATTGTTCATTCTGGAAGTCATAGTTCACTGTGGTTCTGTCCATTTTCCCAATATAAGTGCTTCTCTTCGCAAAGCTCTATCTAAGCCATTTCCATGACACCTGGTTAAGTAATTCTCTTTTGTTATACCTTTTTATTTCAGGTAATTCAATATATTGCATGGTTTTGTTCCAATTTTGTAACATCTTGGTAATTTTTTTTAATAAACACTGCCTAAAATTGTGGTGCTTCTTATAATCTATGCGTCTTATTGTTTACCGAGGTGGTGGCTGCGGTGAAGTGGGGTCCCAGGGTCAGCGCTGAGTTCTCATCTCCCAAGATCTGGGGGCCGAGATCTCCATCTGTTCATGCGCCTTCCCCGACAGCCATTTTCCCGGAGTCCACCGCATAGTAAACCATGTAAGTGCGGGGCTCTGGGCTTACGCAAAATGTCATCAAAGCCCCTGCACCACCGAACACCCGCAGCGGCGCACATCGAAACATCCCCTCATCCCAGCCTGCGGCCTGCAACTCTCCACTCCAGCAGCGATCGTGGGACCCTGCTCCACCGCGGCCCGTGAGGTATATCTGCATTATAAGACGCACCCCCATTTTCCCCCCAAATTTATATATATATACACACACAGTATACAGTTGTGGCCAAAAGTATTGACACCCCTGCATTTCTGTCAGATAATACTCCGTTTCTTCCTGAAAATGATTGCAAACACAAATTCTTTGGTATTATCTTCATTTAAATTTGTCTTAAATGAAAAAACACAAAAGAGAATGAAGCAAAAAGCAAAACATTGATCATTTCACACAAAACTCCAAAAATGGGCCACACAAAAGTTTTGGCACCCTCAGCCTAATACTTGGTTGCACAACCTTTAGCCAAAATAACTGCGACCAACCGCTTCCGGTAACCATCAATGAGTTTCTTACAATGCTCTGCTGGAATTTTAGACCATTCTTCTTTGGCAAACTACTCCAGGTCCCTGATATGTGAAGGGTGCCTTCTCCAAACTGCCATTTTTAGATCTCTACACAGGTGTTCTATAAGAATCAGGTCTGGGACTCATTGCTGGCCACCTTAGAAGTCTCCAGTGCTTTCTCTCAAACCATTTTCTAGTGCTTTTTGAAGTGTGTTTTGGGTCATTGTCCTGCTGGAAGACCCATGACCTCTGAGGGAGACCCAGCTTTCTCACACTGGGCCCTACATTATGCTGCAAAATTTGTTGGTAGTCTTCAGACTTCATAATGCCATGCACACAGTCAAGCAGTCCAGTGCCAGAGGCAGCAAAGCAACCCCAAAACATCAGGGAATCTCCGCCATGTTTGACTGTAGGGACCGTGTTCTTTTCTTTGAATGCTTCTTTTTTTCTCCTGTAAACTCTATGTTGATGCCTTTGCCTAAAAAGCTCTACTTTTGTCTCATCTGACCAGAGAACATTCTTCCAAAACGTTGTAGGCTTCTTCAGGTAAGTTTTGGCAAACTCCAGCCTGGCTTTTTTATGTCTCGGGGTAAGAAGTGGGGTTTTCCTGGGTCTCCTACCATACAGTCCCTTTTCATTCAGACGCCGACGGATAGTACGGTTGACACTGTTGTACCCTCGGACTGCAGGGCAGCTTGAACTTGTTTGGATGTTAGTCGAGGTTCTTCATTCAACATCCGCACAATCTTGCGTTGAAATCTCTTGTCAATTTTTCTTTTCCGGCCACATCTAGGGAGGTTAGCCACAGTGCCAGGGGCTTTACACTTCTTGATGACACTGCACACGGTAGACACAGGAACATTCAGGTCTTTGGAGATGGACTTGTAGCCTTGAGATTGCTCATGCTTCCTCACAATTTGGTTTCTCAAGTCCTCAGACAGTTCTTTGGTCTTCTTTCTTTTCTCCATGCTCAATGTGGTACACACAAGGACACAGGACAGAGGTGGAGTCAACTTTAATCCATGTCACCTGGCTGCAAGTGTGATTTAGTTATTGCCAACACCTGTTAGGTGCCACAGGTAAGTTACAGGTGCTGTTAGTTACACAAATTAGAGAAGCATCACATGATTTTTTGAACAGTGCCAATACTTTTGTCCACCCTCTTTTATGTTTGGTGTGGAATTATATCCAATTTGGCTTTAGGACAATTCTTTTTGTGTTTTTTCATTTAAGACAAATTAAATGAAGATAATAATAACAAAGAATTTGTGTTTGCAATCATTTTCAGGAAGAAACTGATTATTATCTGACAGAATTGCAGGGGTGTCAATACTTTTGGCCACAACTGTATATACAGTGTGTATGTATATATATATATATATATATATATATATATACACACACACACACACACATATTTTATATATATATATATATATATATATATATATATATATACACTCACTGGCCACTTTATTAGGTACACCTGTCCAACTGTGTGTTAAGACTTAATTTCTAATCAGCCAATCACATGGCGGCAACTCAGTGCATTTAGGCATGTAGACATGGTCAAGACAATCTCCTGCAGTTCAAACCGAGCATCAGTATGGGGAAGAAAGGTGATTTGAGTGCCTTTGAACGTGGCATGATTGTTGGTGCCAGAAGGGCTGGTCTGAGTATTTCAGAAACTGCTGATCTACTGGGATTTTCACGCACAACCATCTCTAGGGTTTACAGAGAATGGTCCGAAAAAGAAAAAAAATCCAGTGAGCGGCAGTTCTGTGGCCGGAAATGCCTTGTTGATGCCAGAGGTCAGAGGAGAATGGGCAGACTGGTTCGAGCTGATAGAAAGGCAACAGTGACTCAAATTGCCACCCGTTACAACCAAGGTAGGCAGAAGAGCATCTCTGAACGCACAGTGCGTCGAACTTTGAGGCAGATGGGCTACAGCAGCAGAAGACCACACTGGGTACCACTCCTCTCAGCTAAGAACAGGAAACTGATGGCTACTTTCAGCAGGATAATGCGCCATGTCATAAAGCTCGAATCATCTCAGATTGGTTTCTTGAACATGACAATGAGTTCACTGTACTCAAATGGCCTCCTCAGTCACCAGATCTCAATCCAATAGATCATCTTTGGGATGTGGTGGAACGGGAGATTCGCATCAGGGATGTGCAGCCGACAAATCTGCGCCAACTGTGTGATGCCATCATGTCAATATGGTCCAAAATCTCTGAGGAATGCTTCCAGCACCTTGTTGAATCTCTGCCACGAAGAATTGAGGCAGTTCTGAAGGCAAAAGGGGGTCCAACCCGTTACTAGCATGGTGTACCTAATAAAGTGGCCAGTGAGTGTATATATATATATATATATATATATATATATATATATATATATACACACACACACACACACACACGTATATTCCATGCATTGGAATCACAGGCGTACAGACCATACGCTGACTGAGTTCCCCAATAAATTGCCTACTAGTGGATGCAGTCGTGGCCTCATCCATAACGCGTCAGACTACTGCATAACTGTCCTGACGATTGAAGGCAGCGGAGTTGCATTCCCTGACAAACTGGTGACAGTGGTGGCATCTGCGTGACCCCCCAGGTGTTATCTGTGACAAGCACAAATAGCAGTAGCATCATGAGGAGCAGCAGCAGCACAAAAAAGTAGAAGAACACAGAGTAACAGGGGGAGCAGGAAAGTAAGCAGCATAAAAGGTAACAGGAGGAGCAACAAGAAGGGGCCTGATCATCAGCAGCAGAAGATGCAACAAGTGGAACAAAGGTAGGAACCAAGAAAATACGCTGCATGAAGAGTGGCAACATGATAAAAACTATAACAGCAGCAACAGGAGGATAAGCAAAGGAAGAGCATAACAGGAGCAAAAGGAGGAGCGTCAACCAATCTAGTGACCCTGCATGTAACTGGGATACTAGGACAGCAATGATGACCAGTTTACACTACACTGGGGATCATCTCTCACAGGTATCCATGTATGCATAGGATTATACGGAATAAATGACATATAGCACTGCCAATGTAGAGATCCACATCATCCGCCGCTGAAGGACGAAGTATATGAAGATGATTTGCGGAAACAAGACCGTGACATGACGGCGGCAAACACCTCCACACGGATGTAGTACAAGGCATTAACCACAGGGAACTGCCTTTCCATTCAAAAGCGGCCCAAAACGTCTACAGCCTCGTATCAGAGACGCCTCATGGCTGGTCATTGCTGTAGGCAACCGGCGCTTCCACTGTAAGATGGCTCCTGCTCCATGCCTGGAGACCTACATGCAACCATCCACTGCACAAGTCATATTCAGAGATGTTCCAAAACATGGAGACACGGCATGAACTGATAACATAGTAATAATGCAGAGGTTGGATCTGCTCGACGACATGCCAGGTGTGACCGGGACACGCTGGAGTTTTGCAGACTCTTCTTTACTTCTATCCATGTTCCATGGCGGACGTAGACCTGGATCAGCGAGGTGTGAATTGTGACCAGGACACGCTCTGCAGACCTTTGGTACTAGCCAGGCATTGCAGTCCAGTGAGACAGTGAGCCTCAATCACAGACACCACAGACTCATCATTAGATTTATTCAGATTTACAGAAATGTTCTAGTAACAGATGCTCCTCATTGAGTTGAGATGATCTCCTCGCCCGGCGAGACCCCAGAAGGAGCGTCGCACCCACAAACCATTCCCAAGGAGCAATCGCTTCATAAATAGTTATTGTACTACGGGGCAGGTAACAAGCACATGGCCCAATGTTAGTTACACAGGGGTGGAATCTGGTCAGCGGTGGACCCTAAGAGTACACACTGCGCCGTGTAATAATGCCGCAGTGCTCGCACACTCGACCACACACATGCACACACCCGGAGTTCACAGTCAGACACACTGAAATGTACAAGGGTAAGACTCACAGGAGTGTAGACCCCGACACTCGCTGCCCAGAAGTAGTGTTGTACAAAGCATTCACACGTGAGGAGCACCTCTGGGGTACACACACCGCCCCTCACACAGAGGGCACCGCACTCATGTCACTTACTAGCCGCAGTCATTGTGTGTGAGAACTAAAATTAAAATATACCCCTGTTACTAAAGCCCCTCCACGTCAACCATCCTCCTCAACTCTACAGGACCCCCCCTGGCTTCATGACAGGGGCTCCTGCTATAAACTCCAGAAATGATGAAAGGAAATCACCGGCGACTGCTAGAAGTAATGCTACAAACGACTGCAGAAAAGTGTGAACTAACCCATTATACCATGGGCCTACCAGAAGCATCCACACACGAGCACCAGTGCCTCCACCACCGAGACCAGAAAGAGAATGGTGGTAGAACAGAAGATTGTGGACAGAGCTGATAGAGGAGTAGAAACATGGGCTGGAGTAAGATGCGGCAGATTTGTAAAGCCTGGCGTGCACATCTCCAGCGCGCCTTTCATTAACAGCTGTGCACCTCCTACTGAATCTGGTGCATCTTTGGACTGCCATGCGCTTCCACCAGAAATCTATGGCAGTCAGAGATTAGAGCACTTTACCGTCATACTTTGCACTACCCAAGAGGTTTAAGTTATAATTACATTGTCAAGCGCCGTTGGTCGCGCCCCAAACCAGCTCTATCCACAGTCAGTCAGACAGGACTGGCGGAAAAACACCAAATGTTGCATAGTTTTGCACAATTTCAAAAAATTGCACAAAAATGTTACACTTCAAGCAGTTTTATATCAGCAAACTGCTTCATGAATCAGGACCATGGAGTTTAGAGTCGAGGGGAACTGAAGAACAGTGGAGTGGATCTCAGCCGAGAAAAGAAGAGGAGTGGGAACCTGAAGAAGAGTGAGGTGGAAGTCTACAGAGTAGAGGGGAGCGGAAGGGTCCTGAAGAACAGTGGAGTGGAGGTTTACAGAAGAAGAGGGGAGTGTAGGGGTTCTGAAGAACAGTGGGCTGGAGGTTTACAGAAGGAAAGGGGAGCGGAGGGGTTCTGAAGAACAGTGGGGTGGAAGTCTACAAAAGAAGAGGAGAGCGGAGGGGACCTGAAGAACAGTGGACTGGATGTCTACGGAGAAGAAGGGAGCGGAGAGGTCCTGAAGAACAGTGTGGTTGATGTCTACAGAGAAGAGGAGAATGGAGGAGACCTGAAGAGCAGTGGAGAGGAGGGGAGCGGAGGGGACCTGAATCACAGTGTGGTTGATGTCTACAGAGAAGAGAATGGAGGAGACCTGAAGAGCAGTGGAGAGGAGGGGAGCGGAGGGGACCTGAATCACAGTGGGGTTGATGTCTACAGAGAAGAGGAGAATGGAGGAGACCTGAAGAGCAGTGGAGTGGAGGGGACCTGAATCACAGTGGACTGGATATCTACAGAGAAGAGGGGAGCGGAGAGGACCTGAAGAACAGTGGGGTTGATGTCTACAGAGGAGAATGGAGGAGACCTGAAGAGCAGTGGAGTGGAGGTCTAAAGAAGCAATAGCTGAAGGAACCTGAAGAACAGTGGGGTGGATGTCTACAGAGAAGAGGGAAGCAGAGGGGTCCTGAAGAACACAGTTTTTAAATCATTTTCTGCACAGATAGAACAAGACAATTAATTCACTGTGTAAAAACACTGTACTTAAAATTACCTTTATTTACCTCTTAACGCAACAGTTAGTGATGATAAAAAAGAGACCACTACCACTTGGCTAGACTGTTCCTACCTGCCAGCGGAGGTTGGCACCCTACACCTGCGCAATTGTACCCCGGCTCACTGTCGGCTATCCCTTCTAACCCTACCCAGCCCTGTTGAGATTGGGTGGAGAATAGGAGCGGAAGATATATAAATGAGGACAATCAATCAGGACCAAGATATTAACTTTGAGCAATGCTGCACATCATGAAGGGGGATCGATCCTCATGTGATTGAATTCCAAACCCCGCTACCATGCTGGGTGTAGCACAACCTCCATCAGCTGAGTAGTCTCTTTATATACTATTCACTCCTGATGAATCTTGAAAGGGGAAACGCGTTGAGTGTCCCTTAGAGCCTAGTTTCTTGAGTTGTCATCTGAGTAATAGTTTCCATCTGATGATGTTAATACTTGTCTTACAGTATACAGTAGAGCTACATGTGGTATTCAATGATTTATTAACTTTCTGAGCTCATTCCTATAATGTTTGGGAAGGTGCAATATGATATCTGGAGCTTTGGATATCATTGCTAGACATTATTTACCGCTCTATCCCCTCACTGCCTATTATGTGCTATCCCTTATAGATATACACAGCACCTACAGCACTTAGGGAAAGTAGGGACAGCCATCTGGAGCGGGGGCGCCAATCTCATTTTTATCATTTAGGGTGCCTACCTTGGCTGGCAGGCAGGAGATAGATGAGGCATATCGCCCGAACCTCTTGGCCTTCTAGTAATTCATGAATGTTGGTAATGCACTCAGTCTAGACTGTGGGAAGTAACACTATAGTGATATAGACTTCCCCCACAATTGGTGTTCAATTGTGCATTACTGTCTAAACAATGTTAATATCTTGGCCCTGATAGGAGAGGAAGATATATAGATTAGGAAATCCTATTCTCCTCCAAATCCCAACAAGGCTGGGTAGGATTAGAAGGGATAGCCGACGGTCAGCGGGTGCGCCATTGCGCCGGTGTAGGGTTCCAACCTCCGCTGGCAGGTAGGAACAGTCTAGCCAAGTGATAGATACAGGCACCTCCTGGTATTTTTTTCTTTTTAATGGTGGTAGTGGTCTCTTTTATTATCACTAACTGTAGCGTTAAGATGTAAATAAAGTCATTTTAAGTACAGTGTTTTTACACGGTGAATTAATGGTCCTGAAGAAGAGTGCAGTGGACGTCTACAGGAGAGCGGAGGGGACCTAAAGAACAGTGAGGATGATGTCTACAAAGAGGAGGAGAGTGGAAGGGACCTGAAAAACAGTGGAGTGGAGATCTACAGAAGAGGAATAGCTGAAGGGACCTGAAGAACAGTGGAGTGGATGTCTACAGAAAAGAGTGTAGTGGAGGAGACCTGAAGAACAGTGGAGTGGATGTCTATAGAGAAGAGGAGAGACTGGGGACCTGAAGAACAGTGGAGTGGATGTCTACAGAGAAGATGGGAGTGGAGGAGACCTGAAGAACAGTGGAGTGGATGTCTATAGAGAAGAGGAGAGCGGCGGAGACCTGAAGAACAATGGAGTGGAGGTCTACAGAAGAGGAATAACTGAAGGAACCTGAAGAACAGTGCAGTGGATGTCTACAGAGAAGAGGGGAGTGGAGGAGACCTGAAGAACAGTGGAGTGGAGGTCTACAAAGAGGAGAGTGGAGATGACCTGTCAAACAGTGGAGTGGAAGTCTAAAGAAGGAATAGCTGAATAGACCTGAAGAACACTGGAGTGGATGTCTACAGAGGAGAGTGGGAGGAACTTGAAGAACAGTGGAGTGGAAATCTACAGAAGAAGGAATAGCTGAAGGGACCTGAAGAGGGTACATGATCAACAGTGGAACGAGTGTTCGCAGAGGAGAGGAGAGCGGAGGGAACCTTAAGAACATTGTAGTGGATGTCTGCAGAGGAGAGGAGAGCTGAGGGGCCCTGAAAAGCTGGGGAGTGGATGTCTGCAAAAGAGAGGAGGAGACATTAACAGTGGAGTGGATGTCTATGTGAGGGAGGAAAATGGAGGGGACCTGAAGAACAGTGGATGTCTACGGAAGAGAGGATAGCGGAGAGGACCTGATGAACAGAGAGGAGAGAGTGTGGAGGGGACCTGAGGAACTGTTGTGTGGATGTCTACAAAATTGACAAGAGCAGTGGGGACCTGAAGAACAATAGAGAATATATCTACAGAGGACAGCAAAAGGGACCTGAAAAACAGTGTAGTGGCTGTCTACAGAAGAGAAGAGAACGGAGGGGCCCTGAAAAACAGTGGGCTGGATGTCTACAGAAGAGAGGAGAATAAAGGGGACCTGAAAAACAGTGGAGTGTTTGTCAACAGAAGAGGAGAGTGGAGGAACCCTGAAGACGGTTGAGTGGATGTTTTCTCTCAAGAGGAGAGTGGACGGAACCGGAGGACGGTGGAGTGACACGTGCACCTGGATGGATCAGAAAAAGTGGGATAACCAGCGCTAGGCCAGGTATGTGGGCTTTATACTGGCTTTTATGGTGTGGTGATTGCCCACAACCTGCAAGATAGAGTCTCGGACGTACCGTCACACACACTGATCTGTAGTCACACAGAATGATAGATTCTAGCATACAAAAGACGCTCGCAGCAGCACACAGTAATGTTCCACACACACACAAACCTTCATGCACACAACACTTACAAATACAGTACACACACAAACACATACAGAATGGAGTGGTGCGGTCACTGCTCCTCCAGCCAGGAAGGTTTGTCGCTGGCCGTGCTGCTCAGCTTGATGTTGAATTGCTGCAGTGAAGCCTCCAGCTGCTGCTGATTCCCAGCAAAATATGAGGAGATGGCGTTATGGAAGAGAAGCAGCTGCTTGTGCATGACCTTCACCTGGAAGAGAGGACGACAAGAGATACAACACTCTTATTTCTAGAGCACAAACATATTCGGCAGCACTTTAATGCTTGTGCAAGCACCCTCTGAAAAGTAAAGACATTACAGAGTAAACACATAACCAGATACCAAGAGGAGTGAGGTTTCTGCTTGCAAGCTACAATCTATGAGGAGATAGGGGAGACATGAAAGGTTAGTGGAATTAAATAGAAGGAAACCTTAAAATGCAATCACTACAAAAGCAAAGTAGTGGAAGCAATGATTGCGAAAAAGTCAGAAGTGAGCAGTGACCATGGATTTGTTGGAAGAGTCACACAGTACCAATATAACATCAGTAGAGTAAGCCCTGTCCCTGTAACGTCAGTAGAGTAAGCCCTGTCCCTGTAACGTCAGTAGAGTAAGCCCTGTCCCTGTAACGTCAGTAGAGTAAGCCCTGTCCCTGTAACGTCAGTAGAGTAAGCCCTGTCCCTGTAACGTCAGTAGAGTAAGCCCTGTCCCTGTAACGTCAGTAGAGTAAGCCCTGTCTGTTGTGAGTTCATTCTCTGGTTCACCAGTTGTGAGTTCTCCTTCCAGACTCCCTCTGGTGCTAACAGAAGGTAGTGAGGCTGATTTGATAGGTGGTGATCTGCCACCTGAGAATGAGGATGACGATTGGACTTCAGGAGTCTCAGATTGGATTCAAGGCAGCTGACACCCTATTCAGTTGCTAGTGATACATCTTGCTTGTCAGGTCTTGGTTCTCAGCTCTGTTCCAGTCAGCTCAAGCTAAGTTTCTCTGTTAATGTTCACACTTGATTTTGTTGGTTTATTCAGTTTTTTGTGGTCAGCCAGCCCCGGCATGGGCTGTGCTGTATTTCCACTCTTATTTATCTGTGTTTGACAATTTGCTTTTTCTCCCTTATTTGGCCTCTTTTTGCTCTGTCTCAGAATATTTCAGAGTGCTGATATAGTGGGAGAAGTCTAGTGACTTCAGGGTTAATTTTGCTATCAGACGTGTTGGACATTATTTTTGTAGGGTTTTTTGCAGGTTGCAGACAGTGTCTTTCCTTTCCTCTCCTTTCTAGTTAGTTTGGGCCCCATCGTTTGCTCAGCCTATTTTCCTGCCTGTGTTTGTGTTTTCATCTTGTTTCACCGTCAATACATGTGTGGGGGCTGTCTTTCCTTTGGGGTCTGCTCTGGGGCAGTTAGTTTTCCCTTTTCTTGCTTTAGGCTTATGTAGTCCTCCGGCCGTGACGAGGCATCTAGGTTCATCGTAGGCACGCTCCACGGCTGCTTCTAGTTGCGCGGTAAGATCAGGGATCAGCAATCTGCATAGTTACCAACTTCTCTGGTTTTTCTGGGCTTAGCATGTTTAGGTTTTTTCCTCCTCAGTGACCCATTCATAACAGAATCACCAGCCATACCGCAGATTCTAGGGAACTCAAAAGCAGGAAAGAGTTGTTAAAAAGAAAAAAAAAAAAAAGTGTCAGAATTTTTTTATTTTTTACATATTTTTTCCTCTTTTTCTCTGGGGCCATAGGATTTTTTTCCTAATGGAGATTAAGCAATTGTCTGATCATGTGGAGCAGCTGGCTGCTGAAGTGCGGGGAATTTCCACCTACCTCACTCAGTCACATGTTGCTGAACCTAAGATCCCTACTCCTGATGTGTTTTCTGGGGATCGGTCTAAATTTCTGAATTTTAAGAATAATTGTAAATTATTTCTTGCCTTGAAGCCTAACCCATCGGGAAGCCCTGCGCAGCAGGTTTAAATTGTCATCTCCTTGCTGCGCGGCGATCCCCAGGATTGGGCTTTTTCTCTGACACCTGGAAATCCTATTCTGACTAATGTGGATGCAGTTTTTCAAGCCTTGGGGTTGTTGTATGATGAACCTAATGCTGTTGATCAAGCTGAGAGAACCCTGTTGGCATTAAACCAGGGTCAGGATTCTGCAGAGTTATACTGTCAAAAATTCCGAAAGTGGGCGGTCCTTACTACATGGAATGATAGTGCATTGGCAGCTCTCTTTCGGAAGGGTTTATCAGAGACCGTAAAAGATGTTATGGTGGGATTTCCTGTTCCCTCTGGTCTTGATGATTCTATGTCATTAGCCATTCAAGTTGATCGGCGCTTACGTGAACGTAAAACTACACGGGAGGCGCTGCCACCTTTTGAACAAACGTCTGAACCTATGCAATGTGATGGGGTTTTGTCTAGGGCGCAACGTCGGGAGTTTAGAAGGCGTAATAAGCTGTGTTTTTTCTGTGGAGATGTCTCTCATACTATTTCTGTCTGCCCTAAACAAGAGAAACGTTTTGCACATACATTTGCTGTGGGCAGTGTACAACCTAAGTTTCTTTTGGCAATTACTCTGATCTGCCCCTTATCCACGTTTTCCACGAAGGCTTTTGTGGATTCAGGAGCAGCTCTGAATCTGATGGATTTGGACTTTGCTAAACGCTGTGGTTTGTCCATGACGCCTCTGCAGACGCCTATTCCTTTGAGGGGTATTGATGCCACTCCTTTGGTGGAGAATAAACCCCAGTTTTGGACCCAGGTGATAATGCGAGTTGCCCCAGACCACCAAGAAAAGTGTAAATTTTTGGTGCTGCATAATTTGCATGATACTATTGTTCTGGGTTTTCCCTGGTTGCAAACTCATAATCCAGTTTTGGATTGGAAATCTGGGTCTGTGGTGAGTTGGGGTTGTCAGTGTGTTCTTAGGGACGCTCCTGTTTTCTCCTCCTCTTCTCAGTCTCATGATATTCCTGATTATCTGGCTGAATTCTCTGATGTATTTAGTGAGAGTAAGTCTGCGTCTTTGCCTCCTCATAGGAGTTATGACTGTGCAATTCAGTTGATGCCTGGGTGTAAATTTCCCAAGGGTCGGCTTTTCAACTTATCAGTACTCGAACATGATGCTATGCGATCCTATATTAAGGAGTCGCTGGAGAAGGGTTATATTAGACCATCCTCGTCACCTTTAGGTGCTGGTTTTTTTTTTGTGGCCAAGAAAGATGGTTCATTAAGACCGTGTAATGATTATCGTTCCCTTAACAAGATGACGGTTAAATATCAGTACCCGTTACCTCTGATGTCTGATTTATTCTCCAGAGTTAAGAGTGCCTGCTGGTTTACTAAGCTTGACCTCAGGGGGGCGTATAATCTTATTCGCATCAAGCATGGGGATGAATGGAAGACGGCGTTTAATACTCCGGAGGGACATTTTGAGTACCTGGTGATGCCTTTTGGGCTCTCTAATGCCCCTTCTGTCTTCCAGTCCTTTATGAATGATATTTTCCGTGACTTTGTGGATAAGTTTTTGATCATCTATCTGGATGATATTTTGATCTTTTCTAGTGATTGGGATTCTCATGTGGAACATGTCCGGACTGTGCTCCGGATTTTGAGGGAGAATTCCCTGTTTGTTAAGGGATCGAAATGCCTCTTTGGTGTACAGAGGATTTCATTTTTGGGATTTATCCTATCTCCATCGACTATTGAAATGGACCCGACCAAGGTACAGGCCATATATGATTGGGTTCAGCCTACTTCTTTGAAGGCCCTCCAGAAGTTTTTGGGTTTTGCTAATTTCTATCGTAAATTTATAGGTAATTTTTCTGGTATTGTCAAACCACTGACTGACCTGACCAAGAAGGGCGCTGATGTGCTGAATTGGTCTCCTGAGGCTGTCTCAGCATTTCAGGAGCTTAAGCGGAGATTTACTTCAGCTCCAGTTTTACGGCAACCTGATATCTCACTTCCATTTCAGGTGGAGGTAGATGCTTCTGAGATTAGTGCAGGAGCTGTTTTGTCCCAAAAAGACCCTGTGACTTCTAAGATGAATCCCTGTGCCTTCTTTTCTCGAAAGTTCTCTCCATCTGAACGCAACTATGACGTGGGGAATCGGGAATTGTTGGCCATGAAGTGGGCATTTGAGGAGTGGAGACATTGGTTGGAGGGAGCTAGACATCAAGTTGTGGTCCTCACCGATCACAAGAATCTGATTTATCTGGAGTCGGCCAAACGCTTGAATCCTAGACAGGCTAGATGGGCCTTGTTTTTCACGCGTTTTAATTTTGTGGTCTCTTTTCTTCCGGGCACTAAGAATGTTAAGGCAGACGCCCTTTCTAGGAGTTTCTTTGCCGATTCTCTTAGTGTGACCGAGCCTACTACCATCCTAGGTGAAGGGGTAGTTCTTTCTGCCATTTCGCCCGATTTGAGACGTGCCGTGGAGGAATTTCAGGAGGATAAACCTGAGCGTTGCCCTATGGGAAAATTGTATGTTCCTGACCAGTGGAGAAAGAGTGATGTCTGAAATTCATTGCTCCGCATTGGCTGGTCATCCAGGTATTTTTGGTACCAGAGATTTGGTGAGTCGGTCCTTTTGGTGGCCTGCATTATCTCATGACGTCAGGAATTTTGTACAGTCCTGTGGGACTTGTTCTCGGTCTAAACCCTGTTCTTGCGCTAGTGGGTTGCTGATGCCCTTGCCGGTGCCCAAGAGGCCATGGACCCATATCTCAATGGATTTTATTTTTGATCTTCCTGTCTCTCAGAGAATGACTGTTATCTGGGTGATTTGTGATAGATTTTCGAAGATGGTCCATCTTGTACCACTCCCAAAGTTGCCATCTTCCGCTGAGTTGGTGTCCTTGTTTTTACAACAGGTTGTTCGGTTACATGGAATTCCTGAAAACATTGTGTCCGACAGAGGAGTCCAGTTTGTTTCCAGATTCTGGAAAGCCTTTTGTTCCAATCTGGGAATTCAGTTATCCTTCTCCTCCAAGTCTCATCCCCAGACCAATGGACAGACTGAGAGAACAAACCAGACCCTGGAGTCTTATTTGAAATGTTTTATATCTGCTGATCAGGATGATTGGGTCTCATTTTTACCCTTGGCCGAATTCGCACTGAACAATAGAGCTAGTTCTGCCACTTTGATGTCACCCTTTTTCTGTAATTTTGGGTTTCATCCTCCCCAGGTGTGGACACTGTGGTTAAGAGAATGCAGCAGATATGGGACCAAGTGGTGGATAAGTTGTCACTCTCTCAGGAAAAGGCTCAGCGATTTTCCAACTGGCATAGGACCATTGGTCCCCGGTTTAAAGTGGGTGATATGGTTTGGTTGTCGTCTAAGAATATTCCTATGAAGGTTGCATCTCCTAAGTTTAAGCCTAGATTTATTGGTCCTTATAGGATTTTGGAAATTCTTAATCCTGTTTCATTTCGATTGGCTCTTCCAGTTACGTTCAAGATTCATAACGTATTTCACAAATCTCTGTTGAAGAGGTTTGTAGAGCCAGTGGTTCCTGTGGCGGCACCTCCTGACCCTGTGTTGGTTGAGGGCAATGTGGAATATGAGGTAGAGAAAATATTGGATTCTCGTTTGGTTAGACGGAGACTCCAGTATTTAGTCAAATGGAAGGGTTATGGTCAGGAGAATAATTCTTGGGTCTCTGCCTCTGATATTCATGCCAATAGATTGGTTCGTGCTTTTCACCGGGCCCATCCTGATCGGCCTGGTGGCGTGGATGAGGGTTCGGTGACCCCTCCTCAAGGGGGGGGTACTGTTGTGAGTTCATTCTCTGGTTCACCAGTTGTGAGTTCTCCTTCCAGACTCCCTCTGGTGCTAACAGAAGGTAGTGAGGCTGATTTGATCGGTGGTGATCTGCCACCTGAGAATGAGGATGACGATTGGACTTCAGGAGTCTGAGATTGGATTCAAGGCAGCCGACACCCTATTCAGAATATTTTAGGGTTAATTTTGCTATCAGAAGTGTTGGACATTATTTTTGTAGGGTTTTTTGCAGATTGCAGACAGTGTCTTTCCTTTCCTCTCCTTTCTAGTTAGTTTGGGCCCCATCGTTTGCTCAGCCTATTTTCCTACCTGTGTTTGTGTTTTCATCTTGTTTCACCGTCAATACATGTGTGGGGGCTGTCTATTCCTTTGGGGTCTGCTCTGGGGCAGTTAGTTTTCCCTTTTCTTGCTTTAGGCTAATGTAGTCCTCCGGCCATGACGAGGCATTTAAGTTCATCGTAGGCACGCTCCACGGCTGATTCTAGTTGTGTGGTAAGATCAGGGATCTGCAATCTGCATAGTTACCAACCTCTCTGGTTTTTCTGGGCTTAGCATGTTTAGGTTTTTTCCTCCTCGGTGACCCATTCATAACACCTGTCCCTGTAACGTCAGTAGAGTAAGCCCTGTCCCTGTAACGTCAGTAGAGTAAGCCCTGTCCCTGTAACGTCAGTAGAGTAAGCCCTGTCCCTGTAACGTCAGTAGAGTAAGCCCTGTCCCTGTAACGTCAGTAGAGTAAGCCCTGACCCACTAACATCAGTAGAGTAAGCCCTGACCCACTAACATCAGTAGAGTAAGCCCTGTCCCTGTAATGTCAGTAGAGTAAGCCCTGATCCACTATCAGTAGAGTAAGCCCTGACCCACTAACGTCAGTAGAGAAAGCCCTGACCCACTAACGTCAGTAGAGTAAGCCCTGACCCACTAACGTCAGTAGAGTAAGCCCTGACCCACTAACGTCAGTAGAGTACTCCCTGTCCCTGTAATGTCAGTAGAGTAAGCCCTGTCCCTGTAACATCAGTAGAGTAAGCCCTGTAATGTCAGTAGAGTAAGCCCTGTCCCTGTAACGTCAGTAGAGTAAGCCCAGTCCCTGTAATGTCAGTAGAGTAAGCCCTGTCACGTCAGTAGAGTAAAGGGCCTGTCACACTAAGCGATATCGCTAGCAATATCGCTATAACTTGTGACGTTATAGCGCTATTGCTAGCGATATCGCGGTGTCTGATACTTACCTCCGACCGCTCCCCCGCTGGTTATCGCTGATCGCGCGAGAACGTCCTGGACTGTTTCTCGTCGTCAGCTTCCTGCGGCGCTTCCTGTGGAGAGACGAGCGTGGAGCCGGGCGGAAGGACGTCAGGATCGCCTAGTGTGACAGGTAAGTAGCGACCCCCAACTGCTGCGATGTCGCTGGTGAGATCTGCCTGTGTGGCAGCTCACTAGCGACCACTTAGCGATGCACCAGCGATCCTGACCGCGTCATATCGCTGGTCGGGATCGCTGGTGCATCGCTAAGTGTGACAGTACCTTTAGCCCTGTCCCTGTAATGTCAGTAGAGTAAGCCCTGTCATGTCAGTAGAGTAAGGCTGGTTTCACATTTGCGTTAAAACAACGCTGCGCCCTGCGTCGTTAAGCCCCGCCCCGAGCCGGCTCCCTGCCCGCCCCATCCGGGATCACCGCCTACTTTCGCATTTGCACGCATGCGATCGGCGCACCCTATCTTTAGCATAGGGTGCGCAGATCATGCGCTGCCAGTGTGAAAGTAGCGTGCTGCGCACTTTTGACGGTGCGCCGTGCACGCCAAAATGCAGCATGTTGCATTTCGGCGCGCACGGCGCACTGTCAAAAGTGCGCAGCACGCTACTTTCACACTGGCAGCGCATGATCTGCGCACCCTATGCTAAAGATAGGGTGCGCCGATCGCATGGGTGCAAATGCGAAAGTAGGCGGTGATCCCGGATGGGGCGGGCAGGGAGCCGGCTCGGGGCGGGGCTTAACGACGCAGGGCGCAGCGTTGTTTTAACGCAAATGTGAAACCAGCCTTAGCCCTGTCCCGGTCATGTCAGTAGAGTAATAATAATAATAATAATAATAATAATAATAATAATAATAAATTTTATTTTTATAGCGCCGACATATTCCGCAGCACTTTACATTTCAGAGGGGACTTGTACAGACAATAGACATTACAGCATAACAATAATCACATACAGTAGATTATAACAAATAAGAGGAGTGAGGGCCCTGCTCGCAAGCTTACAGTCTATGAGGAAAGAGGTAGACACGAAAGGTGGGTGGTAACAGTTGCCCTGATTGTATGGACCAGCCATAATGTTAGGTGTGTGACAGTACGGACACAGAGGGCTAATGGATGCATAAAGCATGTGGGAGAATGATGCGGGGAACCTGGTTATGGTAAAACTTTTGGCTCTGCCACACAGAGTAAGCCCTGTCCCTGTAATGTCAGTAGAGTAAGCCCTGGTCCTGTCATGTCAGCAGAGTAAACCCTGTCCCTGTCATGTCAGAAGAGTAATCCCTGTCCCTGTAATGTCAGTAGAGTAAGCCCTGTCCCTGTAATGTCAGTAGAGTAAGCCCTGTCCCTGTAATGTCAGTAGAGTAAGCCCTGACCCACTAACATCAGTAGAGTAAGCCCTGACCCACTAACGTCAGTAGAGTAAGCCCTGACCCACTAACGTCAGTAGAGTAAGCCCTGACCCACTAACGTCAGTAGAGTAAGCCCTGACCCACTAACGTCAGTAGAGTAAGCCCTGACCCACTAACGTCAGTAGAGTAAGCCCTGACCCACTAACGTCAGTAGAGTAATCCCTGTCCCTTTAATGTCAGTAGAGTAAGCCCTGACCCACTAACATCAGTAGAGTAAGCCCTGTCCCTGTAATGTCAGTAGAGTAAGCCCTTCCCACTATCAGTAGAGTAAGTCCTGACTCACTAACATCAGTAGAGTAAGTCATGACCCACTAACGTCAGTAGATTAAGCCATAACTCCAGTAATGTCAGTAGAGCAAGTCATGGCCAGGTACCATCAGTTGAGTAAAACGTGACATTGGTGACATCAGCAGAGCAAGCCATGACTAGGACAATATCAGTAGTGCAAGTCATGATCCTGGCAATGTCAGTAGCGTAAGCCATGACCTGGTTACTTCAGTAGAGTAAGCCATCATCATGGTAACATTAATCAAGTAAGCTATGGCTGTGGCAACGTCAGTAGAATAAACCCTGACCCCAGTAAGGTCAATAGAGTAAGCCATGGCTAGGTAATATCAGAGTAAGTCATGGTTAGGTAAAGTCAATCGAGAAAGCTATGGCCATGATAACATCAGTATAGAAAGCCATGACCCGGTAACATCAGTAGAGTAAGCCATGGCCAGGTAATTACAGCAGAGTAAGCCATCATTGTGGTAACGTTAGTCGCGTAAGCTATTGCCGTGATAACGTCAATAGAGTAAACCCTGACCCCAGTAATGTCAGTAGATTAAGCCCTGAACCTGGTAAGGTCAGTAGCCTAAGCCATGGCCAGGTAACGTCAGTTTAGTAAGACATGACTCTGGTAACATCAGCAGAGTAAGCCATCACTGTGGTACCATCAATTGAGAAAGCTATGTCCGTGGTAATGTCATATTTGGTAGACGCCTTGCTATACTCATCAGGAAAGCTTTAAACTAGTGCAATATGGGGTGGTAAATATACGGCCAGGAAAAAATATGCAGCTAAATAATTCTTTTGAGAACCCTTCTATTAGAAGTGGAAATAAAGAACAAAAACAGAGGAGCAATGGAAACCGACTACAAACTAAAATGTGTCTATACAAATGCATATAACATGGGAAACAAACAAGGAGAACTGGAGCTGCTACACAGGAAGAGAGATATTATGTCATAGGCATCACTGAAACTTGGTGGAATGATACATATGATTGGAATACAAATCTTGAAGGCTACAACTTTTTTATTAAAAACAGAATTAAAAAGAAAGGAGGCGGTGTTGCATTGTATGTTAGGAAAATGTACATCTCCACAGAGATCCAATCTTCAGAGACTGGTAGCTCTGTAGAAATTGTTTGGTTAGAATACAAGTAGAGAAGAACGGAAAGGACACCATTGTAGGTGTTTATTATAGGCCACCTGGTCAGACTGAAGATATGGATAAACTGTTTTTACAACAGATGTCTCTCTTCTCACAAAACTACGACATTGTGATCTTGGGAGATTTTAACAATCTAGACATTTGTTGGGAATCTCTCTCAGGCAAAAGTAATTGGTCAAGAAAATTCTTATCTTCTCTTGCTGACAACTTTATCTTTACAAAAGGTAGAAGTGAGAACAAGAGGATCTGCAATCTTGGAAATAATTCTTGCCAACAGGGAGGAAATAGGTAAAGAAATAAAGGTGGTTGGGAATTTTGCTATCTTTACATTTTGGATTACAAGAGCAGGAGGACCAATGAGGACTCAAAACTTTAAAGTTGGACTTCAGAAAGGCAGATTTTAATGGATTCAGAAAGAGGGTAGGAGAGGTCCAATGGCCCGATGTTCTACAGGACAGAAATGTCCAAGAAGGATGGGAGATTGTGCAGTGAGAATTTCATTTAGCAAAATCAGTAACAATCCCAAAAAGAAGGAAGATTTGGAAGCACTTAAAGAGACCAGGGTGGATGAACACAGAACTTATCACTTGTTAAAAAAAATGTATATTAAACGGAACCTGTCAGCTATTTTGGCCGCTATAAGATGCAGCCACTGCCTTTCAGGGCTTATTTACAGCATTCTATAATGCTGTATATCTGCCCCCGGATAAGAAAAATAAGATTTTAAATACTCACAGGGGGTGGGGGTGCGTTCCGGTTTGATGGATGTCGCAGGTCCAGGTCCGGCGCCTCCCATCTTCTTGCGATGCCGCCCTCCTGCTTGCTTCATGCTTCCCCAGCATCGCTCTCCTGTGCTGGCGTACTGATCTGGCCTGTTGAGGGCAGACCAAATTCCTGCAGTGCGCAGGTCCTCTCTGACTTTTCCCAGCGCATGCATATTGCAGTACTTTGCGCTGTCCTCAACAGGGCAGAGAATTACACCTGCGCAGGAGAGCGATGCCGGGTAGGCATGAAGCCAGTAGGAGGGAGGAGTCGCAAAAAGATGGGAGGCGCCGCACCCGCGACACCCATCGGACCGGACCGAAACCCCAACCCCTCCCCCCGGATGAGTATAATAAAACTTATTCTTCTTCTCTTGCACGTCGGACTGGGGGCAGATATACAGCATTATAGAATGCTGCAGATAAGCCCTGAAAGGCAGTGGTCACAGCTTATTAAAAAAAAAAGGAGGGCATAGCTAAACAAGAATATAATGCTGTCTGCAGGCCAAGTGTTAGAAGGGCTAAAGCCAATAATGAGGCTTGTAAGAGCGACCCAGTAAAAATAGGATTTGGGGGGTTATGTCAAAAGTCAAGTCAAAGATGCTATAGGACATTTACAGGATAAAAAGGGAGAAGTGGTCAATGGTCAAAAACGATGTTGAGAAGATGAAGTTTTAAATTCCTATTTTGCATCTGTGTTCTCTAGGAAAGCAAATGTAACATCAACTGATCTTCACGGGGCCATCGAAGGAGTAAAAGGATCCACATCATCCATAAAGAGAGATGGTGAGGGAACACTCAGCTAATTTACATGAATTTACATCTCCTGGTCCAGATGAATTACGTCCTTGGGTATAGAAAAGAAAGCAGAGGAAATGGCAGAACCACTAGCCAGAATCTTTGAAAAATTCAGGAGAACAGAAGTCCCAGAAGACAGGCAATGACCGTGTTTACCAGCTCAGTATCACATATAATGCCGTGGTCGTACCTTATTTTCCTGTAAGAAGCGCAGTTTGATGGTCACATCTCCTCGCAGTTTCTCATATTTGTGGCGATGTGCCTGGAAGTTTTGCTGAGCGACCTCAATGCGGCAGAGAGTGGCTGCGTCACGAGGTCCCAGACTCAGCTCCTCCAGGTCAGCCCGGTACGCATCAAACTCCAACCTGCAAGGCAATACGACACTCAGAGGTGTGGATTTACGGGAGAAGGTTCACATGTCTACATCAGTGAATTCCAACTAAAGGCACCAGAGCATGGGGCCCTGATATGTGTCCCCCAGGTGCTGGCAGCGAGAGGTAACGTTGGGTTGGTTGTGGGGACATCTAAGCTTATGTTTGGCTTGTAAGTAAATGGAATAACCAGTGACTAAACATGCGGTGATATAAGACTATAGCACTATGGATCAATGGTCAAATATGGCGGTCATACACCACAAACCGTGTTCGCGTGTCACAGCCGTGTTCTTGCTATGTTATCACAGTTATACGTCACTACAATGAAGGAACAGCAGCTGAACACAACTATTCCTGTATTTTACTGCTCCGTGTAGTGAGGACTACATAGCGCCTCTGATTACCTTGCCGTCTCGTACTGCTTCACCGTCATTAACGTGTCTTCCATGGTTTTATTGATCAAGGTGTTGATACTGGACACAAAAAAATTGACAGCCCCCAGCAGGGTCTCGCCGTTCTTACACAGCAGCTTCTGGGTCTCAGCATTGTATCCAAACTCCTCCTAACATGCGAAGAGTCACAATGTGAATATCATTACTGGCTTAAGACAGCGGTGTGAGAATGTATGAGGGCATGGTGGTGGTGGAGATACCCCAGGTGGTGGAGGAGATACCCCAGGTGGTGGAGGAGATATCCCACGTTCTGTGGAATGGATCTGGAGGGAATATGAGCATGGTGGTGGTGGAGAGATCCCATGTACTGTGAAATGGATCAGGAGGGGATGTGAACAGGGCATGGTGGTGGAGAGATCCCACATACTGTGGAATGGATCAGGAGGGGATGTGAACACGGCATGGTGGTGGAGGAGTTATCCCACGTTCTGTGGAATGGATCTGGAAGGAATATGAGCATGGTGGTGGAGGAGAGATCCCATGTACTGTGGAATGGATCAGGAGGGGATGTGAACAGGGCATGGTGGTGGAGAGATCCCACATACGGTGGAATGGAACTGGAGGGGTTGTGAACAGGGCATGGTGGTGGAGGAGAGATCCCATGTACTGTGGAATGGATCCGGAGGTGATGGTGGTGGAGGAGAAATCCCACATACTGTGGAATGTATCTGGAGGGGATGTGAACAGGACATGGTGGTGGAGGAGATATCCCACGTACTGTGGAGGGGATGTGAACAGGGCTTGGTGGTGGTGGAGTTTTCCTGCAGAGCATATGACAGGATATGGTGAGACATTGGAAGAATATGCATATAGCTCTGGGGGGGGACTTGCGTATGAAGCTACACTGTATGGAGGTGATGGGATGTTTCATACATGTCTACAGAGGATCGTCACTGGGTCAGTGGTGAGAGGATCTGAATAATACTCAGGAGGGTCACTAACCTGTAACTCTGGAGACTTCTGGCTCAGGTCAGAGAAGGCATCCCCCAGGGCCCTCTGTGTCTGCACCAGGCTGTAGAAATGTGCCGTCAGCGCTCGGGCCAGCTGCAGGACGCCTTCATACTTCCGCTTAGTGTCTCTAAGAAGCTCAATCTGGGTCTCCAGCTCCAAGTCCACTGTACGAGACCCCCGGCCAAACCGCTCTGAGATTAACTGTTTTGTGCACTGCAAAGAAGACAACAGGATTTCAGGTGGTCTAGTGTGACAGGGCAGTGTACATTAACAATAGGCCCAGTATCAGGGAAGACTGGCGGAAAAAGCATGCAGAAGACAGCAGGATGGGCAGAGGTTGGAGGACGGCAGGGTGGACATAGAATGGCAGGGCGGGCAGAGGCCACAAAATGGCAGGGCATGTAGAGGCTGAAGACAGGCAGGGCGGGCAGAGCAAGGATGACAGCACTTCAGGTCACTCTTACTTTATATGTGTTGATCCCCCACTTTTTCACCATGTCAAACTTTTCCACAGCTAAACCCCGAGACATCTCCTCAGATGTTAGTGAGGGGTGCGAGGATGGCTGAGACATGGACCCTGGAAGAGAAGACATCCCAATCTTACCAACCAATGAAGAATTCGCTGCCAGAATAATCACTACTCTGATTATCCTCTAATGGGAAACCTAGCATCACAAGACGTGAGGGCTCAGTCAGGTCTGCTTATGGGGCACACGCTGAAAGCCTGAAGGATTTCAATTTTCATCTCCATGTAATGCTGCGACATCCAAACAGAGGACAAACGCCATTCATCAAAGCAAGAAACATTTCTATCAGGGTGGTGGGCTGAACGACACAAGAACGATTTCACTAAAATCCCTGCTGAAAAGTCAGATCAGAGCCATCACCATTCTGCACAATTATAATATCTAGATCTTGTCAAATAAGGCAGCTCCCACCGACAACAGGAGGAGGCCACAGGGAGGACTGGAAATGTTCTCACCAACATAGCAAGAACCGGGGAGGTCCCCACCAACAACCGGGGTAGGTCACAGCAAGAACTGGGGATTTCCTCACTAACAACTGGGGGAAAATTTAGCAAGAACTGGGCATGTCTTCACCAACAATTGGGAGAGGCCACAACGAGAACTGTGGACGCCCACACCAACAACTCAGGGAGACCCTAGCATCGGGACATCCTCACCAACAACTTGGGTAGACCATAGCCAAAACTGGAAATGTCAGGAGCAACAACAGTGGGAGGACATAGTAAGAACTAAGGAATGAGATAAAAAGAACTGGGGGATGACCTCACCAACAGCTGATGGAGGCCACAGCGAGAACTGTGGATGCCCACACCAACAACTCAGGGAGGCCATAGCAAGGGGACATCTTCACAAACAACTCTGGCCATAGCAAGAATTGAGAGACATCCTCATCAACTGGGGAAGGAGAATGCAAGTTCTGGGATACGTCTTCACTAAAAACTGGGGGATAAGACAGCAAGAATTGGGATAACTCATCATCACGAACTAGGAGATGTTTTTACCAACAACTGTGGAAGGCCATAGCAATAAGTGAGCGACATCCTGATCACCAACTGGGGCATGAGACAGGACAGCAAGACCTGAGAGACATGCTCATCAAAAAGCATAGGATAAGACTTCAAGAACTGGGAGACATCCTCACAGATAACTAGGGGATAGGACAGCAAGAACTGGAGAGGATCACACCAACAACTGGGGGATGCCATGTAAGAACAGGTAGATATCCTCACCACCTACAATTTGAGGACATCACCTCAGAAAGAACAAAAAGGACACTTTACAATTTCACTCATACTGGTGTAGAGGATACTTAGGCCTTCAGACTTGGAGACTATATATCTGTTGGGGCAGAAATGGACTGATCTCAGGCTGTGAAGGTCTGACTATTCGGATGTAATAGATTTTCAGTTTGTTATTGAGAGGACCAGATCATTTTTCCTTCCCTGTAACAGTTGTAATGAACATTGTCACAGAAACCAATCCAGTCCCAGCAGGAGTTGTGTAGGAAATAGAAGGGGACTAAACCAATGGTCTGAGGGTTTCTACCATGCACAGACGTCATGTACGGCTCTAAGCACTACCGCTCTACTCGCACCCGAACACCTCCGACGTTTACCTGCGTCGGTATCATGGTTGGCTATCCTGCAGGCGGCCGACTGGCTGGGAGAAATGAGGGGAGCGGGAATACTGCAAATAGAGGGCTGCATGTCTACCGATGTATGAAGGATGAGAAGCAACATAGGAGGAAGAAGGAAAAGGGCGCCAGAGAAATGGAAGACAAATGACAGAGAGAGGAAGAGCAAGGAGGAAGGAGAAGACAAATGACAAAGAGAGGAACAGCAAGGAGGAAGGAGAAGACAAATGACAAAGAGAGGAACAGCAAGGAGGAAGGAGAAGACAAATGACAAAGAGAGGAACAGCAAGGAGGAAGGAGAAGACAAATGACAAAGAGAGGAAGAGGAAGGAAAAGACAAATGACAGAGAGGAACAGCAAGGAGGAAGGAGAAGACAAATGACAAAGAGAGGAAGGAGGAAGGAGAAGACAAATGACAAAGAGAGGAAGAGCAAGGAGAAGACAAATGACAAAGAGAGGAAGAGCAAGGAGGAAGGAGAAGACAAATAACAAAGAGAGGAACAGCAAGGAGGAAGGAGAAGGCAAATGACAAAGAGAGGAAGAGCAAGGAGGAAGGAGAAGACAAATGACAAAGAGAGGAACAGCAAGGAGGAAGGAGAAGGCAAATAACAGAGAGGAACAGCAAGGAGGAAGGAAAAGGCAAATGACAAAGAGAGGAACAGCAAGGAGGAAGGAGAAGGCAAATGACAAAGAGGAAGAGCAAGGAGGAAGGAGAAGACAAATGATAAAGAGAGGAAGAGCAAGGAGGAAGGAGAAGGCAAATGACAGAGAGGAACAGCAAGGAGGAAGGAGAAGGCAAATGACAAAGAGGAAGAGCAAGGAGGAAGGAAAAGACAAATGATAAAGAGAGGAAGAGCAAGGAGGAAGGAGAAGGCAAATGACAGAGAGGAACAGCAAGGAGGAAGGAGACGACAAATGACAAAGAGAGGAACAGCAAGGAGGAAGGAGAAGGCAAATGACAAAGAGGAAGAGCAAGGAGGAGGGAGAAGACAAATGATAAAGAGAGGAAGAGCAAGGAGGAAGGAGAAGGCAAATGACAGAGAGGAACAGCAAGGCGGAAGGAAAAGGCAAATGACAAAGAGAGGAACAGCAAGGAGGAAGGAGAAGGCAAATGACAAAGAGAGGAACAGCAAGGAGGAAGGAGAAGGCAAATGACAAAGAGGAAGAGCAAGGAGGAAGGAAAAGACAAATGATAAAGAGAGGAAGAGCAAGGAGGAAGGAGAAGGCAAATGACAGAGAGGAACAGCAAGGAGGAAGGAGACGACAAATGACAAAGAGAGGAACAGCAAGGAGGAAGGAGAAGGCAAATGACAAAGAGGAAGAGCAAGGAGGAAGGAAAAGACAAATGATAAAGAGGAAGAGCAAGGAGGAAGGAGAAGGCAAATGACAGAGAGGAACAGCAAGGAGGAAGGAGACGACAAATGACAAAGAGAGGAACAGCAAGGAGGAAGGAGAAGGCAAATGACAAAGAGGAAGAGCAAGGAGGAAGGAAAAGACAAATGATAAAGAGAGGAAGAGCAAGGAGGAAGGAGAAGGCAAATGACAGAGAGGAACAGCAAGGAGGAAGGAGACGACAAATGACAAAGAGAGGAACAGCAAGGAGGAAGGAGAAGGCAAATGACAAAGAGGAAGAGCAAGGAGGAAGGAAAAGACAAATGATAAAGAGGAAGAGCAAGGAGGAAGGAGAAGGCAAATGACAGAGAGGAACAGCAAGGAGGAAGGAGAAGACAAATGACAAAGAGAGGAACAGCAAGGCGGAAGGAAAAGGCAAATGACAAAGAGAGGAACAGCAAGGAGGAAGGAGAAGGCAAATGAAAAAGAGGAAGAGCAAGGAGGAAGGAAAAGACAAATGATAAAGAGAGGAAGAGCAAGGAGGAAGGAGAAGGCAAATGACAGAGAGGAACAGCAAGGAGGAAGGAGACGACAAATGACAAAGAGGAACAGCAAGGAGGAAGGAGAAGGCAAATGACAAAGAGGAAGAGCAAGGAGGAAGGAAAAGAAATGATAAAGAGGAAGAGCAAGGAGGAAGGAGAAGGCAAATGACAGAGAGGAACAGCAAGGAGGAAGGAGAAGACAAATGACAGAGAGGAACAGCAAGGAGGAAGGAAAAGGCAAATGACAAAGAGAGGAACAGCAAGGAGGAAGGAGAAGGCAAATGACAAAGAGGAAGAGCAAGGAGGAAGGAAAAGACAAATGACAAAGAGAGGAACAGCAAGGAGGAAGGAGAAGACAAATGACAAAGAGAGGAACAGCAAGGAGGAAGGAGAAGACAAATGACAGAGGAACAGCAAGGAGGAAGGAGACGACAAATGACAAAGAGGAAGAGCAAGGAGGAAGGAAAAGACAAATGATAAAGAGGAAGAGCAAGGAGGAAGGAGAAGGCAAATGACAGAGAGGAACAGCAAGGAGGAAGGAGAAGGCAAATGACAAAGAGGAAGAGCAAGGAGGAAGGAAAAGACAAATGATAAAGAGGAAGAGCAAGGAGGAAGGAGAAGGCAAATGACAGAGAGGAACAGCAAGGAGGAACGAGAAGACAAATGACAAAGAGAGGAACAGCAAGGCGGAAGGAAAAGGCAAATGACAAAGAGAGGAACAGCAAGGAGGAAGGAGAAGGCAAATGAAAAAGAGGAAGAGCAAGGAGGAAGGAAAAGACAAATGATAAGGAGAGGAAGAGCAAGGAGGAAGGAGAAGGCAAATGACAGAGAGGAACAGCAAAGAGGAAGGAGACGACAAATGACAAAGAGGAACAGCAAGGAGGAAGGAGAAGGCAAATGACAAAGAGGAAGAGCAAGGAGGAAGGAAAAGACAAATGATAAAGAGGACGAGCAAGGAGGAAGGAGAAGGCAAATGACAGAGAGGAACAGCAAGGAGGAAGGAGAAGACAAATGACAGAGAGGAACAGCAAGGAGGAAGGAAAAGGCAAATGACAAAGAGAGGAACAGCAAGGAGGAAGGAGAAGGCAAATGACAAAGAGGAAGAGCAAGGAGGAAGGAAAAGACAAATGACAAAGAGAGGAACAGCAAGGAGGAAGGAGAAGACAAATGACAAAGAGAGGAACAGCAAGGAGGAAGGAGAAGACAAATGACAGAGGAACAGCAAGGAGGAAGGAGACGACAAATGACAAAGAGAGAAACAGCAAGGAGGAAGGAGAAGGCAAATGACAAAGAGGAAGAGCAAGGAGGAAGGAGAAGGCAAATGACAAAGAGAGGAACAGCAAGGAGGAAGGAGAAGACAAATGACAAAGAGAGGAACAGCAAGGAGGAAGGAGAAGACAAATTACAAAGAGGAACAGCAAGGAGGAAGGAAAAGGCAAATGACAAAGAGGAAGAGCAAGGAGGAAGGAAAAGACAAATGATAAAGAGAGGAACAGCAAGGAGGAAGGAGAAGACAAATGATAAAGAGGAACAGCAAGGAGGAAGGAAAAGGCAAATGACAAAGAGAGGAACAGCAAGGAGGAAGGAGAAGGCAAATGACAAAGAGGAAGAGCAAGGAGGAAGGAAAAGACAAATGATAAAGAGAGGAACAGCAAGGAGGAAGGAGAAGACAAATGACAAAGAGAGGAACAGCAAGGAGAAGACAAATGACAAAGAGGAACAGCAAGGAGGAAGGAGAAGACAAATGACAAAGAGAGGAACAGCAAGGAGGAAGGAGAAGACAAATGACAAAGAGAGGAACAGCAAGGAGAAGACATATGACAAAGAGGAACAGCAAGGAGGAAGGAGAAGACAAATGATAAAGAGGAACAGCAAGGAGGAAGGAAAAGGCAAATGACAAAGAGAGGAAGAGGAAGGAGGAAGGAGAAGACAAATGACAAAGAGAGGAACAGCAAGGAGGAAGGAGAAGACAAATGACAAAGAGAGGAACAGCAAGGAGGAAGGAGAAGGCAAATGACAAAGAGGAAGAGCAAGGAGGAAGGAGAAGGCAAATGACAAAGAGAGGAACAGCAAGGAGGAAGGAAAAGACAAATGATAAAGAGAGGAAGAGCAAGGAGGAAGGAGAAGGCAAATGACAGAGAGGAACAGCAAGGAGGAAGGAGAAGACAAATGACAAAGAGAGGAACAGCAAGGAGGAAGGAGAAGACAAATGATAAAGAGGAAGAGCAAGGAGGAAGGCGAAGGCAAATGACAGAGAGGAACAGCAAGGAGGAAGGAGAAGACAAATGACAAAGAGAGGAATAGCAAGGAGGAGGGAGAAGACAAATGACAAAGAGAGGAACAGCAAGGAGGAAGGAGAAGACAAATTACAAAGAGGAACAGCAAGGAGGAAGGAGAAGACAAATGACAGAGAGGAACAGCAAGGAGGAAGGAGAAGACAAATGACAAAGAGAGGAATAGCAAGGAGGAGGGAGAAGACAAATGACAAAGAGAGGAACAGCAAGGAGGAAGGAGAAGACAAATTACAAAGAGGAACAGCAAGGAGGAAGGAGAAGACAAATGACAGAGAGGAACAGCAAGGAGGAAGGAGAAGACAAATGACAAAGAGAGGAACAGCAAGGAGGAAGGAGAAGACAAATGACAAAGAGGAAGAGGAAGGAGAAGGCAAATGACAAAGAGAGGAAGAGGAAGGAGAAGGCAAATGACAAAGAGGAAGAGGAAGGAGAAGACAAATGTGAAGAGTGAGGAGCAGGAAAGATGTGGATAAAAGATTAGGAAGAAGGAGTGAAGGGTGGAATTAAAGAGAAAAAAGTGTAAAGTCAGAACAACATGAAAGAAAATAATGGCAGGAAAGTAGAAATGGTCATGATTCAAGCAGACAATCACTGATAATAAAGAAAGGGACAAAAATACACAGAAATGGACAAAAAAGTGAAGAACAGATGAATTTCCTCCCTAAGAAGCTGGATGTGATTTACAGTGACCCCAGAAGTCCCTTTTCTTCTGTATCCCATTATGACGGGAAGATGCTTCTGGAGGTAACCCAACGAAGCGAGATGCCACCACTGGCCACTGGTAGACAGGACCTCCATTCACACTCCTACTGTACACGGTGCACGCTGTCCTACAAGCCATGTAGAGAGGGAGTGATCCCCTGACATATCAGCCACGTGGTACCTCTATACAACACTATTAGCAGCGTTGGTCGTGGTCGCGCTTTAAGTTATCTGGGATAGATCGTGCTTTATAATATCAGCAGAGAGGATGAGATTTTGTGCGGAATTTTCACAGTGGATTTTACCCTTCACATTGGACTAAAATTCACCGTAAATCAGCATAAAATCTGTGACGGACCTAACTGCAGCCGACACGGACGGCTTTCCAGGGAATATGCACCGTGTGGCCCTACGCTTCCCCTAGTTTTGGATGTGGTTTCACACACACATTTAAGAGATCTGAAGTTTAGAATTAAGAGTGAAGTTTTAAAAATCTGCCGAGGTTGAGCACGAAGTATTTCTGCCATGCTGCGGCCGCAGTGTCATCACCACATAGAATGACTGCCGACTTGTACCCAAAGTCTGCAAAATCCCTTTAATGAGCCCTTTTCCAAAGTAATTACACGAGTCCACCTGCTGCAAACAGGAACAAGAAGAAAAAACACAGAATGCCTCCTTACAGTGGAACCACGCTTTACACAGGAATAAAAACTGATTCATGCCTATTCCTATGACACAGAAGCAAATCATCAGCCATTGCACAGGGAAGAGCGCAGCTTTATGGGAGAGTACCCCAAACGATGCATAGCAATTACATTGATCTGAGCACCCTGAAAAATAGAATATAGTAAGATGAAGAAATTACTGCTCCAAGGGAAAAAACAAAAACATACAATGCTCCACCCCCGAGGAGAAAAGTGATATTCCATCTCCAATAAAAAGATAAGACGCTCCTCCTCTGAGGAAAAACACACACAGACCCTCCTCCAAAAGAGCCAGAAAAAAAAAAAAAGATACGACGCTCCTCGGAAAAAGAGACGACGCTCCCCCTCCGAGGAAAAAGATACGACCCTCCCCCGCCGAGGAAAAAGATACGACGCTCCTCCTCCGAGGAAAAAGATACGACGCTCCTCCTCCGAGGAAAAAGATACGACGCTCCTCCTCCGAGGAAAAAGATACGATGCTCCTCCTCCGAGGAAAAACACACACAGACCCTCCTCCAAAAGAGCCAGAAAAAAAAGATACGACGCTCCTCCTCCGAGGAAAAAGAGACGACGCTCCTCCTCCGAGGAAAAAGAGACGACGCTCCTCCTCCGAGGAAAAAGAGACGACGCTCCCCCTCCGAGGAAAAAGAGACGACGCTCCCCCTCCGAGGAAAAAGAGATGACGCTCCCCCTCCGAGGAAAAAGAGACGACGCTCCTCCTCTGAGGAAAAACACACACAGACCCTCCTCCAAAAGAGCCAGAAAAAAAAAAAAAGATACGACCCTCCCCCTCCGAGGAAAAAGATACGACCCTCCCCCTCCGAGGAAAAAGATACGACCCTCCCCCTCCGAGGAAAAAGATTAAGACTCTCCTCGGAAAAAGATACGATGCTCCTCCTCCGAGGAAAAAGATACGATGCTCCTCCTCCGAGGAAAAAGATACGATGCTCCTCCACCGAGGAAAAAGATACGAAGCTCCTCCACCGAGGAAAAAGATACGAATCTCCTCCTCCGAGGAAAAAGATACGAAGCTCCTCCTCCGAGGAAAAAGATACGAAGCTCCTCCACCGAGGAAAAAGATACGATGCTCCTCCTCCGAGGAAAAAGATACAAAGCTCCTCCACCGAGGAAAAAGATACGAAGCTCCTCCACCGAGGAAAAAGATACGAAGCTCCTCCACCGAGGAAAAAGATACGATGCTCCTCCTCCGAGGAAAAAGAGACGACGCTCCCACTCCGAGGAAAAAGATACGATGCTCCTCCTGCAAGGAAGAGATACAATCCTTCTCCGAGAATAAAGATATGAAGCTTCGTCTCCAAGGAATAATATACAATGCTCCTCTGCAAGGAAAGCAATATGATGTTCCTTCTCCGAGGAAATAGATATGAGGATCCTTCTCTGAAGAGAAAATAATAAGATCGGAGTCTACTTGACAGAGGAAAAGATACAATGCTCCTCCGAGGACAAAGATATGAAGCTTTGTCTTCGCTTCCCTACACTTATAGACTTGATTGTGGTCCTCCATCTTGGCTCCGTTGCTCATACACTCAAGCTCAAAAAATTCACAACACAGGAAGCCTGCAGAATTATGATTGAAGCTCTGAATGTGTCTGAAGTAGACGGGTGGATGCACATGTGGCACATAGTGTGCTGTAGTAATTTCTGCAACCATCACACTCATCTGAACGGAGCGTGCAGACATACATGTGCTTCCATCCCAAGACTATGCAATGCAGAAGAATGGAAAGATCTTTTGTTGCAGAAACGTCTGAAACAAAATTAACTGCATCACATAAATCTGCCCTAAGATATGAGAAAACTCCACGTCCAGGAAAATATCAATACCACAAAACTCTCCCGTACTAATCAGCATCACGTAACTCCGCAAGGGCCGGGTCCTCTCTCCCCTCTGTATCAGTCTGTGATTGTTAGTTTGTTTACTGTAAGTGATATCTGTAATTTGTGTGTAACCCCTTCTCATGTACAGCACCATGGAACCAATGGCGCTATAGAAATAATAATAATAATAACCATCCTGTGAAGTGTCATAAACATGTGAAATCAAGAGAAGGGTTCTCCTTTAGCCAGAGCAGAGACAGCCCAGCACAAAAAAAGAATTTGCAGCCCCGAAGAAACCAAAGAGGAAGAATTATCAGCCACAAAGACGCCACCAAGAAGGAGAGAATCGGGTCAGTGACAACTCGGAGAGAGAATGGATTCCCCCGAGAAGTGAGGAGCAGGAATGCACCAAATCCACAGTTCAGGCTGGATCCAATTAGTCTGAAGATTACAAATTACTTCTAAAAAGGGTTTTCCCCACACATGACATTTATCAACTAGCCAAAGGTGAAAAATGCTGAAGATCCCACCACCCGATAGAACAAGAGTCCCAAGCGGAAGGACTACAGTGAGGTGGCATCTGCATGGAGCAGCATGAGCAGTGTGGTACCATTCATGGTCCATAGAAATGGTAAAAAATGTAGTCATAATAATAAAAAGAATAAAAGGCCAAATCCTAACGTGAATCCTGGATTTGGTGAATGATTAGAAGAAATTCATAGAAGTAGTCAAGAAAAGCAGCAAAAGAAAAAGGGCTAACATTGGCAGAAGGTTGAGATTACGACAGATAGGCCTGGTGGGCGAGATCCCATGCATAGAGCTCCACCAGGCGAGGAGACAAGCTCAGGTTATAGAATCAGACAGTGACCTTGTCCCTCTGTGCTCAGGAGTCGCAGTCCAAGGTAGTTGGGATTAAACTGCACAGCAGGCCCTAAACAAAACCAGACAGCAAAAACCATGAGCGAGGCGGTGATTCCAGAGACTGAAAGAACTAGGACACGGTCACTGTACATAATCATTTACAAAATGTGCCAGCGTCGCCCTCACGGCTACAAGGCCCAACCACAAATCCCTAACCATACAATGCCTGGAAAAAATATTTGATAAGTGTAAGGCTGTGGCGTTGCGTTTTAAGCGTTTCCGCAGCGTTTGTGCCGGCTCAGACACTGCAGAAACGCTTAAAAGAAGCTTCACATTAATTTGCATGCGTTTTTGGCTTTTTGTGCCTCAGGAATCGCTTAGCGGCTAAAAATGCAGCATGCTCATTAATTTCCGCATTGCTGAGCATTTTTAGCCTTTTTCAATGTTCCCAGAAAACGCGCGGAAAAAAACGCGTCAAAAACACGCGTCTTTTGTGCAAAAACTGTGCGTTTTCTGGGAAGGGGATCAGTTTCCTGAGCGTTTAAAAACGCTAACGTGGGCACATAGCCTAAAGGAGATGTCAAGAGGCTAAGTATTAAAGCAATTCTAAATCTGAAAGCGGTGATTATTATTATTTGACAGCCTTCAGCTCGATCTCGAGTCATGGCGACTTGATGGAAGAACGTTCTTTAGAAAGACCAATCTTGTGCAGCCTACATAGGTCCACCTGGGTCTTCTACACCATTATCTCCATAGTATCAAACAATCGGGTTGCTGGTCTTCCCTCTTCTATTCTTCCGACCATGAAGTCCTTCTCCAATGATTGGTCTCTTCATATGATGTGTCCAAAGTAGACATCTTGTAGCTTGGGGATCCTTGCTTCCAATGGCATGTCTGGCTTAATTTTTTCTTCTTGCCATCCTTGGTATTGATAACATCCTTCTCCACCACGAGATTTTGAAGGCCTCGATTATTCTTCTGTTTTCTTTCGGTCACAACGGCACCAGGACCTGCTCCTGTGACTTCTAATTCTGTTACTTGGCGCCACCATATTTACTCTGTGTGCAGCACTGATGATAGAAATGTCAGAACCAGAAGCTCTGGACAGCGGGCTCTGTCCAGCCACTAAGGTTAGAGTGGTCGGCACCCGTAGACTCATCCAGTATGGGTGTGTGTGCTTCCAGATGAAGTTATCAGCTTCCTGCTTCAGCCAATTGGAGTGCATTCTTGTTTTTACCACGGCTTGTTTCTGACTATTCTTACGGATCCTGGTTTTGCCCTTGAAGTGGTCTCTCGGCTCTGACCCTGCTTGGCGACCACTTACCTCTGGACGGCAGCCTTTCCACAGTAGCATTCCACTGGGTCCTTTTGTAAAACTAGATCCATGTACAGGGGGTCAAAGGGTATTGGGATTTCTCTGAAGTCTGCCAGACAGAGTTACCTGTGCCAAATCTGCCTAAGGCAGCCTTTTGAGCCTGTGGTCTGAGTCAGACCTTACAGTTCCTCCATCGTCCAGGTTTTACCTCCATATGTTACCACAGAAAAGCCTATGTGCGAGTCATGTCTTCATCGCCAGTGAAATGTTCCTTGGTTTGAGGACCTCATCCAGTGACTTCATTGTGGATTCGACCATAGCTATTCTCCTATTGATTTCCGGGGTTGTGGCTGCATTTTTAGTGATCAGCGATCCAAGTAGGTTGAGGTCCCTTACAACTTCCAGTTCATTGCCGTCCATCTCAAATGCCCCAGGCGTACCTGTCAGTAGTCAGTATCTTTATCTTGTGTTGAGTAGGAGTCCCATGTTTGAGCTTTCATACCGACACACTGTAATAAGTCGTTAAATCATATATACCCCTACAAATGATCTTTATTGATTAAAAAACCATATGCAATGGTTCACACACAAAACAAAAACAAAAACGTGCACAAACAAAAAACAACCGTGTTCCAAAATTACAATTAAAAATGGGTAAGCTAGAAGTCCCTCTTACCTCAACTAGACTGTCGCCTTCCTGGCTGCGGAGGTTGGCACCCTAGGGGGGAACATTGTGGCGCCCCAGCTCCGCGATGGCTGACCCTAGGAGCCCTATATAACCTGCAGCCACTTGGGGAACCCTCCTTCCCGATGTCCTAAAGGAACCCCTACCAATAGACAGACGATCCTATATCTAAGAGCACCCTAGACCCCAAATAAAAACAAAACCGAACACAATAGGCAACAGCATCTAATTTCTGTAGCAACTTTTGAAATTTAGTCTGCATGTTAAGAGACTACAGTCTATTTTGGCAAACCAAGGGCCCGAACCCCTGGAGTATTGTTATCCTTTGACCACGTTGTGAAATTATGTCAATCGTCACCAATTGCCTATTGTGTTCTTTTCTGTTTTTAATTGGGGACTAGGGTCCTCTTAAGATAGATATAGGATCGTCTATGTCTATCGGTAGGGGTTCCATTAGGACATCGGGTAGGAGGGTTCCCCAAGTGGCTGCAGGGAATATAGGTGTGATGATCACGTGTGACTGGACACACCGCCTCCAGCAGGACGAATTTATATGACACACGCGACCCTGGATACACCGCCTCGAGCAAGGCGAATTTAAATAAAACGTGCAGCCGGATACACCGCCTCCAGCAGGCGAATTTCAGAATTGCACGTAAAATTGGATACACCGCCTCCAGCAGGGCGAATTTAAATAATAAGGGGAAACACCAGGGAAACAATTACAATGGTGGGCCCTGCAATAGGGAACGGGAACGTGGAGACCTCCTGCACTCCCCTGAGCCAGTTTCTACACTCCTAACGATCCCTAGGCCGTTTCCGCACCGGGCGCCGATCAGGAACCTAAGAACCCTAGCTCGCCCTGCACCTATCCCTTATTAGTTAAATGGACGGTGCAGAAACTAATCCCACCACTGCACTGAAACACACAAAAGGAAAAAGTCACAAAACAGGGGTAACACCACTTAGCTTTGCTCTGTTGCTATTGCTCCAAGCAACAGAGTCCACCACCAGAATTCAGCTTCCACCCGAAGCTACTACAACAGAGCTCTGCCTGAGCTCCAAAGAACTCCTCTCAGTTGTTCCTTCCTCCACCAGACTTGGTTGGAAATGGGCACTATCACCAACCGTGAGTGAAACCACCTGCTACACCTTTATTGGCAGGACCCAAGGAATCACACCTGCTTCATTATCATGTGCAATAATACTAACCACCACCGGGGGCAAACTAGAACAAAATACACCACTGTGTAATAACCCTAATGGTCACCGGGGGCAAAACCAACCCTGGGCAAAGCTCAAAGGAAAAAAAAGGTTACTAGAGCAAAATCTGTCATAATCCAGCCTGGATCATGACAATAGGGCTTCCCAGGGTCATCCATCGTGGAGCGGGGGCACAACAACATTTCCCCCTAGGGTGCCAACCTCCGCAGCCATGTCCTCTACACCCTCCATCGTGATGATCTCCATTACTTCCATCATTAGGAAACCATGTCCTCTACACCCTCCATCATGGTGACCTCCATTACTTCCATCATTAGGAGACCATGTCCTCTACACCCTCCATCATGGTGATCTCCATTACTTCAGTCATTAGGAGACCATGTCCTCTACACCCTCCATCATGGTGACCTCCATTACTTCCATCATTAGGAGACCATGTCCTCTACACCCTCCATCATGGTGATCTCCATTACTTCAGTCATTAGGAGACCATGTCCTCTACACCCTCCATCATGATGATCGCCATTACACTTCCATCATTAGGAGACTATGTCCTCTACACCCTCCATCATGGTGACCTCCATTACTTCCATCATTAGGAGACCATGTCCTCTACACCCTCCATCATGGTGACCTCCATTACTTCCATCATTAGGAGACCATGTCCTCTACACCCTCCATCATGGTGATCTCCATTATTTCCATCATTAGGAGACCATGTCCACTACAACCCTCCGTCAGGGTGATCTTCATTACTTCCGTCATTAGAAGACCATGTCCTCTACACCCCCCATCATGATGATCTCCATGACTTCCTTCATTAGGAGACCATGTCCTCTACACCCTCCATCATGGTGATCTCCATTACTTCCATCATTAGGAAACCATGTCCTCTACACCCTCCATCATGGTGACCTCCATTACTTCCATCATTAGGAGACCATGTCCTCTACACCCTCCATCATGGTGATCTCCATTACTTCCATCATTAGGAGACCATGTCCTCTACACCCTCCGTCAGGGTGATCTTCATTACTTCCGTCATTAGGAGACCATGTCCTCTACACCCTCCATCATGATGATCTCCATGACTTCCTTCATTAGGAGACCATGTCCTCTACACCCTCCATCATGGTGATCTCCATTACTTCCATCATTAGGAGACCATGTCCTCTACACCCTCCATCATGATGATCTCCATGACTTCCGTCATTAGGAGACCATGTCCTCTACACCCTCCATCACGAAGATCGCCATGACTTCCATCATTAGGAGACCATGTCCTCTACACCCTCCATCACGAAGATCGCCATGACTTCCATCATTAGGAGACCATGTCCTCTACACCCTCCATCATGGTGATCTCCATTACTTCCATCATTAGGAGGCCATGTCCTCTACACCCTCCATCATGATGATCGCCAATACTTCTATCATTAGGAGACCATGTCCTCTACACCCTCCATCATGGTGATCTCCATTACTTCCATCATTAGGAGACCATGTCCTCTACACCCTCCATCATGGTGATCTCCATTACTTCCATCGTGAAGTCATTATGTCCTTAACATGCTCCAATGTCCAACTTTGATAGATATAAACCATAACTAAGAGGAGAACTCATCTAAACATTGTGCAATAAAGCGGTAGACCAAAATCCAGAGCCACTGGAAATGGAAAGAAATGTCCGGACATCAGGGATTACAAAGAATATACACAGATGAATCAGTCACTGTGCAGACTGGAAAAACACAGGAAAATCCACACAGAGACCTGATCCCTACAGGACTGTATGACACTGGCACTCAAAGCTTGAAGAACAAACAGTCGGTGCAAGATATCAGTGTTTATAACACAACAGTTCCTTATAATGTCCAGATTATTATACACGACTAAAAGCAAAAGTCCATTGTCTGGTGACAATAACAGTGTCGTTACATTCCACCATCACACAGACACCGGGTGATATCATCAGCGTCCTTACATTCCACCATCACACAGACACCGGGTGATATCAGCGTCCTTACATTCCACCATCACACAGACACCGGGTGATATCATCAGCGTCCTTACATTCCCCGATCACACAGACACCGGGTGATATCATCAGCGTCCTTACATTCCCCCATCACACGAGACACCGGGTGATATCATCAGCGTCCTTACATTCCACCATCACACAGACACCGGGTGATATCATCAGCGTCCTTACATTCCCCCATCACACAGACACCGGGTGATATCATCAGCGTCCTTACATTCCACCATCACACAGACACCGGGTGATATCATCAGCGTCCTTACATTCCCCCATCACACAGACACCAGGTGATATCATCAGCGTCCTTACATTCCACCATCACACAGACACCAGGTGATATCATCAGCGTCCTTACATTCCCCCATCACACAGACACCGGGTGATATCATCAGCGTCCTTACATTCCACCATCACACAGACACCGGGTGATATCATCAGTGTCCTTACATTCCCCCATCACACAGACACCGGGTGATATCATCAGCGTCCTTACATTCCACCATCACACAGACACGGGGAGATATCATCAGCGTCCTTACATTCCACCATCACACAGACACCGGGTGATATCATCAGCGTCCTTACATTCCCCCATCACACAGACACCGGGTGATATCATCAGCGTCCTTACATTACACCATCACACAGACACCGGGTGATATCATCAGCGTCCTTACATTCCCAAATCACACAGACACCGGGTGATATCATCAGCGTCCTTACATTCCCCCATCACACAGACACCGGGTGATATCATCAGCGTCCTTACATTCCCCCATCACACAGACACCGGGTGATATCATCAGCGTCCTTACATTCCCCCATCACACAGACACCGGGTGATATCATCAGCGTCCTTACATTCCACCATCACACAGACACCGGGTGATATCATCAGCGTCCTTACATTCCACCATCACACAGACACCGGGTGATATCATCAGCGTCCTTACATTCCACCATCACACAGACACCGGGTGATATCATCAGCGTCCTTACATTCCCCCATCACACAGACACCGGGTGATATCATCAGCGTCCTTACATTCCACCATCACACAGACACCGGGTGATATCATCAGCGTCCTTACATTCCACCATCACACAGACACCGGGTGATATCATCAGCGTCCTTACATTCCCCCATCACACAGACACGGGGAGATATCATCAGCGTCCTTACATTCCCCCATCACACAGACACCGGGTGATATCATCAGCGTCCTTACATTCCCCCATCACACAGACACCGGGTGATATCATCAGCGTCCTTACATTCCACCATCACACAGACACCGGGTGATATCATCAGCGTCCTTACATTCCACCATCACACAGACACCGGGTGATATCATCAGCGTCCTTACATTCCCCCATCACACAGACACCGGGTGATATCATCAGCGTCCTTACATTCCACCATCACACAGACACCGGGTGATTGTCACGTCCGCCATGTCTGCCATGTCTGTTTGTCTCAAGAACTCCTGGAGCGATGTGCATGCGCATGTTTTGTCTGCTGTCCTGCATGTTCGCTAGAGCTGTGTGCAGACTCACCTCATGTCTGAGCTGCAGGATCCCTGCGTTTCTGCTCTGCCTTCTGTGATCTTCTCGTCATGTCTGGAGTCCTTGATCATGTGATGTTTCTTAAGATCCTGCACTGTCTGGTTCTGCAATCATCTCGTCATGTCTAGAATCCCGAATCATGTGTTCTTCCTAGGATCCTGCACTGGTTGGTTCGGTGATCATCTCGTCATGTCTGAAACCCTGATCATGTGACGTTTCCTAAGATCCTGCACTGTCTGGTTCTGCTATCATCTCGTCATGTCTAGAATCCCGGAAGTGCTCCCCTGGTCCTGACCTGGAGGAGGAGGTGCTATGCCCTATATCAGGCCGCCTCTTCCTATGCTCAGGGCCTGATTATTGTGTTGCTTCCCTGCAAGGCTCTGGGTCTGTGGGGTTGCTCCCTCTATTCTGTGCCCTTGCACTTTGCTCTGTAGTGCGTCTCTGCACACGCTCCGTGCTCGTATTCCGCCTCTTGTCTTGTGTTGTCTCTCGTGCCATGTTTGTCTTTGCCTTGCTTTGCCTTGTAGTCCTTCTGCTGTTCTTTGTCTTAGTCTGTTTTGCTATGTCTCGCCTTAGCTATGCTTTGACTTGTAGTCCTTCCTTTGTTCTCTGCCTCGCCTGTTTTGCCATGTCTTGCTTTTGCTATGCTTTGACTTGTAGTCCTCCCTGTGTTCTCTGCCTTGCTATTCCTTGCTTTGTGTTCCTCCCTATGGTCTCAGTCTTTGCTTGCTCTGCCTCGCTCTCTCCTATGGTGCTCTGTAGTGCTCCCTGGCACACGCACCATTTCTCCTCTCCTTAGTGCTCGTTTCTTTGTCTAGTCCCAAGGTCTTCCCTTGGCCCGGCTCTGGGCTTCTGCCTACGCTCCGCTGCTAGACTCTGTCCTCTCTCTGACCTGGCTCTGTTTCTGCCTGTATTCCTTGCCTTGTTCCCTGCCTTGTCCTTGCATTGAACCCCGGCGTGGGTTCCCCTTGGCCGTCTCCTGTGCCGTGGTAAGTGCCACGTGTTTGTGTACAGCCGTGTGTACTGGCCAGTGTGGCGTGCCCCCTGCGTGGCTCCTAGCACGCAGCCCTTCCTTGTGCCCTGGCGTGGCTCCTAGCACGCACCCTGCCTTGAACCCTGGCGTGGCTCCTAGCACGCACCCTGCCTTGAACCCTGGCGTGGCTCCTAGCACGCACCCTGCCCTGAACCTGGCGTGGCTCCTAGCACGCACCCTGCTCTGAACCCTGGCGTGTCTCTGCACGCGCCCTGTCTTGTGCCTTGGCGTGTCTCTGCACGCACTCTGTCTTGTGCCTTGGCGTGTCTCTACACGCACTCTGTCTTGTGCCTTGGCGTGTCTCTACACGCACCCTGTCTTGTGCCTTGGCGTGTCTCTACACGCACTCTGTCTTGTACCTTGGCGTGTCTCTACACGCACTCTGTCTTGTACCTTGGCGTGTCTCTACACGCACTCTGTCTTGTACCTTGTGCCTTGGCGTGTCTCTACACGCACTGTCTTATTCTATGCTTTGGCGTGGCTACACACGCACCCTGTCTCGTTTGCGAACCTTGGCGTGTCCCCTACACACGCACCTCGCTTTGAACCCTGGCGTGTCCCCTACACACGCACCTTGCCTTGCACCTAGTCTTGAACCCTGGTGTGTCCCCTACACACGCACCTAGCCTTGGACCCTGGCGTGTCCCCTACACACGCACCTAGCCTTGGACCTTGGCGTGTTCCCTAAACACGCACCCTGCTTGGATATCTGTCGTGCCTCCTTGCCTGAACCCTGGTTTGCCTGCCGGATGCCCGGAACCTGCCAACCGTTGCCAGAGGTCCGGAACCAGATGACTACGGCCTGATGTCCGGAGCTGACGTCCGCAGCCTGATCCCTGGACCCTGTCGGTTTGCCAGCAGTCCGGAGTCCGATGCCATCTTGCCATTACCTGTGCCTAGGCGTGCCATCTGGCACGTACCATGTTATGGACCTTGGCGTGCCCACGCGCGCACCTTGCACGTTTTGCTTGTTTTCTCTGTATGTGATCTTGTGTTATTCTAATGAAGATACCTTGCTCCTACGTCTAGTCTCGTCTTGCTTCCTGCTCGTCCTTGTCGTCAGACACTCGTCTAGTGTCCCCTGAGCCGGCCGTCTGGTCCCAGCAGTCGTGGTGGCTCACCCCCTTGGTCTTGCCCCTGACACTCCCTGTATAGGGGGTGGATTCTCACAAGGTCAGCTCGCCCTCGGTGGGTGGGTTCCACGACCCAGAGGGTCCACTCAAAAAATGGGCTCAGCAGGAGCTGAGTCCGTCACAGTTAATCAGGCCATGGACTCCGCTGGTACCTCGGCTACCCGTCTGATGACCCGTCTGTTATAGATTCTGATCTGCTCTGTCTCCTGGACTCTCCTGAATATGGCGGTACCCCGGCCACTCTTCTGATGTAAATCAGACCTGGCCCTTGACCTCTGGACTCATTTGGAAATGATGGCAGCCAGATTAAGAAGACTTGCTTGTCTAACCGCAGTCCTCCCCACTGGATCTTCATATCTCGTTAGCGGCTCCTGTGTCTTGACCGGTGCAGGTGTCCGTTTCAGATGTCGGATCAACATTGTTGGAGTGGTTTGTACTAAACTCTGGTTTCTGCCGAAGAAAACTTTTTTTTTTTCTTCTTTCCAGCCCCGGTGAGAGGGGGCTTAAAGAGGGGGGTACTGTCACGTCCGCCATGTCTGCCATGTCTGTTTGTCTCAAGAACTCCTGGAGCGATGTGCATGCGCATGTTTTGTCTGCTGTCCTGCATGTTCGCTAGAGCTGTGTGCAGACTCACCTCATGTCTGAGCTGCAGGATCCCTGCGTTTCTGCTCTGCCTTCTGTGATCTTCTCGTCATGTCTGGAGTCCTTGATCATGTGATGTTTCTTAAGATCCTGCACTGTCTGGTTCTGCAATCATCTCGTCATGTCTAGAATCCCGAATCATGTGTTCTTCCTAGGATCCTGCACTGGTTGGTTCGGTGATCATCTCGTCATGTCTGAAACCCTGATCATGTGACGTTTCCTAAGATCCTGCACTGTCTGGTTCTGCTATCATCTCGTCATGTCTAGAATCCCGGAAGTGCTCCCCTGGTCCTGACCTGGAGGAGGAGGTGCTATGCCCTATATCAGGCCGCCTCTTCCTATGCTCAGGGCCTGATTATTGTGTTGCTTCCCTGCAAGGCTCTGGGTCTGTGGGGTTGCTCCCTCTATTCTGTGCCCTTGCACTTTGCTCTGTAGTGCGTCTCTGCACACGCTCCGTGCTCGTATTCCGCCTCTTGTCTTGTGTTGTCTCTCGTGCCATGTTTGTCTTTGCCTTGCTTTGCCTTGTAGTCCTTCTGCTGTTCTTTGTCTTAGTCTGTTTTGCTATGTCTCGCCTTAGCTATGCTTTGACTTGTAGTCCTTCCTTTGTTCTCTGCCTCGCCTGTTTTGCCATGTCTTGCTTTTGCTATGCTTTGACTTGTAGTCCTCCCTGTGTTCTCTGCCTTGCTATTCCTTGCTTTGTGTTCCTCCCTATGGTCTCAGTCTTTGCTTGCTCTGCCTCGCTCTCTCCTATGGTGCTCTGTAGTGCTCCCTGGCACACGCACCATTTCTCCTCTCCTTAGTGCTCGTTTCTTTGTCTAGTCCCAAGGTCTTCCCTTGGCCCGGCTCTGGGCTTCTGCCTACGCTCCGCTGCTAGACTCTGTCCTCTCTCTGACCTGGCTCTGTTTCTGCCTGTATTCCTTGCCTTGTTCCCTGCCTTGTCCTTGCATTGAACCCCGGCGTGGGTTCCCCTTGGCCGTCTCCTGTGCCGTGGTAAGTGCCACGTGTTTGTGTACAGCCGTGTGTACTGGCCAGTGTGGCGTGCCCCCTGCGTGGCTCCTAGCACGCAGCCCTTCCTTGTGCCCTGGCGTGGCTCCTAGCACGCACCCTGCCTTGAACCCTGGCGTGGCTCCTAGCACGCACCCTGCCTTGAACCCTGGCGTGGCTCCTAGCACGCACCCTGCCCTGAACCTGGCGTGGCTCCTAGCACGCACCCTGCTCTGAACCCTGGCGTGTCTCTGCACGCGCCCTGTCTTGTGCCTTGGCGTGTCTCTGCACGCACTCTGTCTTGTGCCTTGGCGTGTCTCTACACGCACTCTGTCTTGTGCCTTGGCGTGTCTCTACACGCACCCTGTCTTGTGCCTTGGCGTGTCTCTACACGCACTCTGTCTTGTACCTTGGCGTGTCTCTACACGCACTCTGTCTTGTACCTTGGCGTGTCTCTACACGCACTCTGTCTTGTACCTTGTGCCTTGGCGTGTCTCTACACGCACTGTCTTATTCTATGCTTTGGCGTGGCTACACACGCACCCTGTCTCGTTTGCGAACCTTGGCGTGTCCCCTACACACGCACCTCGCTTTGAACCCTGGCGTGTCCCCTACACACGCACCTTGCCTTGCACCTAGTCTTGAACCCTGGTGTGTCCCCTACACACGCACCTAGCCTTGGACCCTGGCGTGTCCCCTACACACGCACCTAGCCTTGGACCTTGGCGTGTTCCCTAAACACGCACCCTGCTTGGATATCTGTCGTGCCTCCTTGCCTGAACCCTGGTTTGCCTGCCGGATGCCCGGAACCTGCCAACCGTTGCCAGAGGTCCGGAACCAGATGACTACGGCCTGATGTCCGGAGCTGACGTCCGCAGCCTGATCCCTGGACCCTGTCGGTTTGCCAGCAGTCCGGAGTCCGATGCCATCTTGCCATTACCTGTGCCTAGGCGTGCCATCTGGCACGTACCATGTTATGGACCTTGGCGTGCCCACGAGCGCACCTTGCACGTTTTGCTTGTTTTCTCTGTATGTGATCTTGTGTTATTCTAATGAAGATACCTTGCTCCTACGTCTAGTCTCGTCTTGCTTCCTGCTCGTCCTTGTCGTCAGACACTCGTCTAGTGTCCCCTGAGCCGGCCGTCTGGTCCCAGCAGTCGTGGTGGCTCACCCCCTTGGTCTTGCCCCTGACACTCCCTGTATAGGGGGTGGATTCTCACAAGGTCAGCTCGCCCTCGGTGGGTGGGTTCCACGACCCAGAGGGTCCACTCAAAAAATGGGCTCAGCAGGAGCTGAGTCCGTCACAGTGATATCATCAGCGTCCTTACATTCCACCATCACACAGACACCGGGTGATATCATCAGCGTCCTTACATTCCACCATCACACAGACACCGGGTGATATCATCAGCGTCCTTACATTCCACCATCACACAGACACCGGGTGATATCATCAGCGTCCTTACATTCCACCATCACACAGACACCAGGTGATATCATCAGCGTCCTTACATTCCACCATCACACAGACACCGGGTGATATCATCAGCGTCCTTACATTCCCCCATCACACAGACACCGGGAGATATCATCAGCGTCCTTACATTCCACCATCACACAGACACCGGGTGATATCATCAGCGTCCTTACATTCCACCATCACACAGACACGGGGAGATATCATCAGCGTCCTTACATTCCCCCATCACACAGACACCGGGTGATATCATCAGCGTCCTTACATTCCACCATCACACAGACACGGGGAGATATCATCAGCGTCCTTACATTCCACCATCACACAGACACCGGGTGATATCATCAGCGTCCTTACATTCCACCATCACACAGACACGGGGAGATATCATCAGCGTCCTTACATTCCACCATCACACAGACACGGGGAGATATCATCAGCGTCCTTACATTCCACCATCACACAGACACGGGGAGATATCATCAGCGTCCTTACATTCCAACATCACACAGACACCGGGTGATATCATCAGCGTCCTTACATTCCCCCATCACACAGACACCAGGTGATATCATCAGCGTCCTTACATTCCACCATCACACAGACACCGGGTGATATCATCAGCGTCCTTACATTCCCCCATCACACAGACACCGGGTGATATCATCAGCGTCCTTACATTCCCCCATCACACAGACACCGGGTGATATCATCAGCGTCCTTACATTCTACCGTAACACAGACACCGGATGATATCATCAGCGTCCTTACATTCCACCATCACACAGACACCGGGTGATATCATCAGCGTCCTTACATTCCACCATCACACAGACACCGGGTGATATCATCAGCGTCCTTACATTCCACCATCACACAGACACCGGGTGATATCATCAGCGTCCTTACATTCCCCCATCACACAGACACCGGGTGATATCATCAGCGTCCTTACATTCCCCCATCACACAGACACCAGGTGATATCATCAGCGTCCTTACATTCCACCATCACACAGACACCGGGTGATATCATCAGCGTCCTTACATTCCACCGTCACACAGACACCGGGTGATATCATCAGCGTCCTTACATTCCCCCATCACACAGACACCAGGTGATATCATCAGCGTCCTTACATTCCACCATCACACAGACACCGGGTGATATCATCAGCGTCCTTACATTCCACCATCACACAGACACCAGGTGATATCATCAGCGTCCTTACATTCCCCCATCACACAGACACCAGGTGATATCATCAGCGTCCTTACATTCCCCCATCACACAGACACCAGGTGATATCATCAGCGTCCTTACATTCCACCATCACACAGACACCGGGTGATATCATCAGCGTCCTTACATTCCCCCATCACACAGACACCAGGTGATATCATCAGCGTCCTTACATTCCCCCATCACACAGACACCAGGTGATATCATCAGCGTCCTTACATTCCCCCATCACACAGACACCAGGTGATATCATCAGCGTCCTTACATTCCACCATCACACAGACACCGGGTGATATCATCAGCGTCCTTACATTCCACCGTCACACAGACACCGGGTGATATCATCAGCGTCCTTACATTCCCCCATCACACAGACACCAGGTGATATCATCAGCGTCCTTACATTCCACCGTCACACAGACACCGGGTGATATCATCAGCGTCCTTACATTCCCCCATCACACAGACACCAGGTGATATCATCAGCGTCCTTACATTCCACCATCACACAGACACCGGGTGATATCATCAGCGTCCTTACATTCCCCCATCACACAGACACCAGGTGATATCATCAGCGTCCTTACATTCCCCCATCACACAGACACCAGGTGATATCATCAGCGTCCTTACATTCCACCATCACACAGACACCGGGTGATATCATCAGCGTCCTTACATTCCCCCATCACACAGACACCGGGTGATATCATCAGCGTCCTTACATTCCACCGTCACACAGACAACGGGTGATATCATCAGCGTCGTTACATTCCACCATCACACAGACACCGGGTGATATCATCAGCGTCCTTACATTACACCATCACACAGACACCGGGTGATATCTACAGCGTCCTTACATTCCACCATCACACAGACAGCGGGTGATATCATCAGCGTCCTTACATTCCACCACCACACAGACACGGGGTGATATCAGCGTCCTTACATTCCACCATCACACAGACACGGGGTGACATCATCAGCGTCCTTACATTCCACCATCACACAGACACCGGGTGATATCAGCGTCCTTACATTCCCCCATCACACAGACACCGGGTGATATCATCAGCGTCCTTACATTCTCCCATCACACAGACACCGGGTGATATCATCAGCGTCCTTACATTCCACCGTCACACAGACACCGGGTGATATCATCAGCGTCGTTACATTCCACCATCACACAGACACCGGGTGATATCATCAGCGTCCTTACATTACACCATCACACAGACACCGGGTGATATCTACAGCGTCCTTACATTCCACCATCACACAGACAGCGGGTGATATCATCAGCGTCCTTACATTCCACCGTCACACAGACACCGGGTGATATCATCAGCGTCCTTACATTCCACCATCACACAGACACCGGGTGATATCATCAGCGTCCTTACATTCCACCGTCACACAGACACCGGGTGAAATCATCAGCGTCCTTACATTCCACCGTCACACAGACACGGGGTGATATCATCAGCGTCCTTACATTCCACCACCACACAGACACCGGGTGATATCATCAGCGTCCTTACATTCCACCATCACACAGACACCGGGTGATATCATCAGCGTCCTTACATTCCACCATCACACAGACACCGGGTGATATCATCAGCGTCCTTACATTCCACCATCACACAGACACCGGGAGATATCATCAGCGTCCTTACATTCCACCGTCACACAGACACGGGGTGATATCATCAGCGTCCTTACATTCCACCACCACACAGACACCGGGTGATATCATCAGCGTCCTTACATTCCCCCATCACACAGACACCGGGTGATATCAGCGTCCTTACATTCCACCATCACACAGACACGGGGTGACATCATCAGCGTCCTTACATTCCACCATCACACAGACACCGGGTGATATCAGCGTCCTTACATTCCCCCATCACACAGACACCGGGAGATATCATCAGCGTCCTTACATTCCACCATCACACAGACACCGGGTGATATCATCAGCGTCCTTACATTCCACCATCACACAGACACCGGGAGATATCATCAGCGTCCTTACATTCCACCGTCACACAGACACCGGGTGATATCATCAGCGTCCTTACATTCCACCATCACACAGACACAGGGTGATATCATCAGCGTCCTTACATTCCACCATCACACAGACACCGGGTGATATCATCAGCGTCCTTACATTCCACCATCACACAGACACCGGGTGATATCATCAGCGTCCTTACATTCCACCACCACAGACACGGGGTGATATCATCAGCGTCCTTACATTCTACCGTCTCACAGACACCGGGTGATATCATCAGCGTCCTTACATTCCACCATCACACAGACACCGGGTGATATCATCAGCGTCCTTACATTCCACCATCACACAGACACCGGGTGATATCATCAGCGTCCTTACATTCCACCACCACAGACACGGGGTGATATCATCAGCGTCCTTACATTCTACCGTCTCACAGACACCGGGTGATATCATCAGCGTCCTTACATTCCACCGTCTCACAGACACCGGGTGATATCATCAGCGTCCTTACATTCCACCATCACACAGACACCGGGTGATATCATCAGCGTCCTTACATTCCCCCATCACACAGACACCGGGTGATATCATCAGCGTCCTTACATTCCACCATCACACAGACACCGGGTGATATCATCAGCGTCCTTACATTCCACCATCACACAGACACCGGGTGATATCATCAGCGTCCTTACATTCCCCCATCACACAGACACCGGGTGATATCATCAGCGTCCTTACATTCCCCCATCACACAGACACCGGGTGATATCATCAGCGTCCTTACATTCTACCGTAACACAGACACCGGGTGATATCATCAGCGTCCTTACATTCCACCATCACACAGACACCGGGTGATATCATCAGCGTCCTTACATTCCACCATCACACAGACACCGGGTGATATCATCAGCGTCCTTACATTCTACCGTAACACAGACACCGGGTGATATCATCAGCGTCCTTACATTCCACCATCACACAGACACCGGGTGATATCATCAGCGTCCTTACATTCCACCATCACACAGACACCGGGAGATATCATCAGCGTCCTTACATTCCCCCATCACACAGACACCGGGTGATATCATCAGCGTCCTTACATTCCACCATCACACAGACACCGGGTGATATCATCAGCGTCCTTACATTCCCCCATCACACAGACACCGGGTGATATCATCAGCGTCCTTACATTCCACCATCACACAGACACGGGGTGATATCATCAGCGTCCTTACATTCCACCATCACACAGACACCGGGTGATATCATCAGCGTCCTTACATTCCACCATCACACAGACACCGGGTGATATCATCAGCGTCCTTACATTCCCCCATCACACAGACACCGGGTGATATCATCAGCGTCCTTACATTCCACCATCACACAGACACCGGGTGATATCATCAGCGTCCTTACATTCCCCCATCACACAGACACCGGGTGATATCATCAGCGTCCTTACATTCCACCGTCACACAGACACCGGGTGATATCATCAGCGTCCTTACATTCCCCCATCACACAGACACAGGGTGATATCATCAGCGTCCTTACATTCCCCCATCACACAGACACCGGGTGATATCATCAGCGTCCTTACATTCCACCATCACACAGACACCGGGTGATATCATCAGCGTCCTTACATTCCACCATCACACAGACACCGGGTGATATCATCAGCGTCCTTACATTCCCCCATCACACAGACACCGGGTGATATCATCAGCGTCCTTACATTCCCCCATCACACAGACACCGGGTGATATCATCAGCGTCCTTACATTCTACCGTAACACAGACACCGGGTGATATCATCAGCGTCCTTACATTCCACCATCACACAGACACCGGGTGATATCATCAGCGTCCTTACATTCCACCATCACACAGACACCGGGTGATATCATCAGCGTCCTTACATTCTACCGTAACACAGACACCGGGTGATATCATCAGCGTCCTTACATTCCACCATCACACAGACACCGGGTGATATCATCAGCGTCCTTACATTCCACCATCACACAGACACCGGGAGATATCATCAGCGTCCTTACATTCCCCCATCACACAGACACGGGGTGATATCATCAGCGTCCTTACATTCCCCCATCACACAGACACCGGGTGATATCATCAGCGTCCTTACATTCCACCATCACACAGACACGGGGTGATATCATCAGCGTCCTTACATTCCACCATCACACAGACACCGGGTGATATCATCAGCGTCCTTACATTCCACCATCACACAGACACCGGGTGATATCATCAGCGTCCTTACATTCCCCCATCACACAGACACCGGGTGATATCATCAGCGTCCTTACATTCCACCATCACACAGACACCGGGTGATATCATCAGCGTCCTTACATTCCCCCATCACACAGACACCGGGTGATATCATCAGCGTCCTTACATTCCACCGTCACACAGACACCGGGTGATATCATCAGCGTCCTTACATTCCACCATCACACAGACACGGGGAGATATCATCAGCGTCCTTACATTCCACCATCACACAGACACCGGGTGATATCATCAGCGTCCTTACATTCCCCCATCACACAGACACCGGGTGATATCATCAGCGTCCTTACATTCCACCGTCACACAGACACGGGGTGATATCATCAGCGTCCTTACATTCCACCGTCACACAGACACCGGGTGATATCATCAGCGTCCTTACATTCCCCCGTCACACAGACACCGGGAGATATCATCAGCGTCCTTACATTCCACCATCACACAGACACCGGGAGATATCATCAGCGTCCTTACATTCCACCATCACACAGACACCGGGAGATATCATCAGCGTCCTTACATTCCCCCATCACACAGACACCGGGTGATATCATCAGCGTCCTTACATTCCCCCATCACACAGACACCGGGTGATATCATCAGCGTCCTTACATTCCCCCATCACACAGACACCGGGTGATATCATCAGCGTCCTTACATTCCACCATCACACAGACACCGGGTGATATCATCAGCGTCCTTACATTCCACCATCACACAGACACCGGGAGATATCATCAGCGTCCTTACATTCTACCATCACACAGACACCGGGTGATATCATCAGCGTCCTTACATTCCACCATCACACAGACACCGGGTGATATCATCAGCGTCCTTACATTCCACCATCACACAGACACCGGGTGATATCATCAGCGTCCTTACATTCCACCATCACACAGACACCGGGTGATATCATCAGCGTCCTTACATTCCACCATCACACAGACACCGGGTGATATCATCAGCGTCCTTACATTCCCCCATCACACAGACACCGGGTGATATCATCAGCGTCCTTACATTCCCCCATCACACAGACACCGGGTGATATCATCAGCGTCCTTACATTCCCCCATCACACAGACACCGGGTGATATCATCAGCGTCCTTACATTCCACCATCACACAGACACCGGGTGATATCATCAGCGTCCTTACATTCCACCATCACACAGACACCGGGTGATATCATCAGCGTCCTTACATTCCCCCATCACACAGACACCGGGTGATATCATCAGCGTCCTTACATTCCACCGTCACACAGACACCGGGTGATATCATCAGCGTCCTTACATTCCACCGTCACACAGACACGGGGTGATATCATCAGCGTCCTTACATTCCACCATCACACAGACACCGGGTGATATCATCAGCGTCCTTACATTCCACCATCACACAGACACCGGGTGATATCATCAGCGTCCTTACATTCCACCATCACACAGACACCGGGTGATATCATCAGCGTCCTTACATTCCACCATCACACAGACACCGGGTGATATCATCAGCGTCCTTACATTCCACCGTCACACAGACACCGGGTGATATCATCAGCGTCCTTACATTCCCCCATCACACAGACACCGGGTGATATCATCAGCGTCCTTACATTCCCCCATCACACAGACACCGGGTGATATCATCAGCGTCCTTACATTCTACCGTAACACAGACACCGGGTGATATCATCAGCGTCCTTACATTCCACCATCACACAGACACCGGGTGATATCATCAGCGTCCTTACATTCCACCATCACACAGACACCGGGTGATATCATCAGCGTCCTTACATTCCACCATCACACAGACACCGGGTGATATCATCAGCGTCCTTACATTCCACCATCACACAGACACCGGGTGATATCATCAGCGTCCTTACATTCCACCATCACACAGACACCGGGTGATATCATCAGCGTCCTTACATTCCACCATCACACAGACACCGGGTGATATCATCAGCGTCCTTACATTCCACCATCACACAGACACGGGGAGATATCATCAGCGTCCTTACATTCCACCATCACACAGACACCGGGTGATATCATCAGCGTCCTTACATTCCACCGTCACACAGACACGGGGTGATATCATCAGCGTCCTTACATTCCACCATCACACAGACACCGGGTGATATCATCAGCGTCCTTACATTCCACCATCACACAGACACCGGGTGATATCATCAGCGTCCTTACATTCCACCATCACACAGACACCGGGTGATATCATCAGCGTCCTTACATTCTACCGTAACACAGACACCGGGTGATATCATCAGCGTCCTTACATTCCACCATCACACAGACACCGGGTGATATCATCAGCGTCCTTACATTCCACCATCACACAGACACCGGGTGATATCATCAGCGTCCTTACATTCTACCGTAACACAGACACAGGGTGATATCATCAGCGTCCTTACATTCCCCCATCACACAGACACCGGGTGATATCATCAGCGTCCTTACATTCCACCATCACACAGACACCGGGTGATATCATCAGCGTCCTTACATTCCACCATCACACAGACACCGGGTGATATCATCAGCGTCCTTACATTCCACCATCACACAGACACCGGGTGATATCATCAGCGTCCTTACATTCTACCGTAACACAGACACCGGGTGATATCATCAGCGTCCTTACATTCCACCATCACACAGACACAGGGTGATATCATCAGCGTCCTTACATTCCACCGTCACACAGACACCGGGTGATATCATCAGCGTCCTTACATTCTACCGTAACACAGACACAGGGTGATATCATCAGCGTCCTTACATTCCACCATCACACAGACACCGGGTGATATCATCAGCGTCCTTACATTCCACCATCACACAGACACCGGGTGATATCATCAGCGTCCTTACATTCTACCGTAACACAGACACAGGGTGATATCATCAGCGTCCTTACATTCCACCATCACACAGACACCGGGTGATATCATCAGCGTCCTTACATTCTACCGTAACACAGACACAGGGTGATATCATCAGCGTCCTTACATTCTACCATCACACAGACACCGTTGAGTGACTGATCGCCGCGGGATAAGGCTCCTATGGACGATCCGATCAGATCAGTATTGGTTGTCAGTGAGCTGCATGCAGCATTTAACCATGTAATTGCCAGCTTGTGTGGCTTCCCCTATACTGGCCCCTGGTGAATGCAATGTTAATGCCCATGCGATGTGTGAGCGCCTCCTAGAGACATGTCCCATGAGAGACAAAGGATGACAGTGCTGAGCCCCTGTCAGCACCGGTCCCATTATGGGACCTACATAGTGAAAAGAAGAAGACACGGATTAGATATTAGAAATAACTTTTTGACGATGAGGGTGATCAATGAGTGGAACAGGCTGCCACGAGAAGTGGTGAGTTCTCCTTCAATGGAAGTCTTCAAACAGAGGCTGGACAGACATCTGTCTGGGATGATTTAGTGACTCCTGCTTTGAGCAGGGGGTTGGACCAGATGTTCCCGATGACCCCGGAGGTCCCTTCTAACATTCTAGGATTCTAGGGACAGTTCTGTATTGATACTTATCGGGGATATCCAGGACTTTATTGAAAACAAATCGTGTCCTTTAGCACTACCGGGCAGGTAACTGCAGCTGACTTGCCTGCTGCACACGGCACCGTTCTTCCTCGGGACAGTCTGCTCCTGCCGGGGATTCAGAAGCCTCTGCTGATGTCACGTCTACAGAGCGGAGGCTTGATTTCCACTTTGCTCTATAGACGTGGCGGCCGGGTCCTCGGTGCCGAAGAGTCGGCTGTCAGTCAGAATGATGATGCTGGAAGTCCCACCACCCTGTGCCATCAGCAGAGGGAGCTCAATCCCCGACAGGAATGCTATGTAGCCGCTCTGTGCCAGGGAAGAACGGCGCTGAGCACAACATTCAGGTAAGCTGCAACTAACGGCCCGTTAGTGCTTAGGTACGTCTTTTGTGTTTTCTAAAGTCTCTGATATACAATTTAAAGGGGTTTCCCGCAAACAAAAGACATTTTTAATTAATAATAATAATTTCCACAATTGTATGTAATTAAATAAATTGTTCCTGATGTGCAATGGTCGTGTCCGACCGTACAGGACCATGGGTCGGATCACACCACAGATCCTGGGCAAGGAGGGAGATGAGAGTATACAGACATTACAGCACGGGAGCGTAGATTATTCACCAGCAGTGATCCCCGGATGTAATGTCTGCATCTTCTCTTTTGCCTCCTCCCTGTCTGATGTGGTATGATCAGACGATGTCCCTGCATGGTCGGACACGACCATTACACAGTTATTATTATTCCAGGATCTAGTGATTAAAATCCACCTTTGTTTGTGGATGATCCCCTGTAAGCCTCATCTATCTAGAGGCATTCCCGGCCCAGGCGTCCTGTGATACCCACTCCCACCAGCCCCCAACCTGCATCACAGACCCCAGAGGAACACGTCACCCAGACAGACGCACTCTCTTACCTTTTAGACTGCTGGTGGGAATGATCCCTTCTGTGGTTCCTCCATATCCACCAGACACAATGCTCGTCTCGTTGAGGTTGGGTCCGGACACCATGACTTGCTGCAAATCCTACAGACAGACATGAGAGGTAAGACTTGTGATCTGTGAGAGGAGAGGGGGCCCTGGAAGAAGGAGCGGAGGGTCTATGCGCAGGCGTAAGCACTCAGCTGCCATTTCTAGGTTCCTTTTCTTTGGTTGGGGGATGTCAGACATTGCCCAGTGCCCCTGACCCAAAATACGTGAGATTGGAAGTGGGTAGAAGTCCACGCCGCCAATGGTCCAGGATGTATAATGAGGCCCAAAATGGGTGAATGCGGTTATTTGCCAACGCGTTTCGCCGTTCACTTAAATCATCAGGACAGAGCACGGCAGTTTATTGGTCTCTTAGCCCCTTAGTGACCACTAATACGTCGTTACTGACCTGTGATATAAGAGACTAGCGCCCCCGACGGGTGACAATGTTGTAGCTGTCGGCTGTACTCTATAGGTGACAACTTGCTCCATCAGCCACGGTCAGTTTTGGCACCCACTATGGTCGTGGCACGGACTATGGTCGTGGCACCCACTATGGTCGTTTAGCCCCTTAAATTCTGCTGTAAATATGGACTACGGCATCTAGATGGTTAACAGAGTGTGGGGGCTTCCTCTTTAACCCCATCGGCACCCTGAGATCTTGGTCTTCCGCCTATAGCGGCCTGTTCAGACATTATCAACATTTAGGTGGGAAATAAACTTTTCATTCCTGTCCTGCCACTTCGCATTAATTCCTGAAAAGCACCTGAAGGGTTAATAACCCACCTGACGGCTGTTTTGAATACGAGGGGTGCTGTTTTAAAGATGGTGTCACTTTTGGGGGTTTCCAATATATAGGACGCCCAAAGTCACAGCAAAACTGAACAGGTCCCTATAAAAAGAAGTTTTTTAAATTTCCTCGAAAAAAGGAAGAATTGCTGCTACATTAAAAAAACCTTCTAAAATGTGCAGAAAATAAAAGCGCACTTTACCCCTGGTGCGGAAGTGAGGCCGACACGAGGGAAAGTTATGTCTGGAAGAAAGCGATAATCATTCCAAGTGTATCGACCTGAGTTTACCATTACCCTAAAGTACAAGGCGCCACGAGAAAACAACCTCAGAATCAAGGTGAAACGTGGAGGCGTTCTACAGCTATGGCGACAGAAAGTGACTCGTCAGATTTCCAAAAACGGGGCCGGTCACTAGGGGGTTACGTCATGGACCACTGGCAGAGCGGACAGAGACCTCAGTCTCACGTGCTACTCCACATGGGGGGCTTCTTCAGCTGACATGTAGGGGTTGTGACCTTCACATTCAGCTTTCTAACCCTATGGCGCTCACTGTCTCACCAGCTTAATCCATTCTTGACCCAAACTAGACAACGAAGCGGACTAGCTCTGAAGGGGGAGACATGGAAAGACACCAGCTGCAATGGAGACGCCTCCGCAAGGAAGGTGGACCTCAATATAATTACTATTCCTGTCCGGGGTCCGCTCACCTGGGAGATACCCATCTGGTGATTATCGGATCAGGGAAAAAATCCTCACATGTCGCTTGGTGACTTTCCATCCAGAAGCTTCACAGCTTCCCACTGATGTCATGACAGAAGTACTCGAGAGAAGGCCACGTTCTGGCCGGAAAAGACAAGAACCGCGGTCACTGGCTGGACAAGTGGACAGCATGGGCACAATACCTGCTCCAAACTCTCATCTTCAGTGATTGTCCCGGAGACCCCATTACTGCTGATGGGAATCTCCATGGTGGCCGCTTTGCTCATTATTCCGTCAGACATCTTGATCCTGCAATGAAAGTAGGAATGGTCAGATCACATGAGGACAGACTTGCACTAGAACCATGGTTGACGAGCAAGAGAGGTCCTTGAGGAAGGCTGCTTTTACACTTGCCATGTTTTTGCGGGCTGTTTTTGCGGCCCCAATAGATTCCTATGGGGCCGCAAAATCAGCCTGCAAAAATTCCACGGTGCGCAGTGTGCCGTACGGCCGTGGGGGCTGTATTTGTGGTCATGATAAAAGATCGAGCTATGGTCACACAGTGTGAGGCTATAAGGCTTCGGTCACATGGTGTGAGGCTACAAGGCTATGTTCACACGGTGTGAGGCTACAAGGCTATGTTCACACGGTGTGAGGCTATAAGGCTTCGGTCACATGGTGTGAGGCTACAAGGCTACGTTCACACGGTGTGAGGCTACAAGGCTACGTTCACACGGTGTGAGGCTATAAGGCTACGTTCACACGGTGTGAGGCTATAAGGCTACGTTCACATGGTGTGAGGCTATAAGGCTACGTTCACACGGTGTGAGGCTACAAGGCTACGTTCACACGGTGTGAGGCTACAAGGCTACGGTCACACAGTGTGAGGCTATAAGGCTACGGTCACACAGTGTGAGGCTATAAGGCTACGGTCACACAGTGTGAGGCTACAAGGCTACGTTCACACGGTGTGAGGCTATAAGGCTACGGTCACACAGTGTGAGGCTATAAGGCTTCGGTCACATGGTGAGAGGCTACAAGGCTACGTTCACACGGTGTGAGGCTACAAGGCTATGTTCACACGGTGTGAGGCTATAAGGCTATGTTCACACGGTGTGAGGCTACAAGGCTATGTTCACACGGTGTGAGGCTACAAGGCTACGTTCACACGGTGTGAGGCTATAAGGCTACGGTCACACAGTGTGAGGCTATAAGGCTTCGGTCACATGGTGTGAGGCTACAAGGCTACGTTCACACGGTGTGAGGCTACAAGGCTATGTTCACACGGTGTGAGGCTATAAGGCTATGTTCACACGGTGTGAGGCTACAAGGCTATGTTCACACGGTGTGAGGCTACAAGGCTACGTTCACACGGTGTGAGGCTATAAGGCTACGGTCACACAGTGTGAGGCTATAAGGCTTCGGTCACACGGTGTGAGGCTACAAGGCTACGTTCACACGGTGTGAGGCTACAAGGCTATGTTCACACGGTGTGAGGCTATAAGGCTATGTTCACACGGTGTGAGGCTACAAGGCTATGTTCACACGGTGTGAGGCTACAAGGCTACGTTCACACGGTGTGAGGCTATAAGGCTACGGTCACACAGTGTGAGGCTATAAGGCTTCGGTCACACGGTGTGAGGCTACAAGGCTACGTTCACACGGTGTGAGGCTACAAGGCTATGTTCACACGGTGTGAGGCTATAAGGCTATGTTCACACGGTGTGAGGCTACAAGGCTACGTTCATACGGTGTGAGGCTACAAGGCTATGTTCACACGGTGTGAGGCTATAAGGCTATGTTCACACGGTGTGAGGCTACAAGGCTACGTTCATACGGTGTGAGGCTATAAGGCTACGGTCACACAGTGTGAGGCTATAAGGCTTCGGTCACATGGTGTGAGGCTACAAGGCTACGTTCACACGGTGTGAGGCTACAAGGCTATGTTCACACGGTGTGAGGCTATAAGGCTATGTTCACACGGTGTGAGGCTACAAGGCTACGTTCATACGGTGTGAGGCTATAAGGCTACGGTCACACAGTGTGAGGCTATAAGGCTTCGGTCACACGGTGTGAGGCTACAAGGCTATGTTCACATGGTGTGAGGCTATAAGGCTATGTTCACAGGTTCAGTTTTTGCTGAGTAATCTGAGGGTTTGTCACGTTCCTACTTGAATCGGTGAAAAGCAATGAAATAATAATGAAAGAATAGAGAAACGCAGCCAAGCTAAAAAGATGAGCGGAAGACAATAAATCGGCATGTGTCAGAGACTCCAGAAACCTCCATCATTCTGCTGCTTCTAGAGAACGCTGCTTATTTTACCAAATATTGTTGCTTAAAAACTGCAGCAAAAACAATGTGTCCTAATGCTCTGCCAGCATAAGACGTCCACAAAGATATGACGAGGAACAAGCAAGACACAACGGCAATCTACAGCCCCAGATATCTGCACGGGAGTCCATGTCCACAAGGCCCAGAATGGAGAAACAGGAGACCAGTGTTATGGACACCACTGACCAGAGCCTTCTCCTACATGAGAACTACAACACACGAAACAGGGACACATCCCCTTCAAGTTGTGTCAATCCAAAATGTCTGCTCATTTCTGTACACATTAAAGGATGTCTCATGTCTACAATCCAAATAATAAGAAGACCGTATAATATGTAGAGACATGGGTGAGATGAGGAGACAGGAGGATGTGTAGAGACACGGGTGAGATGAGGAGACAGGATGATGTGTAGAGACATGGGTGAGGTGAGGAGACAGGACGATGTGTAGAGACACATGGGTGAGATGAGGAGACAGGACGATGTGTAGAGACACATGGGTGAGATGAGGAGACAGGACGATGTGTAGAGACACATGGGTGAGATGAGGAGACAGGACGATGTGTAGAGACACGGGTGAGGTGAGGAGACAGGACGATGTGTAGAGACACATGGGTGAGATGAGGAGACAGGACGATGTGTAGAGACACATGGGTGAGATGAGGAGACAGGACGATGTGTAGAGACACATGGGTGAGATGAGGAGACAGGACGATGTGTAGAGACACGGGTGAGGTGAGGAGACAGGACGATGTGTAGAGACACGGGTGAGATGAGGAGACAGGACGATGTGTAGAGAAACGGGTGAGATGAGGAGACAGGACGATGTGTAGAGAAACGGGTGAGATGAGGAGACAGGACGATGTGTAGAGACATGGGTGAGATGAGGAGACAGGACAATGTGTAGAGACATGGGTGAGATGAGGAGACAGGACGATGTGTAGAGACATGGGTGAGATGAGGGGACAGGACGATGTGTAGAGACACGGGTGAGATGAGGAGACAGGACGATGTGTAGAGACACGGGTGAGGTGAGGAGACAGGACGATGTGTAGAGACACGGGTGAGATGAGGAGACAGGACAATGTGTAGAGACAAGGGTGAGGTGAGGAGACAGGACGATGTGTAGAGACACGGGTGAGATGAGGAGACAGGACGATGTGTAGAGACACGGGTGAGATGAGGAGACAGGACGATGTGTAGAGACATGGGTGAGATGAGGAGACAGGACGATGTGTAGAGACATGGGTGAGATGAGGAGACAGGACAATGTGTAGAGACATGGGTGAGATGAGGAGACAGGACAATGTGTAGAGACATGGGTGAGGTGAGGAGACAGGACGATGTGTAGAGACACGGGTGAGGTGAGGAGACAGGACGATGTGTAGAGACACGGGTGAGATGAGGAGACAGGACAATGTGTAGAGACAAGGGTGAGGTGAGGAGACAGGACGATGTGTAGAGACACGGGTGAGATGAGGAGACAGGACGATGTGTAGAGACACGGGTGAGATGAGGAGACAGGACGATGTGTAGAGACATGGGTGAGATGAGGAGACAGGAGGATGTGTAGAGACACGGGTGAGATGAGGAGACAGGATGATGTGGAGAGACATAGAGACATGAGTGAGATGAGGAGACAGGAGGATGTGTAGAGACACGGGTGAGATGAGAAGACAGGACGATGTGTAGAGAGACGGGTGAGATAAGGAGAGAGGACGATGTGTAGAGACATAGAGACATGGGTGAGATGAGGAGACAGGAGGATGTGTAGTGACACGGGTGAGATGAGGAGACAGGACGATGTGTAGAGACATGGGTGAGATGAGGAGACAGGACGATGTGTAGAGACATGGGTGTGATGAGGAGACAGGAGGATGTGTAGAGACATGCGTGAGATGAAGAGACAGGAGGATGTATAGAGACATGGGTGAGGTGAGGAGACAGGACGATGTGTACAGACATGGGTGAGGTGAGGAGACTGGACGATGTGTAGAGACATGGGTGAGGTGAGGAGACTGGACGATGTGTAGAGACATGGGTGAGACGAGGAGACAGGACGATGTGTAGACACACGGGTGAGATGAGGAGACAGGACGATGTGTAGAGACACGGGTGAGATGAGGAGACAGGACGATATGTAGACACACGGGTGAGATGAGGAGACAGGATGATGTGTAGAGACATGGGTGAGATGAGGAGACAGGATGATGTGTAGAGACATGGGTGAGGTGAGGAGACAGGACGATGTGTAGAGACACATGGGTGAGATGAGGAGACAGGACGATGTGTAGAGACACATGGGTGAGATGAGGAGACAGGACGATGTGTAGAGACACATGGGTGAGATGAGGAGACAGGACGATGTGTAGAGACACGGGTGAGGTGAGGAGACAGGACGATGTGTAGAGACACGGGTGAGATGAGGAGACAGGACGATGTGTAGAGAAACGGGTGAGATGAGGAGACAGGACGATGTGTAGAGAAACGGGTGAGATGAGGAGACAGGACGATGTGTAGAGAAACGGGTGAGATGAGGAGACAGGACGATGTGTAGAGACATGGGTGAGATGAGGAGACAGGACAATGTGTAGAGACATGGGTGAGATGAGGAGACAGGACGATGTGTAGAGACACGGGTGAGATGAGGAGACAGGACGATGTGTAGAGACACGGGTGAGGTGAGGAGACAGGACGATGTGTAGAGACACGGGTGAGATGAGGAGACAGGACAATGTGTAGAGACAAGGGTGAGGTGAGGAGACAGGACGATGTGTAGAGACACGGGTGAGATGAGGAGACAGGACGATGTGTAGAGACACGGGTGAGATGAGGAGACAGGACGATGTGTAGAGACACGGGTGAGATGAGGAGACAGGACGATGTGTAGAGACATGGGTGAGATGAGGAGACAGGACAATGTGTAGAGACATGGGTGAGATGAGGAGACAGGACAATGTGTAGAGACATGGGTGAGGTGAGGAGACAGGACGATGTGTAGAGACATGGGTGAGATGAGGAGACAGGACGATGTGTAGAGACACGGGTGAGATGAGGAGACAGGACGATGTGTAGAGACATGGGTGAGGTGAGGAGACAGGACGATGTGTACAGACATGGGTGAGATGAGGAGACAGGACGATGTGTAGAGACACGGGTGAGATGAGGAGACAGGACGATGTGTAGAGACACGGGTGAGATGAGGAGACAGGACGATGTGTAGAGACATGGGTGAGATGAGGAGACAGGACAATGTGTAGAGACATGGGTGAGATGAGGAGACAGGACAATGTGTAGAGACATGGGTGAGGTGAGGAGACAGGACGATGTGTAGAGACATGGGTGAGATGAGGAGACAGGACGATGTGTAGAGACACGGGTGAGGTGAGGAGACAGGACGATGTGTAGAGACATGGGTGAGATGAGGAGACAGGACAATGTGTAGAGACATGGGTGAGGTGAGGAGACAGGACGATGTGTAGAGACACGGGTGAGGTGAGGAGACAGGACAATGTGTAGAGACATGGGTGAGATGAGGAGACAGGACAATGTGTAGAGACATGGGTGAGGTGAGGAGACAGGACGATGTGTAGAGACATGGGTGAGATGAGGAGACAGGACGATGTGTAGAGACATGGGTGAGACATGTTTGGAAGCGGAAGATGCAGAAGGTGTAGTAGGAGAAGGTGAGAATCTTTACCCCTTGAGTAAGGTGTCAGATATGCAGAAAGTTTAGGGTGAGCCAGAGAAGGTTTGTGTAGTAGGAAGAGACTGGACATACAGGACAGGTGGGGGAGGCGGGAAACTCTGGATGAAATCTTTCCAGGATACACCAGGTGGCAGAACAGGTTCCACAGTAAACAGAGGAGGAGACAGGAGGAGGTGAGGAGGGCACCGGTGACTGTGCAGGAACCGGACCAGGACCATGAACCAGCCGAGGCCGGAGCAGAACCGGACCTGGCCCTGGGGGATCACTGTGTGCACCGAGAACAGAAACGACTGTGTGCACCACTGCGTACATGACCGTGAGAGCGGAATACACCACTCTATAATAATGGGCACACACGCTACAGCTGGGGAAGGACGGTGTGCTCACGGGTTCGTGGACACGCTCTGTCCACAGGATGCACCGTAAACATGTAAATACACAAACACCCTCTACCCAGGACGGACGCACAGAGCAGACACAGACCCCCGTTACCTGCAGCCGTCATGTGAGCGCACACCATGCCCTGTACTAGGAGCACGAGTCAGCACTCAGCAAGCCATGCCCACCACACCTGTGCACACCCAAGCCCCGCCCACCAGCCTGCCATGGATCACTACATCCACCATGTGTCAGGACTGACAGCAACACTCAGCCTGAGGATCACTCCGATCCTCCAGCAATGGAGCAAGGTGAAACATCACAGTGAGGGCAGGGAGGGATACTGTATATGGGGGCACTGTGGTATCACTGAGGATGATACATGGGGTGTACAGTGTTACTGTATATGGGGGCACTGTGATATCACTGAGGATGATACATGGAGTGTACAGTGTTACTATATATGGGGGCACTGTGGTATCACTGAGGATGATACATGGGGTGTACAGTGTTACTGTATATGGGGGCACTGTGATATCACTGAGGATGATACATGGAGTGTACAGTGTTACTGTATATGGGGGCACTGTGGTATCACTGAGGATGATACATGGGGTGTACAGTGTTACTGTATATGGGGGCACTGTGGTATCACTGAGGATGATACATGGGGTGTACAGTGTTACTGTATATGGGGGCACTGTGATATCACTGAGGATGATACATGGAGTGTACAGTGTTACTGTATATGGGGGCACTGTGGTATCACTGAGGATGATACATGGGGTGTACAGTGTTACTGTATATGGGGGCACTGTGATATCACTGAGGATGATACATGGGGTGTACAGTGTTACTGTATATGGGGGCACTGTGGTATCACTGAGGATGATACATGGGGTGTACAGTGTTACTGTATATGGGGGCACTGTGATATCACTGAGGATGATACATGGAGTGTACAGTGTTACTGTATATGGGGGCACTGTGATATCACTGAGGATGATACATGGAGTGTACAGTGTTACTATATATGGGGGCACTGTGGTATCACTGAGGATGATACATGGGGTGTACAGTGTTACTGTATATGGGGGCACTGTGATATCACTGAGGATGATACATGGAGTGTACAGTGTTACTGTATATGGGGGCACTGTGGTATCACTGAGGATGATACATGGGGTGTACAGTGTTACTGTATATGGGGGCACTGTGGTATCACTGAGGATGATACATGGGGTGTACAGTGTTACTGTATATGGGGGCACTGTGATATCACTGAGGATGATACATGGAGTGTACAGTGTTACTGTATATGGGGGCACTGTGGTATCACTGAGGATGATACATGGGGTGTACAGTGTTACTGTATATGGGGGCACTGTGATATCACTGAGGATGATACATGGGGTGTACAGTGTTACTGTATATGGGGGCACTGTGGTATCACTGAGGATGATACATGGGGTGTACAGTGTTACTGTATATGGGGGCACTGTGATATCACTGAGGATGATACATGGAGTGTACAGTGTTACTGTATATGGGGGCACTGTGGTATCACTGAGGATGATACATGGGGTGTACAGTGTTACTGTATATGGGGGCACTGTGGTATCACTGAGGATGATACATGGGGTGTACAGTGTTACTATATATGGGGGCACTGTGGTATCACTGAGGATGATACATGGGGTGTACAGTGTTACTGTATATGGGGGCACTGTGGTATCACTGAGGATGATACATGGGGTGTACAGTGTTACTGTATATGGGGGCACTGTGGTATCACTGAGGATGATACATGGGGTGTACAGTGTTACTATATATGGGGGCACTGTGGTATCACTGAGGATGATACATGGAGTGTACAGTGTTACTGTATATGGGGGCACTGTGGTATCACTGAGGATGATACATGGGGTGTACAGTGTTACTGTATATGGGGGCACTGTGGTATCACTGAGGATGATACATGGGGTGTACAGTGTTACTGTATATGGGGGCACTGTGGTATCACTGAGGATGATACATGGGGTGTACAGTGTTACTATATATGGGGGCACTGTGATATCACTGAGGATGATACATGGGGTGTACAGTGTTACTGTATATGGGGGCACTGTGATATCACTGAGGATGATACATGGGGTGTACAGTGTTACTATATATGGGGGCACTGTGATATCACTGAGGATGATACATGGGGTGTACAGTGTTACTGTATATGGGGGCACTGTGATATCACTGAGGATGATACATGGGGTGTACAGTGTTACTGTATATGGGGGCACTGTGATATCACTGAGGATGATACATGGGGTGTACAGTGTTACTGTATATGGGGGCACTGTGATATCACTGAGGATGATACATGGGGTGTACAGTGTTACTGTATATGGGGGCACTGTGATATCACTGAGGATGATACATGGGGTGTACAGTGTTACTGTATATGGGGGCACTGTGGTATCACTGAGGATGATACATGGGGTGTACAGTGTTACTATATATGGGGGCACTGTGGTATCACTGAGGATGATACATGGAGTGTACAGTGTTACTGTATATGGGGGCACTGTGGTATCACTGAGGATGATGCATGGGGTGTACAGTGTTACTGTATATGGGGGCACTGTGATATCACTGAGGATGATACATGGAGTGTACAGTGTTACTATATATGGGGGCACTGTGATATCACTGAGGATGATACATGGGGTGTACAGTGTTACTGTATATGGGGGCACTGTGGTATCACTGAGGATGATACATGGAGTGTACAGTGTTACTGTATATGGGGGCACTGTGATATCACTGAGGATGATACATGGGGTGTACAGTGTTACTGTATATGGGGGCACTGTGATATCACTGAGGATGATACATGGGGTGTACAGTGTTACTGTATATGGGGGCACTGTGGTATCACTGAGGATGATACATGGGGTGTACAGTGTTACTATATATGGGGGCACTGTGGTATCACTGAGGATGATACATGGAGTGTACAGTGTTACTGTATATGGGGGCACTGTGATATCACTGAGGATGATACATGGGGTGTACAGTGTTACTGTATATGGGGGCACTGTGATATCACTGAGGATGATACATGGGGTGTACAGTGTTACTGTATATGGGGGCACTGTGGTATCACTGAGGATGATACATGGGGTGTACAGTGTTACTATATATGGGGGCACTGTGGTATCACTGAGGATGATACATGGAGTGTACAGTGTTACTGTATATGGGGGCACTGTGATATCACTGAGGATGATACATGGGGTGTACAGTGTTACTGTATATGGGGGCACTGTGATATCACTGAGGATGATACATGGGGTGTACAGTGTTACTGTATATGGGGGCACTGTGATATCACTGAGGATGATACATGGGGTGTACAGTGTTACTGTATATGGGGGCACTGTGATATCACTGAGGATGATACATGGGGTGTACAGTGTTACTGTATATGGGGGCACTGTGGTATCACTGAGGATGATACATGGGGTGTACAGTGTTACTGTATATGGGGGCACTGTGATATCACTGAGGATGATACATGGGGTGTACAGTGTTACTGTATATGGGGGCACTGTGATATCACTGAGGATGATACATGGGGTGTACAGTGTTACTGTATATGGGGGCACTGTGATATCACTGAGGATGATACATGGAGTGTACAGTGTTACTGTATATGGGGGCACTGTGATATCACTGAGGATGATACATGGAGTGTACAGTGTTACTATATATGGGGGCACTGTGATATCACTGAGGATGATACATGGGGTGTACAGTGTTACTGTATATGGGGGCACTGTGGTATCACTGAGGATGATACATGGAGTGTACAGTGTTACTGTATATGGGGGCACTGTGATATCACTGAGGATGATACATGGGGTGTACAGTGTTACTGTATATGGGGGCACTGTGGTATCACTGAGGATGATACATGGGGTGTACAGTGTTACTGTATATGGGGGCACTGTGATATCACTGAGGATGATACATGGGGTGTACAGTGTTACTGTATATGGGGGCACTGTGATATCACTGAGGATGATACATGGAGTGTACAGTGTTACTGTATATGGGGGCACTGTGATATCACTGAGGATGATACATGGGGTGTACAGTGTTACTGTATATGGGGGCACTGTGATATCACTGAGGATGATACATGAGGTGTACAGTGTTACTGTATATGGGGGCACTGTGATATCACTGAGGATGATACATGGAGTGTACAGTGTTACTGTATATGGGGGCACTGTGATATCACTGAGGATGATACATGGGGTATACAGTGTTACTGTATATGGGGGTCCTGTGATATCACTGAGGATGATACATGGAGTGTACAGTGTTACTGTATATGGGGGCACTGTGATATCACTGAGGATGATGTATGGAGTGTACAGTGTTACTGTATATGGGGGCACTGTGATATCACTGAGGATGATACATGGGGAATACAGTGTTACTGTATATGGGGGCACTGTGGTATCACTGAGGATGATACATGGAGTGTACAGTGTTACTGTATATGGGGGCACTGTGATATCACTGAGGATGATGTATGGAGTGTACAGTGTTACTGTATATGGGGGCACTGTGATATCACTGAGGATGATACATGGGGAATACAGTGTTACTGTATATGGGGGCACTGTGGTATCACTGAGGATGATACATGGGGTGTACAGTGTTACTGTATATGGGGGCACTGTGATATCACTGAGGATGATACATGGGGTGTACAGTGTTACTGTATATGGGGGCACTGTGATATCACTGAGGATGATACATGGGGTGTACAGTGTTACTGTATATGGGGGCACTGTGATATCACTGAGGATGATACATGAGGTGTACAGTGTTACTGTATATGGGGGCACTGTGATATCACTGAGGATGATACATGGGGTGTACAGTGTTACTGTATATGGGGGCACTGTGATATCACTGAGGATGATACATGGAGTGTACAGTGTTACTGTATATGGGGGCACTGTGATATCACTGAGGATGATACATGGGGTATACAGTGTTACTGTATATGGGGGTCCTGTGATATCACTGAGGATGATACATGGAGTGTACAGTGTTACTGTATATGGGGGCACTGTGATATCACTGAGGATGATGTATGGAGTGTACAGTGTTACTGTATATGGGGGCACTGTGATATCACTGAGGATGATACATGGGGAATACAGTGTTACTGTATATGGGGGCACTGTGATATCACTGAGGATGATACATGGAGTGTACAGTGTTACTGTATATGGGGGCACTGTGGTATCACTGAGGATGATACATGGAGTGTACAGTGTTACTGTATATGGGGGCACTGTGATATCACTGAGGATGATGTATGGAGTGTACAGTGTTACTATATATGGGGGCACTGTGATATCACTGATTATGATACATGGGGTGTACAGTGTTACTATATATGGGGGCACTGTGATATCACTGAGGATGATACATGGGGTGTACAGTGTTACTGTATATGGGGGCACTGTGATATCACTGAGGATGATACATGGGGTGTACAGTGTTCCTGTATATGGGGGCACTGTGATATCACTGAGGATGATACATGGGGTGTACAGTGTTACTGTATATGGGGGCACTGTGATATCACTGAGGATGATACATGGGGAATACAGTGTTACTGTATATGGGGGCACTGTGGTATCACTGAGGATGATACATGGGGTGTACAGTGTTACTGTATATGGGGGCACTGTGGTATCACTGAGGATGATACATGGAGTGTACAGTGTTACTGTATATGGGGGCACTGTGGTATCACTGAGGATGATACATGGAGTGTACAGTGTTACTGTATATGGGGGCACTGTGATATCACTGAGGATGATGTATGGAGTGTACAGTGTTACTGTATATGGGGGCACTGTGATATCACTGAGGATGATACATGGGGAATACAGTGTTACTGTATATGGGGGCACTGTGGTATCACTGAGGATGATACATGGGGTGTACAGTGTTACTGTATATGGGGGCACTGTGATATCACTGAGGATGATACATGGGGTGTACAGTGTTACTGTATATGGGGGCACTGTGATATCACTGAGGATGATACATGGGGTGTACAGTGTTACTGTATATGGGGCACTGTGATATCACTGAGGATGATACATGGAGTGTACAGTGTTACTATATATGGGGGCACTGTGATATCACTGAGGATGATGTATGGGGTGTACAGTGTTACTGTATATGGGGGCACTGTGATATCACTGAGGATGATACATGGGGTGTACAGTGTTACTGTATATGGGGGCACTGTGATATCACTGAGGATGATACATGGGGTGTACAGTGTTACTGTATATGGGGGCACTGTGATATCACTGAGGATGATACATGGGGTGTACAGTGTTACTGTATATGGGGCACTGTGATATCACTGAGGATGATACATGGAGTGTACAGTGTTACTATATATGGGGGCACTGTGATATCACTGAGGATGATGTATGGGGTGTACAGTGTTACTGTATATGGGGGCACTGTGATATCACTGAGGATGATACATGGGGTGTACAGTGTTACTGTATATGGGGGCACTGTGATATCACTGAGGATGATACATGGGGTGTACAGTGTTACTGTATATGGGGGCACTGTGATATCACTGAGGATGATGTATGGGGTGTACAGTGTTACTGTATATGGGGCACTGTGATATCACTGAGGATGATACATGGGGTGTACAGTGTTACTGTATATGGGGGCCCTGTGATATCACTGAGGATGATACATGGGGTGTACAGTGTTACTGTATATGGGGGCACTGTGATATCACTGAGGATGATACATGGAGTGTACAGTGTTACTGTATATGGGGGCACTGTGATATCACTGAGGATGATACATGGAGTGTACAGTGTTACTGTATATGGGGGCACTGTGATATCACTGAGGATGATGTATGGAGTGTACAGTGTTACTGTATATGGGGGCACTGTGATATCACTGAGGATGATACATGGGGTGTACAGTGTTACTGTATATGGGGGCACTGTGGTATCACTGAGGATGATACATGGAGTGTACAGTGTTACTGTATATGGGGGCCCTGTGATATCACTGAGGATGATACATGGGGTGTACAGTGTTACTGTATATGGGGGCCCTGTGATATCACTGAGGATGATACATGGGGTGTACAGTGTTACTGTATATGGGGGCACTGTGATATCACTGAGGATGATACATGGAGTGTACAGTGTTACTGTAAATGGGGGCACTGTGATATCACTGAGGATGATGTATGGAGTGTACAGTGTTACTGTATATGGGGGCACTGTGGTATCACTGAGGATGATACATGGGGTGTACAGTGTTACTATATATGGGGGCACTGTGATATCACTGAGGATGATACATGGGGTGTACAGTGTTACTGTATATGGGGGCACTGTGATATCACTGAGGATGATACATGGGGTGTACAGTGTTACTGTATATGGGGGCACTGTGATATCACTGAGGATGATACATGGGGTGTACAGTGTTACTGTATATGGGGGCCCTGTGATATCACTGAGGATGATACATGGAGTGTACAGTGTTACTATATATGGGGGCACTGTGATATCACTGAGGATGATACATGGGGAATACAGTGTTACTGTATATGGGGGCACTGTGATATCACTGAGGATGATACATGGGGTGTACAGTGTTACTGTATATGGGGGCCCTGTGATATCACTGAGGATGATACATGGAGTGTACAGTGTTACTGTATATGGGGGCACTGTGATATCACTGAGGATGATACATGGAGTGTACAGTGTTACTGTATATGGGGGCACTGTGATATCACTGAGGATGATGTATGGAGTGTACAGTGTTACTGTATATGGGGGCACTGTGATATCACTGAGGATGATGTATGGAGTGTACAGTGTTACTATATATGGGGGCACTGTGATATCACTGAGGATGATACATGGAGTGTACAGTGTTACTATATATGGGGGCACTGTGATATCACTGAGGATGATACATGGAGTGTACAGTGTTACTGTATATGGGGGCACTGTGATATCACTGAGGATGATACATGGAGTGTACAGTGTTACTGTATATGGGGGCACTGTGATATCACTGAGGATGATACATGGGGTGTACAGTGTTACTGTATATGGGGGCACTGTGATATCACTGAGGATGATACATGGGGTGTACAGTGTTACTGTATATGGGGGCACTGTGATATCACTGAGGATGATACATGGGGTGTACAGTGTTACTGTATATGGGGGCACTGTGATATCACTGAGGATGATACATGGGGTGTACAGTGTTACTGTATATGGGGGCACTGTGATATCACTGAGGATGATACATGGGGTGTACAGTGTTACTGTATATGGGGGCACTGTGATATCACTGAGGATGATACATGGGGTGTACAGTGTTA